>NC_053389.1:234495624-235120624 GCF_905171765.1 Bufo bufo | reverse complement strand
AGCGCCACCCCTTTCTCTACCTACCATTTGGCGCTGGGCCCCGTAGTTGTATTGGCATGAGACTTGCCATCTTGGAAGCCAAGATCACCTTGTACCGGATCCTGCAGAAGTTTCGCTTTGAGATTTGCTCTTCTACTCAGGTGAGAAAGAAAAAACTGTTTCTCTTCCTATGACCACAGAGGACATTTCTAGGCAATAGTGACCTCTACTGGTCATAAAGTGCATTGTACGGAGAAAACAGCAAAAAAAAAAAGATAGGCCCTCTTCACACAGCAGCTTTTCACTGTGGAATTTGGTGCAGATTCTGCGCCACATAGCTGCTGCTGCTGCCATCATCTGCATGGGATCCGCCTTCTATTGTTTTCAATGACATGTCAGTTTTTTGTGTGGTCATGGCTATAAACTGCCGCTTCCTACTGAAAGCAAATTCCTCCTGCAAAACAGGTCATGAGAACATACCCTCCACACAGAACAAAATTTCTGCAGACAAAAAAAAAAAAAACACAAAAAAGAATAAATCCACAGCAAAATCGCCAAAGGGTGAAATCTGCACCCCAGGTCTGCTCGGATTATTTTCCACAATGTATGGATGAGAAATAATCCACTTTGCTGCTTCTGTAAACGCTGTGACCCTGATTTACTAATGCATCTGTGCCAAAAATCTGTGGTGCAAAATTGTATAATTTGGAGCATCTGGGGTATCTACACTTTTTTCCCTGACATGCTCGACAAGTAGGTGGAGCTTCACGCGGACGAGCCTTCCTAGCGCCACCCGCGATGCTAGGGAGGCTGGTCCCTGCCTGCCATTGGCTGCTCCCCCCTGACACCGGATCTTTTCATCCGTGTACAGGGAGAAGCAGCAGCGGCAGAGCGGGGACCAGGAGCCGTGCGGGGTACATATATTCCCTCTGAGGGGCCCAGCGTATGGGGCTGTTTGTGATATTGGATAACCGCTTTATCGAAAAGTAAATCTGTGCCTGTGTATTTTCTGTTCACAATTCTGCAGCAGAAAATCCACAAAGTATATGCCCCATGTGAACTTACCCTTGCACTTTCCTTCTTTCTTGCAGATCCCTCTCCAGGTCACTGCACTGTCCACCCTGAGGCCTAAGGATGGTGTTTATGTCAGAGTTGTAGCTCGCTAGCGCCTTCTGCAGGTGAAACCATAGACATGTGCGAGAGCTTCAGGACCTGTGTGCTTACCTACACCCTTGGTCCCCGAGTAACAACATGCATAACAAATCATTCTCCAAATATAGATTCGTGAAAACCTGATTAGGAGCTGGAACATCCCTTCGGCAGTGTTGTGCCGTTTTAAAGCAGGAAAATAATGTAGAATACTCCACCCTCGAAATGGACAGCTCTAAACCAATGTGCTTTTAGGGCTCAGTTTGTCTAAGGCAGATTTCACACAAATGTGTTTGGTCTAGGAAAAGCGCTCCGTGTGATGGCCGGCCGCTCCTCTGGTTCGAACTTACAGCATCATAATGAGTTATGATGCTGGAGTTTCTGCCTGACTGTGGGTCTAGTGTATTTTTATGTACTCACATAACACAGTACAGCAGACCTGTGGTCGGGCAGGAGCTCACCAGCATCATAAGCCATTATGATGTTAGAAAAAAAAAGTCCTACGCAAAGTATTTTTCTTTCAGTCTAAAATAACGGATCTCAGATGGAAATGGCTAAAACGGATGCACATAACTGAGCATAACGGATGCTTAAAGGCTATGTACACCTTTGGAGGCAATTTTTGTTTGATTGCATTTTACTCATTTTTGGCTAAAATTCATATTTGCAATTGGCCTTTATTAAAAATATTGAGCTATTCTGTCACAAAGGGTTAACTAGCTGTGTAACTGTTACTTTCGCTTTGAGCAGTCATCTAATAATCCTTATCTCGAAAATACCAAGAGGTCATGAACACTTATATAAGCAACATTATTATCAGTATGAGTGTTTATAATGTGAGAGAGCAGAGATAAGGAGTCTGTCTGCTCCCCAGATGACAGAAATCCACAGGCAGCTAGTAGAGCATCCCAGCTCTGTACACAATAAAGAATTTCATATTTTTAATAAAGATCAATTGAATAAATGATTTTAGCTCAAAATAAGTACAATGCAATAATAAAAAAAAAATCCCTCCAAAGGTGTACATAGCCTTTAAAATACAGGATCTGTTTTTTGTTGTTCTGATGGATCAAAAGAATGGAAAACAAAACGATGATGTTTACCCAGCCTTGCAGTGGAGGGAGGGACTCCCGTCTCCCTCTATTATCTACTGGTTTTATATATATGCAGTATATGTATGGAAATAATTCTGTTAGTTGTGTTATTTTCTTTTATTAGGCTTCCAATACTCAGGAACTTAGCTGCGTGATAATCTGGAGTAAAAAATTTCAAGTTTATCTTCTACAACTTGCAGTTTCAGTACATCTTCAGACTAGCAGGCTCTCTGCTTCACTGTGAATGTGCAAAAGAACTGCTCAACCTTATCACTTAACTCCTGACAGTTCATAAACACTTGGTCTAATAGGGCCTTTACACAGACAATGTGATCAATCACTGATAATAGCTGAATGGGCTGTCTTGAACTCAGAAAGAGCATGTAAAAGAAATCTCAGCTCCTCCTGCTCTATAACATGCTACCTGCAGATTGCACTGCTATAATGAATGTTTATGAGCTGAAAGTGCAGAAAAGGGCTATGGAGCCAGTCGACAGAGCAGCTGTCCGACGGATTCAGTCAGAAGCAGAGAGCCCGATAGTCTGCAAATGCACTGAAATTGAAAGCTGTAGAAGAAAGACTGTTGAAAATGTTTAATAAAGACCACCTGAAACAATGATTTTTATGGTTCAATTTGTTTTTATTGAAAATCATAGTAAACATATATATAATTAAATCACAGGATAATTACGTTTTCAAGTAACATATTTCCTTACAAATATACATCCATCAGTCATCAAATCCAAGATGAATGGAGGTAGGTGGGGGAGACAAGACAGGAGAACAAAGGAAAGGAGAGGGAGGGAAGGAGGGAGTGTACTAGTAATCCAGACAAGAATTTACAGCAGTAAATCTAATATGAGTATGTTAAGTAAAAGTGCCAGAGGTCAACCAACCTGGGAAATTTGCTGACGCCCGGAAATGGTACCAGGCTTCCCATTGTCTAGAATGTGCTCCGCCAAATCCCTGGTCTTCAGCACCCAACTCCTCCAGTCGCGCAAGGCAATCTAGTGCTCCTACCCATGTGACTCTAAGAAGGCTTTCTGTCGAGCACCATGCCCGAGGTATGATTTGGCGCATTGCTGTGATAAAGAATCTAAGAATGCCTTTCTTAACCAATTTAATTCTACCCGGGTAAACTGAAAGGAGAGCTATCTGGGGGGATGGAGGTGTATGGGTCTTGTAAAGATGATCATGGAATGTGAAAATATCACGCCATAGGGTTGCCACTCCTGGGCAATCCCACCAAATGTGCAACATGGTGCCTCTAGAGTTCAGGCACCTCCAGCATGTGTCCGGGACAGAGGGGTAAAACTGGTGAAGCTTAACCGGGGTCCTATACCATCTAGACCAGATCTTATAATTGAGTTCCTGGACCTTGCAGGATATCGAGGACTTATGAGTGAATAATAGAGATCTCCTCCACTGGTCAGGTGTGAGGGAGCATCCCAGATCATTCTCCCAGGATTGTATAATTTTCTTAACCGGAGCAGGGAACTCCCCGTGTCATCCCCGATCTCTCCCGAATTCAGAATGGTGTATATGAGGGATATAGGATGCCCAGGTGCAGAGGCAGCCACACATAGTTTCTCAAATTCAGATAAAGAAGATTGGAGTTGCGAACCGGGTGCCAGAGATCTAGTGAAATTGCGTAATTGGAGATATTGAAACCAACGTCCGGGTGAATCGGGTATGAAATGCCCTAAGTCTTTAAGATCCATAATCCCCCTGGTGGAATATATGTCCTTGACCTTAACCTGAGGTTTGGTTTGCAACCTGAGAGATGGTAGGGCCGACAGCGTGGATGGTAGTGATGGGTGACCAGATATGTTTGTGAGTGGGCCAGGGATCGTGGCTAGCCGAGCTGTGGAAGCAAATCCAGACCAGATATCCACTAAGGAGGATAGAAAAGGCGATAGCCTTTGGATGGGTAGTTGGGTCAGAGTAATTTTCGGGAACCAGAAGACGCCTGGAATGAGGCCAGGGGCCAGAGCATGTTCTAATTCAACCCATAATTTCCTGTCAAGATTGTGTGTGAGGTCAATTATGCAGTTGGCGACCACCGCTCTGTAATATGATAGGAAATTGGGTAGACCCGTGCCGCCTTGTTCTTTTGATCTAGTCATTAGGTTGTAGTTCAGCCTGGCCTTGGACCTACCCCACATAAAGCGAGAAGCTAGCCTCCTGAGGCGAGTGAAATAAGAAGAGGGAACCCGGCAAGGGATCGTCTGAAATAGGTAGAGGAATCTGGGCAGGACGTCCATTTTTAAGGTGTTTATTCTACCAAACCAGGAAACATTTAAGGTCGACCAAGAGCGAAGGTTATTTTCAATGGTATGAAGCAAAGGTAGATAATTGAGCTTGAACAAATGGGAAGGATCAGATGAGATAAATGTTCCCAGGTGTTTAAGCGTATTTGGGGACCATTTAAAAGAGAATGAATCCTTGAGGGCGTTGACATCTCTGGGAAGGAGGGTGATATTCAGAAGTTCAGATTTTTGAATGTTAACTTTAAAGTTGGATAATGATGATCCAAAAATCTGAAATTCCTTCAGCACCGAAGGGAGTCCAATTCTAGGTGATGTTAGGTATAACAAGAGATCATCGGCAAACAATGAGAGTTTATGTTCTACATTGCCAATGTGAAGACCTTTAATCGAGTCATTGGCTCGCAGGGCATTAGCTAGGGATTCCATAACTAATATGTAAAGAAAGGGGGCATCTCTGTCGCGTTCCGTTAGACATAAGGAAAGGATCCGACAGAGTACCGTTAACACGAACCCGGGCAGTGGGACCGGTGTATAAAGCCATGATTCTATGTATCATTTTGGAACCCAGGCCAATATGTGTTAAGGTTCTTTCCAGAAAGTGCCAACTGACCCTGTCGAAGGCTTTCTCTGCATCAACCGAGAGCAAGCACATAGGGATCTTTAGTTGTTTAGCATTAGAGATCAGGCTTATGGTTTTAATGGTGTTGTCACGGGCCTCTCGTCCTGGAACGAATCCCACCTGCTCCCTATGAATACAATTTGGTATGTGGGGGTGCAATCTTAAAGCTAACATTTTGGCAAATATTTTTAAGTCAATATTAAGAAGGGAAATGGGCCTATAGTTTGAACAAAGGGAATGATCCTTGTCCGGTTTGGGAATAACTGTGATGTGAGCTTGAAGGGTTTGAGATGGGAAGGGACATGTATCAGATATAGAATTGAACGTTTCTAAGAGCAAGGGAGTTAGGTCGTCTTTGAAGTATTTGTAAAAACGTGCGGTCAGCCCATCTGGGCCGGGACTCTTCCCATTTTTGAGGTCTTTGAAGACGGATAGGAGTTCCAGTGAGGAGAAATCATCCTCCATGCCAGAAGACGCATCGTCTGGGAGACATGAGGGACCAAATTGAGATATGTAATTTTGTACGTCGGGGGTTGATGGTCTAGGAGAGGTTGTGTGGGTGAGATCTAAATTATATAAGTCGGAGTAGTATGTCCGAAATTCATGTGCGATTTCCAGTGGAGCGTGAATCTGACCTTTCGAACCCACATTTAACGAGGGGATATGTGTGAGAGGGATACGCGGATGTAAGGCTTTCACCAACTATTTACCACACTTATCCCCAAACTCATAATAACCTTGTTTAACTTTTGTCTCTGATACAAAGGGATTTCTGGTCAAGTATTTTTAATATCTGCTGTCGGATGGAGGAGAGTTTGGCTTTAAGAGAGTCTGAAGCAGAAGTTTTATTGACGGCCTCTTTAGCGTCTAATTCCGTAAGGAGTGTAGACAGCTTGTGAACCGTTTCTCTTTTAAGTCGTGCTCCATGTGACAGAAAAACGCCCCAGACCACACATTTAAGTGCTTCCCATTTTAGAGGCGGGGCAGTGTTATCTGATCGATGGTAAGTGACAAAGTCTGCAATGGCTTTCTTCATATCTGCAGCGCAGACTGCGTCATTCAAGAGATTGTCATTTAATCTCCAGGTGAACGTGCGAGGAAGTGCGTGTGTTGGGGATAGTAGTCCGAATACTGGTGCATGATCTGACCATATCATGGAATCGATTGAGCAGCGGGGATCGAGGTCCAGGAAGCTCTGCGATACAAAGAGATGGTCCAATCTGCTGTACGTGTTGTGAGCAGAGGAATAATAGCTATAATCTCTGACACCCGGATGCAAGACCCTCCACAGATCAACTAGCTTGAGAGATGTAAGAGCTGCTCTGAACCTGCGCAATGAAGAGGGAGAGATCGAGGACTTACCCACAGAGGAATCCAGCTCGGGGGTTCATGGTCATGTTGAGGTCACCACCTAAGATGATACGGGAACCCTCGGCGAAGCCAGCCAATCTTCTCAGGATTTTGGTCCCAAAGGATGCCTGACCCTGATTAGGGAAGTATACGTTAGCAACAGTGAATATGAAATCATTAAGTGTGAGCTTAAGGAAAATATATCGACCCTTAGTATCAACGTCTGAGGCCAAGACCTTAGGTCGGAAAGCTTTGTGGAACGCTATGGAGACTCCACCCGCTTTTTTATCCGGATGAGGACTGTGGAACCAAGTAGGGTAGTACCTGTTCACACAGTTTGGTATGGACGAGAGTTTAAAGTGGGTCTCCTGAATCATCGCTATCATGATTCTTTTTTTATGAAATCGATATAGGACTTAACTGCGTTTCTCAGGTTTGTTAAGGCCCCTGGCATTGTAAGAACTAAACGATATCAATCCTGTCATGGTGGGTGATAGAGATGAGAGGTACGAACATATGGCTGGACTACACGTAAGGGAAGAAACAGGAGGAGGATGGGAGACAAACACATATTACAGAAAGGGAACACTAAGGAATCAGTAGACATATATTGGGTGTTTAGAGAGCACCAGGAACCAAACAATCGGTTCAACGGTCACTAAGTAATGACTAATCGTCGTATACAACACTACAGGAGGTGTTGTAATACCTAGTAGGGGAGAGAGAAGACAAGGGCAGTACGGCTGCCTGACTTGTCTCTGGACACGTAATGAGGCAAGTAAGTTATAACAGGTTTCAAACAGCCTAACAGAACATTAAGTAGGACAGTAAGAATGAACTGGTGGGCCTGTGTAGGAAGGCCATATTAAGAAAAGAAAAAAAAAAATATATATATATATATATATATCAATGGCAACTAGAAACTGAAGCCTATCAACAGTTGGACAGATTCAGTCCTTGGGAGAACGTGAGCTTCTTGAGAGCCTCTGCTGTTTTGGGAGCGCCGTCTGCCAAGGATCTCTGCGTGGCGTGGGTATCATCTCCCGTTGTCTGGGCCAATCAGGAAGGCTGACAGGTGGTAGGTTGAAAGTGTCCAGTAACTTCTGTAGGTCAGAGATGGTTTTGAAGGCAGCAGACTTCCCATCTTTTCTGGCAAAAAGCTGGAAGGGATAACCCCAGCGATAGATAACATCATTGTCCTTGAGGAGGATTAGTAGTGGCTTGAGGGCTTTTCGCAGCATAAGCGTACGCCTAGCTAGGTCTGGCAAGATAAGTATACCAGAGTAGTCCGGAAGACTTGGCGACAGGTTCCTAGAAGCTTTAAGGATCGCCTCCTTTTCTTTAAAGAAATGAATCCTGCACACAATGTCGCGTGTGCGAGAGGGATCCGTGGATTTCGGACCTAGTGTTCTGTGGATTCTGTCGATCTCGACCGGTGTATACGGTGATTTGTTAAGTAGCTTGTCAAAGAGACCTTGAGCCCAGTTTTCCAGGTCATGCGGAAGAACCAATTCTGGTACCCCTCTTATACGGAGGTTGTTCCTCCTGTGTCTGTTCTCAATGTCATCAAGATGGCTCAGTATGTCTTGAATCTGATCTGTATGATCTTGCAGGGCCTGCTGATGAGACTCAAGTGACTGGAGAGTCTGTTCCTGAATGGATTCCACTTCCTCTACTCTGTGACCCACTTGTTTGAGGTCTGATTGTAGAGCAGCTATATCCTGCTTGTGGGAAGCTTCCAGCTTGGAAAAGAGAGCGTTCAGCTCATGCTTAGTAGGTAAAGCCTTGAGATGGACCTTCCAGTCCCAGTCCTCCTCCAGTGAGGTTGTGTCCTGAAATCGATATGAATGCCGGAGATAGCCAGGAGCTCTGAGTGCGCGCTGCTCACTCGGCCATTGGCAAGCTCCGCCCCCCCCCCCCCCCCCGAAACAATGATTTTTAGACCGAAATGAGTAGAATGCTGTAATAAAAAACTAGATTTTGTACTTACCGTAAAATCTGTTTCTCTTCCGTTCATTGGGGGACACAGGCTTGACCATGGCTATAGCTGTTGCCGCTAGGAGGCGGACACTAAGCACACAAAGTGTAAGCTCTTCCCTTGGTCAATCCTGTGTCCCCAATGATACGGATGAGAAAAAAAATTGCCCCCAATACTGTCCATAGCCTTGAAATATGCTGCTATCACTTGGTTTGCTCTGGATTCCAGTTTATCTTACAGTACTGTGCCACTTTCTGGACTACTGGTGCAGATGGTGGTTTTTAGTGCAGATCTGTTGTGTTTTTGCCGCAGATCTCACCCTTTGTTTGAAAAGGGTGAAATTCACACCAAAAAAAGTAAAAAAATAAATTTAAAAAAAAGACGCTGTGGATAAATCTGCATTATATCATGGGCCATTATAATAAGACATACAATTACAATCTTTCAATGTGATTGTCAAACACCAGTTATATACTGTAGATGAGCATTTATTTTCCCAAATGCAACAACATTAAATCATTACCCAGGGAGGATCTAGCGATTGCCCTGTTTCCAATGAGAGATTCAGGAGATAGCCCAGGTGTATCTAACCAAGGGGTCCATAGTTTTAAAAAAATATGCATAGCTCCCTTTTTAAAATGTACACACTTGTAAGACCTCATGCACGCAACTGTCTGTATCTTGGTCCGCAAACCACAAATTTGCAAAATAACAATGCCTTCTGGGTCCATTCTACAGTTTTCTCACTCCAATTGTAAGAAATTATTATATATAAATATATACTAATATACAATACACCCTCTTACTGGGTCCGATTTGAAGGTTGGATGCAATAAATAAGACACAAGAGTGAGCGTATGAAAAATATAGTGTATAGTGTGGAAAATATTATTACAATTATTATTGATGAGTATATATGGAAGTATAATGAAACAAAAATAAATAAATATTACATATAGAGAGATTATAACTGGAGAGGCTTATACACATAACAGTAATTACAATTCTAGGATACAATATAATGCTACTTTAACTCAACATTAACATTCCTTACAGTTTATAGTTACCAAACATGGGCCTCCAATCCTCGTCTCTCCTCTGCCCTTTCCAGTTCTCTTCCTTGCAGCTCCCCCAGTTCCTTCCAACCTCCTCCTCCAGCTTCCCCCCAACTTCCTTCTCTCCCTTCCAAGTTCCTCTAGTTTCAGCTTCCCCCATATACCCCAAAGCATGGATCTTTTATTCCTTCAAAGCTCTCAACCCCCGTCCTTGCCAACGCCCCAAATCGGTTATCTGAGAGTCTGTGGGCCTTCCCAGAAACTGAATATTGGTCAACAAGTTAATTTAGCATTTTATGACATTTTGCTCTTATTCACACATTTTAGATACCTTTTGTTCTCTACCAATCAGAGATACAGGATATTCCAGGACCTTTATCTGTGAGAATCAGAGTAAGACAGAAGGAGGTAAATACATACTAATGAAGTATACACACACATACAGTCACCTACCAGTCTCAGATTCACACAAATAAATCCCTAATAATCTATGTCCTCGGTGAACAGTTCCAGGTATTTGCTAAGAAGCATTTAAACTAGGAAAGGGGGGCAAAAGAGTGATAATCCAGCAGTCCAACTGCCCCCCGGAACCAGTGCCATCTTAAGAGCATTATAGGCCCCCGGGCAATACAGTGCACTGGGGCCCTGTCTACACAATCACGCACTAGAATAAAAATGCAAATTATCAATAAGGCGATATTTATTGGGCATTTCCTCTTGTGGATTTTCCCCAGCAGTAGGATCAGGTAATGATACCATTGGTATTTCTGCTGGAATTGGAGTGCATGTAGATGTGGATGCTACATCTGGAGGAGCAGAACTACTGGCTGACGTTGCACCTGGATTGAGCCAAGATGTTAGTTTTGGAAGTTTGCACATTTTCTCTTTCTCCTCTGCAGCCTTTTTCCTCTTCTGTGCTCCACTCAAAACATTACGTTTCATTTCTGCACTAAAGGTTATTTTCACCAACACGTAATAAACTTTATTTTTCCTCACCTTTTTTACACTTCCTCGAACGAGTGGCAACTCTAAGATTGCTATATAAGGGGGACACATAAGATATTACAGTCAAAACTTGAGGGGCACTAATAACTTAAAGTGGATGTAAACCCAAACATTTTTTTTTTTTGTGATGTCACAATGTAGAGTACCCAGGCAGTACACACGCCACTCCAACATTAATACCCACCAGCACCAGCAGTACCCACACCAGCATTACCCACCAGCACCAGAGTGTGTGTACATTTATATATATATCTATATTTATTTCGTTTTTTTAGTTGTATGATTAAAGTGGAT
The DNA here is from genome assembly GCF_905171765.1 of Bufo bufo. Taxonomy (NCBI): domain Eukaryota; kingdom Metazoa; phylum Chordata; class Amphibia; order Anura; family Bufonidae; genus Bufo; species Bufo bufo. Next base: position 235,109,831 of record NC_053389.1, on the reverse strand, counting down.
GTAAACCCCCAAGTATGCAGTATAGCACCCTATAGTATACAGCACCACACAGTATGCAGTATAGCACCCTATAGTATACAGCACCACACAGTATGCAGTATAGCACCCTATAGTATACAGCACCACACAGTATGCAGTATAGCACCCTATAGTATACAGCACCACACAGTATGCAGTATAGCACCCTATAGTATACAGCACCACACAGTATGCAGTTTAGCACCCCACACTATACAGTACCCCACAGTATATAGTAGAGCAGTATAGACCCCCACACTATACAGCACCTCACTGTATACAGCACCCCAAACTATACACGATACAGCCCCCCACACTATACAGTACAGCACTCTACACTATACCGCACCCACAGTATACAGCCCCCCACACTATACAGTACAGCAGTATAGCACTCCCCCCACTATACAGCCCCCCCCCCACACTATACAGGCCCCCCACACTATACAGGCCCCCCACACTATACAGCCCACCACACAGTATACAGGCCACCCCCCCCCCCCACACACAGTATACAGCCCACCACACAATATACAGCCCATTACACAATATATAGCCCACCACACAATATACAGCCCACCACACAGTATACAGGCCCCCACACAGTATACAGCCCCCCACACAGTACACAGCACCCCACTATACAGTAGTTTACAGTATATTAAAATAACAACCCCATGTCACCTTTTTCTGATGTAATCTTTACACAGAAAAGCTCCACAGTTAAGGGCTCTTTCACACTTGCGTTATTGTCTTCCGGCATAGAGTTCCGTCGTCGGGACTCTATGCCGGAAGAATACTGATCAGGATTATCCTGATGCATTCTGAATGGAGAGTAATCCGTTCAGGATGCATCAGGATGTCTTCAGTTCCGGTACGGAACGTTTTTTGGCCGGAGAAAATACCGCAGCATGCTGCGCTTTTTGCTCCGGCCAAAAATCCTGAAGACTTGCCGCAAGGCCGGATCCGGGATCAATGCCCATTGAAAGGCATTGATCCGGATCCGGCCTTAAGCTAAACGTCGTTTCGGCGCATTGCCGGACCCGACGTTTAGCTTTTTCTGAATAGTTACCATGGCTACCGGGACGCTAAAGTCCTGACAGCCATGGTAAGTGTAGCGGGGAGCAGGGGAGCAGCATACTTACCGTCCGTGCGGCTCCCCGGGCGCTCCAGAGTGACGTCAGGGCGCCCCAAGCGCATGGATCACGTGATCACATGGATCACGTCATCCATGCGCATGGGGCGCTCTGACGTCATTCTGGAGCGCCCGGGGAGCCGCACGGACTGTAAGTATACCGCTCCCCCGCTCCCCGCTCCTACTATGGCAACCAGGACTTTAATAGCGTCCTGGGTGCCATAGTAACACTGAAAGCATTTGGAAGACGGTTCCGTCTTCAAATGCTTTCAGTACACTTGCGTTGTTACGGATCCGGCAGGCACCTCCGGCAACGGAAGTGCATGCCGGATCCCAACAACGCAAGTGTGAAAGAGGCCTAACTTCTGCAACACTCCTGATAGGACCTGTGATGACTTCATAGCCATGTGACCAGTAATTGCTAGGTTACTGGTCACATGGTAATGATGTCATTAAGGTCCTAGATCAAAACTCATTAAGGTCCTAGAATTAAGATCATTAACACAGTACGATCATGATGCCTGTGTAGCCGACAGCCTGACACCCGGGGCAGTAGCTAGCAGGGCTCAAGAGGCAGCTGCCTTGGGCCCCCCCAGGAGCAACTGGGCCCAGGGCAGCTGCCCCTTTTGCCCCTTGGTAAAGATGGCCCTGGCGGCAACGCTGCTAAATGACGGTTGGGAAGTTGGCTGGTGGGTTCACTGGGCAGGCGGGCCCCCAGGCAAGTGGGGCCCCCGGGCAACTGCCCAGCGTGCCCATTCGAAAAGACGGCCCTGCCCGGAACAATGCCAGAAGAGGCCAGTAGCACAAAGGTTAAGAAATGACAAGCTTAGAGTCTTGTCTACAAATGCTCGCAGTCTAGGGAATAAGATCAATGAACTTGAGGCTATAATGGCATCTGAGAATATAGATGTAGTGGCTGTTACTGAGACGTGGTTCAAGGGGAGTAATGACTGGGATATATCAATACCAGGGTTCTCTCTATACAGGAAAGACAGAGAATGCAAGAAGGGGGAGGGGTGGCCCTGTATGTGAAAGATAACATAAAATCTAATTTGATACAAATTAGCGAGAACAATTTAGAGTCAGTTTGGGTTACCGTGCAGCTTGATAATCATAAGGTAACTCGTGTAGGTGTGATATATAGACCATCTAGCCAAGTCAAAGAATTAGATGATCTACTAGTTGAGGAAATAGCTAAAATGACATTGAAGGGGGAAGTTATCATTATGGGAGACTTCAATCTTCCAGATGTAAACTGGAAAACCAAAATAGCTAGTTCTGCCAGGAGTACAGATATTCTAAATTCCCTACTGGGATTATCTCTACAGCAAGTAGTGGAGGAGCCAACCCGGAAGGAGGCCATTTTAGATTTAGTATTCACAAATGGGAATTTGGTATCTGATATTACTGTAGGGGAAAGCTTGGGATCTAGTGATCACCAGTCAGTGTGGTTTACTATAAGTACAGTGACTGAGTCACACCACACAAAAACAAAAGTTTTAGATTTTAGAAAAACAGACTTTTCTAAAATTAGATTAGTGGCATACAAGTAGTCCCTATCAGACTGGAACAGTTTCATTGGAGTCCAGGAGAAATGGGACTACTTAAAAGTGGCACTATTGAAGGCAACAGAAAATTGCATTAGGCTTGTCAGTAAAAGCAAAAAAAGGAAGAGACCACTGTGGTACTCAGCAGAAGTGGCCAAAATCATTAAAAACAAAAAGATAGCATTTAGGAATTATAAAAAAAAAAGAAACGAGGATGACAGACAAATTTATAAGATTAGGCAGAGAGAGGCCAAACAAGTTATAAGAGCTTCCAAAGCACAGGCAGAAGAGAAATTAGCTCAGTCAGGGAAAAAAGGCCAGAAGGCTTTCTTCAGATACATAAATGAAAAAAGGAAACTAAAACAAGGAATTACCAAATTAAAAACAAAAGAAGGAAGGTATATAGAAGAAGATAAAGAACTAGCTGACTGCCTCAATGAATATTTCTGTTCAGTTTTTACAAAGGAAAATGAAGGAGAAGGACCTCAGTTAGGAAAGAAGACTAATGAATCTTTTGATGCATGTGTCTTTACAGAGGAAGAGGTTCTAAGTCAGCTGTCTAAAATTAATACAAATAAGTCACAGGGGCCTGATGGGATACACCCAAAGCTATTAAAAGAGCTCAGCGCTGAACTAGCAAAACCATTAACAGATTTATTTAACCAATCGCTGGCAACAGGAGTCGTCCCAGAAGATTGGAAATTAGCAAATGTTATGCCCATTCACAAGAAAGGTAGTAGGGAGGAATCGGGCAACTATAGGCCAGTAAGCCTGACATCAATAGTGGGGAAATTAATGGAAACCATACTTAAGGAGAGGATTGTGGAACATCTAAAATCCCATGGATTGAAGGATGAAAAACAGCATGGGTTTACTTCAGGGAGATCATGTCAAACTAATCTTATTGATTTTTTCGATTGGGTGACTAAAATAATAGATGGAGGAGGTGCAGAAGACATCGCTTATCTAGACTTTAGTAAGGCTTTTGATACTGTCCCACATAGAAAGCTTATCAATAAAGTGCAGTCTTTGGGCTTGGACTCCCATATTGTTGAATGGATTAGGCAGTGGCATGAGGGACAGGCAACAGAGGGTTGTAGTCAATGGAGTATATTCAGACCAAGGTCTTGTTATCAGTGGGGTACCTCAGGGATCTGTTCTGGGACCTATATTGTTTAAGATCTTTATCAGCGAAATTGCAGAAGGCCTCGATGGTAAGGTGTGTCTTTTTGCTGATGACACAAAGATTTGCAACAGGGTTGATGTTCCTGGAGGGATACACCAAATGGAAAAGGACTTAGAAAAACTAGAGGAATGGTCAAAAATATGGCAACTAAAATTTAATGTTGATAAGTGCAAGATAATGCACCTGGGACGTAAAAACCCAAGAGCAGAATATAAAATCAGTGATACAGTCCTAACCTCAGTATCTGAGGAAAGGGATTTAGGGGTCATTATTTCAGAAGACTTAAAGGTAGGCAGACAATGTCATAGAGCAGCAGGAAATGCTAGCAGAATGCTTGGGTGTATAGGGAGAGGAATTACCAGTAGAAAGAGGGAGGTGCTCATGCCGCTCTACAGAGCACTAGTGAGACCTCATTTGGAGTATTGTGCTCAGTACTGGAGACCATATCTCCAGAAGGATATTGATACTTTGGAGAGAGTTCAGAGAAGAGCTACTAAACTGGTACATGGATTGCAGGATAAAACTTACCAGGAAAGATTAAAGGACCTTAACATGTATAGCTTGGAAGAAAGACGAGACAGAGGGGATATGATAGAAACTTTTAAATACATAAAGGGAATCAACAAGGTAAAAGAGGAGAGAATATTTAAAAGAAGAAAAACTGCTACAAGAGGACATAGTTTTAAATTAGAGGGGCAAAGGTTTAAAAGTAATATCAGGAAGTATTACTTTACTGAGAGAGTAGTGGATGCATGGAATAGCCTTCCTGCAGAAGTGGTAGCTGCAAATACAGTGGAGGAGTTTAAGCATGCATGGGATAGGCATAAGGCCATCCTTCATATAAGATAGGGCCAGGGGCTATCCATAGTATTTAGTATATTGGGCAGACTGGATGGGCCAAATGGTTCTTATCTGCCGACACATTCTATGTTTCTATACAATATAAAGCATAAATTATTTCCAAAACCTGTATTTCTTACACTATCTTGGACCAGAATAGGCCAGGTTCTATAATTCTAGGATTGGCAAAAAAAAAAAATATGGATGTGTGCATGGCCCCAGAGAAATGAATGGGTCAGTGTGCTATGTGCGAAAAAAGTGCGTCTAGCACACTGATGATAAATATGGTCGTGTGCATGAGGTTTTAGGAGCCAAATAAAAATGCCACCCCAAATGCCCAGGCCCCTGACACAGGTTGTACTTACCTTGCACCCCGGCACCCGCGTCACTCCTGATGCCTGCTGCATCTCCCTGTCGTGCGGATCAAAACATCTGGCACGACGGGGGATCAGCCAATTGCAGGCTGCGACGGGAAAGAGCCTCACTAGCATCTAGGGCAGTGGTGGGGAACCTCCGGCCCGCATACCATTTTATGTGGCCCCTGGCCCCCTGCCAGAACGTATTGTGAAAATGCTTATGACCGCTTCCATTATGGAAGCGGTCATTAGCATGCGGGAGTACCATCTGCTATTAGAATAAATCAAGTTCCTGTTTGATGACATAGGCTGGTTCTTTCTCATTTAGGTTTTATAAAAAAAATTCAATATAACACATTAGAACAATTTCAAAGTGATGTGGCATGAACAGTTCAGTTATGGCACTTTATAAAGTTGTAAAGGGTATATACAACCTAGTGTCGAACAATATGAACCACGTAATAGCATGGAGTTAAATGCCCTAAGTGGACATGATAATAGAAAGAAGGACTAAGGCCCCTTTTACACGGGCGAGTATTCCGCACGGATGCGATGCGTGAGTTGAACGCATTGCACCCGCACTGAATCCTGACCCATTCATTTCTATGGGGCTGTGCACATGAGTGGTGATTTTCACGCATCACTTGTGCGTTGTGTGAAAATCGCAGCATGTTCTATATTCTGTGTTTTTCACGCAACGCAGGCCCCATAGAAGTGAATGGGGCTGCGTGAAAATCGCAAGCATCCGCAAGCAAGTGCGGATGCGGTGCGATTTTCACGCACGGTTGCTAGGAGACGATTGGGATGGAGACCCGATCATTATTATTTTCCCTTATAACATGGTTATAAGGGAAAATAATAGCATTCTGAATACAGAATGCATAGTAAAATAGGGCTGGAGGGGTTAAAAATAAAATAAAAAAATAATTAAACTCACCTTAATCCACTTGCTCGCGCAGCCGGCATCTCTTCTGTCTTCATCTGTGAGCAATAGGACCTTTGATGACGTCACTGCGTTCATCACATGGTCCATCACATGATCCATCACCATGGTGATGGATCATGTGATGAGCGTAGTGACGTCATCAAAGGTCCTATTGCTCACAGCACAGATGAAGACAGAAGATATGCCGGGCTGCGCGAGCAAGTGGATTAAGGTGAGTTTAATTATTTTTTATTTATTTTTTAACCCCTCCAGCGCTATTTTACTATGCATTCTGTATTCAGGATGCTATTATTTTCCCTTATAACCATGTTATAAGGGAAAATAATACAATCTACGGAACACCGATCCCAAGCCCGAACTTCTGTGAAGAAGTTCGGGTACCAAACATGCGCGATTTTTCTCACGCGAGTGCAAAACGCATTACAATGTTTTGCACTCGCGCGGAAAAAACGCACCCGCACCTTTTCCCGCAACGCCCGTGTGAAACCAGCCTAACAAGGAGAAACATACAAATAAAACAATAGACAATTGGAGAGGGGAAAGGGAATGAGGGAAATGGAAAAAAGGCTGCAGTTGACCATGGGGAGTCTAGACCTGTGCATTCTGAAATGAGTTTGAGGAACGAAATGCTTCCCAGGGGCCCCACACTTTCATATATCGTGAGGCGTCTGAGGGCGTAATGCTGATGAGATCTTCCAATCTCTGATATAGGGCGATTTCATCAGACCACTCCTCAGGTAAGGGAGGAGAGGTGGATTTCCAATGCCTAGGAATCACCGCTTGCACCATATATTTTAAGAGGGATTTCCTATATGCTGGGACATCCAGGACACAGTCGAACAGTAGAAAGGCATCTGGGGAATTCTGAATGGGGACGCCTGTGATTTCCTTGATTGTTTTATGCACAAAGTTCCAGAAAGGGCACAAGCCGCTACAATGCCACCAAACATGGATCATCGTGCCCTCCTCCGTAAGATATTTCTAGCAACGATCCGACACTGTCAGGAAAAATTTGTGGAGTAACGCTGGTACTCTTTACCATCTAGATACGATTTTATAGCTTGTTTCTTGAGCTTTGGTGGAAATTGTGGATTTATGAGATAGTAGGAAGCATTTGTTCCACTGAGCTGGGGTATAGTGGTTACCCAGATCCCGCTCCTAGGCCTGACAATACGGAGGAAGGCATGAGAAGCGCCGGTGTATCAATAGCTTTTACACGGAGGATATGGCATGTAGGACCGCTGAGGGAGAGACACACATCTGCTCAAACTCAGTACGTATTCGGGTCAGGGTATGAGTCTTGTTTCAAAGAGAAGTAGAAATGCTGGAGTTGCAGATACTCAAAGGAGTTACGGGCTGATAGGGTCGGGGTCTCAAGTATTTGGGACAGAGGTTTCAGTGCGGAGCCTGAGAGAACATGCCAGAACCTGATTAGGGGGGTTCTCGTGCCCTGGAGGAAGGGTCGGGATGAATGTCCTGGAGGAAATCTGGGGTGGTCAGTTACCGGTATCAAAGGGCCTTTGGGGTCAATCAGTGAGGTAGATCGACCTATGGACGCTAAAATTGTGAGGGTGTGGTGGGTGGTAAAGGACAGTTGCGATGGCACGCGGAGAGCCCACCATCCATGGGAGGACTGCTACGGAACACGGTGAAGAGTCTGGTGCAATTTGCATGCAGAATTTGGATGTGTCAGTACGTGCCATGTCCAGTAATCGAGCATAAGCAGTAGAGTGGTAGTAAAGTCGACAGTCTGGGAGACCCACCCCTCCAGCTTCCTTAGTGCGGGTCATTATTTTCCATTTTATTCGTGGCTGACTGGGTGCCCACACATCTACGTAGTTGTGACCAGAATGTGGATGGGATGCGAAGGGGGATAGTCTGCAGGAGGTAGAGTAGTTTTGGTAACAGGGTCATTTTTAGAATACTAACCCTACCAAACCAAGAGAAATCTCTTCTGCGCCAACCATCCAGATCTTTTTGGAACTGTTAGAGGAGGGGTGCGAAATTTAGTGTGTGGAGCCGTGAGAGATCAGCGGTAATTTTTATTCCAAGATAAAGTCAGGTCCATAAATATTAGGACATCGACACAATTCTAACATTTTTGGCTCTATACACCACCACAATGGATTTGAAATGAGATGAACAAGATGTGCTTTAACTGCAGACTGTCAGCTTTAATTTGAGGGTATTTACATCCAAATCAGGTGAACGGTGTAGGAATTACAACAGTTTGCATATGTGCCTCCCACTTGTTGAGGGACCAAAAGTAATGGGACAATTGGCTTCTCGGCTGTTCCATGGCCAGATGTGTGTTATTCCCTCATTATCCCAATTACAATGAGCAGATAAAAGGTCCAGAGTTCATTTCAAGAGTGCTATTTGCATTTGGAATCTGTTGCTGTCATCTCTCAAGATGAGATCCAAAGAGCTGTCACTATCAGTGAAGCAAGCCATCATTAGGCTGAAAAAACAAAACAAACCCATCAGAGAGATAGCAAAAACATTAGGCGTGGCCAAAACATCTGTTTGGAACATTCTTAAAAAGAAGGAACGCACCAGTGAGCTCAGCAACACCAAAAGACCCGGAAGACCACGAAAAACAACTGTGGTGGATGACCGAAGAATTCACCAGAGTGAATACAGAGGGTTCACTACAAGATGTAAACCATTGGTGAGCCTCAAAAACAGGAAGGCCAGATTTTGCCAAACAACATCTAAAAAAGCCTTCACAGTTCTAGAACAACATCCTATGGACAGATGAGACCAAGATCAACTTGTACCAGCGTGATGGGAAGAGAACAGTATGGAGAAGGAAAGGAACTGCTCATGATCCTAAGCATACCACCTCATCAGTGAAGCATGGTGGTGGTAGTGTCATGGCGTGGGCATATACAGGGAGTGCAGAATTATTAGGCAAGTTGTATTTTTAAGGATTAATTTTATTATTGAACAACAACCATGTTCTCAATGAACCCAAAAAACTCATTAATATCAAAGCTGAATATTTTTGGAAGTAGTTTTTAGTTTGTTTTTAGTTTTAGCTATTTTAGGGGGATATCTGTGTGTGCAGGTGACTATTACTGTGCATAATTATTAGGCAACTTAACAAAAAACAAATATATACCCATTTCAATTATTGATTTTTACCAGTGAAACCAATATAACATCTCAACATTCACAAATATACATTTCTGACATTCAAAAACAAAACAAAAACAAATCAGTGACCAATATAGCCACCTTTCTTTGCAAGGACACTCAAAAGCCTGCCATCCATGGATTCTGTCAGTGTTTTGATCTGTTCACCATCAACATTGTGTGCAGCAGCAACCACAGCCTCCCAGACACTGTTCAGAGAGGTGTACTGTTTTCCCTCCTTGTAAATCTCACATTTGATGATGGACCACAGGTTCTCAATGGGGTTCAGATCAGGTGAACAAGGAGGCCATGTCATTAGATTTTCTTCTTTTATACCCTTTCTTGCCAGCCACGCTGTGGAGTACTTGGACGCGTGTGATGGAGCATTGTCCTGCATGAAAATCATGTTTTTCTTGAAGGATGAGGACTTCTTCCTGTACCACTGCTTGAAGAAGGTGTCTTCCAGAAACTGGCAGTAGGACTGGGAGTTGAGCTTGACTCCATCCTCAACCCGAAAAGGCCCCACAAGCTCATCTTTGATGATACCAGCCCAAACGAGTACTCCACCTCCACCTTGCTGGCGTCTGAGTCGGACTGGAGCTCTCTGCCCTTTACCAATCCAGCCACGGGCCCATCCATCTGGCCCATCAAGACTCACTCTTATTTCATCAGTCCATAAAACCTTAGAAAAATCAGTCTTGAGATATTTCTTGGCCCAGTCTTGACGTTTCAGCTTGTGTGTCTTGTTCAGTGGTGGTCGTCTTTCAGCCTTTCTTACCTTGGCCATGTCTCTGAGTATTGCACACCTTGTGCTTTTGGGCACTCCAGTGATGTTGCAGCTCTGAAATATGGCCAAACTGGTGGCAAGTGGCATCTTGGCAGCTGCAAGCTTGACTTTTCTCAGTTCATGGGCAGTTATTTTGCGCCTTGGTTTTTCCACATGCTTCGTGCGACCCTGTTGACTATTTTGAATGAAACGCTTGATTGTTCGATGATCACGCTTCAGAAGCTTTGCAATTTTAAAAGTGCTGCATCCCTCTGCAAGATATCTCACTATTTTTGACTTTTCTGAGCCTGTCAAGTCCTTCTTTTGACCCATTTTGCCAAAGGAAAGGAAGTTGCCTAATAATTATGCACACCTAATATAGGGTGTTGATGTCATTAGACCACACCCCTTCTCATTACAGAGATGCACATCACCTAATATGCTTAATTGGTAGTAGGCTTTCGAGCCTATACAGCTTGGAGTAAGACAACATGCATAAAGAGGATGATGTGGTCAAAATACTCATTTGCCTAATAATTCTGTACACAGTGTATGGCTGCCAATGGAACTGGTTCTCTTGTATTTATTGATGATGTGACTGCTGACAAAAGCAGCAGGATGAATTCTGAAGTGTTTCGGGCAATATTATCTGCTCATATTCAGCCAAATGCTTCAGAACTCATTGGACGGCGCTTCACAGTGCAGATGGACAGTGACCCAAAGCATACTGCAAAAGCAACCGAAACGTTTTTTAAGGGAAAGAAGTGGAATGTTCTGCAATGGCCAAGTCAATCACCGGACCTAAATCCGATTGAGCATGCATTTCACTTGCTGAAGACAAAACTGAAGGGAAAATGCCCCAAGAACAAGCAGGAACTGAAGACCGTTGCAGTAGAGGCCTGGCAGAGCGTCACCAGGGATGAAACCCCGCGTCTGGTGATGTCTATGCCTTCCAGACTTCAGGCTGTAATTGACTGCAAAGGATTTGCAACCAAGTATTAAAAAGTGAAAGTTTGATTTATGATTATTCTGTCCCATTACTTTTGGTCCCTTAACAAGTGGGAGGCACATATGCAAACTGTTGTAATTCCTACACCGATCACCTGATTTGGATGTAAATACCCTCAAATTAAAGCTGACAGTCTGCAGTTAAAGCACATCATGTTCGTTTCATTTCAAATCCATTGTGGTGGTGTATAGGGCCAAAAATGTTAGAATTGTGTCAATGTTCCAATATTTATGGACCTAACTGTATGTTATTCCATTTGGTGGCCAAGCGAAGGAAAAAGAGGCTTTAAGGGAGGAGGTCAGAATGTCTGGTGAGACGTTTAGGGCCTCTGATTTGGACATATTAATTTTAAAATTGGATCAAGCGCCAAAGAGAGAGATCTCCCGAAGCAAAGATGGCAAAGAGATGCATGGATTGGTTATGTAGAGAAGGAGATCATCGGCAAACGCCGCACACTTATATTCGTGCGATATAATCTTTATTCCTGAGATATCTGGATTGGCGTGAATGGAGGCCAGTAGGTGCTCCATGACCAAGATGTATAGCAAGGGGGATAATGGGCATCCCTGCCATGTCCCATTGTGGATTGGGAAGGGGGGAAAAGAGCACCATTAATTTTAACTCGAGCTGTGGGATGTTGGTATAGTGTTAGGATCTTTGACAGGAATATCGGGCCTACACCTATGTGTGAAAGAACAGCATGGATGGCGTGCCAGGATATCCAGTCAAAGGCCTTTTCTGCGTCTAAGGAAAGAATCATGAAGGGGATCTTTTTTGGTTTAGCATAGTGGATAATGTCTAAGGTTTTGAGAGTGTTATCCCAGGCCTCCCTCCCCAGCACAAACCCAACCTGGTCATTGCAGATCAATGAAGGTAGGTAAGTATTCAATCTATTCGCCATTAATTTGGCAAAGATCTTAAGATCTACATTCAAGAGGGAGATAGGACGGTAACTGGCACAGAGGTGCGGGTCCTTTCCCGGTTTTGGGATGACAGTGATATGTGCCTCAGTGGCCTGTGCCGGGAAGGGAAGCCCAGGAGACACCGCATTGAAGACCTGGAGCAGAATAGGAGAAAGAGCAGAAGTGAAAACCTTGTAGAATCTAGCTGTGAACCAATCGAGGCCAGGAATTTTGCCACCTGGTAGAGACTTGAGAACTATTTGGAGTTCAGTGTCCGTGAATGGGGTCTCCAAACCGGAAGAGTCAAGTGCAGATAATTTGGGAAGTAGAAGAGAGGGATCGGGGGAATTGCCAATTTGTTGTAAAGATGTTTGGGGTAAGTCATAGAGCTGTGAGTAAAGGCAATGAAATGTGGCCGCAATGTCAGTGGTGGTGTGTACCATACAGTCCTGAGAATTTTTGACAGCGGGAATATGGGAGGAGGCTAGTTTTCCTCGTAGAGCTTTTGCCAACATACGTCCACTTTTGTTTCCATATTCATAGAATTTACTCCATAATTGTATCATGCGTTTATAGGATGCCTCCAAGAGGCGTTTGGCCTCCATACACGCGTTCTGGAGGTCATGAAGAGTTTGCAGGGTAAGTGCTCGTTTGTGGGCAAGTTCAAGGGAAGTAGCCTTTTGCAGTGCGAGTTTAAGGCTCCATTCACACGTCTGCAACGTGTTTTGCGGATCCACAGAGCCGCGGATCCGCAAAACACGGACAGCGGCAATGTGCGTTCCGCATTTTGCGGACCGCACATTGCCGGCACTATAGAATATCCCTTTTCTTGTCCGCAATTGCGTGTCTGGGCAGCACATCATGCTGCCCCATAGGAATGAATGGGTCCGCAATTCCGTTCCGCAAAATGCGGAACGAAATTGCGGACCTGTGAATGGAGCCTAAGGGAATGGGCTTTCTCCTTCCTGAGACGGGAGCCATGTTTAATGAGAACACCTCGGAGAACACATTTCAGGGCCTCCCACTGGACCGGGAGCGGGGTGGTATCCTCTTTGTGATCTGACTAAAAGTTTGTTATACAGCTTGTAAGGTCAGTAGCACACCCCATGTCAAGAAGGAGAGTTTCATTCAACCGCCACGTCCATTCTTGTCTGGCAAGAAAGGGGAGATTCAGGGAGCAGTATATGGGGGCATGGTCTGACCACAAAATGTTACCTATTTGTGTGGTATCCTGCCAGGATAAGGCCGGTTGCTGAATAAGAATTTGGTCAATACGGCTATAAGAGTCATGAGGGGCGGAGTAAAAGGTGTAATCTTTATCAGCTGGGTGTTGGAGATGCCAGGGGTCTCGAAATTGCAGCTGAAGTAGTGCCCGTTTGACCTTTTTAATAGTGGAGTATGTGAGGGAAGCGCGCCCGGTTGAATTGTCAAGTGTAGGGTCAAGGGTCAAGTTAAGGTGACCACAAAGTATAATAGTCCCCCGGTCAGGGGTGTGATTTTGTCAATTAGGTCTACGATGAAGGATGCTTGGTTCTGATTGGGGACATACAAGTTAAGGAAGGTGAATTCTTGTCCTCCAATAAGTAGTACAAGGACCAGGTATTTTGTTCCCGGATCGACAGTACATCCCAGCACCTGTTGAGGTAAAGACTTGTGGATCCCTATGGCGACTCCTTTTGTCTTGTTCACCGAATTGTTTGCAAAGTGCCAGGTTGTGTAGTGCTGATGGCGTATATTCAGGGCGCTACCCTCCTTAAAGTGCGTTTCCTGAAAACAAACAACATGTACCTTTTGGCGATGAAAGTGATGGAGTACCTGGGCCCTCTTTTCGGGGGTGTTAAGGCCTTTCTCGTTAAATGATGCAACCTTCAGTGATGCCATTACTGCGGGGAGAGGAAAAAACACAAGAGGAGAGGGCGAGGACGGCCGACACAAAAATAAAAGGAAACGATTAAGAGTAAGAAGGATAAAGGGAAAGCGAAAAACAGATGAAGAGAGATAAGGTAGTTAGAGTGACCAAGAGGTCTAAAGAGGCTAGCACTCGGGACTATATCACCCCAAGGGAGAGTCTCTGGTTATTTGGGGAAAGTAGTAGCCAGACAGGAGACGGCCTACCACAGCCCCAACAGCTACAGCTAAAAGAAAATTAAGATCACCAGCTATTTGAGAGCAGGAGGACTGGTGAAGAGGATAGGCAAACATCAAGTAATTAAAGGGGAGAGACTAATATGTATAGGTGTTAGAAGTCCCAAACAGGTATCACAGGAAGCTCTTCAGGTGACGAGGTGGGATGGATATCCACGTTTTGGGCTGCTTGGTCTTCTCTGTCGTCTTCCCCGTGGGGTCGGTGCAGAAGATCTAGGAGCGCCGTCAGCAGGTGGTGGACGGGGTCGTCCCAATGACGCAGAAGCAGGTGGAAGGAGAGATGGCCAGGGTCCCAAATCCACTGGTGGCAGAGCCAGCTGTTGTAGGAAGTGGGGTAGATCTGAAGGGTCACGGAGGGTGACAACCTGCTCCTTGGGACCCGCAAGTAGAGCAAAAGGATAACCCCAACAGTAAGGAATGCCACGATCTTTGAGGAGGTTCAAGAGCGGGCACAGGGCAGCGCGTTGCGCCAAGGTGTGATGGGAAAGGTCCTGTAGCAAAACAAAGGGGGTCCCTTTATAAGACAGAGGGGACATCTGTCAAGCTTTAAGCAAGATCTGTTCCTTGGTGGCATAGAAGTGAATTCTGCAAATGACATCCCTTGGTTTCAAGGGGTGAGGGTTGGGGGGTCTCAGAGTGTCAAACGTCCCAGGGAGCCAGTAGTGGGGTGAGGAACCCACTGGCAGTAAGCAGCTGACAGCCCAGAAATGTGGTACAAGTTTAGGGATAATCCAAGAGGGTAGTCAATGTCCAATCCGGGTCGAGGCAGGCAGCGAAGGTTCAAGGCGGAAGACAGTTCAAGGGTCAGTAACCGGGAAGGATACAAAGAAACAACAGGCAAATAGGAGGATCCGCAGGGAGGCTAGGTGTTCACCATAAGGTGGAAAAACTCAGCAATGAGCCAGAGTTCAGGCCAGGTCTTTATAGCCAGGGGAGGTAGGAACCACCCCCTGGTCCCCAAGGCAACCAGGAGGCCTCCCTCCCCGGGAACCAATGGCAGGCGAGGAAGGTGGAAGGTGTGTACTGGGAACCTCCCCCAGCAAGGCTCACACCTGACAGCCGGATAATGCAGGAACGCTATGCACCCGGGAATGCACGCGCAGCCTGCATTCCTCGGGCACCAGGTGTTCTACCGAGCTGAAGGGGAACCCGTGCCCTGCGCCATGCCCGCGGTCCCCGAGTAGGGGTAACACCCCCTGCTTCCTGACACAGAGCTCTGTGAACTCGATGATGGAGCTTGGCGGTTGTCCCAAGAGACTATTGAAGATTTTTACAATTGTGGGTAGGAGGAACGCCTGCGTTATTGACTCTGGGAGGCCTCTGATCCGCAGATTGTTGCGATGGCTTCGATTTTCAGTGTCATCCAGATGATGTTGCAGAGCGTGCAGTTGTGCATCATAGGACTGTACTTTGTCTTTCAAGGTTTGAACAGCTGCGGACAAGGAAGCATGGTCCTGTTTAACTGAGTCCACCTTTGTATCGAGTAGGGCCATCTCAGAGCGTACTTGAGTAAACTCTCTTTTACATTCTTGTAAGATGTTGGCGGCAAAGCTGGAGAGGTCCGCCTTGGAAGGTAGAGAACATATCAGGTTGCGTAAGTCCGCCATAGTGGGTGGCCAACAGTCCTCATCAAACAGAGGGGCAGGAATGGAAGCCTCTGAAAGGGCTGTGGAGATCCCTGGAGGGCTGCAGAGACGGCTGGGGCCTGTGGGTCAGGTGAAGCGGTGCCATACAGGCATGGATGGGATCCGTCCCATGAGGAGCCCGTGGACCAGTGCGGGGCCGCCGCCAGGGATGGCCCAGGGGAGTGGGCGAAGGAGCTCCTGCGACAGGTGTGGTTCAATCGGGGTCCCCCGGTGATCACTCCGGAGCTGATCCAGGTGAGGGAGGTCTCCATGTGAGAAGGGGTGCTCCCAGGAGGGCACCACCTAACTATCTGGAGCGCATAACCAGGGGGGGTCTGGTGGGTGTCCCTGCCACGGGGTAAAATGATGCTGCGGATGGCCTGAGGGCTTTGGGTCCCAGAATGACAGGGTGAGAGAGCGGCTGAGGAGACCTCTGTGGTAGGGGAAGATCCCCTGCAATGACCTGGAGTGCTGAAGGATGTGAGGACAGCGCAGCGGCTGTCAGGGATTCCCACCAGTAAGGCGATTCAGGGATGGCATCTTCCGGGCTCCGGAGCTGCTGGCCTTGATCCAGAGAGGTGCACAGGGTCGGTACAGATGCAGACCGGGATCTGCGCCGGTCCGGTGAGGGGTAAGGAGAGCCGGGAGCAGCTGGAGGCACTGCAGGCGAGTACGTGGCAGGGCCAGCAGCATCATCTTGCAGGCGCTTGGTGCGCTCATTCGTGTCGGGACCCGGCACAGCTGGCTGTTTGGCAAAGAGCCTCGGTAAGTCCCCTTGGGAGGATGCCAGGGGAGCCACAGAGAAGGCTCTGCCCTTTTTCAATGTTTTGCCCATCGGTGGTGGGTGGCTGGAGAGTGTTTTCTCTGGGGCTGTGGAGGAGCTCGCGCCACCAGCGTCTTCACTCCTGCATGGCTGGCCACGCCCCCATAGGCTGGTTCTTTGTGCCGTGGGATCATCTCCTTATCCTTTGGATTTATTTGCCTCCTCGGGGACTCCAGGCATCCCTACGTCGAAGCGTTTGTATCTCTGGCTGCATGACCATCAAACCTTTGGGTTTTCACACCCTCTGCTAAGCTTAAGCATACACTAGAGTTGTGCCTATCACTTGCACAACCTGATAAGGTGAGCCTCCAATTTGGAGTCATTAATATACCTTCTGTCTGACGTTATTACCCTATCGTGCGTCTGTCTAGTTTTTCTTAGAGAAACACCGCCTGTCATATCGATTAGCATGCGGGAGGCACAAGAAGGTGAGAACAGCGCATTGCTAGCTGTATCCACCCTCCTGGTTTTCTTCCGGCCCCACACTAAGTCCTGATACGTACAGTGTCAGGACGTAGTGCAAGTAGACGCGCACTATGACCTGATGCTGTGCGCTGTCAGGTCACAGTACAGCGCGGCAGGAAGAAGACCAGGGAGGGTAAGTGAATCTGCCAAGTGGCAGCGCTGTTCGGAGCTGGAGAGGTACATTTATTTATTTATTTTAAATGTCTGATCTCAGAGTGGAGAGGGTCTGATCTTAGGCTGGGGTTCTGATGGGGGCTGATCTGAGGCTGGGGGTCTGATAAGGGTCTGATCTGAGGCTGGGGGTCTGATAAGGGTCTGATCTGAGGCTGGGGGCCTATTGGGGGTCTCATCTGAGGCTGGGGGCCTATTGGGGGTCTCATCTGAGGCTAGGAAAGGTCTGATGGGGGTCTGATCTAAGGCTGGGGAGGGTCTGATCTGAGGCTGATGTAGGCTGGGGGGTCTGATAGAAGGTGATGGAGGTGGGGGGCAGATCTGAGGCTGAGAAAGGGACAAAGGCAGGGAGAGTAAAAGCTGGGTGAACCCCTCTCTGGACCCCTCTGAGTTTAGCTTGGCTGCCATTAATGCCAAATAAAGAACTAAATATATAACATTCTCAACTTAAAAATTAGACTGCTATATGTGGTCAAAATGGCGCCTGTACTATTTGTAATATATAGTGCAGGCGCCATTTTGTGCTGCAAAAATACAGCGGTCTAGATTTTTTTTCAATATAAGCGCAATTTCTGGAACTTACCCCTAAGATGTTTGACCAAATATAGCAGTCAAATTTTTACGTTGAGAATTTTGCATGGCCCCCAAACGATGTTACAAATATCTCGGCAGCAAAAAGGTTCCCCACTCCTGATCTAGGGTGACGCTAAAGAGACTTGTTCCTTTCGTGGCCTGCTATTGGCTGCTGCCGCAGTGCCCTCCCCCCCCCCCCCCACACACAGATGTTTTGATCCGCACGATAGGGAGATTCTGCGGTGGCCGTGGGTGTCGGAGAGCGAGGTAAGTACAATTGGTGTGAGGGGCCCGGACATTTTTGGGGTCAGATAACCCCTTTAAAATGTGCGGCAGGATAATTATTTAATTTGCCCTTCTAGCCACAGCTACCAGAGCATGTTCTCAAGTAGATACGTCTTCCACGTGCAGAATGCACTAAATCAGTGGACATGGGGTCAATTGTGTTTCTCTGCCCATCAGCAGTCTTGAATGTCAGGCTAGTCCCACATCATATCCAGTAAAGGCCATACATTACCTTTACATCTAGGACAGAGTGGTTTGTCCCCATCTGTAATATCATGCAAGAAAACAGGAGTTTTACACACCCTGTATGGCAAAAACTAATTTAATGTGCTTCACTTACTGAAAGTTTTGCTCCCCTTTGCAGAATATCCTTCCAGTGGTCCTCAATCGGGCTCAAGTCTCAACCACACTTCCCCGTTATGCCTCATGCAGCATTTTTGGTCTGTATTTTGTTTCTATGGGTCCCCCCCACCCCAAAAAAAAGAGAACAGCATCCGTGGGTCACTCGAAAATTGCAGGATGCACACGGACTGTAAAACGGATACGGTCGTATGCTGGAGGCCTTGTCATAAGGGAGAGGTTGTCAAGAAATTTCACCAGAAGACTTAAGACAGACCTGAAGTGAAATCAGTATTCCTGTTTAGACCAATAAGGGTCCAGCCTGCCGCAACCACCCTCTGAAACCAATGGCCACACTGGTTTGTGGCAAAATGATCGCTGGGGCTGGGTGAGTACAGGAGCTGTCGGGTCTTCCTGGACCTCGATCAGCCCTGCACTGAGGCTGTGCAGCTCTGTATTATGCTGTACAGAGTCTCTGGCAGGTGTATTTCCCCTGTAACTGGGGCTACTATGTCAGCCCCAGTTACAGGAGAAATCAATAGTAAAAAAAAAAAAAAAGTTAATTGTCCCCCAGAGGTCTTGTATGACCTTATGGGGGATACAAAGTGTAAAATAAAAAATGTAAAAAAATAAATGAATAAAGTGTTTCGAAAAATAAAAAAAATATAAATATTTCCCCCCAAATCAGTTATTTCAATTTTTTTTAAAAATTTAAGAAAAAACTTTTTTTTGTATCACCGCATCCGCAACGACCGGCTCTATAATAATATCATATGATCTACCCCATCAGGTGAACACCATAAAAAAATAAACATTGCGCCAAAACAGATTTTTTGGGTGAGCTCACCTCCCAAAAAACTATGTTAATTAATCAAAAAGTCTTATGTACCTCCAAAATGGTAGCAATAAAAACGTCACCTCATCCCGCAAAAATGAGCCCCCACACAAGACCATAGCCAAAAAAATATGGCTCTATGAAAATTGCAACACAAAAACATGATTTGTTTTCTAAATATGCTCTTATTGTGTAAAATGTAAAAAAATAAAATAAAAACTAGACATATTTGGCAACGCTGCGTCCATAACAATTGGCTCCACAAAAATATCACATTATCTACACCATCAAGTGAACGGTGTAAAAAAAAAAAATATGTAAATTATGCCAAAACTGTTTTTTTTTGTCACCTCACAAACATATCAAAATCAAAAAGTCTTATGTACCCCAAAATGTTAGCAATAAAAAAGTCACCTTGTCCCGCAAAAGACTCACACAAGACTATAGCCAGAAAAATAAAAAAAATATGGCTCTAAGAAAATAGCAACACAAAAAGTTTTTTTTTTTCTAAAAATGTTTTTATTGTGTAAAACGTAAAAATAAAAAAAATAGACATATTTGGTATTGTTGCGTCTGTAATGACCGGATATATAAAAATTTCATATTATCTACCCCATCAAGTGAACGGTGTAAAAAATAGAAAAATGATATCAAACAGTTTTTTTTGTGACTTCACCTCCCAAAAATGAGATAAAAAGCAACCAGAAAGCCAAATGTACCCCAAAATGGTGGCAATAAAAACTACAGCTTGTCTCGCACAAAATAAGCCCTTGCGCAGCTCATATAACAAACAAAAAAAAGGTTATTGCTCTTAAAAACCATGACAGAAAATTCTATGTTAGAAAATCCAGATGCCACTCCTTCCCTTCTGAGTCCTGGTGTATCCCCAAATAACAGTTCACGACCACAATCTGGGTGTTACTGTATTCAGGATATGTGGGTAGAAAATTGGGGGGGGGGGGGGGATATTCTCCTGTTATCTTTTGTGAAAAAGAAAGTTTAGGCCTAAAGCACCATTTTCTTGTAAAAAAATATATATATTTTAAAATTTTCACACCCAAGTATTAAAAATTCTATGAAACAGCTGTTGAGTGAAGTGCTCGCTACACCCCTTAAAAATTCCTTGGGTGGTGTAGTTTACAAAATGTGGTCACTATTTGGGGGTTTTCACTGTGGGGTTACCTCAGGGCCTCTTCAGATGCAACATGGTGCCCTTCCAGCAAATCTGCCCTCCAAAAACCATATGGCGCTCCATGCCTTCTGTGCCCTGTTGTGTGCCCAAACAGTGGTATACAACCAAATATGGGGTGTTTCTGCAAACTGCAGAATCAAGGTGATAAATATTGAGGTTTGTTTTGTTGTTAACCCTTGATATGTTCCAGGAAAAATTATGATTACTCACCAGTATTTGGATTTTCCAGAACCCATGACAGCACCACGAGAGAGAGGATCTGCCCCCACAGACAGGAAACCTGCAGAATAAAAGGGCGGACACTCTCCTCCCAATTCAGTGTGATATCAAAGCTTTGGAGGAAGTCCACATAATGTTTAGATGATTGATAATAATTTTCAATATATATATATATATATATATATATATATATATAAGAATAAACACACCGCAGCACATCCGTATGGTGAAAAATGGTGGGATCCTTTATTCACCCAAGCAGCGACGTTTCGGTCCGCTTGCTGGGACCATTCTCAAGCAAGCGGACCGAAACGTCGCTGCTTGGGTGAATAAAGGATCCCACCATTTTTCACCATACGGATGTGCTGCGGTGTGTTTATTCTTCTGGTTATTTGATACTTTGGATCGAGTGTCGACACCGCTGGCACCCAACACTTGCTACCAGGTGTGCTGCCCTGAACTTTCATCATTTTTATATATATATATATATATATATATATTTCATTTGTATATGCTACACCCTGTGAGTATAGAAGAACCAAATAACCCAGAAGGGAGAGAAAATAAGGGTGCTGTCGTGGGTTCTGGAAAATCCAATTATCAGTGAGTAATAATTTTTCCCTTCACCCACGACAGCACCATGAGTGATTTACCAGAGGAAATAATTAGGGTGGGAGAGCGGAAAGTAGTACCTTTTCCCCAAAAGAAGAACCTGAAGAAGATAAGCTAAAATTAAGCCGATAGTGCTTAAAAAAGGTTGAAGGAGGAGACCAGGCAGCTGCTCTGCAAATATCCTCTATGGGGACTGAGGATCTCTCTGCCCAGGAGGTAGCAACTGCCCTGGTAAAATGAGATCTAAGACCCACCGGAGGAGATAAGCCAGATGAAGAATAGGCCAATGGAAGTTGCAATGGAACTTTTAGTGGCTGCCTTCCCCTTATTCACTCCTTAAAAGAGGATAAAGAGTGAAGAAGATTTTCGCCAACTCTGTGTGAGATAGATAACCAATCAAAGCTCTTCTTACATCTAAGCAATAAAGAGATTTTTCTTCTTCAGACATCGGGTTCTTAAAAAAGGTAAGAAGAACAATATCCTGGGACCTACAGTTGTGTTCAAAATTATTCAACCCCCAATGCTGTAAAGGGTTTTAGGGAATTTAGTGTACATTTGTAATTGTGTTCAGAATGAAATCTTGCAAGGACTTTTTAAAGAACCAAATGCAACTAAAATGACATCAATTGTTTTTGTAATACAGTATTAAATGTTTTTTTTGTGATTTCTTCATTGACACAATAATTCAACCCCTTAAAGACTACAACTCTTAAGAACAGAGGTTCATTCAAGTGTTTTCAATCAGGTATTGAAAACACCTGTGGATGTCAAGGAGCAGCAATCAAGCATAATAAGCACCAATTAGGTAGATTTAAAAGGACTGTGATACTCAGCTCCTTCTAGACATTTACTGGTGTGTTTACAAACATGGTGAAGTCAAGAGAATGGTCCAGGAAGACAAGAGAAGAGGTGATTTCTCTTCACAGGAAGGGCAATGGCTATAAGAAGATTGCAAAGATACCAAGAGACACCATAGGAAGCATCATTCGCAAATTCAAGGCAAAGGGCACTGTGAAACGCTACCTGGTCGTGGCAGAAAGAAGATGCTGACTTCGACTGCTGTGCGCTACCTGAAGCGCAAAGTGGAGAAAAGTCCCCGTGGGACTGCTGAGGAACTGAAAAAAGATTTGTCAGATGTGGGTACTGAAGTTTCAGCTCAGACAATAAGGCGCACACTGCGTAATGAAGGCCTCCATGCCAGAACTCCCTTGCTGTCTCCAAAGAATAAGAAGAGTCGACTGCAGTATGCCAAAAGTCATGTGGACAAACCACAAAAGTTTTGGGATAGTGTTCTGTGGACTGATGAAACAAAATTAGAACTGTTTGGGCCCATGGATCAACGCTATGTTTGGAGGAGGAAGAACAAGGCCTATGAAGAAAAGAACACCTTGCCTACTGTGAAGCATGGCGGGGGGTCAATCATGCTTTGGGGCTGTTTTGCTTCTACAGGTACAGGGAAGCTTCAGCGTGTGCAAGGTACCATGAATTCTCTTCAGTACCAAGAGATATTGGATGAAAATGTGATGCAGTCCATCACAAACCTGAGGCTTGGGAGACGTTGGACCTTTCAACAGGACAATGATCCCAAGCATACCTACAAGTCCACTAGAGCAGTGTTTCCCAACCAGTGTGCCTCCAGCTGTTGCAAAACTACAACTCCCAGAATGCCTGGACAGCCTTTGGCTGTGCGGGCATGCTGGGAGTTGTAGTTTTGCAACAGCTGGAGACACACTGGTTGGGAAACACTGCACTAGAGCATGGTTGCAGATTAAAGGCTGGAACATCTTGAAGTGGCCATCGCAGTCACCAGACTTAAATCCGATTGAGAACCTCTGATGGGACTTAAAGAAAGCAGTCGTAGCGCGCAAGCCTAAGAATGTGACTGAACTGGAGGCTCTTGCCCATGAAGAATGGGCGAAGATACCCGTAGATCGTTGCAAGACACTTGTGTCAAGCTATGCTTCACGTTTAAAAGCTGTTATAACTGGAAAAGGATGTTGTACTAAGTACTGAGATTGAATGTCACTTGGGGGTTGAATAAAACTGATAATGATGTGAGCACAGAAAAGACATTTGTGGTTATTTCAATATAAATGTTATGTTATATTTGTCTGACTTACAAGTGCCTCTTTGATTTAATTGTACACAAGATGACTGAAATAATCAAAATCAATGTCAAACTGGCCAAAACACTCAATTTCAGTGGGGGCTGAATAATTTTGAACACAACTGTATGAAAACTGGAAGCCACTTTTGGAAGAAAAGTTGGATCCGGATGAATCAACACTTTATCTTTCAAAATAGTGGTGTATGGGGGATTAATTCATATGGCATGAATCTCATTAACCCTGCAAGCAGAGGTTACTGCTATTAGAAGGCATCATTTTAAGGTTAGACACTTAATGGAGCTGGTATCAAATGGTGCAAATGGTGGTTGAGTCAAGGCCTTTAAAACTATGTTTAGGTCCCAAGGAGTGGGTCTATGGGAGTTTATCGGGGTGGCTCTGGCTACTGCGCTAAAGAACCTCAACACCCATGGGCACCTTGCAATCTCTTGATTAAATAAAGAGCCGAAACTTGAACCTTTAAAGCACTACCTGCCAAGGTGGAGACATTTTAAGGACTAAATGAATGGGAGCAGAAGAGAGAAATTTTTCAACCTGGATACCTGAAAATTCCAAGCATCTTTGCCAAGTTCTAGCATAAATGGCCACCGTCACCTTTTTCCTACTCTTAAATCCCGGTACATACTAATGGAAGGGGCACTGATAACTTGGTCTGGGTTATATACCACACAGATATTAAAATTCCCTTCCTTCGATTTACCTCTAGACCTACTTCAATCTTTTGTTCACCCAAGTGTCTCTCGGCCGTCAGGAACTTGGTCTTTATTGTCAGGCATTCGCCTTCGCATCATCATCTTGCAGGATGGCAAACTTAATTGGGAAGATGTCTTGGCCCTCCCTAGAGTCCAGGCATCTCCTATTCTCCACTTTCTGGACTTCTGCAGAGACATAAAAAACACTTCTCTTTACCTTGTTCACTTAATAGAACACAGTCTTGGTTGAAGCACCTGTTGGAGAGGTCCGAGCTTCCGAGAGGGTTGTTATCACTTACATATACAGTAAATCCCTACTTTCTTCCTCCCCGACCGCACTGTACTTTCTAGATGCTTGGGAAAAAGAACTCGCAGTCTCCCTTACGGAGCCAGAAAAAGCTTTTATTGTGGCCCACTCACATGGATTCAATAGATGCATTAGGATACAGGAAAACAAGATTTTTTTGTCAACTCACCTGTAAAATCTCTTTCTCGCTTAGTTCATTGGGGGACACAGGACCGTGGGTATAGCTGCTGCTGCCACTAGGAGGCGAAACTAGGCTGAAAAGTGATAACTCCTCCCCTGCCGGCTATACCCCCTCCAGCCTGGAGAGAGCATATCAGTTTGTTCCCAAGCAGTAGGAGTAGGAGAAAAAAAACATACGGAAAACCACCAATAACCCAACAAATGCCAGTCGGACCGAACCAGAACTGAGGACCATACTGGCAAATCAACCGCCATTACTTGCAGTAACATGGAAATCAATGGGTGGGAGCTGTGGCCCCAATGAACTAAGCGAGAAAGAGATTTTACAGGTGAGTTCACAAAAAAAATCTTGTTTTCTAGCTCGTATCATTGGGGGACACAGGACCGTGGGACGTTCCAAAGCAGTCCACGGGGAGGGAAAAACCACATGCCCATGGAAAACATCCTCCCGGAAGCTTAAGAGACTGCTGCCTACAAAACTTTGCGGCCCAGAGCAGTGTCTGCTGATGCAAAAGTATGCACTGGGGAAAAAATAAACGAACCAGCACCTCCACAATAAGTGAATATAAGAACGCAGGTGCACGCTACCTTGGCTAAAACACACTTGGATTAGTAGAACTACAGGTAACAGCACTCTGCTAGTCAACTGCACAAAGATATAAGCAAACACTGAAAGAATAAATACTTGGTGGTCATACTTACTGCAAATGCAGCTAGAAGCTCTTTGCGAATATAATTGATCAAAAATATTTCGGGCCCATCTACCGGTCGTGGTGAGATTGAACCGTGCACCACCAGCCCATTTACCATGTGCTTTTAATCAGATAGCTTGTACAGCTGTATTCTACCCAGCCCATACTGCAGGCTCACAGCCTGAAGAGGCATGCGTAGGATGCAGCTTGGTACTACTTTGCCCAGATTGTAGGCTGTAAGCCCAGGAGAGGCATGTTAGAGTAGGACCCATCTGATTAGAAGCGACCTTGACGACCGGTAGATGGGCCCGAAATATTTTTGATCAATTATATTCGCAAAGAGCTTCTAGCTGCATTTGCAGTAAGTATGACCACCAAGTATTTATTCTTTCAGTGTTTGCTTATATCTTTGTGCAATTGACTAGCAGAGTGCTGTTACCTGTAGTTCTACTAATGCTAAAGTATGCACCTGATAGAACCTGGTGAACGTTTGCAAGGAAGACAAAGTCCCTGCCTTACACAGCTGTGAAGCGGAAGCATGGTAGAAACAAGCCCAAGAAGCGCCCACCGCCTGTCACGGGGTTCCGAAGGTGCACTCGGTCCCCCATTTCCCGCAGACCTGTTGCTTAGCTTTGGGAATGAGGATTTGTGCTTGACCTCATTCCCAGGGCGGCTTTGCTGGCTGGGTGGCTCCCTGCTCCTAGTCTGCCTTGAGCGCCAAGCTGATCACTCGGTGCTCGACTTGTTGGCCTGTCGGTCATGTGACGCTGGCCACGTCACATGACCCTCACTCCCCACTATAAATACAGGCAGCCTGCTGGCCACAGGTTGCCTGTTAATTTCTAGGTTCCTGGCTATTTGTTGGACTACTGAATACTTACCTGATCCTGTTCCCTGACGATTCTCTGCCTGCTCCTCCTGTACTGCGCATCCATCCTGGTATTGTGACCTCGGCTCCCACCTGACTACTCTCTTACGACTCCTCTTGTACTTTGCTACTCTCCTGGTATTTGACCCCGGCTTCTCCTGACCATTCTTTGCTTAATCCGTTGTACTGCGTAGCTCTCTTGGTTCTGACCCGGTCCGTTCATGTTCCGTATTTTGTCTTGTCTGTCTTCCCTGCACATATCCTAAGTTAGGGACTGCCGTCCAGTTGTCCCCTGTCATCAGGACTCATGAGGCAAGTAGGCAGGGCCAGGGGTGAGGGTGGAGCGCAGTGGTCACTACCCTTCCCCCTGTGTGTGTGTGTGGACGTGACCGTTACACCGCCCTAGTTGAGTGGGCCGTAATACCGAGGGGCGGTGCCTTGCCGCAGGAGCGGTATGCTTCAGCAATTGCCAAACAAATCCACCTGGTAATAGTCACCTTGGAGGCTGCCAAGCCTTTACGAGGACCTTCAGGAATAACTAACAGAGTCCGTACAGCGGAACGAACTAGAAATTGATAAGTAAATCTTTGTAGCCCGAACCACATCCCACTGATGGAGAGCTTGCTCCCTAGGATGTGAGGGAGAGGGACAGAACGAAGGGAGAACAATGTCTTCATTGACATGGAAGGCAGAGACTACCTTCGGCTGAAAAGAAGGTAACGGGAGGAGTACTGCCTTATCTTGGTGCAGAATAAGAAGAGGCTCCTTACAAGAAAGCGCCACCAAATGCGAAAAACGCCTGATGGATGTGATCACCACCAGGAACGCAACCTTCCAGGAAAGGATACGGAGGAAAACTGCGCCCAGAGGCTCAAAAAGAGCCGATTGGAGGGAACCAAGGACAAGGTTTAAGTCTCCAAAGGGTAAGAAGGGGTGATACGGAGGAACAGTGTGAGCCACCCTTTGTAGAAAGGTCTTGACCGGAGTCTGTTCTGCTAAAGGACGCTGGAAAAAAATTGACAGCGCTGACACCTGTCCTTTTAAGAAACTAAGAGCAAGACCCAGGTCCAGACCTGATTGCAGAAAGGAAAGGATGGTGGAAGTGAGAAGCACAGTGGAGGAAGGCCACGTTCCTCACAGAAGTGCAGAAAGGACCCCCAAGTTCTATAATAATCTTGGATGAAACTGGTTTCTTGGACTTAATCATGGTGTGGATGACCTTGTGAGGGAAACCCTGCTGCTTTAAAATTTCGGTTTCCACAGCCACGCCGTCAAACGTAGCGACTTCAAATGCTGGTGGAAGACATGTCCTTGAGAGAGAAGATAGACTCGGAGCGGAAGAGGCCACGGCGTGTCTCCTAAAAGGAGGATGATTGATGGATGATGATTAATGGATTATGAGGGTGATTGATGAGGATGGTTAATGAGGATGATTAATGAGGATATCGACGTTCCACGGGCGACGGGCCAATCCGGAGCGATGAGAATAGTCTGTATGCCCTCCATCCTGATGCTGCGCAGAACTCGGGGCAGGAGGGGAATAGGAGGGAAGACGTACAGTAGAGAGAACCCGTCCCATAGCGCCACCAGTGCGTCTACGGCGCACGCCCGGGGATCTCTTGTCCGATAGAGCTAGAACATGCTTCTCCGCCCACTGCAGGATTCTGGCAGATTCCTCCATCACCGCTTGACTGCAGGTTCCCCCTTGAAGATTGATGTAAGCCACAGCCGTAGTGTTGTCTGAATGGATCCTAATCAGCCGGCCCCTCAGGAGAGGGGTCCAATGGAGGAGGAACAGATAAATGGCCCGGAGCTCCGGGATGTTGATTGGCAGTTTGGATTCCGACTGAGACCATACACCTTGGACTGTCCGGGGCGGAAAGACTCCGCCCCAACCCTGATGACTGGAATCTGTTGTTATGACCGTCCATGAGAAAGGATTTCCCCAACTCCAAAATTTGGGCCGAGAGCCACCCCTTGAGTGCCGAACGCACCCTTGGGGCCAGGACAATATGACGGTCCAAGGATTCCGGTGACTTGTCCCAGGACGACAAAATCGCCCGTTGAAGGAGACGGGTGTGAAACGGAACTGCCTGTAAGGAAGCAACCTTTGTACCCAAGACCTTCATGCAAAACCGGATTGATGTGCACCTGCGCTGGAGGCGAAGCTGGACCAACCGCAGGAGGGCTGGCTGCTTGTCCAGAGGAAGGCGCACTATCCATGTCGAGGACTATGCCCCGAAATGTGATCCGCCTGGTGGGATGTAGGAACGACTTTTAGAAGTTCACCAGCCAGCCAAAGTGTGCTAGGGTATCCAAAGTGATACGTAGACTGTCCTTGTTTTGACTGAAAGTTGCTGTTTGACCAAGATGTCGTCCAGATAGGGAATCAGGATGATACCCCTGGTACGAAGAAGGGCCAGGAGAGGGGCGAGCACTTTCATGAAGACTCTTGTGCCGTTGCCATACTCAAAGGGCAACAAACTGGTAGTAGTGGAGCCCTATCGCAAACCGGAGGAAGCGGAGATGTGCGGGAGCAATGGGTACGTGCAAGTACGCGTCCTGAATGTTTATTGACAAGAGGAATTCTCCCCGCTGTAGTGAAGCAAAAACGGAGCCAAGGGACTCCATTCTGAAATGTTGAACCCAGAGAAACCGATTCAGCAGCTTGAGATCCAGAAACGGTCGAACGGATCCTTTTTTCTTGGGGACGACAAACCAGTTTGAATAAAACCCTGTAAACTGTTCCTCCAGGGGAACTGGGGAGATCACACCTCGAGCGAGGAGAGGCCGAATTGCTTGGAAAAAAGTAACGGCCCAATCTGAGTCTCTGGGTGGCTGGGACAGAAAGAACCGTTCGAGGAGGAGAAGCAAACTCGATCTTTTAACCTGAGGTTACCACTTCAAGCGTCCATGCGTCTGAGATATGGGCCCGCCAAATTTCCTGAAAAAGGAGGAGACGACCCCACACCCAAGAGGAGGACTGCTTGTTGGCCGATGGACGAGCGGACTGTGCTCGCGGGCGCCAGGCTGGTTGAGGCCTAAAGAATGGCTTCTTCCGCTGGTCTTGCATGGAGGTCTTGGGAGGGGCTCCTGCCGCCAGCCGTGTACCCGAGAAGCGGTGAAAGGAATGAGCACAGGTATTGAAAGCCTAGCGCAAAACACGTGCTTAGATCTGCCCTGTGGGAGGTGCGTACTTTTTTTTTTTGTAATTGTCTTTTTATTAATTAAAGTATTTTATATAATACAGTAATACACAAATGAAAGCAAACAGTTATTCATTTAATGCATGGACAATCAAAGAACGGATACAAATCCAATAACAATAAAGATAGCAATTGAATGTTTGCTAGATACATGGACCAATACCTAGTTAGCATAATATTATATAATATACCATACTTAGTGATGTTTGCTCTAAAGAATCAGAAGAACAGTGAAGTCGTACAAGAAAGGGGGAAGACACCACAGGACAAGACAAAAAACAAAAGGGGGGGAGGAAGAAGGAGGGATAGGAGACTGGTACCTTAATGTTTAAGAGTGTGAGTCAAAAAACTCATCCAATAACTGCCATACTTTCTCAAATCGGTCAATTTGGTTGGCCAATATGGCTGCTAGATGTTTCATTAACCTCAGCAATGCTAGCAATAAGATCAAGCTGTACAAGTGAGACAGATCTCTTCCAGAAGCTCGCAATCAGACGCCTGGCGGCTGTTAAGATGTGCAAAGTTAGTCTTAGGAAATGCCTTTTCAATTGAATATGAGGCATGTTCAGTAGGGAAAAAAAAAGGGATCCAATGGAAATCTAATATTGAGATCCGGAAGAGAATGTCCTGTACTATAGACCAGAAGGGGTATATCAGGGGGGATTCCCAAAAAATGTGAATGTGAGAACCAAATCCCGTTCCACATCGCCAACATCTGTCTGAAACATTGGAGTTAAAATGTCTTAGCAGCTGTGGAGTATGGTACCAAAACATCAACACCTTGTATGAGTTTTCCCTATGAGTGATGCAGGAGGAAGTCATTGCAGTCCTACTCCAGATCATTCCCCATTCACTAATCGAGATAGTATGATTCAGAATTGTTTCCCATTTAGTCATATATGCATGCCTAACAAATGTAGGAGAAGGGGGAGAAGATAAGATAACATATATATCAGATATCAGCCCCTTTGTAGAATCCGATAGCTTACACAGTTTTTCAAATGCAGTAGGTTCGGACACCTGGGAAGAGCTGTATAAGCTATGGAGGAAATGTAATTGGGTGTGATAAAAATTGGCAGAATCTGGCAACTTGAATGAGGATTTAAGACTTTCCCATGATAATAATCGCAAGGACCTGTAGTCTACAATATCTGCAAACCTGAATAATCTATTAGTAAACCAAGTTTTTTAAAAAGATGGTTCCATACTCATTGGGAACTGCGGATTAAATAGAAAATAAATCATGGATGATTTTTCAGAGACCAAGGAAAAGCGTTGTTTGCAATCCAAACGTTATATGTGACGGCCATAGGACCTAGTAATTTCGGAACAAGTGCTGCTGGTAGGGGTGACCATAAAAGAGCATTGGGGTGCACGGGGGCTATCCATAGTTTTTCTATCTCAACCCATCTGGAATATGCCAGAAGTGCAGACCAAGACGGAAGCCTCCTAAGGTGCGTAGCCCAATAGTATTTTGCAACATCAGGTACCGCTAATCCACCCTGTGATCTAAGTGCGGTGAGAGTAGAGCATGCTATACAGTGCCTCTTCCCTTTCCAAATAAATCTAAGTATCAGGGATTGGAAACCTCTTAGTTCTTTACTGGGTACAGCAACCGGCAGCTTGGGTAATATGGACATTTTAACAGCAGCTATACGACCAAGAAAAGATATCGGTAATGACATCCACTTGTTCATAAGAGCTTTAAGATCCATGAAGACCGTTGGGAAGTTATTGGCATATAAAGAGGAGTACGTATTTGTAAGATTATCACCTAGATAGCGTATAGAGTTCTCACTCCATTTAAAGTGAAAGTTAGCTTTCAAGGTTGATAATCTATCAGGGGGAAGGTTAAGCGGTAAAGCCTCAGTCTTAGTCGTATTCACCTTATATCCCGAGAGCCTACCATATGACTCTAGCAATTTAAAAAGATTCGGGAGTGTGACATGAGGATTCGTTAAAGTCAGTAGGATGTCATCTGCAAACAGGGATAGCTTATATTCAACTTTATTTACAGTGACCCCATGGATATCTGGGTAGGACCTAATGGTCGCAGCAAGAGGTTCAATACAGAGGAGAAATAAAAGAGGGGATAGCGGGCACCCCTGACGTGTGCCATTGTGAATGGAAAACACCTCTGATGGGGCATGTGGGAATTTGATAATTGCTGTTGGTTGGGCATACAGTGTATGTAGGGCGTTCAGAAATGCTCCTTTAAAGCCAAAGGCCCGCAAGGTGGAGAACATAAACGACCAGTTCAAGTGGTCAAATGCTTTCTCCGCGTCGAGGCCCAGTATTAGTGCGGAGGAGTTATATTTATTGATAATTTCATTTATGTCAATGGATCTTCTAGTATTGTCTCCACCCTGTCAGCCTCTAACAAAGCCCACTTGATCTTTATGAATTAATTGTGGAAGCCAAAATGCAAGCCTATTGGCCAGAGTTTTAGTAAATATTTTCAAATCCGAATTTAAAAGAGCTATAGGTCTGTAATTTGTGCAATCCATTGGATCTTTTCCCGGTTTGGGGATTAGTGTTATATAGGAATGCAAAATAGATGGAGGTATCGGAGTGCCCTGCAGGAAAGTATTAAAAAGTGCCCAAGGGACTTATTATTTGGTAGCTGTTTTAAAACCTCCTGCAGCTCTTCAATTGTTATCTGTGCATTTAGTGTGGACATGGCCTCTTTGGAGATCTGCGGTAAGTTGCACTGAGTCAGGAAGGAATGGAAAAGTTTTTGGCGTTCAGTTTGATTAGACGGTAGCTGTTGCGAAAGGGAATATAAAGTCGCATAGTATTCTTGAAACATAGCTGAAATGGTTTTCGGATCATAAACCAGTGTACCGTCAGTTTTTCTCATAACCGATGGGGATACCAATATGTTTGAATCCTGCAACTGGCGTGCTAGAATAGTATGCGATTTATTGCCCCAGGTATAAAATTTTTGTCGCGAGAACAGCAGCTGTTTTTCAGTTTTTTGGTACGCCAGTTCACGCAGTTTAGCACGTAGCAGAACAATGTGACGCAGTAGATGGCGCGAGATTTTAGATTGTAATTGGGTTTCTAATTCTTTCAATTGAGCGGTGAGAGTGCGGTGTTGAAGGTTACGGTCTCTTTTTAGTTTAGATCCCACGGCTATGCATTGACCTCTGAAAACCGCCTTGTGCGCCTCCCATAATGTAGAGGCAGAAGACACCGAAGGTTGGTTTAAAGCAAAATATTCCACAATAGAATCATGAAGTTCCTGTCTAGGAATTTGGTTGGCAAGGAGGGTTTCATTTAGCCGCCAGTGACATATCTTAGTGTGATATCCCAATGTTTTGATATTAATAAAAATAGGAGCATGATCAGACCAGGAAATGTTGCCCAACTCTGCCGAGTCTAGCATTCGAAGAGCCGGGGTGTTCCCAAAAAAGTAGTCTATGCGAGTATGCGTGCGGTGTGGATGGGAATAAAAGGTGTAGCTCTTTGAGGTAGGGTAATTTATTCTCCAGAAGTCATAGAGTGCATACTTTCTGATCAGTCGCCTAAACCGCTGTGAAAGCTTACGCTGTGCGGGTGAGGGTCGGGGCTGCATGTGGAGATAACCTATCCCAATGATCAGAGAATGAGATATTAAAATTTCCACCAATGATCATTGTTGCTGGCAAGTAGGTTGATAGTTTCCCAAAAACCTTATTAAGAAATGGGATTTGAGCAGAATTAGGTGCATATAAGTTACACAACACCAGAGGGGTACCATTAAGTGATGCTCTGAGAATAACATATCTACCATCAACATCATATATGGGAATCCACTTGAATAGGGTAATTGGGGGACAGAAGAATAGCGACTCCCGCGGTTTTCCTGCCTGCAGTGGCAGCATAAACTCGTGGGTACAATTTAGATACGAATTTAAAGGAACCCTCCTTGTCAAAATGTGTCTCCTGAAGGAAGACCACATCTGCCTTGTGAGAACGGCATTCATTTAGATCCAATCTTCGTTTCGCATTCGAGTTTAGGCCTTTCACATTCAATCAGATACACTTAATAAAGGAATTCAAGAGGGGCCTGGACGTATTTCTGGAGCTTAATAATATTACAGGCTATAGCTACTAGAGAGGGGTTGTTGATCCAGGGAGTTATTCTGATTGCATGATTGGAGTCGGGAAGGAATTTTTTATTCCCCTAAAGTGGAGAAAATTGGCTTCTACCTCACAGGGTTTTTTGCCTTCCTCTGGATCAACTTGCAGGATAACAGGCCGAACTGGATGGACAAATGTCTTTTTTCGGCCTTATGTACTATGTTACTATGTTAATCATGATGACAGTAGGTTAAAAGCACCAAATTTGCTAATAAACTGATATCCCACATACTACTGATGGACCATCCGGCAATAAGCTGTCTCTCATGTTTGTGGCAGGCGTAAAGTGGAACTGTGGTACCCAAAACAAACAGATAAACGGGGGGGGGGGGGGGAGACACAGAAGTGAGCGGGAAGACATATACATATACAAACACTTATCCAAAAACCACCATAGTGCAAGAACCTTGGGCAGTAGTGCCCAGTAAGGGATCAATATAGTGCAATAATTAGATGCCAACAAACTTTTCACTCTATTCTATTCTCCCAAAAAAAATAAAGGAAAGAGGAAGGGTAGTAAAAAATACCCTTTTTGGGGGAGAGTGGATGGACACTCCCATGAAACGGGCGTTCTGAGAGGAGATGCCAAAAATAATGGTGAACAGACATAAAAAAGTAAAACAACGGTATAATTTCCTTTTTCAATGGAGTAGCCGCCTAATAAAGGAGCGGAGATAGGAGATGGGCAGTGGGGATCTCCCCACATTAGGAAGTTTATGGGGGAGCAGAGCGGGGGCTAGACGCAAACAGTTCATCCTGCGGAGGAGAGCGGTTCCTCTTCTTCCGGACTTCCCGCCATACCGGCGCTGGAACAGGTACCTCCCAGTCGTCCACTGATGGGATGGAAATGTCCAGATCGGAGCAAAACGTTGGTAAATCTGTGTAGGCTCTTAAGACCGACGATTTGCCGTTTTTGGAGGCTATCAGAGCAAAAGGGAAACCCCTATAGGGTATTTTCTTCTCCCGTAATAGGATGAGCAAGGGTTGCAAAACTTTCCTCTTGTGCAATGTCAGGAAAGGTCTTGGTATATCTGAATCTTGGCACCATGAAAAGCTATGTTTTTAATAGGCGTGCTTGAGCCATGATGCTTTCTTTCAACCTAAAATCGTGTACGCAGCATATTACGTCACGTGGTTGTGCGGAAGATGATTTGGGGCGAAGTGCCCTATGTGCCCGATCCAGCTTAATAGCCTGTGGTTGTGGGGTTCCCAATATCATATTAAAAAGTTCTGATGGTATGTCTTGCAAGTTTATCTGCTGAGGGCTCAGGAAGGCCTCTGATACGGATATTGTTTCGGCGCCCTCTGTTGTCCAGATCCCCCAAATGGCGGGTATTTTTTCGGATAGTTTGAGAATGGACCGAAATCACAGATTGTAAATGAGCGATGTATCTACGGGTGTCATCATGGTCAGATTCCACCGATTCAATACGAACAGACAATTGTTTAAAGTCCTGTGGCAATGAGGAGATTTCAGACTTACAGGCTGTAGCGGAGAGGCAGGGTGAAGTGCAGTATCTCCGCTGGTAGACAGGAACAATCAGAATGAAATGCAGGTAGCGTGTGTATATCCCATCCCTCCAAGAACTAGACGACACATAGCTTGGAGGTGAACTGCCTGGCTGCTAGCTTGCAGCCCTTTTTATTACATGCTCCCATGAAGGAGAGGGACACACACATTACCATACATTAAGCAATAACATTGTAGTTACAACCCACACATATTCCTCCCCTCTGTCTAGGAGATAATTGAATCGATCACTGTATCTCCCCAATTATCTCCTAAACTGAAAAGTTACTACACAATGGGACAATAGAAACCCACCCAGCATATTCCTCCCCTCTGTTTGGAGCTAATTGAGTCAATCACTGTATCTTCTCAACTATCTCCTAAGCTGGAAAGTTACTCTTATACATTTTTACAACTTTGTGAGTTTACAGGTTACATACATAAAACTTATATCAATTTAACCAGTATAACTTGAGGATAACATATCCAAAATTCACTTGAATAGGTTCTCAATGTGGCTGGATTTGCCACAATGCTCCCCCAGAACCAAGCCGGCATACACAGTCTGATCCAAACGGATCGGCTTGGGGAGGTCCGGAAGAGTACCCACCGATCATTGTTCAAGGTCAGTTTGTCTGGACAACCCGTCAGCGTTGCCATTCTGCTTCCCAGGGCGGTAGTGAATTGTCAAGTCAAACGGCTGCAGCGCCAAACTCCAGCGCAACAGCCGGGCATTGTCTCCAGACACCCGGTTTAGCCATACCAACGGGTTGTGATCGGTGAGTAGCGAGAACTGTTGTCCATAAATGCACGGCTGTAATTTCTTTAAGGCCCACACCACGGCCAGGCATTCCTTTTCGATGGCGGCGTAGCTTACCTCTCGGGGTAACAATTTCCTGCTTAAGTAAGCTACAGGATGCTCGCCGCCATCAGCTCCGACTTGGCTCAGTACTGCTCCCAATCCAAACATTGAAGCATCGGTGTGGACAAGAAAACGTTTAGTTGGATCAGGAGCGGCCAAGACAGGAGCATTTATCAAAGAGTCTTTCAGTTTTTGGAATGCCTGTTCACACTCTGGGCTCCAGGTGACAATCTTAGGGAGATTTTTACGGGTAAGGTCAGTGAGGGGTTTTGCTACGGCGCTATAATTGGGTACAAATTTCCGGTAATACCCAGCGGTACCTAAGAAAGCTAATACCTGGGTCTTGGTGCGGGGGGGTTGGCCATTTGGCGACAGCCTCAATTTTAGCAGGTTCTGGCTTCTGTTTCCCACTACCCACCCTGTGTCCCAGATACTGAACTTCTGCCATCTCTATATGGCACTTGCTGGGTTTTAGGGTCAGGTTGGCTTCCCTGATCCTATCTAGGATAAACCCGATATGGGTTAAATGTTCTTCCCAGGAGCTGCTGAATATGGCGATATCGTCTAAATATGCGCACGCAAACTCCTGGGATCCTTCCAATAGCCGATCTACCATCCTCTGAAAGGTAGCCGGGGCGTTCTTCATCCCAAATGGCATGATCTTAAACTGGTACAGGCCAAATGGGGTGACGAACGCCGACTTGGGGATGGCATCCTCGGCTAGGGGAATCTGCCAGTACCCCTTACACAAATCTATCGTCGTGAGGTACTGACCACGGGCCATCTTATCTAAGAGTTCGTCTATCCTGGGCATAGGATAGGCGTCTGATATAGTCTTGTCATTCAACTTCCGGTAGTCTACGCAGAAACGGGTCGTGCCGTCCCGTTTCGGCACTAGAACTACCGGGGAAGCCCAGGGGCTGTCGGAGTGTTCTATCACCCCAAGCTCTAACATTTCGTCAATCTCCTTACGCATGTGTTCCTTGACAGATTTAGGGATGCGGTAAGGGGGTTGACACATGGGCAGCTGACCAGGGGTCTCCACTCGGTGAGTGGCTAGGGGGGGTATACCCTGGTACATTAGAGAAGGTTTCGCTTTTTTCTCGTAAGAGATCTACAATCTGGTCCCTTACCTGCGGGTTTAATCTTTCCCCCAATTGTACCTCTCCCAGGTCTTCGTTCCGGTTCTCCATTCCCAGGAGATCAGGGAGAGGTAAATTGTCCATATCTTCTGCAGCAGAGGCGCAAATAGCATTTACCTCCTCTGGGCGTTCATGATATGGTTTTAAACATGTTAACATGGAGCATCCGACTAACTCCTGCTCCAGTACATGGACCGATCACATTGGTGGTGTCACAGACTTGTTCCACCACCTTGTATGGGCCCTGCCAGGAAGCCTGCAGTTTATTATTCTTAACAGGTTTAAGGATCAACACCTTTTCCCCCCACTTGAAAACTGCGGTCCCTGGCACCTCTATCATACCATCGGCGCTGCCGGTTCTGGGCCGCCTGGAGGTTAGAGCGTACGGTCTCGGTTAGCTCCTCCAAGCGGTCCCGAAACTCCAGCACATATGGTACAACAGGGGTACCCTCTATCGTGACTTCCCCCTCCCAATGTTCCAGGATTAAATCTAAGGGGCCCCTTACCCTCCTTCCGAACAATAACTCGAAAGGTGAGAACCCAGTGGACTCTTGAGGTACCTCCCTGTATGCGAACAACAGGTGGGGCAAAAACCGCTCCCAGTTCTTCTGGGTCTCCATGAACGTACGGAGCATTTGTTTCAATGTTCCGTTAAAGCGTTCACAGAGCCCATTAGACTGGGGGTGGTAGGCCGAGTTTATAATCGGCTTTACCCCACATGTTTTCCACAACTGGCGGGTGACTTCAGCGGTGAACTGGGTGCCCCTATCAGAAATAATCTCTCGGGGAAAACCCATGCGAGAGAATATTTTAATAAGGGCCTCGGCTACGGTCTCGGCATGAATATTAGTCAATGCCACTGCCTCAGGGTAACGGGTGGTGTAATCTACTACCGTCAGGATAAACCGCTTCCCCGAGGGGCCGGGTTTAGCTAGGGGTCCAATAATGTCAACAGCTACCCTACTGAAGGGTTCTTCAATTATAGGGAGGGAGTGTAACTTAGCCTTATATTTATCTCCTCGCTTCCCTACTCGTTGGCAGGTGTCACACGTTTGGCAATACTGCCGAATGTCTTTGGAGATACCGGGCCAAAAGAAGTTCTGCGTTAGCCGGTGTTTAGTCCGACTAACGCCTAAGTGTCCTGACAGGGGGATGTCATGAGCAATGCGTAGTAACTCACGTCGGTATCTCTTAGGTACTACTAACTGTCGCATAGATACGGGAACTGTACCGGCTACTGTCTTCTCTGCATATCTATACAGTAACCCTTTTTCCCACCCATATCTCTCCCCCTCTAACCCAGTTTGGCTTCCTGCTACTTTATCTTTATATACTTGCAAGGAAGGGTCATTCGCTACCTCACTACCAAACTCTAATGGGGGGGGCCCAAGGGATAACAGGGGTATTGTTCCTTACCTGAGCCTCAGAGTGATTTGCCGGTGGGTTGGTGCGGGCCTGCTGCCTGGTAACAACAGGTAAAGCTTCCTGGAAGTTCCGTTGTGGCACAAACGCCGAAGTCAGCTCCCCCAAATCGTTGCCCAAAATAATATCCGCTGGCAAATCTTGCAGGAGCCCCACGTCCACATTTCCAGACCCCGCTCCCCAGTTCAAATGTACCCGGGCAGTAGGAATCTTGTAGATATTACCCCCGGCTACTCGAACAGCTACACATTCACCGGTGAGCTGGTGAGCAGGGATCAAGTGATCCCGGACCAAGGTGATGGTGGCGCCAGAGTCTCGTAATCCCTGGCGGCTCCTGCCATCTAGGTGGACGGCCTGGCAATGTTCTTGTCTGTTGTCAGAGGCTGCCTGTATCGGGTTGGCCTCGTGTAGAATGCCCAAGGGCTCCCCTGGAGGCATTGGCACCAATTGCTGCTGGGAAAACTCATTTTGGAAGCCGTGTACTGCCGCTGGGCGATGAATCTGCTGGCTAGGGTTTCCCCAGTTGGAACGGTTTCGGTTCCTGGGACAATCTTTCTGGATGTGCCCCTGCTGCCTGCAAATATGGCATCTGACCTGAGGGCGAGACTGGTATCTGGGTGCTTGTTGGTAGTTGCCCCCACTCGATCTGTAGGGTGCTGGACTGGATGCTGGAACGGGTGCTGGAACGGGGTTAGTTGTAGGGGCCCCGGAAAGGGGTCGTTGTGCAACCTTCTGTGCCCGCCGGGCATCTTGGTACTCGTCTGCCATAGTAGCTGCCACATGTACGGTATTGGGTTTGCGATCCCGTAACCAGTTTTGTAATTCGTCAGACAGTCCTTGAAAAAATTGCTCCAGTAATAACAATTGTAACAGCTCTTCCAGCTGGGTTACCTGTGCTGCTTGTACCCATCCTTTAGCAGCACGGGTCAATCTATGTGCCCATTCCGTGTGGGTATCTCTCTCGGCTTTCTTTAGCTCCCGAAAGCACTGGCGGTATGCCTCAGGGGTAATGGCATACCGGGTCAATATGGCTTGTTTTATCTTTTGATAATCTGTGCTGTCCTCATCTGGCATAGTCCGGTATGCTTCCGCTGCCCTACCCGACAATTTGCCGGCCAATAGGGGTACCTTATCCGCAGGATCGATTTTATGCAGCTGGCATAATCTTTCGAAGTCCTGCAGGTACCCATCAATGTCCTCGGTTTCCACATAGGTTTTAAATGCATGGTGCGGTAATTTCTGTTTTTCTGATATTACCGGATATGCAGGAGGGTTTGCTTCCCCAGGTGAAGTGAGGTTTGGTCGGGTGGCCGCTAGATATTCATTAATATCAGCTGATGTCCTTTCCAGAAATTCCTGGGAATGTGGCAACGGAAAAAATGCCAGCCTTATCCTCATTTCGTTGGCCCATGCGGAGCTATATGTTTGCGTGGCTGCTGGTGTAACTGCTGCTTGATCGCCCTCCATGAGTTCTGCAATAATGACTTTTTTCGCTTTGTTACTGGCAATAATTCCTCTGGCTTCCAGTAATGCCTTTAGCGTTTCTCTTTTCAGCCTGGTATAATCCGTCCCCATTCGTCATCTGTTCACATAAAATACGCATACTCACGAACGATGACTTTGTACGGATGAGGTTCCTTTCCGTTCGTATCAAATAAAACAGCTGAACGGTCTTCTGCTGTGAGATTCGAATCCCACTGCTGCCACCAATTGTTCCGTTACACAGGCATTTCTTACTTCGGATATCAGTGTTTTGAAGTCATCCTTAGTAGGCAGGTGTTGCAGGGTTTGGTGCAGCAAAGTGGAAGACTGTGCGGACTGCAAAAAATCTTCGTCCCCCTCACCTGTGCCTTCAGAGAGCTGATCCCAAACAGCGTGGTCTCCCTCAGTGTTCATCTCAGCAGAGGTGTCTGGCCAGTCGTGGCGTCGCTGCGATGGTGTGGCACCCTG
The DNA here is from genome assembly GCF_905171765.1 of Bufo bufo. Classification (NCBI taxonomy): domain Eukaryota; kingdom Metazoa; phylum Chordata; class Amphibia; order Anura; family Bufonidae; genus Bufo; species Bufo bufo. Next base: position 235,069,622 of record NC_053389.1, on the reverse strand, counting down.
TCTCTGATTCTTAGCCGCAAGTTTCGGTGGCATAGTGGATGCTTGAGCCGGTCAGTCACATGGACCTGGAGGTACCCCTACTTCATTTCTCCCTCAGTGTTCTGGGGGCTTGGGGACGAACTCCCCCACCAGTGGGGACAAGGAGGAGAAGAGCGGGTTTCCTACCTCACCCTGTGCTGCACTCGGTGGCAGGGAGCGCGCACACACTTCACTGCTGCTTCGCGGCTCTCGCAGGTCCGGACCGGAAGTAGGCCGCTGGCGGGAGACGGAAGAGCCGAATTCCTAGTAAAATAAGAATCTAGCGTCAGGGACCTCGGGCAGGTAAGCGGAGCGGTACCGGAGGCTCCCAGGTGTGTTTTCTTTCCCATAGGGTGCGGATTGAAGGCGAAAGAGTCTCCTGGTTTAGGACATGTGGCGGAGCTCAGCGATTAAGCGGCCATCTCTGAAGACATCCAGGCCATGCCCCCCAGGTGCGTACTTTTACCACCCATAACCTCAGAAATAATGAATCCGCTGCCCAAACTTTAAGCCACAGTTCGCGCCGTAAGGCTACAGCAAGAGACGATGAGCGGGCAACGAGCGCACCTGCGTCCAAGGAAGCCTCACAGAAATACTTCCCCGCTTGGGAGATTTGCAGGGCCAAGGCTTGGAGCTCAGCTAGAGGGAGGTCCGCCGCCAAGTCCTAATTTAACCGGAGTGCCCACTCTGAGCCCGCCTTAGCCACCCAGGACGAAGCCAAAAAGGGACGAAGTGCTGAGCCACCTGCTGCGAAAAAAGGACTTCCAACAGGACTCCATACGGCGATCCACGGGGTTCTGGAGGGATGAGCCATCGGCCACAGGAATAGCGGTATGTTTGGCGAGACGTGCGCCAGGAAGATCCACCTTAGGAGGAGAGGACCATTTAGCCACACACTCCGCCGGAAAGGGATAAAGTAGATCAAGTTGCTTGGATGTGGTAAAGAGACGATCTGGACGGTGCCATGGCTTCGCAATGACCACTAAAAAGCAGTCATGTAAGGCTTTAGGCGACTACCTGGAGTGGAGAAAAGACACTCCATAGTGACTCGTGGAGGGGGAGTCATCATGCACCTGGAAGGTGTCACGGACAGCAGTAACTAGGCTGACCACCATGGAAGCAATCTTAGAAGATTGTTCTGGATCCATATCAGTGTCAGAGTCCCCAATCTCCCCTTCGGACAGAACTCCCCCTGGAAGGGAGGATGCGTCCAAGAACGACCCCGGTGGGGGTGGAGATGCTGAGGCGTCAGAGGAGAAATGATGTCCTGCTCTGGGCCACTTGTGCGAAGGTCTGCCCCTAAGCTGACCGCCTGAGGAATGTGCGGACTGCGCAGGTGGGGATTTATCAACCAAATGACCCATGAAGAGAGGGTAGATTGTTATATTTTCAAGAGGTCCTCCACTGCCCAGGATAAGGCACGGGCCCAGTCCGGTTCCACTCGGTCAGGGTGGACATGCAGTTGCGTAGGCTCGGGGGGCAGACCCTGTCTGGCGCATAGCCTGCGGTATCACCATACAAAATCAGGCTGGCTGCGAGGGACTTAATCTTGCATTTAGGGCATGCTTAATATGTAATGGCTGGTGGCAGGCTAGGGGCTCGGACAGGGCAGCCAACCAAAACCCATACTGGACTCCAGGCTGGGGAGAGGTACAACCATCCTACCATCTTGCAGGGAACTACAGGTCCCTTTGTCCCAGTAGCAGCGTGAGGGAGAATGAATCAAAAGATCCTCCCCCCTGGGCTGCGGCGGAGGGAGGCGGACTGCAAAAAATAATCCTAGCCCCGCCCCCTGCATCATAGGGGTAGGCGGCGACATGCAGCCTGCATTTTAAATTAGCCACCCACGGCAGACCACGATGCAGCTCCGGTTGGCCGGGGAACAGAGGGAAAACAGCCGCGGGAGTCCCGCGGCAGCCCGAAGAACGAGCCTAAGGCGGGCGCGACCTGAAAAGCGGGTAGGCCCGAAAGGAAGCCGGGGCCTGAGGTAGTGAGGTGGCCGGCCTGGATAACGGTGGCTCCAGTGAAGAGCGGGAGCCTCCCTAAGTGCTTCCCCAAGGTGCATTAAGCAGGGGGAGGGGGTAAGTACCCTTTTGTGGTCCAGTGGAGAGGATGAGACCCGAGGGAGAAGGGGGAGGGTAAAATACTCATCCAGTCTCGATTACTCACCCCATCTTTATCCTCTTCTCTTCACCCTCCCTTAATGGACCAGCAGGGTCATCTTCCTCAGCAGCTGGCACCGAAGTGGCAGGAGTCTGAAATGGTGGGAGGGTCTTCACGGATCCAGGTGACCCTTTGGCTGGCGGGAAGCAGGGGAGCGAGGCTGCCCTGGTCCACCTTTTCTTCTGTGGGGAGGTCGGGTCGTGAGGTAAAACGACACCGGTCTTGCTCCCCGGGTAGACAGAGAAGCTAGGCGACTGTTTCCCATAACTAAGAGAAAAAAATAACAAAAAGGAAGCCGCCCTGAAAGCAGGGAGGTCTGCCTCCTACGACACTAAGCTAAAAACCGATATGCTCTCTCCAGGCTGGAGGGGGTATAGCAGGCAGCGGAGAAGTTATCACTTTTCAGCCTTAGTGTCGCCTCCTAGTGGCAGCAGCAGCTATACCCACGGTCCTGTGTCCCCCAATGATACAAGCGAGAAAACTCATTTAAACTTCTAACCAGACGGTACAAAACTCCAGAGTTTCTCCACAAGATTAACCCCTCCATCTCTAACAAAGACCATGCATCCAACCCTTCTGGAAAGAGGTGAATAAACTGATAAATCAAATTTGCTCTACTACTCTCTTTCTAAACTGGTACTTCTATGGTGCCCAAATAACTTCACAACTACTAAACACAACCTCCCCACCATGCTCATAACTGCCGCTCGCCTGCTCATACCATATTTTTGGAGGACCGACTCACCTCCCTCTATACAGACCTGGACTGACAAAGTAGATCAGCTATACCGCTTCGAAGAGCTAGCCCACTGGGAATCTCATTCACGCTCGTCCGTTCTAAAGATGTGGAATCCTTGGAGATCATATAGAGGCTTTCATGAATAGTCATAATAGTTGTATTATTAATAACGGAAGCGTTTTTGCTGAATCCTGCCGAATCCAGCAAAAATACTAGTGTGAAAGTAGCCTAAGGACTTATTCACACGGCCATTCCGTGCACTGGGGACCGCAATTTGCGGCGGTCGGGACAGATCGAGCCCCTTTCAACTTGAATAAATCAGTGATCCGTCCGCACCACAAAAAAATAGAACAAGTAGTGCTTCCGTTCCGCATCTCCATGATTGCGGACCCATTCAAGTGAATGGGTACGCATCCATGATGCGGAGTGCACACGGGCCGGTGACAGTGTATTGCGGACCCGCCGTACAAGCCCCAAGAAGGATGGGTTTTTAGCCCCTAGACGCAAATGAAGTTCTCATTCACTGACAGTGAACAGGGATCTTGAAAATGCTGAGGAGTTGAAACAAACTTTATTAGAAAATGAAGGAACTATTCATTATACAGTGGTTAATCATCATTTACATATTGGACACTGGCCCTTTAACCCCTTAATGACCAGGCAATTTTGCACCTTCATGACCAGGCTGATTTTTGGAAATCACTTTATGTGGTAATAACTTTTGAATAATTTCTCTGCTTTTAAGGCAGATAGTGATAGCTCACACCCCTCAAGTTATTTAAAACTGATTTTACTAACTTTGTTAACCCTTTAAGCGTTCCACAAGAATTAAAGGAAAACGGAGATGACATATTTTCCATTTTAATAAATTTTTTCCCTGCAACACAGCAAGGGTTAACAGCCAAACTAAACTCAGTATCTATTACCCCGATTCTGCAGTTTACAGAAACACCCCACATGTGGTGGTAAACTGATGTAAGGGCACCCGACAGGGCTCGGGAGGCCCTCATCGAGCGCCATATGGTTTTTGGAGGGCAGATTTTGCTAGACTGGATTTTAGGCACCATGTCACATTTGAAGCCCTCCTGTTGCACCCTACAGTAGAAACTCCCAAAAAGTTAACCCATTTTGGAAACCACGGGATAAGGTGACAGTATTGATACTATTTTGGGGTACATATTTTTGATCTCTCGATGTTACACTTTTTGTGAAGCAAGGTAACCAAATGGCTGTTCTGGCATAGTTTTTTTTTTTTTTTAACAATGTTCACCTGACAGGTTAGGATACTTTCACACTAGCGCTAATATTTTCCGGTATTGAGATCAGTCATCGGGTCTCAATACAGTAATGAAACGCTTCAGTTTTGTCCCCGTTCATTGTCAATGGGGACAAAACATAACAGAACGGAATGCATTCCGTTCCGTTTGGTTGCGTTCTCTTACCGGAGAGCAAACCGCAGCATGCTGCGTTTTTCTTTCAGTTATGGGATGTGGTGCAGTCTGACACAATGGAAAATTGATCCGTCCCCCACTGACTTTCAGTGGTGTTCATGACGGATCCGTCTTGGCTATGTTAAAGATAAGATTGGATTCACAAGTGATAGGTCGCACTACTGTATGAGGGAACCAGGATGGGTGCTCTCAGCCCACAGATTCACACAATCTTTTGAATATGTTAAAGATAATACAACCGGATCCGTTCATAACGGATGCAGATGGTTGTATTATCAGTAGCCGAAGCGTTTTTGCTGAACCCTGCCGGATCCAGCAAAAACGCTAGTGTGAAAGTAGCCTATGATGGGGAAGGTTGTTACACGTTGATACCAAATATGTATTTTTCTTATTTTATTTCAGTTTTACACAATAAAAGCATTATTTTTATTTATTTTTTTAAATCAGATAATTTTTATTGTAAAAACGTACATCAATAGAACAATAAAAGCATTTTAAAAAAATTAAAAAATCATGTTTGTGTCTCGATTTTCTGAAAGCCATATTTTTTTTTTTTTTTTGGGAAATTGTCTCATGTAGGGGCTCATTTTTTGCGGGATGAGGTGATGGTTTGGTACTATTTTGGGATAGATATGATTTTTTTTTATCACTTTTTAAACCATTTCTTGGGAAGGGAGATGGGCAAAATTGCAATTCCATCATAGTTTTTTTTTTGTAAATGGCGTTCACCATGTGGGAAAAGTAACGTGATCCTTTTGTTGATCTGGTCATTACAGACGTGATACCAATCATGTGTAGTGTATTTTTTTTTCATTGTTAACCATTTCTATATGTGCAGATATGGGAAAAAAGTTTTTTTTTTTTTTTTTTTAACTTTTTTTTTTCTTTTTAACACTTTTTGGAACCAGGCCCACTTGGTCCTTGAAGATCCAGTGGGTCTTATGGCTGTACAATGCACTGCAGTACACCATATAGTGTACTGCAGTGTATTTTCATTTACACTAAGCCTGATCAGGCTTCTGCCTCTGGCAAGAACCTGTCAAGCTTACATACCATGGCAAGCCTGGATGCCTGTGAAGGCGTCCGGTTGACAAGGTAACCATCGGGATGCTGTCACAGCAGAGCAGTGGCCCAATGAAGAGGGAGCTCCCTCCCCGTTAAATCCTGAATATGACTGGGGGGCACTCGTGCATTCCTGAATAATTGCAGGAGGATGGGGGGGGGCGGTGTTCGGCCATTCTAAATTTAGGGGATTGGGGATTCCCTAACAGCGCATTTTGCTGACCAATCACAGCGATCCAGAGGCAGGGACCACACCGCTTGGTCCCCTGCCGGGTGCTGTCCGGAACACCCGTTTAGATGCCGGTGTCACCACAAGCATACTTGCGGTGACACTTTGATCTCATGACGTAGTGTGTACGCCATGATGCGGTAACTAACAGCCTATCATGATGATTGGGTTTAAAGAGATCACTTGAAGTGACATCACCATCATATTTAAAATAATAATCACGCTGTGCCGGTCCCATCATCTGTGGTAGGTAAGGTTTATTCATGAGGCTGAAAGGTCACCTGAGGCAAGGACTAAGGTCCACAGGAGATAATAAAGCAACTGCACGCGCTTAGCCGCCATTATACTCCCATCAGGAGATTGCTGCTCAAATGACATACCTGTGTTCCTACAAGAGGGGACTGTTAATAGCAAAGGGCAGATTTTCGTTATAAACTGACAGGTCCCCATTAAAAGATGATACATTACATTAGGAGTCCTCCCTCTGTTATATTCCCAATGCACCTGAACATATTAGACCATTTTCTATTAAAAGGCTTAGTGGGGAGCAGGTAACCACTCCGGAGCATCTTACTCTTATGTAACGCAGTGTAATCACCCACAACCTGTAGACGTGACGGAGAGGAATGGAAAGAATTTCCTTTCAGTAAGCAGTTTAGACATGGACATAGGGTGGAAGGGGATAGTAGGAGTCATTACGTCATTTAAAAGCCCGGAGGAGGGAGCTCAGAGCAGACATGTCATCCTGCCGATCTGAGTACCTGATAAGATATTCTGGGTATATTTGATGTTTTTCAAAAATAACAAATATGGATGGATTACTCTCGCTGTCCACGCAGCTGTCGTAAAAACTGGAAGATGATTTTTCTGGGGGGCGCAGATATGAGGATGACCCACGTATGAAATCTCCCACCAGCACACGGGCAACAAACATGATGTGATGCAAAGAGTCGGCACGGCTGCAATAACGGTGAGAATATGAGGCATCTCGAGCAAAGTAACTGCCTGCAAAAGAAATGGAGCACATCACTAAGTAATTATATGACTATATCCTATTCAGTGATGTCAGTAGCAGGGGGCGGGGCTGTGACAACCTCTCAGACATGATATAGAGGCTGGTTGTCAGCAGTAATAGATGGAATAGCTGTTACTGTAGTATAAGGTGTGTGGATCTCATGTCTGATCACAATGTAATTATATTACTATTATATTCAGTGATGTCAGTAACAGGGGGCGGGGCTGTGACAACCTCTCAGACATGATATAGAAGCTGGTTGTCAGCAGTAATAGATGGAATAGCTGTTACTGTAGTATAAGGTGTGTGGATCTCATGTCTGATCACAATGTAATTATATTACTATTATATTCAGTGATGTCAGTAACAGGAGGCGGGGCTGTGACAACCTCTCAGACATGATATAGAGGCTGGTTGTCTGCAGTAATAGATGGAATAGCTGTTACTGTAGTATAAGGTGTGTGGATCTCATGTCTGATCACAATGTAATTATATTACTATCATATTCAGTGATGTCAGTAACAGGGGGTGGGGCTGTGACAACCTCTCAGACATGATATAGAGGCTGGTTGTCAGCAGTAATAGATGGAATAGATGTTACTGTAGTATAAGGTGTGTGGATCTCATGTCTGATCACAGTGTAATTATATTACTATTATACTCAGTGATGTCAGTAACAGGGGGCGGGGCTGTGACAACCTCAGACATGATATAGAGGCTGGTTGTCAGCAGTAATAGATGGAATAGATGTTACTGTAGTATCAGGTGTGTGGATCTCATGTCTGATCACAATGTAATTATATTACTATCATATTCAGTGATGTCAGTAACAGGGGGTGGGGCTGTGACAACCTCTCAGACATGATATAGAGGCTGGTTGTCAGCAGTAATAGATGGAATAGATGTTACTGTAGTATAAGGTGTGTGGATCTCATGTCTGATCACAGTGTAATTTTATTACTATTATACTCAGTGATGTCAGTAACAGGGGGCGGGGCTGTGACAACCTCAGACATGATATAGAGGCTGGTTGTCAGCAGTAATAGATGGAATAGCTGTTACTGTAGTATAAGGTGTGTGGATCTCATGTCTGATCACAATGTAATTATATTACTATTATATTCAGTGATGTCAGTAACAGGGGGCGGGGCTGTGACAACCTCTCAGACATGACATATAGGCTGGTTGTCAGCAGTAATAGATGGAATAGATGTTACTGTAGTATAAAGTGTGTGGATCTCATGTCTGATCACAATGTAATTATATTACTATTATACAGTGAGGTCAGTAACAGGGGGTGGGGCTGTGACAACCTCTCAGACATGATATAGAGGCTGGTTGTCAGCAGTAATAGATGGAATAGATGTTACTGTAGTATCAGGTGTGTGGATCTCATGTCTGATCAGAATGTAATTATATTACTATCATATTCAGTGATGTCAGTAACAGGGGGTGGGGCTGTGACAACCTCTCAGACATGATATAGAGGCTGGTTGTCAGCAGTAATAGATGGAATAGATGTTACTGTAGTATAAGGTGTGTGGATCTCATGTCTGATCACAGTGTAATTATATTACTATTATACTCAGTGATGTCAGTAACAGGGGGCGGGGCTGTGACAACCTCAGACATGATATAGAGGCTGGTTGTCAGCAGTAATAGATGGAATAGATGTTACTGTAGTATCAGGTGTGTGGATCTCATGTCTGATCACAATGTAATTATATTACTATCATATTCAGTGATGTCAGTAACAGGGGGTGGGGCTGTGACAACCTCTCAGACATGATATAGAGGCTGGTTGTCAGCAGTAATAGATGGAATAGATGTTACTGTAGTATAAGGTGTGTGGATCTCATGTCTGATCACAGTGTAATTATATTACTATTATACTCAGTGATGTCAGTAACAGGGGGCGGGGCTGTGACAACCTCAGACATGATATAGAGGCTGGTTGTCAGCAGTAATAGATGGAATAGATGTTACTGTAGTATAAGGTGTGTGGATCTCATGTCTGATCACAATGTAATTATATTACTATTATACTCAGTGATGTCAGTAACAGGGGGCGGGGCTGTGACAACCTCTCAGACATGACATATAGGCTGGTTGTCAGCAGTAATAGATGGAATAGATGTTACTGTAGTATAAGGTGTGTGGATCTCATGTCTGATCACAGTGTAATTATATTACTATTATATTCAGTGATGTCAGTAACAGGGGGCGGGGCTGTGACAACCTCTCAGACATGGTATAGAGGCTGGTTGTCAGCAGTAATAGATGGAATAGCTGTCCCTGTATTATAAGCTGTGTCCAGTATTTTTATGTGAGCGTGGTTCTCTACCTTTCCCGTATGCTGTCCCATTAGCTCCGCAGACACGCCAGTCAAAGTTCTGTTGGCAGATGGCATCAACAAGGCTGCTGCTGGTTCCATGAAAAACCTGCCGCTCTTTAACCTCTTTTCCTCCGTTGCGCTTCTTCATCTGCTCCTTCTGCCTGTAATACAGTTATTATTTTCACCCGTAGAACCGTAGGTTTTTTTGCAGGTTCCTTGTATACATTGTTTTTTGCACTTACCACTGATGAATCTCCCACAGAGCCGGATTCTGAATCCGCTCAATGCTTTGGATCTTTTGACTGGGCAGTGTGCGGTGAAACATAGCATCAATTTTCTTATATTCCTCAGAAGATTCAGACAGACGGACGAGCTGCAGAACACAGGACAAGAGAGAATATTCAGGCTAAATGCACACGATTGCGCGCGGATTTGCGCACGGAAAATCCGCACTGTAGGTCATGTACATTGTATTCTAATGAGAATTTGAAATTCTCAGTGCACACGATGGAGATTTTTTCTGTGCGGATTTGGACCTGCGGTGCATATTTTAAAATCCGCAGCATGTCAATTTATTTTATTTTTCCTGACCGGATTTTCTTCATTCACTGTGGAAAATCCGCACCGAAACCGCACCAAATCCCCAAGCAAATCTGCACCAATTGATGCGGATTGACCGCACAGATTTGCCTGTGAACACCTGCGGATTTCAGTGCGGATGCTCCGGACATGAATCCTGAACGTGTGCATGTGGCCTTAATGTGATTACAATTCAATTGAAATTTGATACATCAACCATAGAGTATAAGAGAACAGCGCCCCCAGTCGGCTGTTACAGATATTATACTTCTCTACAATTCACAGGAAAAATCTCCATATAAAGTACTTTGCTTCACTTATTTTGTACTGAGCTATGTGTCATGTCTTCTACTCCAGTCACATCCAGAGCTGCTGCATTCTGATTTCTTGCTACCTTACCTTTTCTAAAAAGAAGCCCACATTGAACCTCCAGTGCAGAGTACTGGTCCTGACCACAGCTGTCTCACCTTATAACCCACATCTGGTATCTGCCCCTTGTCCCAGTGTTGGGGGGTTGACTTGTCATTTCCCTTCGATGGATCAGACTTCCTAGAACACAAAAGAATACTCTTGTCAGCACGGATCTGACAGACGCCTCCCTGTAACAGTATGGTGATAATACATATAGCTCTGCTGCACTGCATTGTGGGAGATGCATATTCTAGCCATAGAGAAAAACTGTACAGGGCATGATGTATACACTACCTCCTAAAATGCAGCATAGCAGAGGATACCCTGTTCACATAGTGAGCCAGCAGCAGGGGTCTCAGAGCTAGAACATAGCCTCCAGAATAATGGCCGCAGCTCTGGATGTGACCAGGGTATAAGACAGGAGGATTTACAGAGTTAGGCTTCATTCACATGATCGTAGTGTTTTGCAGACCGCACATGGCTGCAACTAGAATAAAAAATGCCTATTCTTGCCCACGATTGCGTAAAAGAATAGGACATGCTCCATCTTTTTTTGGGGGGCACGGAACCACAGATGCGGACAGTACACTTGTGCTCTCCACATCTTTTGCGGTCCCATTGAAATGAATGGATCCGCACCCGTTCCGCGCGGAACGGATGCGGACTCATTCATACGGCTGTCTGAATGAGCCCTTATCCAGCATTATATGTACAATGAGGGGCAGATGATGATGTCAAGAGCCAAACAAGCTGGTAACTTTCTGCTAATCCAGCATGGGTCTATTTTTGTCTCATGCCGGATTAAAAAAAAAATGTCTGGACCATCAGATATTGGAATTAGGGATTTTTATTTTAATAATCTTCTCCACTTTTACCTTAATTTCCTCTTCTTCACTTCCTCGGCAGACACAAACGCTGGTCTCCGGCATACTGGCCTCTCCGTGCCGTACTTTGTGTTCCGCTGGATCATTTCTGGGGGAGACATGGACAGAAAATGTCAAGGACAGAAACCAGAGGAAATTAAAGAGGAAAAAAAGCAGGAGAAGAAAGAAGACGAAATGGGGAGAAAATGAGGAAGGAAAGAAAAAAGAAGAAGAAAGTGGAAGAAAGAGAAGCAAGGGAAGAGGGAGAGTGGAGAAAAGGGAGGGAAGGAAAAAGATGTGGGAAGGAAGAAGACGAATAAAAGGAAGAGGGGGGAGAAAACGGGAGAAAGAGGAGAAGGAAATGGAAAAAGAGGGCAGGGGGAAGATGAAGAAAAGGAAGAGGGGGAGGAAAATAGGGAGAAAGAGAAGAAGGAAAATGATGGAAAAAGAGGGAAGGAAAAATAAGAGGGAATGAAGGAGGAAGAAGGAACTGCAGCACAGCTGTATTCAGTCTTGCTGCTGTTCCCTGTACAGCGGGGGGCTGGGGTGACACTATGCAGGAGAAAACAAGGAGGTCGAAGCACTGAATCAGCCCCTTCAAGCTGAGGATTGGAGAGAACCCCAGAGGTCACTGATCATTAGTTGATGGCATTTATACATTTATAAGATAGGAATACACCGTTAGGGTCCATTCACATGTCTGCATCCGTTCTGCAATTTTGCAGAACAGGTGCGGAGCCATTCATTTTCAATGGGGCCGGAATGTGCTGTTGGCATCCGCATTTGCGGATCTGCAAAAAAAAAAATTAACGTATCCTAAGGCTTTTTCTATGAGAGTGCTGGCGATGTGCGGTCCGCAAAATGCGGAACGCACATTGCCGGTGTCCGTGTTTTGCGGATCCGCAAGACACATACAGACGTGTGAAAGGACCCTTAATCTGCATGGCTGTTTGAACCTGCTGATTTCCATTCAGAGTACATGTATGCCCGGCCTAGCCAAGCTTGCTTGTGTATGGAGGGATCTGTCAAGTGAACATGCATTGGTCTACAGCTTTGTAATATATATGACCAGCCTTTACTGTACAGGGCCGTGCAGGGTTATATGCTACCCAGTGCTCTGAAATACTAAGCCCCCCTCCTCCTGTACATGGCGCTCCCCTCCCCCACCTTTGAAGCTTAGCACATAGCTGTGTTTCCCAGCCTTGAACTGGATGCTGGTGTTCTCATCAGACAGGAAAACATTTTCAAGGTCGTTGCTTGTGATGGTGGCCGAGGACGTGTGGGCGCCTGTCTGGTATAAAACAATACACAGATTAGATCCGGGGCCCTCATTTGTATCACTCTATTACAATGATATGGGATTTACGTATGAAGTTCGGAGATCAGAGGTGGTGCGGTTTTATTTTTCATCTAGTTCTTCCTTGTTTGCTCTGATCTGGGTGTTGGCAAAAAAACAAACACAGGCTAATTCCAGCTGCCCGCTGGGGGAACCATCTCAGCACTAACAGGCTACTGTAATTGGACTCTTGTGACTGAGAAGAGCAGATAATCATTATATAACAGGACTCACAACCCTTTCACTGCTGGCGGTGAGCACACATTACTGAATAATGCCCCCCGGATGTTCCACCCCAAACATCCAAAATCCAAATGTAAAGTTCAGGCCTTGTGATGTCAGCAGATCCCCCAACAGGCTGTAATACGGTACTGCTGAAACCACACAGGGGGCGCTGGACTCGTGTGGGCACCGCTGTCTCTTCGGACAGCTGGCGGGTGTTTGGTTGTTGGATCTTTATGTTAAGGATCCTGTTTATTGACTATCCTGTTTTGTACAATGAGTAGTTTTGCACTGTGTTGAACATAATATATGACACAAGAATTTTGTAAAATGATATTGTTTATTTTTACAATATCCCACATTCAGGCATGTCTTCAGTTTTTTGGGCTGCAGATAAAACCGTAGCATGCTGCGGTTTTATCGTTTTCCTGATCAGTCAAAAAGACTGAACTGAAGACATCCTGATGCGTCCTGAACGGATTACTCTCCATTCAGAATGCATGGGGATAAAACTGATCAGTTCTTTTCCGGTATTGAGCCCCTAGGACGGAACTCTATGCCGGAAAATAAAAAAGCAAGTGTGAAAGTACCCTTATAGCTGACAACTCCAGTGCAGCGCCCTCTAGTGGCAAATAGCCAATTACCGTAGACTGGAATACACAGTGCCTAGAACTCACCTCCTTCCCATACTCCACCCACTGATCGTATTCATCCTTCCAGTACCAGAGCCAGTCCGTGGTGAGGACAAAGTGTGGAGCTTTGGAAGCAGACGACTGTGTGCTCAGCCGCCTCATTTTATAAGACCGATAAGTCATGGTGTCAAAGTTCAGAGTAGTGCCCCTATAAGAGAAGAATACAGTCACCCCTCAACATACAATATTAATTGGTTCTGGGACGATGACCATGTTGAAATCATATCTCTGTGGAAAATGGGCAATTGGTTCCGAAGTAAATGGAAACCCAAAATATATTAAAAAAAAGGGAGGACTGAGCAAAGTAAAGGGGTTCTCCAGCTTTTTAACAAATTTTGTCTCTCTCTCTTCAAGACCTATGGAGGGAAGCATATCTAGGCTTCATGCATAACACAGTGGATGCGGTCCATGTGTTAATAGGGTAGAAAAAATACATAAGTCCATCAAGTTTAACCAAGGGATAGGTGGGGGACGTGAATCCCAGAAGGAAGTGAGACTCAGATTTCTACACATTTTCATAAGCATTAAAGGGGTAGTCCGTGTTATGGAAAAAAATATATATATAGCACTGTAAATCTGATGGTCAGTGATATATAACTAAGCTAAGCAAGTTTTATGCAAAAAAATATCTATTTCCTAATTTCCCTGGTTCTCTTCTGGCCTTTGTTTACATGCAATAAAAACAATCTCTGCCCCTCCCCCTGCTCTGCTAAGGGAGCGAATACAAGAGCTTCCCTGAGTGACATGTCTGCCTGCTGGGAGAATCATCAGCAACTTGTATGTGTAGAACTACAAGTCCCAGCTGTACAATGACACTGCTAAGGGAGCGAATACAAGAGCTTCCCTGAGTGACATGTCTGCCTGCTGGGAGAATCAACAGCAACTTGTATGTGTAGAACTACAAGTCCCACCTGTATAATGACACTGCTAAGGGAGTGAATACAAGAGCTGCCCTGAGTGACATGTCTGCCTGCTGGGAGAATCAACAGCAACTTGTATGTGTAGGACTACAAGTCCCAGCTGTATAATGACACTGCTAAGGGAGTGGATACAAGAGCTGCCCTGAGTGACATGTCTGCCTGCTGGGAGACTCTGCAGCATGTTGTATGTGTAGGACTACAAGTCCCAGCTGTATAATGACACTGCTAAGGGAGTGGATACAAGAGCTGCCCTGAGTGACATGTCTGCCTGCTGGGAGACTCTGCAGCATGTTGTATGTGTAGGACTACAAGTCCCAGCTGTATAATGACACTGCTAAGGGAGTGAATACAAGAGCTGCCCTGAGTGACATGTCTGCCTGCTGGGAGACTCTGCAGCATGTTGTATGTGTAGAACTACAAGTCCCAGCTGTATAATGACTCTGCTAAGGGAGTGGATACAAGAGCTGCCCTGAGTGACATGTCTGCCTGCTGGGAGACTCTGCAGCATGTTGTATGTGTAGAACTACAAGTCCCAGCTGTATAATGACACTGCTAAGGGAGTGAATACAAGTATACTGCCCTGAGTGACATGTCTGCCTGCTGGGAGACTCAGCAGCATGTTGTATGTGTAGAACTACAAGTCCCAGCTGTATAATGACACTGCTAAGGGAGCGAATACAAGAGCTGGCCTGAGTGACATGTCTGCCTGCTGGGGGACTCTGCAGCATGTTGTATGTGTAGAACTACAAGTCCCAGCTGTATAATGACACTGCTAAGGGAGCAAATACAAGAGCTGCCCTGAGTGACATGTCTGCCTGCTGGGAGACTCTGCAGCATGTTGTATGTGTAGGACTACAAGTCCCAGCTGTATAATGACACTGCTAAGGGAGTGAATACAAGAGCTGCCCTGAGTGACATGTCTGCCTGCTGGGAGACTCTGCAGCATGTTGTATGTGTAGAACTACAAGTCCCAGCTGTATAATGACACTGCTAAGGGAGGGAATACAAGAGCTGCCCTGAGTGCTGGGAGACTCTGCAGCATGTTGTATGTGTAGGACTACAAGTCCCAGCTGTATAATGACACTGCTAAGGGAGCGAATACAAGAGCTGCCCTTTGTGACATGTCTGCCTGCTGGGAGACTCTGCAGCATGTTGTATGTGTAGGACTACAAGTCCCAGCTGTATAAGGACACTGCTAAGGGAGCGAATACAAGAGCTGCCCTGAGTGACATGTCTGCCTGCTGGGGGACTCTGCAGCTTGTTGTATGTGTAGAACTACAAGTCCCAGCTGTATGACACTGCTAATCAGGGTGGATTTGATTTAAATGATAGTTTTCTACATAAAGACTAATTCTTGCTGGTATAACTTATAACATGCAAGTAGATGAAGATTTTTAGAATAACAACTTTTCATATTAGTTTGATTAGGTTGATTCTGCATTCATAGGTTTGTAGAAGTTAGGATTAAGGTATTTTTCACAACTCTGTTCATGTTATAACATTTTTGCTGTGAAGAAGAGGCATGTGATCTCTGCCAGTGATGGCCAGTTCGCCCGCGAACACATGCGATCTGCCATCTTAACTGATAAGTCCGGCGAGGCACAGGTAAGTCCTTACCTGTGCCTGTGCGCGAGCCGGTCTGAAATGAAATGCGGTCTCCGGGTGCAGGCAGTTCCAAGAACAGCCCGATGAAGGCCCCCTGCACACGAACGTGTGCTTCCCGTTGCCATATTGCGGACCGCATTTGCAGATCCTTCTCTATAAGCGACTCTCCCAGTTCTACATCACCTAGGACATATGATGCCCGGAGATTATTACTACCAAGATGCATAACTTTACATTTATCCACATTGAACCTCATTTGCCAAGTTGACGCCCAATCACTCAGAGTGTCCAAGTCAGCTTGTAGTTTATGGACATCTTCCATAGACTGCACAGCACTACACAGCTTAGTCTCGAGATGTAGGGCATTGGCTGGCACTGTTAAAGGAACATTGTATTAGAGGGCATTGGCTAGAACTGATCGGAGAAGTATTGTGGCTAAAAGTAATAGATGGAGAATGACATTGGCATGGAGAGTTCATATTGTACTGTACAGTATAACGTCATTATGACTCACACTGTTATGTCACTGTCCTCGCTGCGCAGGTCTGCTGCTGTGTACAATGTGGCGCGCCCTTTGTGCAGCCAGACGTTATCAGCGCCACTAACACGGTAATGTACACTGCTGTACTGTACTTCAACCAATCAGCATTCCCACAAGAAACAGTTCTGCCGATTGGCTGAAGGGAGCCACTGCTGCTTAGCCTGACACTCCAGCCAATCAGACTGTCCCGCCACCTGAACGGCACTCAACTGGAGTTGACCTATGAGAGTCCATCGCATCCTGAGTGCATGGTAAGTCTGGGGACCACTGTATACATACTGATAGACTGCGGGAAAAGGACTGTCACCAGCATCCCTGTACCTGCTGTTGGGGTCACAGTATGCCTGTTCAGTGGCCTCCATGTCTGCCAAGTCCTTCCAGGTGCCATCCATACAGATCTGCCACCGATATGGGAGATGATAATGGTCCCGCACACAGCGGTCTGTAACATGAGAGCACCGTAATGTATAGAGGTCCTCCAAAAACTCATACGTTCCGCGGGGGAGGGGTTAGACAGAATTTCTCACCTTTGAAGCTGCAGTTGTTTAATATGAAGTATAAGCAGATCTCATCGATGGGTTGGGGGGCAGCAGATTTTGGGATGGCGGGTCTGTCTGTAAAGGAGATAATTGATTAGCATGGTCTCGAGGGTCACAGAGTGACAATCCATAGCTGGGAACATTCACCGTAAGAAGCCATAACATACATTTATGTGACAGCTTGGATCCCCAATCCCACAGAACTCGCCATGTAATTAATGGGCATGTCATCTCTTTGATTGACAGGGCCAGGCAGTGTAAACGTGATCACGCCCGGTCCGGTTAGGGTCCGTTCAGACGTCCGTAGTGCATTGCGAATAGTGTACTCTCCGCATCCATTCCTGCCCCATAGAGAATGAATGGGTCCGCACCCGTTACGCAATATGCGGAACGGATGCGGACCCATTATACGGACGTGTAAATAATGCCTTAATCAAAGTGCAGGGCGTGGCAGTTGCAGAGAGAGCAGAGCCTCTAGGTGTAACAGTAACACCCCCATTGCTCCTAAAGGCTCATTTGCATATATTAAATCATTTTTCTCAGCAATGCGGGCACATATGAACACGGGGCCAACACAGAGGCCTTCAACTGCCAAGCGCACATGTAACAGGTCAGCCAGTGTCATAGGTACAAATCTGAGTACATACAGTCGACCCGTTACCTATTTTGTCTGGAGACCTTGGTTCTGGAGTTGGTGTAGCTGAGCTGCCGTTCTTGATGGCGCTGGCGTTTAGGTAAATCTGCAGGATCACAGGGATGAGGCTGGCGGCCAAGCCCCACTTTAGCAGCTTCCGTTTCGTCTCTTCCGAATCCAGGTCATGTGACCTTTTGCATTTGCTTCCGAACTTGCAGTCGCCGTGCAGGAAATGCTGGCAGACATGCAGCTTATTGCAGTTGGTTTTAAAGGTGCAGGAGCCGTGAGGACCGTCTCCCCGATTGTAGTGTAAGCAGACCTGTAAAGGAAGAGGTGCACTTTTATTCCATAAGGCTAGGGCTACACAAAGACATTTTGTCGCACGACTATTTTTATAATGATAGTCTATGGTGTCGCACTGCGACATGCGACACGACAGTAGCAAAAAATCCACCCACGATGGATTTTTCTGAGAATGTCGCGTCGCAGCATGTCGCAGTGTGACACCATAGACTATTATAATAGAAAATCTCACGCAACACATGTTGCAGTGTAGTTGTACCCTATGTGTCGCGCGACACATGTCGTCGTGTAGCCCTAGCCTAAAAGCTTCTATTCAATTCTTTCTATTGGAGCTTAAAGGGCAACTCTACCTGAAACAAATAATTGCTCAGTACAAACCCATAACGTCATCTATGTGCCACCACTAGTCACTAAAACTTGGTACATCCATTTTTCAGCATTATCAAGAACCTTGCTTGCTGTCAATTAAAAAGTATATGTGGACAGATCATCCTCTAAAACAAAAACAAAAATCACTGGCAGCATAAATCTCTCTCCTATCCTGCCTCTCGGCTGATACACTGTAACATGCTGCAGCTGTGTGAACATAGGACTAAATTGTTTCCATTCACTGACAGAAACCCGAGACCATGAAAACACCTTACAGGCAAAATGACTAGAATAATTAAGGATGGTCATTGTCTTTAAATATGCCACGCTCACATCCTCCCTCTTTCTGACACACGATTACAAGGAGAGTCTGGGTGACTACCTTTGTGGGAGTTGCCATGGCGGCCATATCGGTGATCATTCAGTTTTCCCTTGAAGATGTAGAACCAATAACCACAACATGAGGCCTCATGCACACGACCGTTGTTGTATTCCGTTCCGCAAAATGGGGTTCCGTTGTTCCGTGATCCGTTTTTGTTTCCGTGTGCCTTCCCTTATTTTTGGAGCATCTCCAGACATGAAGGAAAGTAAAAAAAAAAACTCTAAGTCAAGTTTGCCATGCAAATGATAGGAAAAAAACGGACGCGGACGACAATCTTGTGTGCCTCCGCGTTTTTTCACGGTCCCATTGACTTAAATGGGTCCGCGAATCGTTTTCAGTGAAAAAAATAGGACACGTTATATATTTTTTTGACGGACTGGAACCACGGATCACGGACGCGGATGACAAACGGTGCATTAGTCGAGTTTTCAACGGGACCCATTGAAAGTCAATGGGTCCGCAGAAAATCACGAAAAACGGAACAACGGACACGGAATAAAACAACGGTCGTGTGCATGAGGCCTAACACTGACTTCTATTCCTCTCCCCTGTACTTACATCCGGCAGGAGGTGCGGGTCGTTCTGTAGGAGCAGATAGCGCAGTTCCGGTATCGTCACGCCATTTATGTGATGTTCCTGTAAGATCCGGGTTGCCTCCCCGCTATCGATAGAGTGACTAAATTTACAGTGTGGCCTGAAATAGAAGAGACAGGAAAGCCATTATAACTTTGAACTAATCCGACCCAGGGTGGATAAAAATCAATGATTTTTTTTATTTAACCCCTTAAGGACCGGGCTCATTTTCACCTTAAGGACCAGGCTCATTTTCACCTTAAGGACCAGGCCATTTTTTGCAAATCTGACCAGTGTCACTTTAAGTGCTCATAACTTTAAAACGCTTTGACTTACCCAGGCCGTTCTGAGATTGTTTTTTCGTCACATATTGTACTTCATGACACTGCTAAAATTGGGTCAAAAAAGTTAATTTTTTTGCATAAAAAAATACAATTTTTACCGTAAATTTTGAAAAATTAGCAAATTTCAAATTTTCAGTTTCTCTACCTCTGTAATACATAGTAATACCCCCAAAAATTGTGATGACTTTACATTCCCCATATGTCTACTTCATGCTTGAATTGTTTTGGGAATGATATTTTATTTTTTGGGGATGTTACAAGGCTTAGAAGTTTAGAAGCAAATTTTGAAATTTTCAGAAATCTTCAAAATCCCACTTTTTATGGACCAGTTCAGGTTTGAAGTCATATTGTGAGGCTTAGATAATAGAAACCTCCCAAAAATGACCCCATTCTAGAAACTACACCCCTCAAGGTATTCAAAACTGTTTTTTCAAACTTTGTTAACCCTTTAGGTGTTCCACAAGAGTTAATGGCAGATGGAGAAACAATTTTGAAATTTATATTTTTTGGAAAATTTTCCAATATAATCAATTTTTTCCAGGAGTAAAACAAGGGTTAACTGCCAAACAACACTCAAAATGGGTTGCCCTGATTCTGTAGTTTGCAAAAACACCCCATATGTGGTCGTAAACTACTGTTTGGCCGAACGGTAGCACATAGAAGGAGGGGAACACCATATGGGTTTTGGAAGGCAGATTTGGCAGGACTGGTTTTGTTTATACCATGTCCCATTTGAAGCCCCCTGTTGCACCCCTAGAATAGAAATTTCAAAAAAGTGACTCCATCTAAGAAAGTACACCCCTCAAGGTATTCAAAACTGGGTTTACAAACTTTGTTAACCCTTTAGGTGTTCCACAAGAGTTAATGGCAGATGGAGAAACAATTTTGAAATTTCTATTTTTTGGAAAATTTTCCAATATAATCAATTTTTTCCAGGAGTAAAACAAGGGTTAACTGCCAAACAACACTCAAAATGGGTTGCCCTGATTCTGTAGTTTGCAAAAACACCCCATATGTGGTCGTAAACTACTGTTTGGCCGAACGGTAGCACATAGAAGGAGGGGAACACCATATGGGTTTTGGAAGGCAGATTTGGTAGGACTGGTTTTGTTTATACCATGTCCCATTTGAAGCCCCCTGTTGCACCCCTAGAATAGAAATTTCAAAAAAGTGACTCCATCTAAGAAAGTACACCCCTCAAGGTATTCAAAACTGGGTTTACAAACTTTGTTAACCCTTTAGGTGTTCCACAAGAGTTAATGGCAGATGGAGAAACAATTTTGAAATTTCTATTTTTTGGAAAATTTTCCAATATAATCAATTTTTTCCAGGAGTAAAACAAGGGTTAACTGCCAAACAACACTCAAAATGGGTTGCCCTGATTCTGTAGTTTGCAAAAACACCCCATATGTGGTCGTAAACTACTGTTTGGCCGAACGGTAGCACATAGAAGGAGGGGAACACCATATGGGTTTTGGAAGGCAGATTTGGCAGGACTGGTTTTGTTTATACCATGTCCCATTTGAAGCCCCCTGTTGCACCCCTAGAATAGAAATTTCAAAAAAGTGACTCCATCTAAGAAAGTACACCCCTCAAGGTATTCAAAACTGGGTTTACAAACTTTGTTAACCCTTTAGGTGTTCCACAAGAGTTAATGGCAGATGGAGAAACAATTTTGAAATTTCTATTTTTTGGAAAATTTTCCAATATAATCAATTTTTTCCAGGAGTAAAACAAGGGTTAACTGCCAAACAACACTCAAAATGGGTTGCCCTGATTCTGTAGTTTGCAAAAACACCCCATATGTGGTCGTAAACTACTGTTTGGCCGAACGGTAGCACATAGAAGGAGGGGAACACCATATGGGTTTTGGAAGGCAGATTTGGCAGGACTGGTTTTGTTTATACCATGTCCCATTTGAAGCCCCCTGTTGCACCCCTAGAATAGAAATTTCAAAAAAGTGACTCCATCTAAGAAAGTACACCCCTCAAGGTATTCAAAACTGGGTTTACAAACTTTGTTAACCCTTTAGGTGTTCCACAAGAGTTAATGGCAGATGGAGAAACAATTTTGAAATTTCTATTTTTTGGAAAATTTTCCAATATAATCAATTTTTTCCAGGAGTAAAACAAGGGTTAACTGCCAAACAACACTCAAAATGGGTTGCCCTGATTCTGTAGTTTGCAAAAACACCCCATATGTGGTCGTAAACTACTGTTTGGCCGAACGGTAGCACATAGAAGGAGGGGAACACCATATGGGTTTTGGAAGGCAGATTTGGCAGGACTGGTTTTGTTTATACCATGTCCCATTTGAAGCCCCCTGTTGCACCCCTAGAATAGAAATTTCAAAAAAGTGACTCCATCTAAGAAAGTACACCCCTCAAGGTATTCAAAACTGGGTTTACAAACTTTGTTAACCCTTTAGGTGTTCCACAAGAGTTAATGGCAGATGGAGAAATAATTTTGAAATTTATATTTTTTGGAAAATTTTCCAATATAATCAATTTTTTCCAGGAGTAAAACAAGGGTTAACTGCCAAACAACACTCAAAATGGGTTGCCCTGATTCTGTAGTTTTCATAAACACCCCATATGTGGTTGTAAACTACTGTTTGGCCGAACGGTAGCACATAGAAGGAGGGGAACACCATATGGGTTTTGGAAGGCAGATTTGGCAGGACTGGTTTTGTTTATACCATGTCCCATTTGAAGCCCCCTGTTGCACCCCTAGAATAGAAATTTCAAAAAAGTGACTCCATCTAAGAAAGTACACCCCTCAAGGTATTCAAAACTGGGTTTACAAACTTTGTTAACCCTTTAGGTGTTCCACAAGAGTTAATGGCAGATGGAGAAACAATTTTGAAATTTCTATTTTTTGGAAAATTTTCCAATATAATCAATTTTTTCCAGGAGTAAAACAAGGGTTAACTGCCAAACAACACTCAAAATGGGTTGCCCTGATTCTGTAGTTTGCAAAAACACCCCATATGTGGTCGTAAACTACTATTTGGCTAAACGGCAGGACATAGAAGAAGGGGAACGTCATTTTTGGAAGGCAGATTTTGCTGGACTGGTTTATTGACACCATGTACCCTTTCAAGCCCCCTGATGCACCCCTAGAGTAGAAACTCCATAAAAGTGACCCCATCTAGGAAACTACGGGATAAGGTGGTTGTTGTTTTGGGACTATTTTTGGGGTAAATTTGATTTTTGGTTGCTCTATATTAGTCTTTTTTGAGGCAATGTAACAAAAAAATGTAATTCTAAAATTGTTTCTACATTCACTATTTGGTTTTGTGGAACACCTAAAGGGTTAACATAGTTTGTAAAGTAACTTTTGAATACCTTGAGGGGTGTAGTTTCTTAGATGGGGTCACTTTTTTGGAGTTTCTAGTCTAGGCTACATCAGGGGGGGCTTCTAATGGGACATGGTGTCAAAAAAAAAACTGTCCATCAAAATCTGCCTTCCAGAAACCATATGGAGTTCCCTTCGTTCTATGCCCTGCCGTGCGGCTATATAACCATTTACGACCACATATGGGGTGTTTCTGCAAACTACAGAATCGGGGCAATAAATATTTAGTTTTGTTTGGCTGTTAACCCTTGCTTTATTACCGGCAAAATGGATTCAAATTGAAATTTTGCCCAAAAATTGGTGTTTTGGCACAGTTTTTATTTTATATTTTTAACACCGTTCATCCGAGGCGTTTGGTCAAAAGTTATTTTTATAGCGACGACTTTTACGCACGCGACGATGCCCAATATGTATGGCTCTCAGACTTTGGAGACACTAAGCAGGCATCCTAAAACTGCGGCCCTCCAGATATTGTAAAACTACAATTCCCACCATGCCCTGCTGATGGCTGTAGGTTGTCTGGGCATGCTGGGAGTTATAGTTTTACAACATCTGGAGGGCCGCAGTTTGAGGATGCCTGCTCTAAAACTAATATTTTTTGGGGAAAGAAAAATTGTTTCCGTGTCTCCAAAGTCTGAGAGCCATAGTGTTTTATGTTCTCTAGTGGACTGTTGAGGATTATAAAAATTTAGTACTCCATGGAAGTGTGATACTCCCTGAAGCAATTGATAATGCAGAGGCCCGGATGATCGGGGCAAGTGTCACATTGAGTAGTGGTGTCCTTCCGTATCCCCCTCTTGTGACACACTCTGCACTTTTTTTGGGTTCGTCCCTTCTTTCCAGTATGGGGGACCACACCTGGAAAGTGTTGGCCAGGGACGATCCGGGCGCCTCCAATTCCCGAGGTACTCCGGCCTGCTCTTTCCCGGTCCGAAAAGATCAGGTCTTTGAGGACTGCCTCATAGAACTGGAGGAATGTCCCTGTGCTGCCAGCGCTTCGGGATAGTACAAAAGAGTTGTACATGGCAACCTGTACCAAGTAGACCGCAACTTTTTTGTACCATGCCCGGGTTTTGCGCATGGCGTTATATGGCGTGAGGACTTGATCAGAGAGATCAACTCCTCCCATATACCGATTGTAGTCGACGATACAATCGGGCTTGAGGACCGTTGCCGCGGTACCTCGCACAGGGACAGGGGTGGTGCCGTTACCGTGGATTGTGGACAGCATAAGGACATCCCTCTTGTCCTTATACCTGACCAGCAACAGGTTTCCACTGGTAAGGGCACGGGTCTCACCCCTGGGGATAGGTACCTGGAGGGGGTAGGCAGGGAGGCCGCGTTGATTTTTCCGCACGGTCCCACAAGCGAACGTGGATCTGGCGGCAAGGGACCTGAACAAGGGAATGCTGGTATAAAAGTTATCCACGTACAAGTGGTAACCATTATCCAGCAGTGGGTACATAAGGTCCCACACGAGTTTCCCGCTAACACCCAGAGTGGGGGGACATTCTGGGGGTTCAATACGGGAATCTCGCCCCTCGTACACACGAAATTTGTAAGTGTACCCTGAGGCACTCTCACAAATTTTGTATAGCTTCACGCCATACCTCGCCCGCTTTGTGGGAATGTATTGGCGGAAACTGAGTCTCCCCTTGAACGCAACGAGAGACTCATCAACCGCGACCTCCCTTCCAGGTACGTAGGCCTGCTGAAATGTGGCCCCAAAGTGATCGATGACCGGCCGTATCTTATACAGCCGGTCATAGGCAGGATCACTTCGGGGGGGACATGCTGCATTATCGGAATAATGCAGACATTTCCGGATGGCCTCAAACCGGTGACGTATCATGACCATACTGTACAGTGGGGTCTGGTATAGGACGTCCCCACTCCAGTATTGCCTGACACTGGGTTTTTGGACTAGACCCATATGCAGCACGAGGCCCCAAAATGTCCTCATTTCGGCTGCACTGACCGGCGTCCAGCCACCGGGTCTAGCCAAAACGGAGCCTGGGTTTTGAGCGACGAACTGTTGGGCGTACAGATTCGTCTGCTCCACCATCAAATTCACCAGTGAGTTACTGAAAAAAAAACTAAAATAGTCTATTTCAGTAAACCCCACTGTGGGAATCTGGATTCCAGGATTGCCAGCAAAATCCGGAATCTCAGGCTCAAAGTCCACTGGGGGACACCAGCTAAGTTCATCGGCAGGGGGCTCCGGTGGACTTATTTGGTGGGCCGGGAAACCAGTACGAACCCCAGGGCGGCTCGTACTAGGGTGGGCCACAGGATCCCTAGCATGTGGGGCCCCTGGCTCCGCCTGGCGGCGTCTCCGCCGCCTTGGTGGCTCATCGTCATCAGATGATGATGAGGAGGATGCGGATGACAAAAGGAATGTGGGGTCATCCTCATCCTCACTGGGGCTCTCAGAGTCGGAGGCAATCTGGGCGTATGCCTCCTCGGCCGAGAACATCCGGTGGGCCATGGGTGTGTGTGCGTGTAGGTGTGCGTGTGTGGCAAACTTTATTATATGTGCGTGTGTGTGGGGGCAACGGGTGTTCGCGTACTAAAAAGTCCAGGCAAAAAAATGGGCAAGTGTTAGAAAAAAAAAAAGTTAAAACTTGCTGATCAGCGGTACAACGCAAGTGGCAGGAGGGGTCTGGGTTAGGGTTAGATGGAAGTTTGGAAGTTTGGAATAAAAGTACTTTTTTTTTTTTTTTTCTAACTTACTTTTCCCTTCTTTCCCTGCCTAACGGTGCCTCTCCCTCACTGACCCTAACCTACCTGGGTGGCGATGGGTGCAGGAGGGTGATGGATTCCGATTAGGGGGACACAGGAGCTGGTGCTGGACGATGCTGCACGGTCAGGGTGCTGGACAGGAAGAGGAGGGGAGAGAGGAGCGCAGGAAGTTTGAATCTCGCGCCTCTCTCCCCTGCACCAATCAGCACCCTGGACAGCGGCATTCAGCACCAGGGCCAGCACCGCCTCTCCAAATCCTCGGACTGCGATAGGTGGTGTATAATTACGCCACCGATCGCAGTCTTTTTCCGGTTCATCGGGTCACAGGACACCCGAATGGACCGGAAACGCAGAAAACCGCAGGTCTGAATTGACCTGCGGTTTTCTGCGATCGCCGATACGGGGGGGTCAAATGACCCCCCCCCTGCATTGTTACGGGATGCCGGCTGAATGATTTCAGCCGAAATCCCGTTCCGATTAACCCCTGCGGCGCCGGAGTTCCGATTTTAAGTCAGGACGTACCGGTACGTCCTCGGTCCTTAAGGACTCGGGAAATAGGGCGTACCGGTACGTCCTAGGTCCTTAAGGACTCGGGAAATAGGGCGTACCGGTACGTCCTAGGTCCTTAAGGGGTTAAATCGGATTTTTTTTTTAATATAAAATGCTTTTTGGAGGAAAATATATTACCATCCAAAGGTTATTCCATCATGAAATAAAGATTTGTTTTTTCATTATGTAGAATAAGGCTGTACGTGGACTCCCATATTGTTGAATGGATTAGGCAGTGGCTGAGGGACAGACAACAGAGGGTTGTAGTCAATGGAGTATATTCAGACCAAGGTCTTGTTACCAGTAGGGTACCTCAGGGATCTGTTCTGGGACCCATATTGTTTAATATCTTTATCAGCGAAATTGCAAAAGGCCTCGATGGTAAGGTGTGTCTTTTTGCTGATGACACAAAGATTTGTAACAGGGTTGATGTTCCTGGAGGGATACACCAAATGGAAAAGGATTTAGGAAAACTAGAGGAATGGTCAAAAATCTGGCAACTAAAATTTAATGTTGATAAGTGCAAGATAATGCACCTGGGACGTAAAAACCCAAGAGCAGAATATAAAATCAGTGATACAGTCCTGACCTCAGTATCTGAGGAAAGAGATTTAGGGGTCATTATTTCAGAAGACTTAAAGGTAGGCAGGCAATGTCATAGAGCAGCAGGAAATGCTAGCAGATTGCTTGGGTGTATAGGGAGAGGCATTACCAGTAGAAAGAGGGAGGTGCTCATGCCGCTCTACAGAGCACTAGTGAGACCTCATTTGGAGTATTGTGCGCAGTACTGGAGACCATATCTCCAGAAGGATATTGATACTTTGGAGAGAGTTCAGAGAAGAGCTACTAAACTAGAACATGGATTGCAGGATAAAACTTACCAGGAAAGATTAAAGGACCTTAACGTGTATAGCTTTGAAGTTACGCCACTGCTTAACATGTATAGCTTGGAAGAAAGACGAGACAGAGGGGATATGATAGAAACTTTTAAATACATAAAGGGAATCAACAAGGTAAAAGAGGAGAGAATATTTAAAAGAAGAAAAACTGCTACAAGAGGACATAGTTTTAAATTAGAGGGGCAAAGGTTTAAAAGTAATATCAGGAAGTATTACTTTACTGAGAGAGTAGTGGATGCATGGAATAGCCTTCCTGCAGAAGTGGTAGCTGCAAATACAGTGAAGGGGTTTAAGCATGCATGGGATAGGCATAAGGCCATCCTTCATATAAGATAGGGCCAGGGGCTATCCATAGTATTCAGTATATTGGGCAGACTAGATGGGCCAAATGGTTCTTATCTGCCGACACATTCTATGTTTCTATATGAGTAATTTTTTTGGTAAATAAATTCCATTAATCCATTCACAATGTCATGCTCTTCCAGAGGTTTTTGTAAGATTATTGGGCAGTTTCTCTGCCTACAAGATATTATCACAGATGCTTGGTTTACTTTTGCAGTTCTCAAAACTGAATTTGACTCAGCAGAGATCACATGCCTCTTCTTCACAGCAAAAATGTTATAACATGAACAGAGTTGAGAAAAATACCTTAATCCTAACTTCTACAAACCTATGAATGCAGAATCAACCTAATCAAACTAATATGAAAAGTTGTTATTCTAAAAATCTTCATCTACTTGCATGTTATAAGTTATACCAGCTAGAATTAGTCTTTATGTAGAAAACTATGATTTAA
Source organism: Bufo bufo (assembly GCF_905171765.1). Taxonomy (NCBI): domain Eukaryota; kingdom Metazoa; phylum Chordata; class Amphibia; order Anura; family Bufonidae; genus Bufo; species Bufo bufo. The sequence continues at coordinate 235,041,955 of NC_053389.1, read as the reverse complement.
AGGGAACCTGTCACCATGATTTTGCGCATAGAGCTGGGGACATGGGCTGCTAGATGGCCGCTAGCACATCTGCAGTACCCAGGTCCCATAGCTCTATGCGCTTTTATTGTGTTAAAAAACAGTTTTGAGTGATATGCAAATTACCTGATATGAGTCCTGTAGCCGGAGATGAGTCAAGCGGAAAGGAGCCCAGCACCGCCCCGCGTCCTCCGAATCTCCTCCTTGCCGGCTGACGTCACAGAGCTGGAGCGCCGAAATCTCACGATGCGCGAGCTAGCGCATGCGCAGTGTCTGCATCATGTTCATTCCCTGTGCTGGCATCAGCACAGGGAACGAACTACGCATGCGCTAGCTCGCGCATCGTGAGATTTCGGCGCTCCAGCTCTGTGACGTCAGCCGGCAAGGAGGAGATTCGGAGGACGCGGGGCGGTGCTGGGCTCCTTTCCGCTTGACTCATCTCCGGATACAGGACTCATATCAGGTAATTTGCATATCACTCAAAACTGTTTTTTAACACAATAAAAGCACACAGAGCTATGGGGACTGGGTATTGCAGATGTGCTAGTGGCCATCTAGCAGCCCATGTCCCCAGCTCTATGCGCAAAATTATGGTGACAGGTTGCCTTTAAATCAAGCCTTACTGACTAGTGATTTAAATCAAATCCACCCTGATCCGACCTGAACAAAGAGGTGTCATACTATCAAATATTCTCGATTTTCGGACATCAACCTCATTGCGGCGGTGTGTACGGGGACCCGTTCCTCTCACCTGTTACAGCTGCCCAGGATGAAGTAGCGGCACACATGGAGCCTCCCGCAGTTTCCTGTACATTCCTGCTTGCGGTCTGCGCAGATCCTCAGGGGGCTGGCGTACACCGCTACCTGCTCCTTGTCCCGTTCTGTGCTCCTGATCACCAAGCTGCGCCCCTCCTCTGCTTCTAGCAGCCGGGACATCTTCTCGGGACTCAGCCTCAGGGCCTGGCCCAACTGGCCCAGCTCCATACTGCCCCCATTAGAGCACAGCACCTTGCATAGTTGGAGTGAGAGAGTGCAGGCCATGGCTTTACTGGTGCTGCACTCCTGACCTCTGAACTATTGCCCCCCAAGTATCAACTATAAAAGTATAAAAGTTCAATCAGTGACGGAACCCAACACAACAGAGTCCAGACCTACAACCCCGGACCCCTGAATCTAAAATTCTGCTAATCACTCAAGCAGGGAATAAAATCCTAAACCCCCCAGATCTGATCGACGGATCTAAAGCAGCTCCCCATGACCCGCCACTGTGTCTTTCTTCCGTGGCCCCAGGTCTGCCGTCTGCAGGAAACGGGGACGAACGTCCCGGAGAAACGAAACTGAAATACCAAAACAGCTTTCCTCATTGGCTTCTGTTTGGTTTCGCACGCTACGCGTTCCCGTCCCTGTGACTCTTCACTGCGCATGCGTCACTCTCCCTCAGACGCGGCGTCACCGACAAGCCGTCCTGGAGGGAGCCGGCAGTTAACCCTTTCTGTGCTGGATGCAACGCTTGTACGGTCACTGAGATTCTCTCTGAAGTGACAGAAGAGACCAAACGGGCTGAATGCCTGCCGCTAATGAACCATAAAGGAGGCCTTGTAGTGTAGGTTCTCAGCTGTGGGTGAAACTACAACTCCCAGCATGCTCCATCATTCACTTCTGTGACAGTTCTGAGAACAGCCAAGCAAGTATGCATGCTGGGAGTTGTAGGTCTTGCTTAGTGTAGGTGACACTGGTAGTCTGGTGGGGAAGGTCTTTCACCTAAAATCACCATTATAGAACACCAACATCAGGATCTCCATTACATTCCCCATATTAGATTGCTACCTTCCATATTGCTGTCCATCGCCGATTTTCTCAGAAAAACACTTGTATTCAATATTTCTCACTAAGAGGAGGAGGTAATCAGAAGATCCTAGGGCGGGCCAGAGGGGTGAAAGGGGAGGGGTTTCGTATGAAAAGCGCCGAGGGGCCTGGGCACCGGCCGCATGAACGCCGCCCCTGGGCACCTTCAGAACCTAATTAACATATTGAATACAAGTGTTTTTCTGAGAAAATCGGTGATGGACAGAAATATGGAAGGTAGCATTCATATGGGGAATGTAATGGAGATCCTGATGTTAGTGTTCTATAATGGTGATTTTAGGTGAAAGACTCCCTTTAAAGGGTATTCCCATCTCAAACAATGGGGGGATATCGCTAGGATATGCCCCCATTATCTGATAGGTGTGGGTCCCACCTACACCAAGAACAGAGTGGGGAAGGTGGCAGCCGGAGGACCCCGGGGTTCGGCCACCGCCAAGCGCTCTCCCCTTAGGATCGAATGGGAGCGCACCACGCTTGCGTGGCCACCACTCCCATTCATTTTTATGGGGCCAATGGAAGTAGCTGAGCCATCAGAAGGATAATGTTTATCCACACACAGCAAGGGTTTCCCAGATATGTCTCCACCGGATTGTAACACTTCTTGTCCTGACCGTCACTAATCGAGTATATATATATATACAGTAAATACCTGGTAGGGCATACTGATGACGTGATATCGCTAATTTTTTTCTATGGCTAGTGCGGCTGCGCACATCCCCATACATACACCCTTTCTGCTGAATGCCGGCGCTGGAGGTCGCGGGTCTCGTGGGAAGACGTGATGATGCTGCCAGCGAGACGGGACGACCGAATGCGGAACAGAGCAGAGCAGGGGTAAGTATTTTTTTTTTTTAGGTATTGTAGGAAGTCGCAAGGGTTCATCATTGACGGAAGGTACGTGTCACCGAGGTTCCTGGCCTCAGTGAGATAGGAACCAGTAATTTTGTTTGTCAGCGGCAGCTAGTGCTCGCTGACACTGTTTTTACTTAGTGTGGCTGTAAAGCCGATCCAGGCCGGTTCTTATTGGGAGCAGCCAAAGAGCAGGGTGGGTGGCTGTTCCCCACGTTCCAGGCCAGGTTTTGGGCTTAGATTTAAAAACCCAGCCAGCAGCTCAGCTGGGTGTGGAATGATCCTCCAGGTGATAGTGGAGCTGTGGAAGCGCTGGGTTTGGGAGCTGTGGAGTGCCACCATGCTGCAAGGCTGAGAGCCGCCCTAAAGCCTGCTGTGGACTGCCAGGTGACATGTTTTGTTCTGTGAACTCTTGATGTGTGAATTAACACCTGGACCCTGCAAAGTATTGTTTTTCTTTTCTGCCTTTTTGTGTGAATAAACACTGAACTTTTGCTTTTCAACCGTGGTCTTGCCTCTGTATTGCGTCCACTTACCCTGCCTACCAGAGCAAATCCCTACAATTGGTGGCTTGGAGTGGGCAAGCGCAGTGAGGCTGGCGTGAACGCCAAAATATTTTTTGGTTTGCACACGGCTGTATGTCATTTATCAATCCGGCTAGATTCAAACCTGTGACACGTGACAAAATGTAGGCTGTTGTAAAGGCCCTCATGGAGGCTAATCTGCAGCAGCGAGAGACAAACCTGCACCAGTGAGAGGCTAATAAGCAGCAGCAAGAGACCAACTAGTTGCTGCTACAACATGTGATGGCTTCGCAGACAGCAGGAGCAACCCCAAGCGTCCACAATGCCCGGAAAGCAGTCCGTGCAGTGATCCCTAATATGACACCCACAGATGACATTGAAACCTACCTGGCGATGTATGAGAAAGTGGCCACCAGGGAAAGGCTGCCCCAGGACCAGTGGGCTGAGGTCGTCGCTTCTTTCCTGACATCAGAGTCTTAGCGGGTGTATTTTGACTTGCCGGACGATCAAGTGGCTGACTACCAAAAGGTAAAGGGTGAGATTTTGGCAAGACTGGGGGTGAATGTGCTGGTCCAGGCCCAGCGGGTGCATCAGTGGGGGTTCAACCCGGCTGAGCCCGTGAGACCCCGGTATTATAACCTGCTCAACCTTTTGCAAAAGTGGCTACAGCCTGATGTGCTAAGCCCCACTGCTATGCTGGACCAGTTGTTAACAGATATGTTCTGGAGGGCTCTGCCACCCCCTCTCAGCAATGGATTGGCCAGGTCTCCAGGTAATGTGCTTGAGAAGGCCGACTTGGTGGAGCACTATGAGGCGACCTGGAACTTGCAGGGGGGTTCTTTTGGGAGGGGGGCGGTCAAATCCCGTAACTCTCCACCCCGGAACCGGCGACTGGTGCCAACCAAACCCACCCGGGATTTAACCCCTGTGGACCCCGCTCCAATAATCTGCTGGCGGTGTCGGGAGCCTGGCGATGTTCGAGCTGACTGTCCACATCAGGGGGAGCCCATGGACACGAACTGTGGCTTCCATCATTGTATGCCAGGAAACTTTGTGCTCCGGAGTCTCTGAACCACCTGTGCCAGGTGGAGGTGGGAGACACTCCAGCGGAGGCTCTGTTGGACTCATGGAGTCTGGTGACCCTGGTAAGGGCTTCCCTGGTACGCTCCGCTGAGTACACCGGCCATAAGGTCAGTCGTGTATACATGGGGACTTAAAAGACTACCCTACTGCTATGGCGTCTCTGTCCACGGTTTCTGGCAGGTGGACCCACGAGGTGGCTGTCGCAACCAACCTACACTGTGAACTTATAATAGGGAGAGACTTCCCGGCACTGTGGTCGGTTAAGTGAGTGACTGATACCCATGAGACAGGGGTAACCCTAGCAGAGTGGCCCGGCTCAGGGGGGAGACCAGAACCCTGGGAACCTGAGTCGAAAGGGCCAGGGCCAGCACCTTTTTCCAGGACGTCCTCCATGACAGCACCCATGGAGGATGTCCTTACTGGTTTCTGTTGGGACAGGAAGAGAAACCGTTTAAAGGGCCCCTCCCCACCCCCTTGCTCCAGTGTTCTTCCTGTCCCAACAGGGATAGGAGGAGTTAGACAGCTCTCTCCTAGCAAGATAGGTAGGGAACGGGGGCGAGTCTGGTCGGGGGGTACCTACCTCTCCTCTTCAGACTCCGGCAGGCCCCCGAACCAGCACCACTCTGGGAAGCGGTCCCCTGGTTAGGTCCCCGATTCTCTCTCTCTGGCCGGCCGCATGAATCGGGGACGCTGTTGCCGCTTCTCCCCATCGGAGCTCTGGGCTCGGCTACGGCTCCTGCCTCCTCTAACGTCAGATTCCCGGCCGCGCTCACGTGACCGGAAGCCACTACGCGTCACCGGAAGTAATGGCGACGCGCATCAGCATGCTGGAGACACGCCGATCCGGTGGTCTCGCATGTCCTGGGGGTTGACTCTTCCCCGGAATGAGTCCCCCTGGGAAAGAGCAAGCGGAGTCAGGCGGCGACGGGCGGACCGGTAAGTCAGCTAAATCTTATTTAAGACGCCAGATGGCAGCCTGGTAGGTTGCATCATGGAGGTCCAGGCGTCCAGCAAGCTTGAAACTTGTTCAGACTCCCCCGTCCAGGCTCCTGTAAGTAGTCACTTTGCGTACTTTGTACAGGGATAGGTTTTCTTGGCTCAGCAGTTCCCTAATGGCCTTATCCTCCCTTTCTCTTAGACTTCTAAGGAACCAGGGCACAGGCCTCATGGGGACCCCAAAAAGAAGGGCAGGAAATGCCCGACCTGCCAAACAAAGCTGCTAGAGTCTTATAAAAAACAGCTATGCCCAGAATGTATTACCAAAATTATGAAGGGCGAACGGGCATCCCTGCTTTCAGATTTAAGGGATATTGTAAGAGAGGAGGTGCAGGTGGCAACCTCTAGCCAGACACCCCCTCCTCCATCCCCCCCCTCCTCCAAAAAAGCCAGGATCCAGTCAGGCTCTGACTCGGAAGAAGAAGGGTTATGTGTCTCAGACAACGACGACACAGAGTCCCTCTATCAGAATGAGCAGAGAAGATACTTCTTTTCGTCCGAGGACTTAGATTCCCTGCTCACCGCCATTAGACAGACCATGGCTATTGAGGAGGAGGAACAGACTCGTTCGGTTGAGGACGAGATGTTCGGGGGTCTTAAAGTCAGGAGAAAGAAGGTCTTCCCAGTAAATGAAAATCTTAAAGATCTCATCACAGAGGAATGGGCTGACGGCAAAAGGAAGCTCTTCATTCCCAGGGACTTTAAAAATCTTCTGCGGTTTGACCCAAAGGACACTAACCTCTGGGACGAGGTTCCCAAAGTAGATATCCAGGTGGCCAAGGTCGTGAAAAAACCTCAATACCCTTTGAGGATTCGTCACAGCTAAGGGACCCCATGGATAGGAAGTTAGACGGCCTGTTGAAAAAATCCTGGGAGTCAGGGGCGACCGCAATTAATACCAACATTGCAGCCACTTCGGTTTCCAGAGCCTTAATCTTATGGATTAACCAACTGGAGAGTCACCTCAGGGTAAGAACATCCAGGGAAGAAATCCTAGAGTCTCTCCCGCTTCTAAAAATGGCCTCTAGTTTCCTGGCGGACGCCTCGGCGGAGACCATTAGATTCGCAGCCAAGTCCCAGTCTCAGACTAACGCTGCTAGACGGGCCCTCTGGCTCAAGTCCTGGTCTGGGGACGTAGCGTCAAAGAACAGACTCTGCTCCATTCCGTTCTCTGGCTCTTTTATGTTCGGCCCAGTTTTGGACTCTATCCTCCAGAATGCAGCAGATAACAAGAAAGGGTTCCCTGAGGAGAAGCCTAAAAAACCCCAGCCCTTTCGTAGACCCTCGGGCCAAAATCAGGCCAGGGCCTATAGAGGGAAAGGGAAATCGGGCCGCTGGAGCTACCCCAAGGGTAGAAGTAGGGGTTTCCTCTTCAACCCCAACACCAATACAGGGAAACCATGACGCCAGACCAGTGGGAGGGAGACTTCGTCACTTTTGGGAAAGATGGAAGAGAGTTACTTGCAATCGATGGATCCTGGACTCCATCAGGGACGGCTTCAGGATAGATTTCAGAACTCCTCATCCCCCCAAACGTTCCAGGTGACCTATTTCGAATCTCCTCTCCTCCAACAGCAACTACGGTCACATATTCAAAGCCTCCTGGCTCTGGGAGCTATCACCCAGGTTCCTCCTCCCCAGCAGTTCACAGGCCATTACTCGAGACTTTTCTTTGTGAAGAAGCCAGACTGGTCGGTGAGGACAATCATCAACTTAAAATTTCTGAACAGGTGGGTGATGTACTACAGGTTCAAGATGGAGTCAATAAAATCCTCCACTCCTCTGATCCCTCCAGGTGCTCACCTTTGCACATTGGACCTCAAGGATGCGTACTACCACATCCCCATACATCAACACCAACAGTATTTAAGGTTTGCGGTCAAGTACAGAGAGGACACCTTTCACTACCAGTTTCAGTGCCTGCCGTTCGGGATCTCATCTGCCCCCCGCCTATTCACAAAGGTAGTATCCGAAATGATGGCCTACCTTCGCCAGAATGCAATTACAATCGTGCCCTACCTGGATGACTTCTTGCTGATAGCAGACTCGGTTCAAAAATTACTGGGGGACATCCATCAGACCTTAGCCCTGTTCAAGGACTTGGGGTGGATCGTGAACTACCCAAAATCGGACCTGGTACCAGACACGAGGAAGGAATTCCTGGGCACTCTCCTAGATACAAGGATACAACACTCCTTTCTTCCAGAGAGGAAACAGACCAATCTGAGACAAAAGATAGTTGTTCAAAAAGAGGAGAACCCACTCATCAGGGAAGCCATGCAGATCCTGGGACTGATGACCTCCTGCATCTCAATAATACCCTGGGCCCAGTTCCACTCCAGGACCCTCCAGAAGGCAGTTTTGACAGCCTGGAACAGAGACCACCGCTCTCTGAACTCCAGGATGAAAATATCGGAAAAAGTGGTAAAATCCCTGTCCTGGTGGATAGAACCAGGGAATCTGGAGAAAGGAGTCCCGTGGAATTTGACTCCAGCCATAACCGTCACCACGGACGCAAGTCTGAATGGCTTGGGGGGGGGGGGGGGCATGTGGACCAGCATCTCTTCCTGGGTTCTTCAAGACAAAATAAGATCCTCAAACTACCGGGAACTGAAGGCAGTGCTGAAGACTCTGAGAGCAGCCAAACATCTTCTCAAAGATCAGCACGTCAGGATCCTATCCGACAACATTACTACGGTATGTTATCTAAAAAGACAGGGCGGTACCAGATGCCCGCTCCTTCAGGATCTAGCAGATCAGATCTTCATATGGGCAGAAAGGGAAGTTCGGTCCATTTCAGCAACCCATCTAAAGGGGTCTCAGAACTCGAGAGCCGACTTCCTAAGCCGTCACAGGATCGACGCGGGAGAATGGAATCTGAACAAACAGGTTTTCAGACGGGTCTGCCAGCTATGGGGTTATCCAGAAATAGACCTCTTCGCGTCCAGGGGGAATTCTCAGCTGGACTGTTTTTTCTCGCTAAACCCCAGCGAAAACCCAGTGGCAGTAGACGCCTTAGCCCAGACTTGGGACATGAAACTGGCCTACGCCTTTCCTCCTTTTCCCCTAATCCCGGCAGTCCTAAAGAAGATGAGGACCAGTGCCACCACTCTGATCCTGGTCGCACCAGACTGGCCAAAGAGAGCTTGGTATCCCATCTTGAAGGAGATGTCGATCAAAGACCCGTACCCCCTTCCAGACAGAAAAGATCTGTTAACGCAGGGACCTCTGGAGCATCCCAATATCAACAAGTTGAGACTGACTGCTTGGATCCTGAGAGGCAAACCCTGAGGAAGAAGGGTCTCTCCGATCAGGTAATATCAACACTTTGTCACGGAACCATGAACCAGACGTACAACAAGAGATAAGTGAAAATAGGAAGGCTTTATTGAAAATAAAGCTGTAAAGCAAAAGTCCAAACGGATGGTGAAACCGAGCAGAGTCTTTGCGAAGCCAGAGGTCAGGAACCAGAAGGGTAGTCAGACGAAGCCAGGATCAGGAACCAGCAGGGTAGTCAGACGAAGCCAGGATCAGGAACCAGCAGGGTAGTCAGACGAAGCCAGGATCAGGAACCAGCAGGGTAGTCAGACGAAGCCAGGATCAGGAACCAGAAGCAGCAGCAGTCTTAGAAGCATGTGAACACAAGAGGACCAAGCAAGGAACTGAAGCCACAGACCTCCTATATATGTGAGCTAGGCATCCAGCTCCTCCCAGGGGAAGGAGGAGCCGCAGGGTGGAAGGCTACAAGAAACCCAGAAACCAAGATGGCCGCCAGCACATGTCAAACGAAGGAGAGCAGCAAGCAGGTAAGACCATGACAGTACCTCCCCCTCAAGGGCCCCTCCTCCGCGGAGCACAAAACGGTTTCTGAGGGAAGCGTGCGTGGAAGGCTCGGAGCAAGGCAGGAGCATGGACATCTGCGGAGGGAACCCAGGAACGCTCCTCTGGACCATAACCACGCCAATGGACCAAAAACTGCAACCGACCGCGGACCAGGCGTGAGTCCAGGATATTGCTCACCTCATATTCCTCACGATTGCCCACTTGGACCGGACGAGGCCGAGGAACCGAGGAAGTGAAACGATTACACACCAGTGGCTTCAACAGGGAGACATGAAACACGTTGGAGATCCGCATGCCAGGAGGAAGCGCAAGGGCATAGGCTACCGGGTTTACCCTGCGAAGCACTCGGAAGGGACCAACAAAGCGAGGCGCCAGCTTGGGAGTGGGCACTCGAAGGTTGAGGTTGCGGGTGGACAACCATACACGGTCTCCGACCTGGTAGGAAGGAGCAGGCGCTCGTCTGCGATCAGCCTGGAGTCTCTGGCGCTGCGCAGAGACCTCAAGGGACTTCTGGATCTGTACCCAAGAAGCACGTAGGACGGAAAGGTGATCCTCCACAGCCGGAATATCCTGGGGAGAGAATACCTCCGGTAACACGGCAGGTTGGAACCCATAATTGGCCATGAAGGGAGACGTCCCAGAGGAAGAGTTCACCGCCGTGTTCCTGGCAAACTCAGCCCAAGGCAGGAGGTCAACCCAATTGTCTTGGTGATCGGAGACATAGCAACGAAGGAATTGCTCCAAGGCCTGATTGGATCGTTCTGCGGCCCCATTGGACTGAGGGTGGTAGGCCGAGGAGAAGGAGAGATGAATCCCCAACTGGGAGCAAAAGGCGCGCCAGAACCTGGACACAAACTGACTCCCCCGATCCGACACAATCTCCTTAGGCAAACCGTGCAACCGGAAGACCTCCCTGGCAAAAATCGTGGCCAACTCTTGTGCAGAGGGTAACTTCTTGAGAGGAACACAGTGGCACATTTTGGAAAACCGATCCACAATCATGAGAATGACCGTATGGCCTCGGGATGCAGGGAGGTCCACAATGAAATCCATCCCCAGGTGTGACCATGGGCGCTCCCCGGTGGCTATGGGTTGCAGAAGGCCCAACGGAAGGTGCCGAGGGGACTTACTCTGGGCACAAACGGAGCATGCCGCTACATATGCGCGATGTCGGAACGTAGGGAAGGCCACCAGAACAGACGTGAAACAGCCCAGGACAGCTGATTCTTTCCAGGATGCCCCGCGGTCTTGGAGTTATGGTAGGTTCGCAACAACCGAGTGCGCAACTCCTCAGGCACAAAACATCTGCCGTTGGGTCTCCCAGAGGGAGCACCAGATTGAGCCACCAAAATCTGCTCACCCAGGGGAGAGGTCAGGCTGGTGCGAATAGCGGCCAGGATCTGATTCGGAGGTATGACCGAAGTCGGAATCGACTCCTCCCTGGACAGCTCGGAGTACTGCCGTGATAAGGCATCCGCCCTGATGTTCTTGGAACCGGGTAGGTAGGAGACCACGTAATTAAAACGTGACAAGAACAGAGCCCATCTGGCCTGACGTGGTGTCAATCTCTTGGCCTCAGAAAGGTAGGTCAGATTCTTGTGGTCCGTCAGGATGAGAACCGGAACCACCGAACCCTCGAGCAAGTGCCTCCATTCTTTAAGGGCCTGCACGATGGCCAATAACTCCCTGTCACCAATCTGATAGTTGCACTCCGCGGAAGACAGTTTCCGGGAGTAAAACCCACAAGGAAGCAGAGGACCCTCTGGTGTTCTACGCTGAGACAGAAGGGCGCCTACTCCCGTCTCAGACGCGTCCACCTCGAGGACAAAGGGCAACCCAGGGTTGGGATGCGACAGAATCGGAGCCGACACAAAGGCGGACTTTAGGGCCTCAAAAGCTCGGATGGCCTCGAGCGGCCAGACCTGGGAATTACTGCCCTTCCTGGTCAGATCCGTGAGAGGCTTGGCCAGCATGGAAAAGTCCCTGATGAACTTCCGATAATAATTGGCGAAGCCCAAAAAGCGCTGCAGGGAACGAAGACCACTGGGCTGGGGCCACTGTAAGACAGCCGAAACCTTCTCAGGATCCATGGAGAACCCCTCAGCGGAAATGATGTAACCTAAGAAGGTTACCTGGGATCGGTGAAATTCGCATTTCTCAAGCTTACCGAACAGCTTGTTCTCTCGTAACCGTTGCAACACTCGTCTGACATCCAGAATGTGGGCCTCCATGGATTCAGAATATACCAAGATGTCATCCAAATAGACTACCACACACTGCTGCAACAGGTCACGGAAAACATCGTTGATGAATTCCTGAAAGACTGCGGGCGCATTGCACAACCCAAAGGGCATCACCAAGGATTCGTAATGACCGGTCCTGGTGTTAAACGCGGTCTTCCACTCATCGCCCGCCTTGATCCTTACCAGGTTATATGCCGCCCTCAGGTCGAGTTTGGTAAAGACCGTGGCCCCTTTAAGGCGATCGAACAGCTCGGAAATCAAGGGTATCGGGTAAGCGTTCTTGATCGTGATGCGATTGAGACCCCTGTAATCGATGCAAGGCCTCAACTCACCGCCCTTCTTTTTCACAAAGAAAAATCCAGCCCCTGCCGGGGACGAAGATTTGCGAATGTGTCCGCGTGAAAGCGCCTCCCTCACGTACTCCTCCATGGCCTCATTCTCCGCTACCGACAGTGGATAGACTTTGCCACGAGGAGGAACGGCACCAGATTGTAACTCTATGGCACAATCGTATGGGCGGTGCGGAGGTAGGGCAACCGCGCGCACCTTATCGAATACATCCCGGTACTCCTCGTATTCAGGAGGCAACAGAGAGTCCGAGGAAGTACACAGCAACTTGACAGACCCATGGATGCAACTAGCCCCACACTGCGGTGACCACGAGAGGATCTCGACCGATCTCCAATCGAAAGTCGGATTATGCTTCTGGAGCCAGGGGTACCCCAAGACCACCGAGTAGTGTGGAGACGAAATAACCTGGAGGCAGACCGACTCTCTGTGAACGGCACCAATGGCTATCCCCACTGGAAGGGTCTCATGAGTCACGTGTGGCGGCAGAAGGGGTCTGCCGTCTATCGCCTCAAGAGCCAGTGGGGAACCTCGAGCCTGCAGAGGAATGGAATTGGCGGCAGCGAACACACTATCAATGAACAAACCACCAGCACCAGAGTCCACCAACGCCTGGGTCGTCACCGAGCCCCCGACCCAGGAGAGGACAACAGTGATCAGTGGTTTGTCAACACGGGAAACCGGGGACGAGGAGACTCCACCCAAGATCTGCCCCCGACAGGATCTCAGGGTACGAGCGTTTCCCGGACGGTTCGGACATGCCAACCGAAAATGCCCACCGAGACCACAGTACATGCATCGTCCCTCACGTCTCCGGAGTGCCCTCTCCCCCTCGGACAGGCGAGCAAACCCCAGCTGCATGGGTTCACCCCCAGACAAGTCATCCCCAGGAGGCGTGGGAGGAGAGGGAGGCACGGGTGAGACAGCAAACGTAGGCACCAATCTGTTAGAAGACCTCCGCAGGTTCTCCTTAAAGGAAGGTCTCTCCCTGAGTCTGGTGTCAATCAAAATCAGGAAAGAAATAAGAGACTCGAGCTCAACTGGTAGGTCCTTAGCTGCAACCTCATCCTTCAAGGCATCCGAGAGACCATGAGAGAAAGCAGCGACCAGAGCCTCATTATTCCAGCCCACCTCTGCTGCCAGGGTACGAAACTCAATGGCGTATTCAGCTACGGATCGTGAACCCTGTCTGATGGACATAAGGAGCTTCGCAGCAGAGGCAGCACGAGCCGGCACATCGAATACCTTCCGAAGAGAAGCAACAAAACCGGAAAACTCGGCAACCACCGGATTGTTGTTCTCCCATAAAGGGCTGGCCCAGGCCAAGGCCTTGTCCGAGAGCAGCGAGATCAAGAAGCCCACCTTTGATCTCTCTGTGGGAAAGGCATGTGGCAGCAACTCGAAATAAATGCCCACCTGGTTAAGGAAACCTCGGCACTGAGTTGGCTCTCCCCCAAAGCGCTGTGGAAGAGGGGCAGAACCGGTCATACCCCGAAACACCGCAGGCGCAACAACAGGTGTCGGGGTAGACTCTGGCGCAACAACCGGAGCGGCAGTAGGAGCGAGCCCAGGAGCGACAACCGACCCATCGGCAACGGGAGCGAAATGAGCCGTGCGTTCAAGCAGGGTTTGCAACGCCACAGCGAACCGACCCAACAGGTGATCCTGCTGATCAAGTCTGGCAACCAGCGTGGGTAGCGAGGATGGCCCTGTACCGTCAGAATTCATGGCTTGGTCCTAATGTCACGGAACCATGAACCAGACGTACAACAAGAGATAAGTGAAAATAGGAAGGCTTTATTGAAAATAAAGCTGTAAAGCAAAAGTCCAAACGGATGGTGAAACCGAGCAGAGTCTTTGCGAAGCCAGAGGTCAGGAACCAGAAGGGTAGTCAGACGAAGCCAGGATCAGGAACCAGCAGGGTAGTCAGACGAAGCCAGGATCAGGAACCAGCAGGGTAGTCAGACGAAGCCAGGATCAGGAACCAGCAGGGTAGTCAGACGAAGCCAGGATCAGGAACCAGAAGCAGCAGCAGTCTTAGAAGCATGTGAACACAAGAGGACCAAGCAAGGAACTGAAGCCACAGACCTCCTATATATGTGAGCTAGGCATCCAGCTCCTCCCAGGGGAAGGAGGAGCCGCAGGGTGGAAGGCTACAAGAAACCCAGAAACCAAGATGGCCGCCAGCACATGTCAAACGAAGGAGAGCAGCAAGCAGGTAAGACCATGACACACTTCAGCAATGCCGTAAACCTGTGACTTCAGCCATATATCTCAAAATATGGAAGAAATTCTCATCTTGGCTAGTTCAGAATCATCCAGAGTCTAGTAATCCATCCATAGGCAATATACTAGATTTTCTCCAGAAAGGGTTCGATATAGGTCTAAAACCAAGCACCCTCAAGGTACAGATCTCAGCCTTAAGTTGCTGCTTAGATGTACCATTAGCAGAACACAGGTGGGTCAAGAGATTTGTCAGAGCAGTCTCCAGAATGCGACCCACCCTGAGACAAACAGTTCCTGAGTGGGATCTAAATATAGTTCTAAACAGCCTATGTGATGCTCCCTTCGAACCTATTGAGGATATTCCCGTCAAACTTCTATCCCTCAAGGCGGTGTTTTTACTAGCTATTACTACTGCTCGTAGGATAGGCGAAATTCAGGCCCTGTCACTTAGGGAACCCTTTTTGAAGGTCCTAGACGATAGGATAGTTCTTAAGCTGGATCATTCCTTTCTTCCCAAAGTTGTCTCAACGTTTCACAGAGAACAGGAGATAATTCTCCCTTCGTTTTGTACCTCCCCCAAAAACATACAGGAGGAGCGGTTCCACTGTCTTGACGTGAGAAGAACAGTCCTCGCCTACATCAAGCGGACAAAACCCTGGAGAAAGTCAGCGAACCTCTTCATCCAATTCGGTGGTAGAAACAAGGGAAGCAAAGCCTCTAAAACCTCTTTAGCCTGCTGGATCAAGGAGACCATCAGGGAATGTTATAGACTGCAGAATTCATCCTGCCCCATAACGTTGAGGGCTCATTCTACCAGAGCCATGTCTGCAACCTGGGCGTAGAAAGCTGGAGCTTCCATCGACCAGATCTGCAGAGCGGCAACCTGGTCTTCCTCCACTACCTTTGTCAGACACTACAGACTGGACTCTATGGCCAATCAGGACTTAGCTTTTGGCCGTAAGGTCCTACAAGCAGTGGCCCCCCCCCCCCCCCTAATATGGCGTTCTAAGTTGTTAGTTCTCCATGGGTGCTGTCATGGAGGATGTCCTGGAAACATATGTTTAGTTTACCGGTAAACTGCTTTCCAGGAGTCCGGAATGACAGCACCCAATACTACCCCCCCCCCCCCCCCCCCTCATTTTTTTGTTCCTTCCGGGACACTTTTTTGGTTTGTATATTTGTACTGCTACTGAATTCACACTGTATAAACACTTGTTCTTGAAATAAAGATGTGGCAGCCTATCCGGTGTAGTAGGTTATAAACACTGGAGCAAGGGGGTGGGGAGGGGCCCTTTTAAACTGTCTCTCTTCCTGTCCCAACAGAAACCAGTAAGGACATCCTCCATGGGTGCTGTCATTCCGGACTCCTGGAAAGCAGTTTACCGGTAAACTAAACATATGTTTCGCAGTCCCTTGGTACCTCTCCCGATCATCGAGGTACAGTTTGAGCGAATCGCTATGGACCTAGTAGGCCCAGTACCGAAGTCGACTAGAGGACACCAATACATCTTGGTTGTCCTTGATTACGCCACTCGGTACCCGGAGGCAGTGCTACTGCGACGTACATCGGCGAAACTTATAGCTAAAGAGCTAACGGAAATGTTCTCCCGAGTGGGGCTACCTCAAGAGGTCCTGACTAACCAGGGGACCCCTTTTATGTCCAAGGTCATGAGGGAACTCTAAGTTGCTGCGTATTAAACGGTTTACGGACGTCCATGTACCATCCACAAACGGACAGACTGGTTGAAAGGTTTAACAAAACTCTAAAAACCATGTTAAAAATGGTGGTGTCCAAAGATGGAAAGGATTGGGACCTTCTTCTGCCCTATCATGTTCGCAGTGCGAGAGGTGCCCCAGACCTCTACTGGGTTTTCGCCCTTCGAATTGCTATATGGCATACATCCTCGTGGCTTGTTGGATGTAGCCAAAGAGGCGTGGGAACAACAACCTACTCCGCATAAAGGTGTCCGGGATCAAGAAGGTCATCCTCGCGTCCGGTAAGAAAGACATCCTTTTGTCCACCTGTCCGGTCCGATGGCACTTATTAAACCTGACAGGCCACACCTGTGAATTGAAAACCATTTCAGGGGACTACCTCTTGAAGCTCATCAAGAGAATGCCAAGAGTGTGCAAAGCAGTAATCAAAGCAAAAGGTGGCTACTTTGAAGAACCTAGAATATGACATATTTTCAGTTGTTTCACACTTGTTTGTTATGTATATAATTCCACATGTGTTAATTCATAGTTTTTGATGCCTTCAGTGTGAATCTACAATTTTCATAGTAATGAAAATAAAGAAAACTCTTTGAATGAGAAGGTGTGTCCAAACTTTTGGTCTGTACTGTATATGTTCGGATTCACTTAAAAAATATTATTGTAGACGTACCAATTGAAAGTAAGTTTAACTGCCTAGATAAAGTACGTTAAACACTATTGAATAATGTTAAAATAGTATCTCCACACGAATAGGCTTGGTAGGGTGGATTGGAAAGTATCAGACTACAGTATTGCTGATTCCAAAAGACACCCTGCCACTAGAACTCCTTTATATTTAGGAGTATATGATTGTAAATCCTCAATAGTTGTAAAAGGATCCTTATGACACCACACCTCACAGGGCTGTAAACCCCTTGGACAATATAGTGTTAACTCCCACACGGGGATATTGGACCCCTAATTTGCTCACTATCAGAACAAACTCCTTTATATTTTGGAGCATCTAGTCAAGATGAACAAATAGTGCGGTAATCCAAAGAAATATCAATAGCACAATGCATGCAAGGCTGTAAACCCCGCAAACATGAGCTATAACGGATACCGCACTAGGAGGATTTATCTTATTAGGCTCAAGGTATAGAAGCCAAGATCAGTCAGCATATGTATAATACGCTGCAGTGAATTGGGTTTTGCTCGACGCGTTTCCCTAACCAACTGGATGTCGGTATATTCATCAGGAGCATTTGCCCAAGTGCTTCACTAACTTCATATACTGTAACCCTGATGGTGGGTATACAGCAACAGTATATAGCACTTAGGAATTCACTGACTAAAGAAACGCTGCACGCTTCTGATGCCGTGCGTGCAGCGACGAGCCTCCGGCATGTGACGGCCAATACATGCCGGAGGCTCGTCGCTGCACGCACGGCATCAGAAGCGTGCAGCGTTTCTTTAGTCAGTGAATTCCTAAGTGCTATATACTGTTGCTGTATACCCACCATCAGGGTTACAGTATATGAAGTTAGTGAAGCACTTGGGCAAATGCTCCTGATGAATATACCGACATCCAGTTGGTTAGGGAAACGCGTCGAGCAAAACCCAATTCACTGCAGCGTATTATACATATGCTGACTGATCTTGGCTTCTATACCTTGAGCCTAATAAGATAAATCCTCCTAGTGCGGTATCCGTTATAGCTCATGTTTGCGGGGTTTACAGCCTTGCATGCATTGTGCTATTGATATTTCTTTGGATTACCGCACTATTTGTTCATCTTGACTAGATGCTCCAAAATATAAAGGAGTTTGTTCTGATAGTGAGCAAATTAGGGGTCCAATATCCCCGTGTGGGAGTTAACACTATATTGTCCAAGGGGTTTACAGCCCTGTGAGGTGTGGTGTCATAAGGATCCTTTTACAACTATTGAGGATTTACAATCATATACTCCTAAATATAAAGGAGTTCTAGTGGCAGGGTGTCTTTTGGAATCAGCAATACTGTAGTCTGAAACTTTCCAATCCACCCTACCAAGCCTATTCGTGTGGAGATACTATTTTAACATTAATCAATAAAGTGTTTTTAACGTACTTTATCTAGGCTGTACTGTATATGTTCGACAAAATTATAAAACTATGGCGGGTGTGCTGACCCAGTATCACTGAGGCAAGTTGCGTCCTTGTGCATTTTTCTCAAAGGTAATGCCGGCTTCTGTCCAAGGAATGCCAGCATGTCTTAGATCTCTTGCAGCCTGTGCAATGATGGTTGAACTCGCAACTCCACTGACAATGGGACATGATACAATCCTGTACAGCACACATGATGTTGTACGACTTCTTAAAGGCATACACACAGCACATGTCAGCCCAAAGGTTGTCTGGGTATGAGATACTGCTCCTCAGCAACCCCTCCCTACAGATCAAGTATGCTGCACACACCTCAGGTCCAGCACCCATACTCAATGCACAGCACCCATACTCAATGCACTGCTTGGACTCAAGGGACCTGAGGACCACTTGGTAGAGATACATGATTGCATACATGCCATACAACATGAGACCTCACCCCACTCCGATTTGTCATCCATACCAATCAAGGATGCACCTGAAGTTTTTGTAGATGGATCTTTCATCAGACCAAATGACAATTTATACCACGCAGGGTATGCAGTAGTCATGTTACCTGACATTGTCCTCGAAGCCAGACCAATCACTTATCAGTCTGCACAAGCTGCTGAATTGATTGCACTCACCAGAGCATGCATATTACACGAAGGTAAGCCAGTGACCATTTACACTGACAGCAGGTATGCTCATGGCGTGGTCTGGGACCACGGTGTTATCTGGCAGAGAAGAGGATTTGTTGCAGCTGACGGTAAGCACATCTCACACTCGCGACTTGTCACACAACTTCTGGAAGCCATCAGGTTACCCTCACAACTTGCAATTGTTCATTGTAGAGCACATACTGGAGGAAAGGACCGCGTTTCCCAGGGCAATGCCTTGGCAGATGCAGAAGCTAAGAAAGCAGCATTGTTGGCTCCAGCAACACTGCAAATGACAAGACTGGTACCCCCTTCACTAGAACTAATCCAGATGCTAGTGGACCTCCAGTCCTCAGCCACTGAAGATGAAATGGCTGATTGTGTTACCCAATTCTGCAGAAGAATCCTAAGACTGGATTAACCCCTTAAGGACTCAGCCCTATTTCACCTTAAAGGGCTTCTGTCACCTCACTAAAGTCTTTTTTTTTTTTGGGCTAGTTAAATTCCTTATACTGCGATATATGAAAATATAATGGTCTTACTTACTTTCCTTCAGCAGTTTCTTATAAAAACGAACTTTTATAATATGTAAATTGGGTCTCTACCAGCAAGTAGAACTTCTACTTGCTGGTAGCCGCCGCAAAAAACCGCCCCTTCGTCGTGTTGATTGACAGGGCCAGCCGCGATCTCCTCCGGCTGGCCCTGTCAGCATTTCAAAAATCGCACGCCTGTGTTGATTCGGCGTAGGCGCTCTGAGATGAGGAGGCTCGCCTCCTCAGAACTCCCTCAGTGCGCCTGCGCCGATGACATCACCAAAAGAGAAGTGCTGACAGGGCCGGCCGGAGGAGGAGATCGCGGCTGGCCCTGTCAATCAACACGACGAGGGGGCGGTTTTTTGCGGCGGCTACCAGCAAGTAGACGCCCTACTTGCTGGTAGAGACCTAATTTACATATTATAAAAGTTTGTTTTTATAAGAAACTGCTGAAGGAAAGTAAGACCATTATATTTTCATATATCGCAGTATAAGGAATTTAACTAGCCCAAAAAAAAAAAGACTTTAGTGGGGTGACAGAAGCCCTTTAAGGACTTGGCCATTTTTTGCAAATCTAACCATTGTCACTTTAAGTGCTGATAACTTTTTAAAACGCTTTGACTTATCCAGGCCATTCTGAGATTGTTTTTTCGTCACATATTGTACTTCATGACACTGGTAAAATGAAGTAAAAAAAATTCATTTTTATTTATAAAAAAAGACAAAATTTACCAAATTTTCAAAAATTGCAAATTTCCAAGTTTCAATTTCTCTACTTCTATAATACATAGTAATACCTCCAAAAATAGTTATTACTTTACATTCCCCATATGTCTACTTCATGTTTGGATCATTTTGGGAATGATTATTTTTTTGGGGATGTTACAAGGCTTAGAAGTTTAGAAGCAAATCTTGAAATTTTCAAAAACCCAATTTTTAGGGACCAGTTCAGGTCTGAAGTCACTTTGCGAGGCTTACATAATAGAAAACCACCCATTCTATAAACTACACCCCTCAAGGTATTTAAAACTGATTTTACAAACTTTGTTAACCCTTTTAGGTGTTCCACAAGAATTAATGGAAAATAGAGATACAATTTCAAAATTTCACTTTTTTGGCAGATTTTCCATTTGAATAATTTTTTTCCAGTTACAAAGCAAGGGTTAACAGCCAAACCAAACTCAATATTTATGGCCCTGATTCTGTAGTTTACAGAAACACCCCATATGTGGTCGTAAACCGCTGTACGGGCACACGGCAGGGCACAGAAGGAAAGGAATGCCATACGGTTTTTGGAAGGCAGATTTTGCTGGACTGTTTTTTTTTTACACCATGTCCCATTTAAAGCCCCCCTGATGCACCCCTAGAGTAGAAACTCCAAAAAAGTGGCCCCATTTTAGAAACTACGGGATAGGGTGGCAGTATTGTTGGTACTAGTTTAGGGTACATATGATTTTTGGTTGCTCTATATTACACTTTTTGTGAGGCAAGGTAACAAGAAATAGCTGTTTTGGCACATTTTTTATTTTTTATTTTTTGTTATTTACAACATTCATCTGACAGGTTAGATCAGGGGTAGGCAACCTCCGGCACTCCAGCTGTTGTGAAACTACAACTCCCAGTATGCATACTTGCCCTGCTCTTCTAAAAACTATCATAGAAATGAATGGAGCATGTTGGGAATTGTAGTTTCACAACAGCTGGAGTGCCGAAGGTTGCTGATCCCTGGGTTAGATCATGTGATATTTTTATAGACCAGGTTGTCACGGATGCGGCGATACCTAATGTATATATTTATTTATGTAAGTTTTACACGATGATTTTTTTTTTTTTTTGTGTTTCCATAGTCTGAGGGCCATAATTTTTTCAGTTTTTGGGCGATTACCTTGGGTAGGGTATGATTTTTGCGGGATGAGATTACTGTTTTATTGGCACTATTTTGGGGTGCGTGTGACTTTTTGATCGCTTGTTACACTTTTTGTGATGTAAGGTGACAAAAAATGGTTTATTTAGCACAGTTTTTATAAATTTTTTACGGTGTTCATCTGAGGGGTTAGGTCATGTGATATGTTTATAGAGCCGGTCGATACGGACGCGGCGATACCAAATATGTATACCAAATTTTTTTTTTTTACTTTATTTGGGGAAAATGATGTTTTTGTTTCTTTTTACTTGAAACTTAATTTTTGGGGGGGGGACTTTATTTTTTCACTTTATTTTTTGTCCCACTTTGGGACTTGAACTTTTGGGGGTCTAATCCTTTACAATGCATTCCAATACTTCTGTATTGGAATGCATTTGCTGTATGAGTAATACAGTGAGTATTACTCATACAGCTTCCGGGGCCTGTGAGATCCAGGGGGCTGGATCTCACAGGCTCTTCACCAGAAGGCAGCCTTCTATGCCATCGGGTCCCCCCCACAGCCACATGGGGACCCGATGGCACTGCCGGATAAGGTAAAAGCCGCAGGACCACCCTGGCGTTGTGACAGGATGCCCGCTGAATGATTTCAGCAGTTATCCTGTCACAATTAACCCGCACCGCAATGTAAATTTAAACTTAGGACGTACCGGTACGCCCTGGGTCCTTAAGGACTCGGGAAACAGGGCGTACCGGTACGCCCTAACCCTAAGTTCACACCTGAGCGTTTTACAGCGCGTTCCCACGCACTGTAAAACGCTCAACAAGGAGAAACCAATGCTTCCCTATGGGAATGGTTCTCAACTGGGCGTGTTACAGCGCGTACGATCGTGCTGTAAAACGCCCGATGCTCAAACAAGTACTTGAGCTTCTTTGGGGCGTTTTGACGCGCGTTTGCGGCCATAGGACACTGCTGTCAATCACACAAACGCGCGTCAAACGCGCGTTTACTATTGCAAAAAACGCGCATAAAAACGCGCGTCTCAAACGCTCAGGTGTGAAACCAGGGTAAGTCCTTAAGGGGTTAATCTGCAAAGTGGGGAAACCATGCATACCACAACACAGCGCTCCTCTGTTCATTGCACATTTTCATGGAGTAGGATAAAACAGCATTCAAACAACATACATGCTGCTAACACACAACTTTTGTTATGGGTATCAAAGAGTTAGTTTCAGACTATGTAAGGAGATGCATCACATGTTTGAGAAACAATCCAAACAACAATTTCTATGTCCCACACCAACATCTTGACTACCCCACCGCTCCTTTCACACATTTGCAGGTAGATTTTACACACATACCTAGGCAGAAAGGGAAACAGGAATACACCTTGGTCATAGTTGACATGTTTTGAAGATGGCCAGAGGTCTACCCTACAAAATCAGAAGATGCAAAAACAGTAACAAGGATACTCACACAGAACATCATTCTAAGATGGGGCTGCCCACTGGTGATTGAATCTGACCAGGGGCTGGCCTTCACCTCAAGGGTAAATAAGGAACTTGCTAAAATTCTGGAGATAGAATGGAAATTCCATATCCCATACCACCCACAAAGCTCAGGCATTGTGGAACACATGAACAGGACAATAAAAGATAAATTGAGAAAAGCAACAGGTGGCACATTTGAAAAATGGAAAGAAGTATTACCAATAGTGCTAGCTGAGATCAAAATGACACCTAATAAGAAACTAGGGATGTCACCATTTGAGATACTCATGGGTAGGCCATTCCCCACCTCTTGGGCCAAGCACCCACTGGTAGTGCAGGAAGGGGATATGGATCTCATCAGAGAAGAGTATGTTACCAAACTAATAAAAGGTCCTAAGTGAAACTGAAGAAAAAGTTGCTTGTAAGTCTCCTTCTCTTCCACAGGAACCCACCCACCCATTTTAGGCAGGAGACACCGTGCTGGTAAAGACTCTGAGGAAAGGAAAAGCTCCAGGGGACTTCACCTACGGACCACCGACCACAGTGGTAGCAGTGACCCGCACAGCTGTCCTTACAGAAGAAACACCCACCTGGATACACGCCACCAGAGTAAAGTTGGTCACAAAGACATCCCAAAAGGAGGTACTAACAGGGGTAGACAGCCCTGACCTTGAAGGGGAGCAGAACTAGGTACTAATGGGAGCAGATAGCTCTGACCTCCACCAGGTTGCCCTTTCCCAATTCTGGGAGATGGTCCAAGACCATCATAATACTCCTGTCAACAATCTCATTGACTTTTCTGGGAGGTAACAAAGGAGAAGTGGCTATAACTCAGAAGGATGGCATTACCACCTTTTGGTACAATTCCTCTAATACGCACATTGCAACTTACTCCTTCTGTTTATGCCGCCTGATGAAGTGCAGCCCTGACATGAGATGCGGTAATGATTATAAGAATGGACAGGCCTATATCTGTGTGACTGATTCCTATTGGGGCAATCTATGCACATACTGGTCAGTAGGATGGAATACGGGTGATGACTGGGGGCACAAACCACGGAATGCCCTTAATAGGAAGCATAAAAATGGTAAATCCTTGATTAGCAGAATGACAATTGCCAACGGAGGAGATTGTCATATAGAGTTATATCCTGCAGTGTGGAGATGTCCTAAGGTAGTGTCTGAAATGAAAGTCATAAACATAGAGAATCCCAACAAAGGTGATGAAGGGGATTATGTGCTGGGATGGTACTTTCACAAACTTCAATGGTCACCAGACTGTTTAAGATAAGAGACATGTACCAATACCCAAAATGAACATACCCTAAAAAACAAACAAACCCCGTATCTTAACTTTTAACAATTATGTGAGCCTCACAAAGTGACTTCAGACCTGAACTGGTCCCTAAAAATTGGGTTTTTGAAAATTTCTGAAAAATTTCAAGATTTGCTTCTAAACTTCTAAACTTTGTAACATCCCCAAAAACTAAAATGTCATTCCCAAAATGATCCAAATATGAAGTATACATATGGGGAATGTAAAGTAATAACTATTTTTGGAGGTATTACTATGTATTATAGAAGAACCGAAAACAATTTCTCAAACAATGAGAAAGTCATATGTGAGTAATAACTCAATGAAAACCGAAAGACAACAAAACACATATGCATGAATAATTAATTTATTGAATGGTCACATAAAGGACAACAACATGGACAATAATAAATAAAATAGATGAAAAAAATAGCAGTAATGTAGTGGTACTGTGGACCAGCGCCTCGCTGAGGTACCAGATGGTGTGTCTATCCCCAAAGCATACGTCACCAATTGGTCTGATTAAGCCTAATGGCAAATATCCGAGATGAATGATCTCCTATCCAGACCAAACAGTGGCGCAAGCTTATTGAATGATATAATATAAATGCTGTCATGCTGGCCAGGTTATAAGAGTGAACGAATGCAGTGTGTGGATGAAGTAGCTCCATGCACCCAGCACTCAAATACACAACCAGCATAAACAACATGCATGAATAGATTAAATACAAATACAATGTAAGGGGAAACCAACCTGGAGACCTGAGTGAGCGCACCCCTGACGCGCGTTTCGCACAGCTTCCTCAAAAGGGGCGTATTATATGTATTATAGAAGTAGAAAAATTGAAACTTGGAAATTTTCAATTTTTTCCAAATTTTGGGCAAATTTGGTATTTTTTTATAAATAAAAATGAATTTTTTTGACTCCATTTTACCACTGTCATGAAGTACAATATGTGACGAAAAAACAATCTCAGAATGGCCTGGATAAGTCAAAGCGTTTTAAAGTTATCACCACTTAAAGTGACACTGGTCAGATTTGCAAAAAATGGCCTGGTCCTTAAGGTGAAATATGCCTGTGTCCTAAAGGTTTTAAGAAGGTGACCCAAACTGGAACCTGAATATGTTATAGTGCTGTTACTGCCACCCCGTGGGGACCATTTACTAAGCATGTTGGGCCGGAATTATGTCGTAAAATGCGCCAAAAAGAATGGCATTTTAATTGGCTCTAAATATATCAACAGTTTTCTCCAGGATTTTCACCATAAAGAATGCATCAAATGAGTTAGAAATGTCAAAGTGGGTGGGGATATCAAATTGGTGCATATTGTGGCCCACTGAGCATGAGTGCTTGGCCTGTGTTCTGGGGACTCGGAGCTCCCCTTTATCCAAACAAATAACTGTCCCTTCTCTGACTCGGAGCTCCCTCTTACTCAAACAAATAACTGTCCCTTCTCTCCCTCTCCATCTTCCCCCACATCCAAAACCAGACCACCGCCATAAACTTCTTATTCCCTGACCCAGAGGTGACAACGATCACTGGCCTCCACGACACTTTATATAAACATGCCTGTATAGTGGACAGCTTCAGAGGGGTTTATTACTTTATGATAGGGGCACGCTTCCGGAGGGTGGGGGCAAGCTGCTCTCCGTGCCTCGCTGTCAATGTGAAAATCCAAAAATTTTACTCCGGTCATAACTCGAAAATACAACTCAATAGAGATTATTGAGGTATGCCATTTTAACGGTCAGGAGGTGACGGTGCCACACATACCAAAATCCAACCACTTATGTTAAATCCTGGCTCAGGAATTCAGTTCTTCTGATTGGGGTCACGTGGACACCCCGTGTTTGGTACCCCAGTGACTCCAATACTGAGAGCTGAAAAATGAGCCCACAATTATCGGGCGGGCATTCTCCTGTGTAGAGTTATGGGCAGAAATCCATTTTAGACCAGATTTTAGCATGACTGACCGGTCATAAAAGTCACAGCCAACCCATATGTCACGCCCTAAGGGTCCATTCACACATCCGTAATTTGGGTCCGCATTCGTTTAGCAATTTGCGGACCCATTCACTTTCAATGAGGCTGGAACGGATGCGAATCCGCATTTACAGGATCCGCATCTGTTTTTTCAGGATCTGTTTTTTCGGGATCCACAATTCCGTTCCTGAAAAAAATAGAACATGTCCTATTCTTGTCCGCAATTGCGGACCAGAAAAGACATTTTTTATTATAGTGTCTGTGATGTGCGGTCCGCAAATTGCAGATCGCACATTGCTGGTGTCTGTGTTTTGCGGATCCGCAAAACACTTACGGACGTGTGAATGGACCCTAAAGCCGGGTTTACAGACTACCTGGACCAATTCTTATAATTTGGACAGAGCAGATTGTACAGTGCTCCCCATTTTGAGGCCAATCTGATTGAATGAGGATCCGTGTCTTTCTGTCTTGCCTCAGGACCTGATAGCTGCAAGTCTCTGTGTGAGTAAAGTAGGCGTCAGTTTTATTTCATCCTTTTTATTTTAATAACTGTTCTGTGTATATTTGTATGCTTCTGTTTTTTACATCTTTCAATTTTTATTAAAACCAATTATTTAACCTCTTCAGGACACATGACGTACCGGTACGTCATGTTGTCCTGGTACTTAAATCATTGAGCAGGCACCTCGGCTAAATGCGCAAGGGGGTCCCGTGACCCCCCCCCATGTCGGCGATCGCAACAAACCGCAGGTCAATTCAGACCTGCGGTTTGCTGCGCTTTCTGCAGTTTCTGATTCCCTGCGGTGATCAGAAACTTTAATATGCCTAAAATATAGTTTTTTCACCCCCCCTGCACCCCTGAATGATTTTATGGCGGAGGGAGGTGCAGGGGGGGTTGCGGGTGGTGCGGGAGGCGGGCAGTGCGGCAGGCGGGATCAGGATCCCCCGCCCGCCTCCTCTTGAATAATCATTGGTGGCCAGTGGTTATACCAGAGTGTCAGCACATTGCTGACACTCTGGTATAAACAGCTGACATCTGTGATGCGATGTCAGCCGTTTAACCCTTTCCATACCGTGGTCCGTACGGACCGCGGTATGGAAGAGCAGAGGTTAACAGTCGGGAGCTCCCTCCCTCTCCCATCGGGGGGCTGGTGTGCCTTTGCAGCCCCCAGACAGGATGGGGTCACAGAGGGAGGGAGCCCCCCTCCTTACCCTTCCCCGTCTGCGCAGTTGTGGCCACAACTGAGCAGACGGGGAAGGTTCCCATGGCAAAAGGACGCCTTCTCAGGCATCCTGCTGTCCATGGTGCTGAACAGATCTGTGCTAAAGGCATAGATCTGTTCAGACAAAGTGTAAGTAAAATACCGTACAGTACACTATATAGTGTACTGTACTGTATTATACAGACATCAGACCCACTGGATCTTCAAGAACTAAGTGGGTCTGGGTAAAAAAAAACTAAAAAAAAAAGTGAAAAAAAAAAAGTAAAAAAAATCAAAAAACACATTTATCACTGATTAAAAATAAAAAAAATACAATTCCCTACACATGTTTGATATCACCGCGTCCGTAACGACCTGATCTATAAAACGGTCATGTTACTTTACCCGAACGGTGAACGCCATAAAATTTTGCCCACCTTACTTCCCAAAAAAGGTAATAAAAGTGATCAAAAAAGTCGCATGTATGCCAAAATAGTACCAATCAAACCGTCATCTCGTCCAGCAAAAATCACACCCTACCCAAGATAATCGCCCAAAAACTGAAAAAACTATGGCTCTTAGACTATGGAAACACTAAAACATGATTTTTTTTTTTTGTTTCAAAAATGAAATCATTGTGTAAAATTTACATAAATAAAAAAAAGTATACATATTAGGTATCGCCGTGTCTGTATTGACCGGCTCTATAAAAATATCACATGACCTAACCCCTCAGGTGACCACCATAAAAAAATAAAAATAAAAACGGTGTAAAAAAAGCCATTTTTGGTCATCTTACGTCACAAAAAGTGTAATGGCAAGCGATCAAAAAGTCATATGCACCCCAAAATAGTGCCAATCAAACAGTCATCTCATTTCACAAAAAATGAGACCCTACTTAAGATAATTGCCCAAAAACTGAAAAAACTATGGCTCTTAGACTATGGAGACACTAAAACATTTTTTTTTTTGTTTCAAAAATGAAATCATTGTGTAAAACTTACAGAAATAAAAAAATTGTATACATATTAGGTATCGCCGCGTCCATGACAACCTGCTCTATAAAATTACCACATGATCTAACCTGTCAGATGAATGTTGTAAATAACCAAAAAAAAACGGTGCCAAAAAAGCTATTTCTTGTTACCTTGCCGCACAAAAAGTGTAATATAGAGCAACCAAAAATCATATGTACCCTAACTAGTACCAACAAAACTGCCACCCTATCCCGTAGTTTCTAAAATAGGGTCACTTTTTTGGAGTTTCTACTCTAGGGGTGCATCAGGGGGGCTTCAAATGGGACATGGTGTAAAAAAAAAACTGTCCAGCAAAATCTGCCTTCCAAAAACCGTATGGCATTACTTTTCTTCTGCGCCCTGCCGTGTGCCCGTACAGTAGTTTGCGACCACATATGGGGTGTTTCTGTAAACTACAGAATCAGGGCCATAAATAATGAATTTTGGTTGGCTGTTAACCCTTGCTTTGTAACTGGAAAAAAATATTAAAATGGAAAATCTGCCAAAAAAGTGAAATTTTGAAATTGTATCTCTATTTTCCATTAAATCTTGTGCAACACCTAAAGGGTTAATAAAGTTTGTAAAATCAGTTTTGAATACCTTGAGGGGTGTAGTTTCTTAGATGGGGTCACTTTTATGGAGTTTCTACTCTAGGGGTGCATCAGGGGGGCTTCAAATGGAACATGGTGTCAAAAAACCAGTCCAGCAAAATCTGGCTTCCAAAAACCATACGGCGCACCTTTCCCTCTACGCCCTACTGTGTGCCTGTACAGTAGTTTACGGCCACATATGGGGTGTTTCTGCAAACTACAGAATCGGGGCAATAAATATAGCATTTTGTTTTGGCTTTTAACCCTTGCTTTGTTACTGGAAAAAATGGATTAAAATGGAAAATTTGCCCAAAAATCTAAATTCTGAAATTTTATCACCATTTGCCATTAACTCTTGTGGAACACCCAGGTTCCCTGTTCTGCCTGCCCCGCTCTTCTTGATTGATGGCACAGTCCACCGCATCATTGACGAAATCCCGCGCCTGCGCCGTTCACTTCTGTCTTCGGCGCAGGCGCAGTGAGTGAAGGCCGCTCTCCTGATGCCGGCTTCCTCACTGTGACGTAGTCGGTGCAGGCGCAGTGAGGAATCCGGCACTAGGAGCGCATCATTCACTCACTGCGCCTGCGCCAAAGACAGAAGTGAACGGCGCAGGCGCGGGATTTCGTCAACGATGAAGTGGACTGTGCCATCAATCAAGAGGAGCGGGGCGGGCAGAATAGGGGACCTGGGCGGGGTAATGGGTGAGTGGACGGAGCCTCTAGGTGCTGATTTTACGCCCACATAGCACCTAGAGGCTCATTAGCATATAACAAAAGTGCTTTTTTTTTTACAAAAACGGCTGCAGGGACTAATGTTAGAAACATACTGTTATGTAGTACTGACATTAGCGCATCGCTAATGTCAGTGACTGCTGGTACCTGAACCCGGTCTGATCAGGTACTGCGACCTGAGGAATCAGGCAACATCCTCTTATCGGCAGAAATGGCTCAAATTGTTGTGGACAATTAAGTCAGCTTATGTGGTGATGTTTTGTGTAAAAAGTTGCATTTATGGCAGAAAGATGTGACTTTTTGTTAAAATGTTGCATTTATGAAAAGTAAAACAAACTCATCGTGGGAACAAGTGATAGGTAAGTATTAAAACAGGATGCTTTTTTTTAAATATCTTTATTTGAGACACAACGCATCGTACACAAAATCGTACAACCATCAGCCAAACATATACAAACATGTCCTCAAAAAAAGAATCCTTCCATGAAAGAAACATTTATCTGAATGTTACACTCCCATACTAATCCAGCGAGAGTATTCCGCGGTCTATGTACAGTCAGGTCCAAAAATATTGGGACATCGACACAATTCTAACATTTTTGGCTCTATACACCACCACAATGGATTTAAAATGAAACAAACAAGATGTGCTTTACCTGCAGACTGTCAGCTTTAATTTGAGGGTATTTGCATCCAAATCAGGTGAACGGTGTAGGAATTACAACAGTTTGCATATGTGTCTCCCACTTGTTAAGAAACCAAAAGTAATGGGACAATTGGCTTCTCAGCTGTTCCATGGCCAGGTATGTGTTATTCTCTCATTATCCCAATTACAATGAGCAGATAAAAGGTCCAGAGTTAATTTCCAGTCTGCTATTTGCATTTGGAATCTGTTGCTGTCAACTCTCAAGATGTGATCCAAAGAGCTGTCACTATCAGTGAAGCAAGCCATCATTAGGCTTAAAAAACACAACAAACCCATCAGAGAGATAGAAAAAACATTAGGTGTGGCCAAAACAACTGTTTGGAACATTCTTAAAAAGAAGGAACGCACCAGTGAGCTCAGCAACACCAAAAGACCCGGAAGACCACGGAAAACAACTGTGGTGGATGACCGAAGAATTCTTTCCCTGGTGAAGAAAACACCCTTCACAACAGTTGGCCAGATCAAGAACACTCTCCAGGAGGTAGGTGTATGTGTGTCAAAGTCAACAATCAAGAGAAGACTTCACCAGAATGAATACAGAGGGTTCACCACAAGATGTAAACCATTGGTGAGCCTCAAAAACAGGAAGGCCAGATTAGAGTTTGCCAAACGACATCTAAAAAAGCCTTCACAGTTCTGGAACAACATCCTATGGACAGATGAGACCAAGATCAACTTGTACAAGAGTGATGAGAAGAGTATGGAGAAGGAAAGGAACTGCTCATGATCCTAAGCATACCACCTCATCAGTGAAGCATGGTAGTGGTAGTGTCATGGCGTGGGCATGTATGGCTGCCAATGGAACTGGTTCTCTTGTATTTATTGATGATGTGACTGCTGACAAAAGCAGCAGGATGAATTCTGAAGTGTTTCGGGCAATATTATCTGCTCATATTCAGCTAAATGCTTCAGAACTCATTGGACGGCGCTTCACAGTGCAGATGGACAATGACCCAAAGCATACTGCAAAAACAACCAAAGAGTTTTTTAAGTGAACGAAGTGGAATGTTATGCAATGGCCAAGTCAATCACCGGACCTGAATCCGATTGAGCATGCATTTCACTTGATGAAGACAAAACTGAAGGGAAAATGTCCCAAGAACAAGCAGGAACTGAAGACAGTTGCAGTAGAGGCCTGGCAGAGCATCACCAGGGATGAAACCCAGCATCTGGTGATGTCTATGCGTTCCAGACTTCAGGCTGTAATTGACTGCAAAGTATTTGCAACTAAGTATTAAAAAGTTAAAGTTTGATTTATGATTATTATTATGTTCCATTACTTTTGGTCCCTTAACAAGTGGGAGGCACATATGCAAACTGTGGTAATTCCTGCACCGTTCACCTGATTTGGATGTAAATTCCCTCAAATTAAAGCTGACAGTCTGCAGTTAAAGCACATCTTGTTTGTTTCATTTCAAATCCATTCTGGTGGTGTATAGAGCCAAAAATGTTAGAATTGTGTCGATGTCCCAATATTTATGGACCTGACTGTTCCTTTCAAACTCATAATGGTGTTATGCTAGTTTCGTTGCTGCAGCCTACCTAACGTGCCTTTCAATTGCTCGGTCATATACCATTGGGTCAAAGTAAAGGGCCTCATTATTGTTTCAATATCCGAGCTAGAGAGGAGTTGCACTATGAAACGGCACCATTTTTTTTAAGAACTTGTCTACATTTCCCTCTTTATGCCTTTTTGCTTCTCTACGTTCCATTGACAATAAACCCTTTAGGTTTTGTAGGATTGACCCTCTTGACGGAATCGTGGGCTGCAACCAGTTTTGCAAAAGGCACCTCTTGGCCACCAAGCAAATGGCATGGGAGAGAGACAGTAGCCTTTGTTTGTTTGGGCCCTCACTGCCCGTCTCCTCTCAGTAATGGAAGAGATAGATCAAAGCTCTTAGTGGAATATTAAGGTTCCATATTTCTTTGACTATTTGCGCCACTTGACCCCATAGGTAATAGGTCTGCGGGCAGGTCCAAAGTCCGTGATACAAATCGCATTTATTTTTAGCTAATATAAATGAGCTAAATAACAGGGTTTGGTCAGTAAATTGTCATTCAACAAAACAATAACAAAAACGTCCCGAGTCTGAGACAATAGTTGCAATTTACCATTGGAAATGTTGCAAATATACTTCAAAAGTCGCATATATGTTTCAAAAGTCGCAAGTGCAGTCTGGCAGGGGTGTCAGAAATGGCGCATTTCGGTTTAAAATTTGCATTATAGTGCTATTGGCGTTTAAAATGTTGCAAATCGAGAGAAATAGGCGGATAATCAAGTTTATATTTAAAAAAGTCACTTTTTAAAAGTGATGTGCGCTTTGTGAATTGATATACGAGGTGAAACAAATCACCACTTTTGACTTGTAACGTTAGTATTTTTTGTGGCGCAAATTCCACCATTATTGATAAATGTCCCCCCGGTTGTCCTGTGGTCATGCAGGTGGAATACCAGTGGAAGGAAGGTATGTTTCACCCAGATTTCTCACCTGGGTGAAGTAAGTGTAATCTAGGGAGTGCTGTGGCCTGAACAAACTTAGTTGTTTAGGCAGGATTCTTTCTGGAAATGCGTGGGGCCTGGATTATGCGGAAGTGTTGTTAAGGTTGGTAGAGGGAGCAACCGTTCCCTTCCTTCCAGGCCAGTTTGTTGGTATACTCTGTAACACCTTAAGGCAGTTAACCTTGTAGGTTACTATTTACAGAGTGCTGTGGCTCACTTAGGTAGAGGCCTGCAAGGACAGCACACGGTGCTGTGAATACTGAGGACCAGTGAGCAAACTACCTGCTGTGTGAACGTCAGCCTAACAACTGTAGCCTAGGTGAGACAAACTCTGTGTTATTAGTTAGTCGCAGACGGAAAGGCTTTTGTTTTGCGATTTGTTACTGCAATACTGGAAATCCTGGGTTCCACTAAAAAGCATGTGTTGATGTAACCCTCCTGAAATCGGACCCTAAATAAAAGTGACGTGAACTTTATAGCATCTGTGCCTCCGTGAATGTCCAGAACCGTACGCTACCCCCTCCTTGCAGTCTTACAGTCCCTACGTCAGAATAAATACCGACTCATCAGGGACTACTTGCAGGCAAAAGGGGACATTTGTCAATAATGGTGTAATTTTGAAGCATATTTGCGACATTTCCTGTGGTAAATTGTGACTTTTGTCTCAGACTTGGGATGTTTTTGTTATGGTTTATTTTTTGTTGAATGTCACTGTAACGGCACCCCGGACATAAAAAGGGGTAAACGTCGTTTATGAGATATTCCCTTTCCAGATGCAAAGGCAGCTACTAAAGACACCAATCTCCCGAACTGGAAACCATATGAATGCTGCATACAGTCGAATAGGAAAAACCATATGAAAGGCTTACACTCCTAGCAGTCGAACTGGCAGCATACAATAAATCCCCCCCCCCCCCAAGAACGAGACCAAGCTCTGTGTTGAGGGTAAAGCAGTGGACAGCCAGAGCTGTGGGTTTATTGTTCTTATATACACATTCTTACACATTAGTACCACCCACAGGGTTTTGTAAAACAACCAGCAACCCCGTACAATACACTCAGACACTCCCACACAAAATCCTCCCCTCTGCCTGTGATACAATTACCTTACACAATGGGTTAATGTAATTATCACAGGCAGGAGAATACACAGTTTTTTTCAAAATGTCTTCTGTCCTGGAGACAATTGGGAAGTAATCCAATTTATGTCCAAGGGCAGAGGTAAAACTCCATTAGCCACATGGTAAGAAAAGACATAAGAATATTTAACTGTGCAGCTATTGCATAAAACAGACATTTAACATATCCAAAAATGGCACAAATTAGACCAGGGGTTCAAAAGTTAGTAAAAGTCCTTTGTGACCAAAGGAAGCATGGCTTTTCTGCCCAAAACTAGTTTTTACAGAGAGTTAGGCTATGTGAGATAATTGGCTTTACTGGGTGTGGTAAGCCAACTAGGTACAGAAAATACCTCTATTCACAACAGCAAAACTACACAAAAATACATAACTCCTATCAAACTGAACAGAACACCCACATTCAACTTATCCCCAGATGGCTTGGATCTGAGCGCTCAATATATCCGAACAGAGCTCAGATGCCACAAACACAGTCAAATCGCCATGGGGTTTAAGTTTAGCATGGGCTGATGAGAGGGCCCATAATCCTGGGGCAAAAGGCTGGCAACCAGGCTTCTCCAGCACCCAGTGGCGAGGTTGGTTTTGCCACAGTCACTTTAACCCCTTAAGGACCTGCGCCATACATGTACGGCGCAGCTGCAAGGTCCGCCGGGTTCAGGGGGAAGATCGCGGGGGAATCGGGGCACCATGGCTGCTCTTACTGGCCGGCATCCATACTGGGTAAGGGCAGCATGGTGTATTTCTGCCCCCCCTGCAGCTTCAAGCTCTGCGATTGGCCGGTCGATGGAGACCGGCACATCGCAGGGCGCCGGAAGCAGAAGGAAGCTGCGGGGAGGTCATGTGGAGGTGACTGGTGATGAACTAGTCCGCACCAGTCTCCACCAAGGTCAGGCAGGGGACTATAAAGTGTTTGGCGTCCCCTGCCAATGACACCAATACAGCAGCAGAGGGAATCCCTCTGCATAAAGTCATTTTAGCTGGCGGCTGCATGCAGAGTCTACCTGTGCCCCTCTGTGCTGTATCTGTCCTGCTGGGACTTGTGGTTCACCACCACTGCTTACTGGTACCTGTGAAAAGAAGAAGAACATCTGCTGCAGTGATTGCACTAACCACTACCCCCAAACCAGTTTGTATCCTGGCCTACAACAGGTACATGGGAGGGGTGGATCTTTCAGATCAACTTCTGAAGTCCAGTGCCACACCAAAAAACGAAAGTGTGGTACAAAAAGCTGGCCATACACATTGTACAGATGGCAATGTGCAATGCGTACGTGTTATTTCAATGTGCAGGCCACACAAGAACTTTCCTTCATTTCCAAGAGGTGGTTATCAAGGCCCTAATTTTTCAAAGCCAGGCTGGGGAGGGTCCCAATACTTTAGGAAGTCATGGTGCCAGGGCAACATTTTCCAGGTCAAGTCCCCCACCTGGCTTAATTGTCCGCAACAATTGGAGCCATTTCTGCCGATAAAAGGATTATAAATGAGGTGTAATATGGGCCAATTTGATAGCCCATCCACTTTGACATTTATAAGTCATTTCTGGCGTGATGCATTCTTTATGGTGAAAATTCGGGAGAAAACAGTTGATATATTTGGCGTAAATCAAAACGCCATTCTTTTGGGCGCATATAACCGCCATAATTCTGGCGCAACATGCTTAGTAAATGTCCCCCAAAGGTTATATCGCTAGGAATGACAGTCCTCCAATTCCTGCTGCAAAATGATGGCATGGTATCCAACTTACAGAAGGCGTAAACTGGAGGGGAAGATTGAAGTCATTAGTCCAGTGTCAGTACCACCAGGGGCATACTGTGATATGCTATGCAGCTACTCCATGGTGTTGGAGCAATGCCACACACGGAATAAAACCAAACATTTAAGCTATATGTGATAATGCCCATTCACTCCTAATAGGAAGACAGAGGACAGCACCCAGTAAGCGATCCACAAGTGTCAATATATATCAGTGGGTGACGTCGCTATGTCAGGCATGTGTATAAGAGTATAGGATCACAGGAGCAACCGGAAACTTAAAGTGGCCCTGGAAAACAACCTAAAAGTTATAATAACTGTCTGAAAAAGCTTACCAGAAATGAGGAATACTAGCAGCAATTGTGGAGGCCCTGAGGGACAGCGAGGACACGCTGCAGGGCTCTAGTATGTGTGGCTCAGGTTGGATGGGAGAGGACAACGTCGTCTAAATAGAGCCACTCCGCATGTGAGTGTGCTAGGGAGGAAGTGACGCAGGGCGCAGGATGGGTAGCGTGGGCAAATAGAGAGCAGTGTGGGTACATGATGACAGCTTCCTGTAGCAACGTACAGACAATGTGCTGCTGTCACTGAGGAGGTGGAATAATTCAACCAGGGAGAGAAATGGGAAACAAATGGATGAAAAAGTATGTAGATTGAACACAAGAAAACAAAGACATGGGTAAAAGAGGAAGACATGGAAGAAAGAATGGCTTTTTTTCCCTGGTGGTAGTGAATTGGTTAATTTTCCGTTTGTTTTTTTTGTCTGGTGAATGGGTTACTTGTGCTCTAGTATGGTTAAGTTAAATACCTGGTAATCCGGTGGATAACTCACCTAATAAGGCTATCCACTTTAGGCTGGGTTTACATCACATTTTTGCCATCCGTTTAATGTATTCAAAAAACGGCTGAGCTAAACAGATGCCATACAGTGGCCTCCATCTCCATAGAGCTCCATTTTAAAAAATAGGATTTTTTGTGCTTGCCTGCAAAATCCATTTCTCGACGAATTCATTGGAGGACACAGGAGACAATGCTGTATAGCTGTTGCCACTAGGAGGCGACACTAAGCAAAAAAGTGTTAGCTCCTCCTCTCCGCTATATCCCTCCTGCAGACACTGAGCTAAGCATTTTGTACGAAAGCAGTAGCAGCAGCCAGGAGAAGCCAACAGAAAACAAGAGCAAGAAGAGAAGTGGAGATGGGTCAAAACCAAGAACAGATGGGGGCCCTTCAGGAATAGCCAGCAATGTGCGTACTGGGTGGGTGCTGTGTCCCCAATGAACTCAGCGAGAAAAGGATTTTGCAGGTAAGCACAAATAAAATCCTATTTTCTCACTTTTATTATTGGGGGTCACAGAAGACCATGGGACATTTTAAGGCAGTACCATGGGGAGGAACAAAAGACCAGAACAAATCTAAGGCTGGCCATGAGATCCCGCACGGAAATGTGGGGAAAGGATGCACAGGAAACTCTGAATGGGACCGGAAGAGCATGAACCACGAGGAACA
The DNA here is from genome assembly GCF_905171765.1 of Bufo bufo. Lineage (NCBI taxonomy): Eukaryota > Metazoa > Chordata > Amphibia > Anura > Bufonidae > Bufo > Bufo bufo. The sequence continues at coordinate 235,005,154 of NC_053389.1, read as the reverse complement.
GCCAAAGAGTGTAGAACATACAGTGACTTTGGGCAAAAAGAGGAAAGCCCAGTTAAACGAAGCCAAAAGGGCTACGTCAGAAGATGTGGATAGCAGCACAGAATATCCACAAGAGGGATAAGGAATTCTGACGACTGAAAATGTCCGGATGGTACCTCCTGGATATCGACAGAACTGGTGTGGAAGACCGGACAGGAAACCCAGAACGCCTTGCATGACAATAGAGCCCACGGAAAACTGGTGGAGGTCTATCCAATAGAAATGGGTCTGTAGAATCCGGATACGTATGAGACCTGGCCAACAAGTGACAGGTGGACCCAGACAAAACATAGGGAAATTTCAGCATAGGGAATAAAAACATGGTAATCTGAAAGGAATCAACTGGGCAGAAGGCAAAGGAACAGTCCTGGAGTGACCGCCCCGGTAGATGAAGAGACATCTGTGGGCCAGTTCGTAAGAGAAAATAGGGATAGTCATGGAAGATGAAAGCCACAATGGAGCTGACTGGAAAAACCATACGCGAATAGTGAGTAGTCTAGGAGGAAAAAACTGTGTCCTCAGGGATCAGTAACATACCAGCCATGCTGAAGGGAGAAATTCAGCATAAGATTGCAGCCACAAAAACGTCCATCATTAGACAAAAGGAAGATTGAATGATGCCAGATCCAGGACAACATCATGACAAGCGCTAGACAGGCTGAGGAAGCAGAGCAGAGACAGGTTAACTTCACTGTGAAATGAGAGCAGGCTACATACAGCAAGTGAGAGAGCACAGACGCTCACCAGGAATATCTAGGGATGTAGCTATGAGTACACTCATGGAGGCATGCCCCCAGAGCCGCAGAGGCACATTGTCAGTTCCCTAAACTAAACAAGAGAAGCTGTCTGATACACCACAGACAAAACTGCCTGGACCAGCCAACACTAACAGTAGGCTGAATTGATGCTGATGCCAGAAACACTGGGGGTGTGTAGACCCCTCAGAAAGCAACTCCCGCCCAGAGGAATGCACAAATTGGCCAGAGATGGGAGAATATTCTACCTTAAGCGGAGTGTAATGTCGATGTCCAATGCAACAGAAGTACCAGAGAAAAAACAGCCCTATAGAAAAAGACTTCAGAGCAGGAAGGTCTGCCTCCTACAGACACTAAGCTAAAACTGATTAGCTCAGTGTATGCAGGAGGGATATAGCTGAGAGGAGAAGCTAACACTTTCTTTTTAGTGTCGCCTCCTAGTGGCAGCAGCTATACCTCATGGTCTCCTGTGTCCCCCTAATGATACAAGCAAGAAATAAAAATGTATACGTTAACATATACTCTTTTTTTTTTTTTTTACCAGACTCTGCAGGATAGAAAGGCATAGTGTGCTATGCTTTTGTATTCCCCCCCCCCCCCCAATGTATACGTTAAACAGATGGCAAACACGTACTCAGACTCTGAAGAAGCTGGGTGACAACCCCTGTAATGACAAGTTCTAGCTAGATAAATATCCCAGAAACTGATATGAAACTAATAGAATTTATGACCATAACATACAGAATGGTTTTAATATTTTTCTAGGGTTTTTTTATATCTGTGAGGGAAATACTGAAAAAAAATTCCCCACAATGTAACTAGAATTATTCATTTTCGCCCTCCACCTTGGGTAAACACAGATGATAAACCTTTGGACTTTTGCATGAGTGCAATAAAATAACTATTAGAATATCAAGTATCAGATGCTGCTGGTTTATGTGTTTTGACGGGGCTTCAATTCTGTCCACCTGTGGGTATTTTTTTGGGGGAAGCAACCTTTCCTCAGACTATGAAGGAGATTTATCAAAACTGATGCAAAGGGAAACTGGCTTAGTTGCCTATAGAAACCATTCAGATTCCACCTTTCATTTCTCACAGCTCCTTTTATATGTCCCTCATTTTGACCTGGGGAATAAAAATGCATTCATAAATTCATTAAGTTGCTCCAGACATCAACCTACAGACATCAACATATCTATTTTTTACTATTTAGTACAATTTGGACCTTAACCCCTTAAGGACCTTGCCATTTTTCACCTTAAAGAGGACCTTTCATCTGGATATCTACAATCTAATTACAGGGAGTGCAGAATTATTAGGCAAGTTGTATTTTTGAGGATTAATTTTATTATTGAACAACCATGTTCTCAATGAACCCAAAAAACTCATTAATATCAAAGCTGAATATTTTTGGAAGTAGTTTTTAGTTTGTTTTTAGTTTTAGCTATTTTAGGGGGATATCTGTGTGTGCAGGTGACTATTACTGTGCATAATTATTAGGCAACTTAACAAAAAACAAATATATACCCATTTCAATTATTGATTTTTACCAGTGAAACCAATATAACATCTCAACATTCACAAATATACATTTCTGACATTCAAAAACAAAACAAAAACAAATCAGTGATCAATATAGCCACCTTTCTTTGCAAGGACACTCAAAAGCCTGCCATCCATGGATTCTGTCAGTGTTTTGATCTGTTCACCATCAACATTGCGTGCAGCAGCAACCACAGCCTCCCAGACACTGTTCAGAGAGGTGTACTGTTTTCCCTCCTTGTAAATCTCACATTTGATGATGGACCACAGGTTCTCAATGGGGTTCAGATCAGGTGAACAAGGAGGCCATGTCATTAGATTTTCTTCTTTTATACCCTTTCTTGCCAGCCACGCTGTGGAGTACTTGGACGCGTGTGATGGAGCATTGTCCTGCATGAAAATCATGTTTTTCTTGAAGGATGCAGACTTCTTCCTGTACCACTGCTTGAAGAAGGTGTCTTCCAGAAACTGGCAGTAGGACTGGAAGTGGAGCTTGACTCCATCCTCAACCCGAAAAGGCCCCACAAGCTCATCTTTGATGATACCAGCCCAAACCAGTACTCCACCTCCACCTTGCTGGCGTCTGAGTCGGACTGGAGCTCTCTGCCCTTTACCAATCCAGCCACGGGCCCATCCATCTGGCCCATCAAGACTCACTCTCATTTCATCAGTCCATAAAACCTCAGAAAAATCAGTCTTGAGATATTTCTTGGCCCAGTCTTGACGTTTCAGCTTGTGTGTCTTGTTCAGTGGTGGTCGTCTTTCAGCCTTTCTTACCTTGGCCATGTCTCTGAGTATTGCACACCTTGTGCTTTTGGGCACTCCAGTGATGTTGCAGCTCTGAAATATGGCCAAACTGGTGGCAAGTGGCATCTTGGCAGCTGCACGCTTGACTTTTCTCAGTTCATGGGCAGTTATTTTGCGCCTTGGTTTTTCCCACACGCTTCTTGCGACCCTGTTGACTATTTTGAATGAAACGCTTGATTGTTCGATGATCACGCTTCAGAAGCTTTGCAATTTTAAGAGTGCTGCATCCCTCTGCAAGAGATCTCACTATTTTTGACTTTTCTGAGCCTGTCAAGTCCTTCTTTTGACCCATTTTGCCAAAGGAAAGGAAGTTGCCTAATAATTATGCACACCTAATATAGGGTGTTGATGTCATTAGACCACACCCCTTCTCATTAGAGAGATGCACATCACCTAATATGCTTAATTGGTAGTAGGCTTTCAAGCCTATACAGCTTGGAGTAAGACAACATGCATAAAGAGGATGATGTGGTCAAAATACTCATTTGCCTAATAATTCTGCACTCCCTGTATTATACTACCTTATAGTGCGTCCCCCAGTGATGTCTTGGCGAGAACTTGAGCTCCTTCTCCCTGGCTAAGAGCGGGGCGCTCTGATTGGATGTGCTCGCAGCCAGAGAGAAGATAATCACGCCCTTTATTTATAAAAAAAACCTTCACCTTTATTTTTTTTAAAAATCCCAAATTTACCGAAAACATTTCTCGGCTTTTAAGGCAGATAGTGATACATCATAAAAAAAGAGTTATTACTTTACATTTCCCATATGTCTACTTTCATGTTTGCATCATTTTGTAAATGTAATTTGTTTTTATTTTTTTTAATACATTTCTGCGTGGTGGAGCTTGCCAATGGCGGAGTAAGCAGCACGCTGTCTGAGCTCCCGAACACCTCCGGCTATCGCTTCTCAAACAGTGCGCACAAAGCGGCACAACCTACCAGATGGGACGCAAGAAGGCACCCGTCACCACTCCCGCACCGCCAGAGCGTGATCCGGGAGACATATGCCGCTTCTTTGGGCCTCCGAGGCAGCAAGGGGATTCCGGCGTGTCAGCTCGGGGACTCCGCCCCTGAGACTGGAGGAAAGGCGCACGCATCTAGCTCCTGCACTAAGGGAGGCAACAGGACCGGTGGGTCGCCGACTACTTACGCGGCAGTGGTGAGTCCTCACTCGGCACCCACGCGATCTCCCTTCCACCCCAGCAGTGCGGAGGCCTCACCGGGCGCCTCTCCCCACCAGCACAGCTCTCCGGCCCTGTCGCCTTGCACAGGCAGATCGCCTGTCTCACCCAGCCAGATGATTGGGACTGGAAACTGCACTTAAAAGCGCTTCCCACCAAAGCTGAGGTTGACACACTCCTCAGCAGAGTTGAAACTTCCCATAAACAAGACATGGCGGCCCTGCGCCAAGACATCAAGCATGTGGGCTTGAGAGTGGAGGAGATGGAAAACTTACAGGAACATGTCCTTGCAACCCTGGACTCTCACCGAATGGTCATTAATGAGCAAGCTATGCAGCTCCAGAACATCTTGGTGCATATAGATGACATAGAAAACCGAAACCGAAGGAACAATCTCCGCATCAGGGGAGTCCCTGAATCAATAGCTGCACTAGATCTTGCTTCCTGGGCTCAGGAATACTTCCACAAACTAATGAATATAGACCCCAGCAAGCCCATAGAAATTGACTGTATACACCGTGCACTGGGTCCTAAGCCGTCAGACCCAACTCGACCTCGGGACATTATATGCCGTATTCACTTTTATAAGGAAAAGGAAGCCGTCCTTAGAGCTGCTCGTAATGCGGAAAGGTCCTCCTCCAGTTCAACTGGTATCCTTATTCTTCCGGATCTTGCGAGGCGCACGCTGATGCTTCGAAAGGCCATAAAACCCCTCCTATCTGTCCTCAGAGACAATGCCATCGTCTACAGATGGGGCTTCCCCTTATAGCTCATCGCAAATAAAGATGGGAAGACCGCGGTTTTCAAGTCACTTGTGGACCTTCCTAAGATCTTAGATGCATTTAACCTGCCTCCAGTTGAGCTTCCGGACTGGCCGAGACCTCTTCTTGTGCAACCCACCCAGGAGCATGAGGAGTGGCGGACGGTGACACCCAAATCCCAGAGGTCCTCCAGACGACATCAGAAGCCAAATGCTTGAGACTTTTACCTGCCTCTACTTGTGCTACTTTGTTATACCTTTTTCTGATTATGTTTTATATGCTCTGTTCTTTATATACCTTTCTTCATTTATGCAACCGGAGAGTGGTAGGGCTGCTGTTCTGCCTTTGACCTCTCCTTCCCTCACTTAGGGACCATGGCACTCAGTGTCGGCTGTGACTATAGTCACTACTTAGTTTACAATTGAGCCAGTGTTCTAGGCTCACCCTTGTTAGAGTTTAATTCCTTGTTGTCTTACTGCTGTTTGTCTCCCCTACCCCTCTTGCTCCTTCCTCGTGTACTTACCTTTTTTCATACCTGACCTAGGTACGCACGACTTTTATATCTTGATAGTTGGTTACTTGCTTGCCAAGTCTGATGTCTTACTTTACCTTTTGCACTTATAATGCCAGGGGTCTCAATAAGCCAGAAAAACACATCGGAAGCGTGTTATGCTAGCAATGATCCAGGAAACACATTTTAAAGCTAACTCAGTTCCTAAATGTGAACGTGGCTTCTACACCACGTGGTACCATAGCCCCAACCCTTCCAAAAAAGCGGGAGGGGTATCTATTGTTTTCCACAAAAACTTTCACCCTACGGTCATATCGTCAGAACTGATCATAAAGGTCACTATGTTTTCCTTAAACTATCAGTTGACCAGTCTATTAATACCATTGCTAATGTTTATTTCCGCAATCCTCAGAAGATTGTCCCGTTTTGCAGATGACTCTTCTTTCATACTGGGCGGTGACCTCAACATGGTGATTGACCCCTCCATTGACTCATCGACTGGTAAGTCCTCGATTTCCTTAGTGTCCCAACTTCAACTTAAGAAAGACCTCTCGGCCCTCCACCTAGTAGACCTATGGCGGATGCTACATCCAGGAGTCAGGGACTTTAGCTTCTATTCACAGGCCTATAACAGTTATAGCAGGCTAGACCACCTTTTCATTTCACAAAACTTTGCTCGATGGATGGGTTCCTTTGGTCTGACCATTCTCCCGTTTATGGGTTTTTAAGGTTCCGGTCTATAACCCACCGTCCATTTACGTGGACACTGAATGACAATTTGCTGAACGATTTGGCCTGTATGTCAGACATCCGAGCCGCCATCTCGGACTTCACCCTACACCACCAATCGGACCCTACCCCCCTCCGGTTAAATGGGAAGCGCTGAAATGCGTACTCAGAGGCGTTTTTATCTCCCATGGGGCCAGACTTAAGAAAGAACGCGCTTTTAAACTCTCCTCATTGCTCACAGAATTAGATAGTAAAGAAGCCTTAAACAAAGCCTCCCCTACTGATCAGCTTAAAGATGACGTATCCTCCATCCTCCAGAAGATACTCCAGATCCTAGATCAAAAAATACTTAGTCTCCGAGATCGAGTCCAATATGGCTTTTTTGAATATGGCGACAAAAGCGGGAAATGGCTAGCTAGAGCTTTACACCCTCGTCTTCCCCAATCACATGTGTCATCCTTAAATACCTCTTCTGGGGGAATTGTGCATGCCCCTTCTGAAATAACCTCTGAATTCCGAGCTTATTACGGGAAACTTTATAACCTCAATCCTGTGAGGAACCCTGATTCAGAATCATATTGAACGGATACACGTAGGTATTGGCATCAGTTTGGTCCTGTACGTATTCCCGCTGAAGATACCTCGAGGAGGACTTCTCCCCCTCGGAACTCAAATGCGTCATAACGGGCCTTCAGAATGGGAAGAGTCCGGGACCAGATGGTCTAATTTCTCGTTTTTACAAATTACATCCTTCAGGCCTTTAATTCCATCTCATAGGATACCCCTTTTCCATTTCAAACCCTGCAAGCCCACATTACTGTCATTCCTAAACCGGATAAAGACCCCTCCCAATGCGCCAATTATCGATCGATTTCCTTACTTAATGTGGACTTGACAATTTACGCCAAACTACTAGCTTTAAGACTTTCCCCACACATTCCCAAGTGTATACACATGGAACAAGTTGGGTTTGTACCTGGTAGGGAGGCACGGGACAGCACCCTAAAATCCATTGGCATAATAGCTAGATCTAGACTCTCCGGTGCTCCTCTGTGCCTCCTTTCAGTGGATGCATAGAAGGCCTTTGATAGGGTTAATTGGCGTTTCCTACTACAAACCTTAGAATGTTTAGGACTGGGGTCTAAAATGATTAGCCGGATCATGTCGCTTTATTCCTCGCCTTCAGCCCAAGTGCGGGTCAACGGTACGCTATCGGCTTCATTTCATATAAGGAATGGGACACGCCAAGGTTGCCCGCTATCCCCTTTCCTGTACATACTAATGATGGAATCTCTAGCCAATGCCCTTCGGAATAATCCAACAATTAAAGGCATAAAAGTGGGGAATGTTGAACACAAACTTTCTCTTTTTGCGGACGATCTTTTGATTTAACTTTCCGACCCGAGGTTAGGGCTCCCTTCAGAACTTCGGGAATTTGAAAGATTTGGACGTCTTAGTAATTTTAAAGTGAATATCCAGAAATTGGAAATCCTAAACATCTCCCTACTCCAACGAGAGGTTTCCCATATCAAAGATACATTTTCATTCAAGCTGGCTTCAAATTGCATCAAACAGTTGGGAATATATCTCCTTGCAAACCCTGCCCACCCTTTTAAACTAAACTATAAACTGCTGCTTAGATCTATTGAAACAAATATTCAGAAATGGTCCACCCTACAAATTTCCTGGTTTGGCAAAATCAACTCCCTTAAAATGCCCAAACTCCTATACCTGTTTCAAACTGTCCCCTGTGATATTCCCTACACATTTTTCGCTCAACTTCGGAAATTGGTCTTACACTTTATCTGGAGTGGTTCCAGGGTACGGATCAGCTATAATACATTGTCCCGACCAAAAAACATGAGTGGGGCAGGCCTACCTAATTTCTTCTCTTATTATAGAGCTGCTATCGCAAGCTGTGTATTAGACCTTTTTCACAATCGCGATGCGAAATTATGGGTGGACATTGAACATACCCCGGGACCACTTCTAGCGACGGGAATTTTTTGGCTCCCCTCCACCTTTCAGAGACAACTTCCCCAAAACCTACACTCCCCGCTCCTCCAAATATTAGCAAAATCGTGGGGTAAATTTGCCTCAAAAATTAAACTAGTTACCTCTCCTGGTCCACTAATGGCTCTTTCTAGCCACCCTGACTTCCCCACGACCCTCAAACACCTTTCAACGTTCACTGTTTCTCACCCTAATCCGATTAAAATACGGGATCTCTGCAATGAATCAGGGCTCCTTCCTCTTAATGACCTCTCTCACATTTTATCACACTCTCCGGGTCGCTGGTTTCACTATTTCCAACTTCGCAATTTCCTTAGGTCCCTGGTTCCTGGATCACAACTATCTGCTCCCCTAACAGGCTTTGAAAAACTTTGTGTTGCACATTCGGGCCCTTGTCACACAATTTCTTTGGTATATGGTCTGTTGGGCGCTGGGGAAATCGGGGACGGCTCACTGAAGGACCAGTTAAGTATAACTGGATTCACCCCATTCGGAGAAAGAACTGGCAGTCTCCATAACTGCAGAACAATGGGGTAGATCTCTTTCTATTTACTCACAAATCTACTGTATCTTGTCGCCTCCAGGAATTGAACTACAAAATCCTTACACGCTGGTATAGAACACCGGTAAAGTTACATCGGTTTTATCCCTCTGTCCCTAACACCTGCTGGCGATGCCTAACAGCAATTGGGACAATGCTGCACATTTGGTGGGACTGCCCGGAAGTCTTTCCTTTGTGGCAGGACGTTATCGCCTTGTACAATGCTCTTTACTGGTCGAATATATCACCTTCCCCGTTGATAGCGTTATTATCTATTTATCCAGGAAGGATCCAACAAGTCAAGAGAGGTGCCCTCTGGACCTTCATGAAATCCATGAGACAGATAATTCCCCGTAATTGGAAGTCTTATGATAGTCTACAGAGAATTACCTGGGTGCCTGCTATAGATGCCCTGGTTTGCATGGAAGAATTGGGAGCAGAGTCTCATAACCAATTGTCTGTTTTTACTCAGACTTGGGAACCCTGGTTACACTTTAGAAGCTCCTCCCTGTTCTTGGATTGGCTAGCGAATGGCGTTATTACCCCCTTGACTGCCTAGTTGCTTGCACACTGCATTTCTTCCTCCCTCCCCTCCTCTCCTTCCTGCTGTGTCCCGTGACCCCCCCCCCCCGTATCGGCGATCGCCGCAAACCGCAGGTCAATTAAGACCTGCGGTTTGCCGCTTTTACAGTTGGTTCTGGCGGGCGGTCGTCGGTGCCATCGGGTTCCCATGCCCCTGTAATTGGGACTCGATGGCATGGAAGGCAGCGCAACGCCTTCCTTAGGCATCGGCGCTGCCTTCCGGTGACGAGCCTGTGAGATCCAGCCCCCTGGATCTCACAGGTAGGAAGCTGTATGAGTAATACACACTGTATTACTCATACAGCCAATGCATTCCAATACAGAAGTATTGGAATGCATTGTAAAGGGGATCAGACCCCCAAAAGTTGAAGTCCCAAAGTGGGACGAAAAATAAAGTGAAAAAAAAAGTTGAAAAAATAATCAGGGGGAGAAAACAGAACTGGATTGAACATCCACAATTCTATGCTTTGATCTAATTAAACTCTCTTCTCAGCGCTATATTAGCGTGTACAGCCCCCCATACTTCATGCTGTACAAGAGGCATTAGTGTACATTTTGATCAAAAGGCATAAGCCCACTCACCACGCCAAGGTCGCCTCTTTGAGTGGGACCTACTCTGACAAAGAGGCACAGCGACAATGCGGTGACAAAGCGGCACTGCCCTAGTAGGCGGCGGGACCCAGGAGTCAAACAGCACCGCTGCTGTCTGACAATGCCACCCCTGGCACTGGGTCCCACCAACCCACCAGCACAGCACCACAAAAACAAAGGCCACCACGCAGTACTGCACCATGTGAACAGTTGTCTAACACAACATGTCCATTGCTATCAGAAGCTACAGGTCAATGACCACTTATATGCAGACTTCTGCGATTAAAACCACCTGTGCCGAATGGGAGGAGTGCTGATACCAGTAATAAAGAAGAAAGAGTCAAATAACATGCCAGGAGGGAGAAAAACAGAACTGGATCGCACATCGACAATGCTATGCTTTGATCTAATTAAACTCGCTTCTCAGCGCTTTATTAGCGTGTACATCCCCCCCATACTTCATGCTGTACAAGAAGCATTAGTGTACATTTTGATCAAAAGGCATAAGCCCACTCAATACAGGAGTAAGTCCACCTGTTAAAAAATAGTTATAGAATCATGCACAAGAAGAACCCTATGTTTGGTAAAAAAAATATATATTCCACATATAAGGCCTCATGCACACGACAGTTGTTTTTCTCGGCCTCCGTTCCGTTTTTTTTTTGCGGATAGGATGGGGACCCATTCATTTCAATGGGTCAGCAAAAAAATGCTGATAGTTCATCCGTTTGTGTTCCGTGTCTGTTGTCTGTGTTTCCCTTCAGCAAAAAAAATAGTGCATGTCCTACTTTTTTCACATTTGCGGACAAGGATAGGCATTTATTACAAGGGATCTGTGGAAAAAAACGGATCCTCCAAAAAAAACGGATGCTGCATCGTTTTTTTTTTTTGGCGGACGCACAATTTGCGGACGCAAAAAAACAACTGTCGTGTGCATGAGGCCTGAGAAGGATGATTCCACCTATAAAAAAGACTTCTCCAACAAATAGTTCATCCACAGTAGGACTGCAAGGGTTAAAAATGTAAAAATTAAAAATAATGATGATATATATCCAGCAAGTAGTTAATCTACTGTGAAAACCGTAATGTCTATTGGAATAAATAGATGTGAGTGCTCCCGATTGTATAACAATGTATCATTTCAATGCTCCAGATGAGGTAGCATATACATTGTGAATAAGTTTATAAGAATCGATATGTTGTTCGATATACTGTTGCAAGAAAAAGTAAGTGAACCCTTTAGAATGATATGGATTTCTGCACAAATTGGTCATAAAATGTGATCTGCTCTTCATCTAAGTCACAACAATAGACAATCACAGTCTTCTTAAACTAATAACACACAAATAATTAAATGTTACCATGTTTTTATTGAACACACCATGTAAACATTCACAGTGCAGGTGGAAAAAGTATGTGAACTCCTAGACTAATAACATCTCCAAGAGATAATTGGAGTAAGGTGTCAGCCAACTGGAGTCCAATCAATGAGATGAGATTGGAGGTGTTGGTTACAGCTGCCCTGCCCTATAAAAAAACACACACCAGTTCTGGGTTTGCTTTTCACAAGAAGCATTGCCTGATGTGAATGATGCCTCGCACAAACGAGCTCTCAGAAGACCTACGATTAAGAATTGTTAACATGCATAAAGCTGGAAAGGGTTATAAAAGTATCTCCAAAAGCCTTGCTGTTCATCAGTCCATGGTAAACCAAATTGTCTATAAATGGAGAAAGTTCCGCACTGCTGCTACTCTCCCTAGGAGTGGCCGTCCTGTAAAGATGACAGCAAGAGCACAGTGCAGACTGCTCAATGAGGTAAAGAAGAATCCTACAGTGTCAGCTAAAGACTTACAAAAGTCTCTGGCATATGCTAACATCCCTGTTAGCGAATCTACGATACGTAAAACACTAAACAAGAATGGATTTCATGGGAGGATACCACAGAGGAAGCCACTGCTGTCCAAAAAAAACATTGCTGCATGTTTACAGTTTGCTGTATGGATGTTCCACAGCAGTACTGGCAAAATATTCTGTGGACAGATGAAACCAAAGTTGAGTTGTTTGGAAGAAACACACAACACTATGTGTGGAGAAAAAGAGGCACAGCACACCAACATCAAAACCTCATCCCAACTGTGAAGTATCGTGGTGGGGGCATCATGGTTTGGGTCTGCTTTGCTGCGTCAGGGCCTGGACGGATTGCTATCATCGAAGGAAAAATGAATTCCCAAGTTTATCAAGACATTTTGCTGGAGAACTTAAGGCCATCTGTCCACCAGCTGAAGCTCAACAGAAGATGGGTGTTGCAACAGGACAATGACCCAAAGCATAGAAATAAATCAACAACAGAATGGCTTAAACCGAAGAAAATACGCCTTCTGGAGTGGCCCAGTCAGAGTCCTGACCTCAACCCGATTGAGATGCTGTGGCATGACCTCAAGAAAGCGATTCACACCAGACATCCCAAGAATATCGCTGAACTGAAACTGTTCTGTAAAGAGGAATGGTCAAGAATTACTCCTGACTGTTGTGCACGTCTGATTTGCAACTACAGGAAACGTTTGGTTGAAGTTATTGCTGCCAAAGGAGGTTCAACCAGTTATTAAATCCAAGGGTTCACATACTTTTTCCACCTGCGCTGTGAATGTTTACATGGTGTGTTCAATAAAAACATGGTAACATTTAATTCTTTGTGTGTTATTAGTTTAAGCAGACTGTGATTGTCTATTGTTGCGACTTAGATGAAGATCAGATCACATTTTATGACCAATTTGTGCAGAAATCCATATCATTCCAAAGGGTTCACATACTTTTTCTTGCAACTGTAGATTCCTTGTGTATTCCTGCAATTTTCATAGACTCCTGCAATTCATAGACCGACTTGATGAATATTTTTAGTCACGTAGATGATAGGGCTTGGTAATAGAACCCTTACTCACGGTTAGTTGTCCCAGCTGGGGAACAGCCCGGCGGTATCGTAATGGACGGAAGATTGGGAGATTTCCCTCGATGTCTTACGTGTATGTCGCAGATTATGCCAACAGTATAATCTGCGGCATACACGTAAGACATCGAAGGAAATTTCTCGATCTTCCGCCCATCACGATACCGCCGGGCTGTTCCCCAGTTGGGACAACTAACCGTGAGTAAGGGTTCTATTACCAAGCCCTATTATCTACGTGACTAAAAATATTTATCAAGTCGGTCTATGAATTGCAGGAGTCTATGAAAATTGAAGGAATAGACAAGGAATCTATATCGAACAACATATCGATTCTTAGAAACTTATTCACAATGTATATGTTACCTCATCTGGAGCATTGAAATGATACATTGTTATACAATCGGGAGAACACATCTATTTATTCCAATAGACATTACGGTTTTCACAGTAGATGAACTACTTGCTGTATATATATCATTATTATTTTTAATTTTTACATTTTTAACCCTTGCAGTCCTACTGTAGATGAACTATTTGTTGAAGTATTTTTTACAGGTGGAATCATCCTTCTTATAGGTGGAATGATTTTTTTTTTTACCAAACATAGGTTTCTTCTTGTGCATGATTCTATAACTATTTTTTAACAGGTGGACCTACTCCTGTATTCTGTATTTGTATTTGTAATTGTAATTTTATGGTCCCATTGTGGATAAATTGTTGACCATTTGTTGAACTTCATCCCAATTGGATTGACATTTGCACCATTACCTGTTTGATGAATTCTGACCATTGTCTGTACCTATCTGATGAACGTTGACATATGAAATATTTTTCCGATATAGTTATATCCCCCTGAACAATCAAGGCGTTATATAACCATTGAGGACTATCCGAGCTATTCATTAAGGAGACCTCATCACCTTATGGTCCTTCTGACCTCGGTCCCCGTTGTTGAATATCTCTGAAACTCTATACACATCAGATATTGCTTTTTACTCCTGTTTCTAGTATATGTAAAATAAAACTATTTATTATTCCACCTAGGAATCTGATTTATACTAATATGTCAGATGAATCCCTCCAAATGAGGTATTCACAACCACTCTATATTTTATAGTCCTCTTTTATCTTATAGACTGGGTGTGTCCATACTGGTTGGGGCACCCACTCCATGTGCAACAGTTAGGTGAGCCAACACAAACAACCATAGCATGCTATGGTTTTATCTCCGGCGAAAAAAACTGAAGACATGCCTGAATGCCGGTTCCGGCATTTTTCCCCATAGGAAGGTATTAGTGCCGGATCCGGCATTCAAAATACCGGAATGCTGAATCCGTCCTTCCGGCCTGCGCATGCGCAGACCGGTAAAAATGTGAAAAAAGATACAAGATGGATCCGTCTGTCCGCATGACAAGCGGAGAGACGGATCCGTTCTTGCAATGCATTTGTGAGATGGATCCACATCCGGATCCGTCTCACAAATGCTTTCAGTCACATGCAGATCGGCGGATCCAGCAGGCAGTTCCGACGACGGAACTGCTTGCCGGATCACACTGCCGCAAGTGGGAAAGTAGCCTAACTAACCCACCACCAGTCCACAGCAAATACGCAAACTGATAACCCCCAAAGTTCCAAGGGGATAGACCCCGAGCTTTGAGAAGTCCTAGTCCTTCCCCAGTCGGACTGAGGTCAGTCAGCTTGCGAAGAAAACGCCCTCTTTTTTTTATTTTATTTTTTTATACATATATGTAGAAAATATATACACTCTTTCCTCCTTCCTAGCACCCCTCCCAACCTAACTAAACCCCACTATAAACGTAACAATACTAATATAATAATATAATATTAAAGGGAATCTGTCACCTGCTTTAACCATCTTAAGCTGGCACCATCGCTATGTTGACTAAAGTACCTTATTTCCAGCAGTCTTCTTTTTACTTTATTTCGTTTTGTAGTTTTGATATAAAAGCGCTTTTTATGCTATGCTAATTAGGGTCCAAGGTGCCCAGAGGGGCGTTTTTTTCACTGGGCTCCGGAGAGTGAAAAAAACGCCCCTCTGGGCACCTTGGACCCTAATTAGCATAACATAAAAAGCGCTTTTATATCAAAACTACAAAATGAAATAAAGTAAAAAGAAGACTGCTGGAAATAAGGTACTTTAGTCAACATATCGATGGTGCCAGCTTAAAATGGTAAAAGCAGGTGACAGATTCCCTTTAACATAATACTAACATAATACAAAACATACCTATTAAATACAATATAGATACCATAAACCAATACTATTACACCTAAACCAGCTATGGTTCGGTACCCGTAAGCCTTTCCATACTTACATTACTACAAAACAAAAACCTATGAGTGTGCTATATCAGCCCACCATCAGGAAAAGAGTACTACTCAGCTAAGGAACCCCAAAACAGAAGCCCCCCCACAGACGAGAGGCCTTGGGGTCCCCCCACCTTTCGTACTCAAGAGAGCGTACCTTCACCAGGTCACCCATGATGTTCCTATATACCGTCCCCACTGGGAGGATTTGTGACTCTTTGTTGACACTAGACACCATGCACACCAGATGTGGTGCCTAACCACTGCACTTACTACGAATAAAGTGCGACGGTCCCTCCCACCAAGGTCTTTGAAAGCCCCATAGGTCCACTCCGCATAGGACAGGGCGGCCAGCCTAGGCCAACCAATGGAAGGCCCCACCCTTTTGTATACCTCTATATTAAAGAGACAATGAAGTAAGAAGTGGTCCATGGTTTCCAGCAGGTTACCACACTCCTCCCGGGGACAACCCCTTTCCTCTGAGTTTCTACATTTCACATTGTCCCTTACATAAAGCTTACCGTGGAAGCAGCGCCAAATCACATCCCAAACTTTCTTAGGGATCCTTTCTGAATTCAACAAAGAGAGCCCACCCTCCAGATCCTGACTTGGGCAGTCCCTCAAGGCCAGTGGGGCCTGAAAAAGGTAAGATAGAACCTTCTTGTCAAGGGAAAACCTCAACATAGTCTCCACCTCTCCCTTCTCCAGATCCCACCGTCTCAGGATTCTCAGAACCGGGGCAACATAAGCCGGAAGATATCCATGTGACGCACGTAGGTCTTTCACTCGCCCTCCTGTCTCCCATTCCTGGAACAAGGGCCGAAACCATTCCCTACAGAAAATTACCCACAAAGGAGCCCTCGCTTTCTATCGTTTAGCCGCATCTAGCCTCCTTGAGAAATCAATGTTTTATTCAGCCGCTGCCCCCTGCTTTAAGTCAGGTTTGAAGTCAAGGGGGCAGCGGCCTAGGCGTCTCCAATGCTGCTCTCCCCGCCTCCCACCGCCTTTATTGACAAGCCGGATCTCAGTGCCGGGACCACGCTCCCAGCCCGCATGCGCAGTAAAGGGCTGCTGTAGCGCGATCCCGACTCCGGCTCGTACACTCAGCCGGCTTCAGTTTCACTACTGCGCATGCGCCCCGGCATCTTCTGCAACTGCGGTAGTATGTAAGGCTGCCGGGCGCATGCGCAGTAGCGAAACTTAAGGTTGACCCGACCAAACATTAATCAACGGGAAACTCTCCGCCCCTTTGTACAAAGTTTTTAACCCGTCTACAAACCTCCCGGGTACACCATACCACAAGAGAACGGACCACAGGTACTCATGGTTCACCCGGTCAAAAGCCTTTGCCTGGTCCAAAGATAACAGAAACGCTTTCCAAAGGCCCGCCCTGCCCGGCTCCACTGCTTCTCGGACACTGAGAACGGCGCTAAAAGCGCTCCGACCGGGAACAGAGCAGTGCTGAGCCTCAGAAAGAAGTCTCGGTACAAACTTCTCGGTACAAAAGTATTTTTGCCAGAATCTTCCTGTTCACATTGAGAAGCGATATGGGTCTCCAGTTCTCAATGCGGGATGGATCTTTACCCTTTGACAGAATAATCAGGGCGGACTTGCCCATTAACTTTGGCAGAGTGCCCGAGGAAAGACACTTGTTAAACACCTCCTACCCTCCAACCACGCTCTGCCGCCCTTGTCCAGGCTTTCGCCGTACGAGGAGACAGGGTTGGTGGATGGGTTAGCCTCCACAAGTTGGGCCTCTGGTTCCCCATCATCGCTGTACCCTGTGTCACTACAACCGGGATCCTCAGCCAGACCAGCTGAAGGGTCTGCCACCTGTTCTCTATCCTGGCAGCACTGTGACACTCTATCCTATGGTGTGCACTGTGACACTGTTGCTACACTTGCGGTTGCCCGCGGCAACGTGTTGCTGTGTGTGCATGCGGTGGCAGTGTTTCGGCCTTCTGGGTGATTGCCGGGACATGGTTGCCACGCATGCTGTTGCCGGTGGTAACATGTGGATTGGTATGCTTGTGTGTGCACTTCCCCTTTAAGTTGCTTCCTTCCCTTATCTGGTGTTGGAAGGGTTAACTCTCTTCCTAGTCTTTTGGTAAGGGTTTATGTGGGTGTGGCTGCCTGGGCTATTTAGCCTCTGCTGGATGCCTGAAGCTGGGGGGTTCTCCAGCCATGGTGTATGTTGGAGCTATCCTCCTGGTCTTCATATTCCATCTGTCCAGTGAGGGCCACCCTTGTGGTCATACTGTCACGATGGGGAGTGGGGGAAACCCCCCACCATGCGGTGTCAAAGGGTAAAGGGGATCAGCCTGGCCAAAAGGAGAAATAAGGGAGCAGGTCACCTCCTACAGCGTCCCTAATTCTGGCCCTGACTCCTAACCGTATGAGCCAACCCAGATGGTAGGAGGGCTCATACTCCGGAACCTCGGGGCCCTACTAACCCTCAGGAAAACCCTGGACTAGGAGCAGGGTAAAGACAACCTGTTCCTCCCCAACACGGACAAACAGGAGTCTCCACTGGCCAAGCTGCAAGGAGAGGGGAACACATACAGCTATAAGGAGATGGCAGGTAAGTGAAACCAGTAACACACTTACCTACCACAGACAATCTGACTGGAACCCGTACACAAGTGCTGGTGTCCACACCAACATTAAAAGGACACAGCACACACCACAAACCACACAGGAACCCAGGACATCCATAGCTGCAATAAACGTGAGAAACCATAAGAACATCTAACATCTATGACCACGAGGGTGGCCCTCACTGGACAGAAGGAATATGAAGACCAGGAGGATAGCTCCAGCATACACCATGGCTGGAGAACCTCCCAGCTTCAGGCATCCAGCAGAGGCTAAATAGCCCAGGCAGCCACACCCACAAACACATAAACCCAGTGTTAACAAAACAATAGGAAGGGAGTTAACCCTTCCAACACCAGACAAGGGAAGGAAGCAACTTAAAGGGGAAGTGCACACACAAGCATACCAATCCACATGTTACCACCGGCATCAGCATGCGTGGCAACCATGTCCCGGCAATCACCCAGAAGGCCGAGACACTGCCACCGCATGCACACACAGCAACACGTTGCTGCGGGCAACCACAAGTGTAGCAACAGTGTCACAGAGCACACCATAGGCCGTGACACTAGGGCCCCACAGAGGTTGCACCGGATCCGCCTACAAGATGCGGCAAGATGACCAGTGTCCCCACACTTCGCGCACATGCGAACATCACATTGTGCGCTGAAGTGGGTGGGACTGCCTCACTTGTGACTGACCTTTGGCTGGCCTCTATAGAACAAGAATCCTATCCCTTCCTATGAAGGCAGAGGAGGGAATATGAGCAACAGAATTGCCCCGATCAAACAGCTCAAGGCTGAAAGTCCAGGCACCCGACCAGATGCCATGCTCATTGAGCACTTTGGCGGGGAACTGCCCAACCCTACCATATCGACTAAGCCAAGTCATGATGTCCACACTAGACAGTGATTCATTACAGGTCGAAACAGTCACTGTCTTCACAGTCGATTGCAAATAATGGCCAATGGGATCGAGAAGGCGCTCATAGGGTAAGTAAATTCAACAAAACAAAATTCAAATAAAAGAAATGGTTTGCTCACCTATTGCGGTTGCATCAATTGGATGCAACTGCAATGGAGATCGAGTATGGATAAGAGACGGTTGGTGCAGCCAAGATTCGTCCTAACGCCTTGGGCAGGAGCTACCCTGCCACTAGGGTAGTGAAATTGAAGAGAGTACGCTGAACCTTAAGTGGAGCGTGTGGACTGCTGAGGGCGCACGAAACAACCAATCAAAGACAGTATTTTAGTTTCAGTAGTGTTCCATTTATTCGTAAGACAACGCGTTTCGGGGGGTTAAAGTCCCCTTTATCAAGTCTAAAAGAAAAGTTGGGTAAGAAAGGAAAAAC
Source organism: Bufo bufo (assembly GCF_905171765.1). NCBI lineage: Eukaryota > Metazoa > Chordata > Amphibia > Anura > Bufonidae > Bufo > Bufo bufo. Next base: position 234,985,885 of record NC_053389.1, on the reverse strand, counting down.
ATATGTATGGAAACATAAATTTTGTGTTTCCCTGTGGAAATTCTGTATAAAATCTGGAATGAATGAATAAATAATCAAATAAATAAATAAATGAATAGGTATGGATAGCTGTAAATATAGATTGATAAAATAAAATGGTGGCTCTCACAAAACAAAAAAAAAACAAAAAACAAACAAAAAAAAAAAAACTTAACATACCCAAGCAAAGAGGATTAAAAGTATATATAGACATAAATTGGCAATAATGATCATGAATGATAAAATAGATACAAAATTAACAACATGTATGATCTATGCTGTTATAATTATAATAAAATCTCGGTTATAAAAGCGGGCTTGATATTAAATTAGCCACAATACTAAAAGCAATTCCGGGGCCAGACTTTTGAATATAATTGTAGGTAACCTAAGGAGAAGGCATATAGTTGAAGGAGCGCTAGCAGATATGGTGTGTCTGCTAGCAGAGTGTTAGAGAATATATTGTCTATTAGCCGACAGGAGGTGTTGGTTATGTAGCTTGCACAAAAAGAGTAACATGTAGACTTTCAGCCTTAGGGCATCTTACCTGAGCCGGGAGACTAGGAGAGTGTCGCTGCTCGTCTGGAGAGGCGCGTGTTAGACGCTGACCTCTTCAGTGCCCGCGCTGCTGGAGAAATAGGGGAGGGGGTGGGTGGAGCTGGCCGGGTCCATAGGAGTGGCCTCCATGTGGGTGTGTGGTTGGGGAACGCGATCGGAGCCTGGGGAGGGCGGTGCAAAAGAGGTCTTGTCCTGGTGCACGGGCGGGGCGCTCGTGTGGAGGCGTGGAGGAAGAGAGTGTGTGGAGAGGATCGGGGATGATGAAAGAAAGGGGCGGAGCTAGAGCGCTTGGTGAAGGGCCGGGGTTGCCTGCCGTCGGCTTGTGAGGGACGGAGCCAGAGGAGGGGTGTGTCGAACTGAGTCAGTGGACAGCGAGTTCATATGGGGGCGTGGTTATGTGTAGTGCTTGGGGAAAGGACTGAAAGCTGTTGGAAGGGATGGAGGCAGAATTACATTGCACGGGGGAATTAGGGGGCTGCAGTAACCATATCGGAGAAGGATGGGAGACCGAAATGTATATAAATGTATATATATGTAGATGTATATGACTCATGGTAATGATGTTTGAATGAATGTAGAGGTGATTGAGTATTATTGGCCTGAATAAGTGTGCAAGGAAAGTGAATTGCCTTTAGGAGTAAAGGGGACATCACTGATGTATATAGGGATATTGATGTGTACAGATGGATGGGAGCGGGAAAATTGGTTGTAGTGGGGAGGAGGGGGGGTCCTGGGAGGGGAACCAGAGAAGGAGTGGAGAAGGTCTCACAGGTGGAGAGAAAAAAAATATTATTGTAATGATTTTCAAGAAGAAAATAAATAAATAAATAAATAAATAAATGATGAATAGAATATGAGGGGAATAAATCTCCTTCCATCTGATAGCTTGGGGGATAGCTGTTCAGAAACATTTGCTCTCCAAGGACTCATTAAGTCCATGGGGTTCAAGGGTTTGTAATTTAAAAATCCAAAACATCTCTCTCTTCTGTAAGGTCCTAAATCTATCCGACGTTGTTTCTGCAATGGTTTCGATAGGTGTAATTGTCAATCCGGATGGGTCTTTATTATGAGAGGTAAGGAAATGGCGGGACACACTGTGTTTAAGGTAGCCCCGTGAGATGTTCCAGCGGTGTTTGTTTAGTCTTTCTCTAAGTGACTGGATGGTGCGGCCTACATATTGTAAACCACACTCGCACTCCATCACATAGATAACATAGGAGGATGAGCAATTCAAAAGGCTTTTGATTGGGTATTCCTCCCCCGTCACGTTGCTCTTAAATGACTGTCTCCGATTTGTGATGTTATTACAGCATTTGCGTAGTTTATGATTACATTTGTAGGTGCCTGTGATTTTTAAAAGGCCTGTTGCCCCAGTTGGAATTATGTTAGCGCTCTTCTTCTTTTTCTTCAATTTGCTTGGTGCAAGCGTATTCTTCAGGGATTTTGCTTTCCTGAAGATGATGCGCGGTTTTTTAGGTATAGTATCTTTTAGATATGGATCACATTTGAGTATGTGCCAGTGCTTTGATAAAATCGTTCTTAAAATTTCGTGGTTATGGTTAAAAGTTGTGATAAAAGAGGTCTTGTAATCCATATTTTTGGGTGTTTCGGCTATTTTATTCTTCTCCCTTACATTCAGGCATTCCTCTTGGCTCTGGTTCTTTGCCCGCATGAACGCACCATCTACGACTCCCTTCGGGTATCTCTTCTTCATGAATCTGGAGCGCAGTATCTCGCTTTGAATGAGGAAGTCGTCATCATCAGTACAGTTCCGTCTGATCCGTTTGAATTGGCTATATGGTATATTATCTTTCCACTTTTTGTGGTGAGCACTCCTATAGTCGAGATAGCTGTTTCCATCGACTGTTTTGAAGTGTGTCTTGGACTTAGACCAAGACACACTTCAAAACAGTCGATGGAAACAGCTATCTCGACTATAGGAGTGCTCACCACAAAAAGTGGAAAGATAATATACCATATAGCCAATTCAAACGGATCAGACGGAACTGTACTGATGATGACGACTTCCTCATTCAAAGCGAGATACTGCGCTCCAGATTCATGAAGAAGAGATACCCGAAGGGAGTCGTAGATGGTGCGTTCATGCGGGCAAAGAACCAGAGCCAAGAGGAATGCCTGAATGTAAGGGAGAAGAATAAAATAGCCGAAACACCAAAAAATATGGATTACAAGACCTCTTTTATCACAACTTTTAACCCTAACCACGAAATTTTAAGAACGATTTTATCAAAGCACTGGCACATACTCAAATGTGATCCATATCTAAAAGATACTATACCTAAAAAACCGCGCATCATCTTCAGGAAAGCAAAATCCCTGAAGAATACGCTTGCACCAAGCAAATTGAAGAAAAAGAAGAAGAACGCTAACATAATTCCAACTGGGGCAACAGGCCTTTTAAAAATCACAGGCACCTACAAATGTAATCATAAACTACGCAAATGCTGTAATAACATCACAAATCGGAGACAGTCATTTAAGAGCAACGTGACGGGGGAGGAATACCCAATCAAAAGCCTTTTGAATTGCTCATCCTCCTATGTTATCTATGTGATGGAGTGCGAGTGTGGTTTACAATATGTAGGCCGCACCATCCAGTCACTTAGAGAAAGACTAAACAAACACCGCTGGAACATCTCACGGGGCTACCTTAAACACAGTGTGTCCCGCCATTTCCTTACCTCTCATAATAAAGACCCATCCGGATTGACAATTACACCTATCGAAACCATTGCAGAAACAACGTCGGATAGATTTAGGACCTTACAGAAGAGAGAGATGTTTTGGATTTTTAAATTACAAACCCTTGAACCCCATGGACTTAATAAGTCCTTGGAGAGCAAATGTTTCTGAACAGCTATCCCCCAAGCTATCAGATGGAAGGAGATTTATTCCCCTCATATTCTATTCATCATTTATTTATTTATTTATTTATTTTCTTCTTGAAAATCATTACAATAATATTTTTTTTCTCTCCACCTGTGAGACCTTCTCCACTCCTTCTCTGGTTCCTCTCCCAGGACCCCCCCTCCTCCCCACTACAACCAATTTTCCCGCTCCCATCCATCTGTACACATCAATATCCCTATATACATCAGTGATGTCCCCTTTACTCCTAAAGGCAATTCACTTTCCTTGCACACTTATTCAGGCCAATAATACTCAATCACCTCTACATTCATTCAAACATCATTACCATGAGTCATATACATCTACATATATATACATTTATATACATTTCGGTCTCCCATCCTTCTCCGATATGGTTACTGCAGCCCCCTAATTCCCCCGTGCAATGTAATTCTGCCTCCATCCCTTCCAACAGCTTTCAGTCCTTTCCCCAAGCACTACACATAACCACGCCCCCATATGAACTCGCTGTCCACTGACTCAGTTCGACACACCCCTCCTCTGGCTCCGTCCCTCACAAGCCGACGGCAGGCAACCCCGGCCCTTCACCAAGCGCTCTAGCTCAGCCCCTTTCTTTCATCATCCCCGATCCTCTCCACACACTCTCTTCCTCCACGCCTCCACACGAGCGCCCCGCCCGTGCACCAGGACAAGACCTCTTTTGCACCGCCCTCCCCAGGCTCCGATCGCGTTCCCCAACCACACACCCACATGGAGGCCACTCCTATGGACCCGGCCAGCTCCACCCACCCCCTCCCCTATTTCTCCAGCAGCGCGGGCACTGAAGAGGTCAGCGTCTAACACGCGCCTCTCCAGACGAGCAGCGACACTCTCCTAGTCTCCCGGCTCAGGTAAGATGCCCTAAGGCTGAAAGTCTACATGTTACTCTTTTTGTGCAAGCTACATAACCAACACCTCCTGTCGGCTAATAGACAATATATTCTCTAACACTCTGCTAGCAGACACACCATATCTGCTAGCGCTCCTTCAACTATATGCCTTCTCCTTAGGTTACCTACAATTATATTCAAAAGTCTGGCCCCGGAATTGCTTTTAGTATTGTGGCTAATTTAATATCAAGCCCGCTTTTATAACCGAGATTTTATTATAATTATAACAGCATAGATCATACATGTTGTTAATTTTGTATCTATTTTATCATTCATGATCATTATTGCCAATTTATGTCTATATATACTTTTAATCCTCTTTGCTTGGGTATGTTAAGTTTTTTTTTTTTTGTTTTGTGAGAGCCACCATTTTATTTTTATCAATCTATATTTACAGCTATCCATACCTATTCATTTATTTATTTATTTGATTATTTATTTATTCATTCATTCCAGATTTTATACAGAATTTCCACAGGGAAACACAAAATTTATGTTTCCATACATATGTTTTTCCTTTCTTACCCAACTTTTCTTTTAGACTTGATAAAGGGGACTTTAACCCCCCGAAACGCGTTGTCTTACGAATAAATGGAACACTACTGAAACTAAAATACTGTCTTTGATTGGTTGTTTCGTGCGCCCTCAGCAGTCCACACGCTCCACTTAAGGTTCAGCGTACTCTCTTCAATTTCACAGTCGATTGGCGGGTGATGGCCTCGAGGGCAAAACCCCGCCACTTGGGGGTGTTCTTCATCAGCTCATATTTAGACCAGAAGAGCTCCAAACCCTCCGGCCTAACAAAGCTGACATCGAACATAGCAGTGCTGTAGGGATGTATGAGCGCAAAGATATCATTCGTGACAAACCCCGCCCCCGGGAGAAGTTCCACAACAGTCTTTCTAGCAGGAGCTGCTGCTTCCTTACCCCTCCAATAGAGACGGGCCACATTCCTACGGTCCCTCCCCGTGTGGGGTGAGTCCATACGATCTCACCCCTCCTTTGTTCTCGGAAGTCCCTAAAACCATGCCTTTCTGTCCAAAAAGCCAGGTCAACCGACTCTCCCTCTACCTGTATGGAGGTCCCCATTCTTTTTTTAGGGCCTCCAGTAGGCGCCGTTGCAAGTCACCCCCGTCCGAAACCTTGGCCAAAGAGTCACCCGAAACAACACCCGCATACGTCTTTGTTTTCGCCATCCTCTCTCTCACATCCTTCCTCATTGCTTCCTTCCGCATAACTTCCTCCTTCATATCATACCACTACCATATCCGCAATATACTCCTCAATCAAAGCTTCCTCATCCACCATCTCAATTTCTACCTCATCCACAATCCCATTCACCAGTTTATTTGTATCCTCATTTATTACCTCGTTTACGTTCTCATTCACCCCACCTCCATATTTGTATTTGCATCAACCTTTATTTTTCCAACTGTATCACCTTTCACTCCCCCTGGACTGGTCGGGTTCTCTAAAGAGACGGCAGTATCACTGGGGGCGGGCCCTGAGGAGCCCCTTGCAAAACCCGCAGGGGACTCCCCATCTCCCGCACCCCCTCACTGCCTCCGTGACCCGCACAGTCCTGGGATGCTCAACCACAGTGTTCTCCCCAGGTTCCAAAGTCTTTACACCTTCCACTGATTTTAATGGTCTTTTCACAATTTTGACACTTATCAGTTTCTAATGTTTTCTTTTCCTCTTTCTCAGAACCACCACCTTGAACCTTGTCCGCAATCATCACATCCTTGTCCACCCTCCTCACCTCCTTGTCCGCCACACTGTTTGGTTGTTTTACCCCCTGTGCTTCTTGTGACCATCATACCACTACAGGAAAGGGGGGCACCTCCCGTCACCATCTTAGAATCAATCTCCCGCACTGTTTAACCCGTTTCCCCTACAGGAACCGGGCTGGGCACAGCAGCGGATTCAAAAGGCACAAATCTAAACACTTCTTCTTTCACAGTTTTATTTTTCTCCTTTCTGATTTTCATCAACTCATCCTCAGGGACCTCCTCATCGCCAAATTACAGTCTTCCCACCGGGGACTCCAGCTGCCTGACTTCCACCATTAGCCTTCCCCCAGACCCGCTTTCATCCCCAGAGACAGCCGCAATCAGGTCTGAGGGGTCCCCCTGGCCACAAGGCAGAGAGTCCGCCTCCGAAAATGGTGTTCCAGGTACCACCTTCCCCTGGCTCCCAGCCTGCTGCCCTGACAGACTGGGGCCAGGCATACCGGGTAGTCCAGACATACACTCAAATCTGCAGTCATTTCTGAATTTTTCCAAGAATGGGCCGCCATTTTCCTCAATGGCAACCCTCTTTTCCTCCAAAACCGCGATTACCTCCTCCAACTTCACCAGTCTGGAGGAGAGGATTGCCTTCTTTGTCTTAGGCGCCATTTTCTCTTGCATTTTTACATTTTTATACTCCATATTAAGTATTTTTAATTCCCTCTTGACCTCCTCCTGCATGTTGAGAAAATATGCTATTCAGGAGAAAAAGGTTTCTAAAGACTCTTTAGGGCCCAAAATACCCCAATTAAACAGTCTCTTAGCTGCTGGGCAGGAAGTACCCCCGCCACCAGGCTTCATTATAGTAACTTTGTCGCCGGGCCGAGGTACCGACACAGACATACCACATGCTGAATCACCTACCTCAGCCTCTGGCCTCGTCACCTTCTCCACGGCCTTACCTGTATCCCGTCCCACGGTCCATCCGGCAGCTTGTCCAGCCACTGCACTTTTCATGTTTCCACCCGCTGCTTGTGCAGCAGCGGGCCTTTCCACAGCGTCCTGCTTTCTCGGGTGCCGATTCAAATTGTCCAGAGAGGATCCCAGGCTGGTTGCCCTCCTGGGACCCCTCCGGACCTCACCCGGTACCCCATTGGGCTCACTGCAGGGATAGCGGCCGCTCCTAGTAGCAGGGCCCCTCCTGCCCGCGGCACTTGTGGGGCTGCCCTCCATTGCTTGCGACTCTACAGCCGCTTGCTGTGGTGTCTTCATAGGCGCATCATCGTCCACCTCCAGTAGCACCGAGGTATCTGTCGGAATATTTATGCTGTCTCCGATTGACAGTCTATATTATTTATGTGAATAAATTAAAATCTGTAATGAAGGAGATTATAATTTATTATCATAAATATCAAGCTAAAACAAGCTTGTGATCTGCGTTGAATTGAAGACAAAACCCAGTTACAGACAAAATATATATGTAATTTATTAATACAATTTTTAGTACAAAATAATATATAATAAAATTGGTGATAATAAAATTTAATCAATGATATGCAAAATAGTGAGAAAGTCAAGAATAATTGAGAATATATATCTACACAATTATGCCTTCTTATACTGATACCCCTCAATTATATTTTAAATCAATTTAATACTTGATTTCTCTCAGCCGACAAATGTCCGATTAAACCCAAATCTGGTTTATCTTTTATCTATACAGATATTTATACATATATAATCAACCATACCGATCTAGAACTGAATTCAATTCCTTGGAGATAATACCGTGTTTTCACCAGTATATTTTCAATCTCCCTGTATTGGATTAATTTTTAGGATGATGCTGCAGGTACACCCCAATCTTATTCCAAAACAGATACTATACACAAGGTGTGGTTAATTGAATATATATAGATATGTATATATATATATATATATATATAGATATGTATTATAATAATTAATTGTCCTATAAAATATAGGTAAGGTTATACTATACCAAAATGTCAGCTAGCAAAAATCAGTTTCAATGGTTCTAAGATGGCTGCCTCCAATGACTGAAAAGGTGGTCAGGGCTGGATCTGGTCTTCTCCCTTTTGATGGTTTCCTGATGATCGTCCCTTGATGATGATAGTTACAGAGAGAGAGAGATCCTTTCTGTCAGCCCAGACCATCTTTTTATCCTATCTTAGAAAGGGCTTGGCCAAGTTTTATCATTAACTAGTGACCTCACTTTATAATTAATAGAACCTCCCTCTAGGGAAAATACACCCTAGATCTTTATGTTACCCTAACACTAGATGGCACTAGTATTCCATACAAAAATCGAGGCACTCATTTATATTTTCTATATATTCTCTTATTCATTTACTAGCGATACATTTTAACTAAGGTTTCAGACTAAACCTTGAGGAGATCTTGAATAGACAATGACTTTTGTATCTGGTCAAACACCTCGCATATCCCTTAATCTTTTGACCAGACCTAATTAAATCAAGATACACATGACCATACTCAAGTCATTGTCTTGGGAAAAGACAGGGTTTGTTTATGATCACCTGTGTCCACATTTCTCCATTCAAGAAAACCTCAAGGAAAGAAATAATTAACTTGTGTTTTATACTGAGAGAAATTCTAAAAATGACAGAGGAATCTGTACCTCATTTCTAACCTTAAAACTGAATATATCTATAAGGACCATACTCTTATATATACAGGGAGTGCAGAATTATTAGGCAAGTTGTATTTTTGAGGATTAATTTTATTATTGAACAACAACCATGTTCTCAATGAACCCAAAAAACTCATTAATATCAAAGCTGAATATTTTTGGAAGTAGTTTTTAGTTTGTTTTTAGTTTTAGCTATTTTAGGGGGATATCTGTGTGTGCCGGTGACTATTACTGTGCATAATTATTAGGCAACTTAACAAAAAACAAATATATACCCATTTCAATTATTTATTTTTACCAGTGAAACCAATATAACATCTCAACATTCACAAATATACATTTCTGACATTCAAAAACAAAACAAAAACAAATCAGTGACCAATATAGCCACCTTTCTTTGCAAGGACACTCAAAAGCCTGCCATCCATGGATTCTGTCAGTGTTTTGATCTGTTCACCATCAACATTGCGTGCAGCAGCAACCACAGCCTCCCAGACACTGTTCAGAGAGGTGTACTGTTTTCCCTCCTTGTAAATCTCACATTTGATGATGGACCACAGGTTCTCAATGGGGTTCAGATCAGGTGAACAAGGAGGCCATGTCATTAGATTTTCTTCTTTTATACCCTTTCTTGCCAGCCACGCTGTGGAGTACTTGGACGCGTGTGATGGAGCATTGTCCTGCATGAAAATCATGTTTTTCTTGAAGGATGCAGACTTCTTCCTGCACCACTGCTTGAAGAAGGTGTCTTCCAGAAACTGGCAGTAGGACTGGGAGTTGAGCTTGACTCCATCCTCAACCCGAAAAGGCCCCACAAGCTCATCTTTGATGATACCAGCCCAAACCAGTACTCCACCTCCACCTTGCTGGCGTCTGAGTCGGACTAGAGCTCTCTGCACTTTACCAATCCAGCCACGGGCCCATCCATCTGGCCCATCAAGACTCACTCTCATTTCATCAGTCCATAAAACCTTAGAAAAATCAGTCTTGAGATATTTCTTGGCCCAGTCTTGACGTTTCAGCTTGTGTGTCTTGTTCAGTGGTGGTCGTCTTTCAGCCTTTCTTACCTTGGCCATGTCTCTGAGTATTGCACACCTTGTGCTTTTGGGCACTCCAGTGATGTTGCAGCTCTGAAATATGGCCAAACTGGTGGCAAGTGGCATCTTGGCAGCTGCACGCTTGACTTTTCTCAGTTCATGGGCAGTTATTTTGCGCCTTGGTTTTTCCACACGCTTCTTGCGACCCTGTTGACTATTTTGAATGAAACGCTTGATTGTTCGATGATCACGCTTCAGAAGCTTTGCAATTTTAAGAGTGCTGCATCCCTCTGCAAGATATCTCACTATTTTTGACTTTTCTGAGCCTGTCAAGTCCTTCTTTTGACCCATTTTGCCAAAGGAAAGGAAGTTGCCTAATAATTATGCACACCTAATATAGGGTGTTGATGCCATTAGACCACACCCCTTCTCATTACAGAGATGCACATCACCTAATATGCTTAATTGGTAGTAGGCTTTCGAGCCTATACAGCTTGGAGTAAGACAACATGCATAAAGAGGATGATGTGGTCAAAATACTCATTTGCCTAATAATTCTGCACGCAGTGTATATATATATATATACAGTACAACACACGTATTTAAATTGATGATATAAAAATCTATCTACTCATACATTGCTTAATATAAAAACACCAAAGAAAGATTAGAGTCTTTCTATACATTGAAAATCATCAAGACTCAGCACATGTCTAATACATTGTGTTATCTAGGCAATTACTTTTCATCAGACCTTGGGACGTCTCCTTCTCACAAAAACAGACTTGGGTAACACTTTGGTACAGATTGTTAATCTTAGGTTAGTAATTCTGAGTTAAAATCCTGAACTCACCCTGCACCCTTTTAAAATAAGACAAAATGGCTGTCTTTTAGGCTCATGTCCATACATCTTATATAGGCCTTATACGTATGGACTTTATTTATACCCAATAGTTCTGACATATCTAAGCCCAGGCCTCCAGTCCTGGAGGCCCTCCTCTCCACTCGCACATCGCTGCCGCCATGTGGTGACGAACGCCGGCAGCCGGAGGCTCGGGGATCTATACTGGGAGAAACCGCCAGCCCTTGGCGAAAGGGTAGCGATTCCCCTGGCAAACAAAGCGCTGTTAAGCCTCCCGGATCTCACACACCCACACACAACAGGAAACAGGAACAGGAAAGGAATAGTAGCTCCTCCCACCACTTCTCCTGTCCTGTATACTGGGTGTAATTCTCAGTATTTGCTCTTATTCTGTATATATGCACACTGCACAGTATCACTTCTCCTGTCCTGTATACTGGATGTAATTCTCAGTATCTGCTCTTATTCTGTATATATGGACACTGCACAGTACCACTTCTCTTGTCCTGTATACTGGGTGTAATTCTCAGTATCTGCTCTTATTCTGTATATATGGACACTGCACAGTACCACTTCTCTTGTCCTGTATACTGGATGTAATTCTCAGTATCTGCTCTTATTCTGTATATATGAACACTGCACAGTACCACTTCTCTTGTCCTGTATACTGGGTGTAATTCTCAGTATCTGCTCTTATTCTGTATATATGGACACTGCACAGTACCACTTCTCCTGTCTTGTATATGGTGTGTAATTCTTAGTATCTTCTCTTATTCTGTATATATGGACACTGCACAGTACCACTTCTTTTGTCCTGTATGCTGGGTGTAATTCTCAGTATCTGCTCTTATTCTGTATATATGGATACTGCACAGTACCCCTTCTCTTGTCCTGTATACTAGGTGTAATTCTCAGTATCTGCTCTTATTCTGTATATATGGACACTGCACAGTACCACTTCTCTTGTCCTGTATGCTGGGTGTAATTCTCAGTATCTGCTCTTATTCTGTATATATGGACACTGCACAGTACTACTTCTCTTGTTCTGTATACTGGGTGTAATTCTCAGTATCTACTCTTATTCTGTATATATGGACACTGCACAGTACCACTTCTCTTGTCCTGTATGCTGGGTGTAATTCTCAGTATCTGCTCTTATTCTGTATATATAGACACCGCACAGTATCACTTCTCCTGTCCTGTATACTGGGTGTAATTCTCAGTACCTGCTCTTATTCTGTATATACGGACACTGCAAAGTACCACTTCTCTTGTCCTGTATACTCAGTGTAATTCTCAGTATCTACGCTTATTCTGTATATATGGACACTGCACAGTACCACTTCTCTTGTCCTGTATACTGGGTGTAATTCTCAGTATCTATCTGTTCTTATTCTGTATATATGGACACTGCACAGTATCACTTCTCTTGTCCTGTATACTGGGTGTAATTCTCAGTATCTGCTCTTATTCTGTATATATAGACACCGCACAGTACCACTTCTCTTGTCCTGTATACTGGGTGTAATTCTCAGTATCTTCTCTTATTCTGTATATATGGACACTGCACAGTACCCCTTCTCTTGTCCTGTATACTGGGTGTAATTCTCAGTATCTGCTCGTATTCTGTATATATAGACACTGCACAGTACCACTTCTCCTGTCCTGTATACTGGGTGTAATTCTCAGTATCTGCTCTTATTCTGTATATATGCACACTGCACAGTATCACTTCTCTTGTCCTGTATACTGGGTGTAATTCTCAGTATCTGCTACTATTCTGTATATATGGACACTGCACAGTACCACTTTTCCTGTACTGTATACTGGGTGTAATTCTCAGTATCTGCTCTTATTTTGTATATAAGGACACTGCACAGTACTACTTCTCTTGTATACTGGATGTAATTCTTAGTATCTGCTCTTATTCTGTATATATGGACACTGCACAGTACCACTTCTCTTGTCCTGTATACTGGGTGTAATTCTCAGTATCTGCTCTTATTCTGTATATATGGACTCTTTTAATTTGTAAATAAATAACAAAAGGCCATAACAATATCTATACACAGAAACGAAACACATGACTAAACCCATCCCGACCAGTCCACCACCCCACTAGAACCTACAATACTATTCACACTTAAAACACTTTCGTAACCCCATACTATACATATTTACATATTTGCATCTTACACGTATACATAAAATCCATAAAATAAAATATATACACAATATACATAAACTATATACAAACTATATACCGACTATATACACAAACTATATACAAATGATATACAAATTATATACAACTTATAGAACTAAATCTAACTAACCCACCACCAGTCCACAGCAAATATGCAAACTGATAACCCCCAAAGTTCCAAGGGGATAAACCCCGAGCTTTGAGAAGTCCTAGTCTTTCCCCAGTCGGACTGGGGTCAGTCAGTTTGCAACAAACAAAAAAAAAACACCCTTTTTTTTAATTTATAATTATTATTATTATTATATATTTTTTTTTAAATATATATGTATATAATATATAACAGAAAACAAAAATATATACACTCCCTCCTCCCTCCCAGCCCCCTCCCAACCTAACTAAACCCCACTATAAACTTAACAATACTAATATAATAATATAATATTATCATAACACTAACATAATACAAAACATACCTATATAATACAATATAGACACCATAAACCAATACTATTACACCTAAACCAGCTATGGTTCGGTACCCGTAAGCCTTTCCATACCTACATTACTACAAAAACAAAACAAAAACCTATGTGTGTGCTATATCAGCCCACCACCAGGAAAAGAGCACTACTCAGCTAAGGAACCCCAAAACAGAAGCCCCTCCACAGACGAGAGGCCTCGGGGTCCCCCCACCTTTCGTACTCAAGAGAGCGTACCTTCACCAGGTCACCCATGATGTTCCTATATACCGTCTCCACCGGGAGGATTTTGTGACTCTTTGTTGACACTAAACACTGTGCACACCAGATGTGGTGCCTAACCACTGCACTAACTACGAATAAAGTGCGACGGTCCCTCCCACCAAGGTCTTTGAAAGCCCCATAGGCCCACTCCGCATAGGACAGGGCGGCCAGCCTAGGCCAACCGATGGAAGCCCCCACCCTTTTGTATACCTCTATATTAAAGAGACAATGAAGTAAGAAGTGGTCCATGGTTTCCAGCAGGTTACCACACTCCTCCCGGGGACAACCCCTTTCCTCAGAGTTTCTACACTTCACATTGTCCCTTACATATAGCTTACCGTGGAAGCAGCGCCAAGTCACATCCCAAACTTTCTTAGGGATCCTTTCTGAATTCAACAAAGACAGCCCACCCTCCAGATCCTGACTTGGGCAGTCCCTCAAGGCCAGTGGGGCCTGAAAAAGGTAAGATAGAACCTTCCTGTCAAGGGAAAACCTCGACATGGTCTCCACCTCTCCCTTCCCCAGACCCCACCGTCTCAGGATTCTCAGATCCGGGGCAACGTAAGCCGGAAGATATCCATGTGACGCACGTAGGTCTTTCACTCGCCCTCCTGTCTCCCATTCCTGGAAGAAAGGCTGAAACCACTCCCTACAGGAAATTACCCACAAAGGAGCCCTCTCTTTCCAGAGGTTTGCAATATTAATTTTCAAAAAGGTATTTGTTAAGAATACCACAGGGTTGACCATATCCAACCCGCCTAGTCTCCTTGTGCGGTAAGTAACCTCTCTCCTGATTAGGTTCAGCCTGTTTCCCCACAACATCTGGAAAAAGAGGCTGTAGACCGTACCCCAGAGAGACCCTGGCAAAACACAAACACTGCTTAGATACAAAAGCACGGGAATCAGGTAGGCTTTGCACAGGTGAACCCTTTCCCTGAGGGATAAAGACCATCCCTTCCAACGGTCCACCTTTTGGGCGACATCTTTTAGTCTACTCTCCCAATTTTGCTGATGATAATCTCCATCCTGGCCAAAATTGATGCCTAAGATCTTTACGGACTTCTGAGGTTCTGGAAGAGTGCCCTGGAGATCGAAGACAGGATCCCCTTCCCCCAGCCAGAGAGTCTCACATTTGTCCCAGTTGATCTGAGACCCAGAAACCTCTGAATAGCAGTCCACCTCCGACATCACCCAGCTCACCTCATCCTCCGAGGAGGCAAGAATGGAGACATCATCGGCGTATGCCACCACCTTCAGAGATGGCCCCCGCACCGCCAGTTCCATCCCCACCCCCGCCAACGGTCCACGATCTACCCTTCTAATGAAGGGATCAATCGCAAACACATACAGCAAAGGGCTTAAAGGACATCCCTGGCGGACACCAGAAGCCACCTCAAAAGGTCGACCCGACCAACCGTTAATCAACGGGAAACTCTCCACCCCTTTGTACAAAGTTTTTAACCAGTCTACAAACCTCCCTGGTAGACCATACCACAAGAGAACAGACCACAGGTACTCATGGTTCACCCGGTCAAAAGCCTTCGCCTGGTCCAAAGATAACAGAAACCCTTTCCAAACACCCGCCCTGCCCCGCTCCACGGCTTCTCGGACACTGAGAACGGCGCTAAAAGCGCTCCGACCGGGAACAGAGCAGTGCTGAGCCCCAGAAAGAAGTCTCGGTGCAAACTTCACCAATCTGCAGAAAAGTATTTTTGCCAGAATCTTCCTGTCCACATTGAGAAGCGATATGGGTCTCCAGTTCTCAATGCGGGATGGATCTTTACCCTTTGACAGAATAATCAGGGCTGACTTACCCATTGACTTTGGCAGAGTGCCCGAGGAAAGACACTCGTTAAACACCTCTGTCAAGAGAGGAACTAATTGTTCCTTGAAAGCCTTGTACCACTCGGATGTTAAGCCATCCGGACCTGGCGATTTCTTGGGCCTAAGCCCATCAATGGCCAGTCCCACTTCCTCTTGCCTGATAGGTTCTGCCAAAACATCAAGAGAGGGGTCTATTCCTGCCTTGGGAGTAGCTTCAGCCAAGAAAGCTGAAAAACTGTCCCGATTTAGTTCTTTCCTACCCAAGAGGTGAGAGTCGAAAGACCTGACGACCTCCAGGATCCCTGATTTGGACCTATTCAGGGAACCCGTACTGTCGACCAGGCCTACCACAAATTTACTTTTTACTGCCATCTTACAGTTTCCAAAGGGGTCGGGTGAGCGGTACTTCCCGAAATCCCTTTCAGCTACCAAAGAGGCGTATCTATCGTACTGACACCTCTTGAGCAAGGATTTCACACGAGAGATATCCTCACGGCTACCCCCCGTCGAAACCAGTCTTTCAAGTTTCTTCCTCAGTTCCTGGTACAGACAGTATCTGTCCCAGCTCCTGAGGTTAGAAAGCTCACGGAAAAACCTCGCCGTCCTTTTTTTGAATATCTCCCACCACTCCGACTTACTGTTGCAGAGGTCCATCAAGGGTTCCTGGCTCTGAAGGAAATCCTCAAAGGACTGTCTTATTGTCACTTCTTCCAGGAGAGATGAATTCAGCTTCCACATACCTCTGCCCATACAGGGAGTCTCTGCAACATTCAAAGAAAAAATAATCAAACAGTGGTCGGAGAATTCCACTTCCACGGCTTCTAAAGCCGAGAAAACAGCCTCCTCCTTTAAATAAAACCTATCTATTCTAGACCTACGATTTCCCTGATGAAAGGTGAAATCCACGTGGTCTGGCTTATGCCGTAAATGGGCGTCCACCAGACGAGTATCCTCAACTATCCTAGACAACACAATGCTATCAGCATCCAGCCCACCTTTGGAGCCTCCCCTATCACAGGCCCTCGTCACATTGTTGAAGTCCCCTCCAAAGATCACTTGCCGGCTGGTAAAAAGAAAAGGCTTAATCCTCATGAGGAGACACTTGCGGTCCCACTTACTCTGTGGGCCGTAGATGTTTATTAGTCTCAATTCTTGTCTCCCCATGAGGACATCTAAAATCAGGCACCTTCCCATTTCTAACTCGATTATCCTCCTGCATTCCACTCTTTCGGCGGTCTTAAAAAGTACCGCCACCCCGCTACGTGGCTCGGCCGCAAGAGACCAGAAAGACGGACCTAGCCGCCATTCTCGCTTGGCTTTTGCCAGCAGAGTTGTACTTGTTAACCAGGTCTCTTGCAAAAACAAAATATCAGCTTCAATACGGCTGAAAAAATCAAAGGCCAGGAAACGAGCTGCGTCTGACTTAATACTGGCAACGTTAATGCTTGCCAGTGTCAACGGGGTGAGTTCCGCCATCATTGATGATCGAGTTAGATAGCCTTCTTTTTCCCCACCCCACCACCATCAGCATTTTCATCTGAACCATCACACTCCTTCTGTCTTTTCAAACATACAGAGACATCCATACCATCCTTTTTGCCCAAGGTTCCAGGCTTGGCCCCCCCTCCAGAAGGTAATTTACCCCCCGAAGGACAGGGCCCGGCAGCCTGCGAGGAGGCCCCCACGCGTTCTGGCACCACACCCTCCTCCCCCCCAGCTGAAGCAGTTGGGGGATCCTCGTCAAGGGCCTGGTACCGATTAGAGACTTCCACCAGAGGGGACCCAGTTGATCCTTCCTTAGGCCTCTGGTCAAGGATGAGTGGGACAGATGGGTCCCACTCCAGAGAGGGCTTACGACCCTCTCCTTTCTTCTTCTTCTTACTCCGCTTGTTCCTCCTACCCTCCAACCACACTCTGCCACCCTCGTCCAAGCTTTCGCCGTACGAGGAGACAGGGTTGGCGGATGGGTTAGCCTCCACAGGTTGGGCCTCTGGTTCCCCATCGTCGCTGTACCCCGGGTCACTACAACCGGGATCCTCAGCCAGACCAGCCGAAAGACCAGCTGAAGGATCAGCTGCTACCTGTTCCCTATCCTTGCGGCGTTGTTCTAGCCGCCTGATCTTGGACGGCCTTTGCTTCTTCGGATCCTGCCTGCTTCTTCCAGCGCTAGTAGTTCCAGCGCTTGTCCCCTCACCAACTGATTCAGTCCCGGCAGCAGGCTCCTCCCCAACCACAGACCCAGACTTGCGGCTAGTGCCTGCCTGATCTTGAGCCCGGCCCTGAACCCTGTTGGCGAAGGCAAGCGGACAGCGACTAAACGGGTGACCTAGGTCCCCACAGAGGTTGCACCGGATCCGCCTACAAGATGCGGCAAGATGACCAGTGTCCCCACACTTCGCACACATGCGAACATCGCATTGTGCGCTGAAGTGTGTGGGACTGCCGCACTTGTGACAGACCTTTGGCTGGTCCCTATAGAACACCATAATCCTATCCCTTCCTATGAAGGCAGAGGAGGGAATATGAGCACCTGACCAGATGCCATGCTCATCGAGCACCTTGGCGGGGATCTGCCCCACCCTACCATATCGACTGAGCCAAGTCATGATGTCTACACTAGACAGTGATTCATTACAGGTCAAAACGGTCACTGTCTTCACAGTCGATTGGCGGGTGATGGCCTCAACGGCAAAACCCCGCCACTCCGGGGTGTTCTTCATCAGCTCATATTTAGACCAGAAAAGCTCCAAACCCTCCGGCCTAACAAAGCTGACGTCGAACATAGCGGTGCCGTAGGGATGTATGAGCGCAAAGATGTCATTCGCGACAAACCCCGCCCCCAGGAGAAGTTCCACAACAGTCTTCCTAGAAGGAACTGCTGCTTCCTTACTCCTCCAATAGAGACGGGCCACATTCCTACGGTCCCTCCCCGGTGTGGGGTGAGTCCATACGATCTCACCCTTCCTTTGTTCTCGGAAGGCCCTAAAACCATGCCTTTCTGTCCAGAAAGCCAGGTCAACCGACCCTCCCTCTACCTGTATGGAGGTCCCCGGTCCTTTTTTTAGGGCCTCCAGGAGGCGCCATTGCAAGTCACCCCCGCCCGAAACCTTGGGCAAAAAGTCACCTGAAACAACACCCGCATACGTCTTTGTTTTTGCCATCCTCTCTCTCACATCCTTCCTCATTGCTTCCTTCCGCATAACGTCCTCCTCTTCATCCACTTCCGTATCCGCAATATACTCCTCAATCAAAGCTTCCTCATCCACCATCTCAATTTCTTCCTCATCCACAATCCCATTCACCAATTCATTTGTATCCTCATTTATAACCTCGTCTACGTTCTCATTCACCCCCACAGCCACCTGCACATTATTACCCACAATCCCATTAACAACCATATTTGCATCACCTTTCACTCCCCCTGGACTGGTCGGGTTCCCTAAAGAGACTGGAGAATCACTGGGGGCGGGCCCTGAGGAGCCCCCCGCAAAACCCGCAGGGGACTCCCCATCTCCCGCACCCCCCACGGCCCGCACAGTCCTGGGATAATCGACCATAGTGTTCTCTCCAGGTTCCAAAGTCTTTACATCCTCTTTCTCAGCACCACCACCTTGAACCTTGTCCGCCCTCCTCACATCCTTGTCCGCCACACTGTTTGGGGTTTTACCCCCTGCGCTTCCTGTGACCACCCTACCACTACAGGAAGGGGGGGCACCTCCCGTCACCATCTTAGAATTAATCTCCCGCACTGTTTGACCCGATTCTACTACTGGAACCGGGCTGGGCACAGCAGCGGATTCAAAAGGCTTGAAGCACTTCTTCCGTTACAGTTTTATTTTTCTCCTTTCTGATTTTCACCAGCTCATCCTCAGGGACCTCCTCATCCCCAAAATACAGTCTGCCCACCGGGGACTCCAGCTGCCTGACTTCCAGCATTAGCCTTCCCCCAGACCCGCTTTCATCCCCGGAGGCGGCCGCAATCAGGTCTGAGGGGTCCCCCTGGCCACAAGGCAGAGAGTCCGCCTCCGAATCCTGTGTTCTTGGTACCACGTTCCCCTGGCTTCCAGCCTGCTGCCCTGACAGACTGGGGCCAGGCGTACCAGACAGTCCAGACATACCCTGAAACCTGCAGTCATTCCTGAATTTCTCCAAGAATGGGCCGCCATTTTCCACAATGGCGGCCCTCTTCTCCTCAAAAACCGCGATTATCTCCTCCAACCTCACCAGTCTGGAGGAGAGGATTGCCTTCTTTGTCTTAGGCGCCATTTTAAGTTGCATTTGTACATTTTTAAATTCCACATTCAGTCTTTTTAATTCCCTCTTGACCTCCTCATGCATGTTCAGGAAATATGCTACCCGGGAGGAAAGGGTTTTTGGAGACTCCTTAGGGCCCAAAGTACCCCAATTATGCAGTCTCTCAACCGCTGGGCAGGAAGAACCCCCGACACCATGCTTCTTTACAGTAACTTTGTTGCCGGGCTGAGGCACCGACACAGACACACCACATGCTGAATCACCTACCTCAGCCTCTGGCCTCGTCACCTTCTCCACAGCCTTCCCTGTATCCCGTCCAATGGTCCGTCCGGCAGCTTGTCCAGCCACTGTACTTTTCATGTTTCCACCCGCTGCTTGTGCAGCAGCGGGCCTTTCCACAGCATCCTGTTTTCTTGGGTGCTGACTCAAAATGTCCAGAGAGGATCCCAAGCTGGCTGCTCTCCTGGGACCCCTCCGGACCTCACCTGGCACTCCATTGGGCTCACTGCAGGGATTGCGGCCGCTCCTAGTAGCAGGGCCCCTCCTGCCCGCGGCACTTGCGGGGCTGCCCTCCATTACCTGCGACCTTGCGGCCGCTTGCTGCGGAATCTTCACATCCGCGTCGTCGTCCACCTCCAGTAGCGTCGAGGTATCTAAGCCCAGGTCTCCAGTCCTGGAGGCCCTCCTCTCCACTCGCGCATCTCCGCCACGGCTGCCGACACGTGGTGATGAACGCCGGCAGCCGGAGGCCCGGGGATCCATACCGGGAGAAACTGCCACCCCCTGGGGAAAGGGTAGCAATTCCCCCGGCAAACAAAGCGCTGGTAAGCCTCCCGGACCTCACACACCCACAAACAACAGGAAACAGGAACAGGAAGGAACAGCAACTCCTCCCACCACTTCTCCTGTCCTGTATACTGGGTGTAATTCTCAGTATCTGCTCTTATTCTGTATATATGGACACTGAACAGTACCACTTCTCCTGTCCTGTATACTGGGTGTAATTCTCAGTATCTACTCTTATTCTGTATATATGGACACTGCACAGTACCACTTCTCCTGTCCTGTATACTGGGTGTAGTTCTCTGTATCTGTTCTTATTCTGTATATATGGACACTGCACATTACCATTTCTCCTGTCCTGTATACTGGGTGATGTTCTCAGTATCTGCTCTTATTCTGTATATATGGACACTACACAGTACCACTTCTCCTGTCCTGTATACTGGGTGTAATTCTCAGTATCTGCTCTTATTCTGTATATATGGACACTGCACAGTACCACTTCTCTTGTCCTGTATACTGGGTGTAATTCTCAGTATCTGCTCTTATTCTGTATATATAGACACTGCACAGTACCACTTCTCCTGTCCTGTATACTGGGTGTAATTCTCAGTATCTGCTCTTATTCTGTATATATGGACACTGCACAGTACCACTTCTCTTGTCCTGTATACTGGGTGTAATTCTCAGTATCTGCTCTTATTCTGTATATATGGACACTGCACAGTACCACTTCTCCTGTCCTGTATACTGGGTGTAGTTCTGAGTATCTGTTCTTATTCTGTATATATGGACACTGAACAGTACCACTTCTCCTGTCCTGTATACTGGGTGTAATTCTCAGTATCTGCTCTTATTCTGTATATATGGACACTGCACAGTACCACTTCTCCTGTCCTGTATACTGGGTGTAGTTCTCAGTATCTGTTCTTATTCTGTATATATGGACTCTTTTAATTTGTAAATAAATAACAAAAGGCCATAACAATATCTATACACAGAAACGAAACACATGACTAAGGGCTCTTTCACACCTGCGTTCTTGTCTTCCGGCATAGAGTTCCGTCGTCGGGGCTCTATGCCGGAAGAATCCTGATCAGGATTATCCTAATGCATTCTGAATGGAGAGAAATCCGTTCAGGATGCATCAGGATGTCTTCAGTTCCGGAACGGAGCGTTTTTTGGCCGGAGAAAATACCGCAGCATGCTGCGCTTTTTGCTCGGGCCAAAAATCCGGAACACTTGCCGCAAGGCCGGATCCGGAATTAATGCCCATTGAAAGGCATTGATCCGGATCCGGCCTTAAGCTAAACGTCGTTTCGGCGCATTGCCGGAGCCGACATTTAGCTTTTTCAGAGTGGTTACCATGGCTGCCGGGACGCTAAAGTCCTGACAGCCATGGTAAAGTGTAGTGGGGAGCGGGGGAGCAGTGTACTTACCGTCCGTGCGGCTCCCCGGGCGCTCCAGAGTGACGTCAGGGCGCCCCAAGCGCATGGATCACGTGATCGCATGGATCACGTCATCCATGCGCATGGGGCGCTCTGACGTCACTCTGGAGCGCCCCGGGAGCCGCACGGACTGTAAGTATACTGCTCCCCCGATCCCCACTACTACTATGGCAACCAGGACTTTAATAGCGTCCTGGCTGCCATAGTAACACTGAACGCATTTGGAAGACGGTTCCGTCTTCAAATGCTTTCAGTACACTCGCGTTTTTCCGGATCCGGCGTGTAATTCCGGCAAGTGGAGTACACGCCGGATCCGGACAACACAAGTGTGAAAGAGGCCTAAACCCATCCCGACCAGTCCACCACCCCACTAGAACCTACAATACTATTCACACTTAAAACACTTTCGTAACCCCATACTATACATATTTACATATTTGCATCTTACACGTATACATAAAATCCATAAAATAAAATATATACACAATATACATAAACTATATACAAACTATATACCGACTATATACACAAACTATATACAAATGATATACAAATTATATACAACTTATAGAACTAAATCTAACTAACCCACCACCAGTCCACAGCAAATATGCAAACTGATAACCCCCAAAGTTCCAAGGGGATAAACCCCGAGCTTTGAGAAGTCCTAGTCTTTCCCCAGTCGGACTGGGGTCAGTCAGTTTGCAACAAACAAAAAAAACACCATTTTTTTTTTTTTTTATATATATATATTTTTTTCTTTATTTTTTTCTTTTTATAATTTTTTTTATTTTTTTTTTATATATGTATATAATATATAATAGAAAACAAAAATATATACACTCCCTCCTCCCTCCCAGCCCCCTCCCAACCTAACTAAACCCCACTATAAACTTAACAATACTAATATAATAATATAATATTATCATACACTAACATAATACAAAACATACCTATATAATACAATATAGACACCATAAACCAATACTATTACACCTAAACCAGCTATGGTTCGGTACCCGTAAGCCTTTCCATACTTGCATTACTACAAAACAAAACAAAAACCTATGTGTGTGCTATATCAGCCCACCACCAGGAAAAGAGCACTACTCAGCTAAGGAACCCCAAAACAGAAGCCCCTCCACAGACTAGAGGCCTTGGGGTCCCCCCACCTTTCGTACTCAAGAGAGCGTACCTTCACCAGGTCACCCATGATGTTCCTATATACCGTCTCCACCGGGAGGATTTTGTGACTCTTTGTTGACACTAGACACCGTGCACACCAGATGTGGTGCCTAACCACTGCACTAACTACGAATAAAGTGCGACGGTCCCTCCCACCAAGGTCTTTGAAAGCCCCATAGGCCCACTCCGCATAGGACAGGGCGGCCAGCCTAGGCCAACCGATGGAAGCCCCCACCCTTTTGTATACCTCTATATTAAAGAGACAATGAAGTAAGAAGTGGTCCATGGTTTCCAGCAGGTTACCACACTCCTCCCGGGGACAACCCCTTTCCTCAGAGTTTCTACACTTCACATTGTCCCTTACATATAGCTTACCGTGGAAGCAGCGCCAAGTCACATCCCAAACTTTCTTAGGGATCCTTTCTGAATTCAACAAAGACAGCCCACCCTCCAGATCCTGACTTGGGCAGTCCCTCAAGGTCAGTGGGGCCTGAAAAAGGTAAGATAGAACCTTCCTGTCAAGGGAAAACCTCGACATGGTCTCCACCTCTCCCTTCCCCAGACCCCACCGTCTCAGGATTCTCAGAACCGGGGCAACGTAAGCCGGAAGATATCCATGTGACGCACGTAGGTCTTTCACTCGCCCTCCTGTCTCCCATTCCTGGAAGAAAGGCCGAAACCACTCCCTACAGGAAATTACCCACAAAGGAGCCCTCTCTTTCCAGAGGTTTGCAATATTAATTTTCAAAAAGGTATTTGTTAAGAATACCACAGGGTTGACCATATCCAACCCGCCTAGTCTCCTTGTGCGGTAAGTAACCTCTCTCCTGATTAGGTTCAGCCTGTTTCCCCACAACATCTGGAAAAAGAGGCTGTAGACCGTACCCCAGAGAGACCCTGGCAAAACACAAACACTGCTTAGATACAAAAGCACGGGAATCAGGTAGGCTTTGCACAGGTGAACCCTTTCCCTGAGGGATAAAGACCATCCCTTCCAACGGTCCACCTTTTGGGCGACATCTTTTAGTCTACTCTCCCAATTTTGCTGATGATAATCTCCATCCTGGCCAAAATTGATGCCTAAGATCTTTACGGACTTCTGAGGTTCTGGAAGAGTGCCCTGGAGATCGAAGACAGGATCCCCTTCCCCCAGCCAGAGAGTCTCACATTTGTCCCAGTTGATCTGAGACCCAGAAACCTCTGAATAGCAGTCTACCTCCGACATCACCCAGCTCACCTCATCCTCTGAGGAGGCAAGAATGGAGACATCATCGGCGTATGCCACCACCTTCAGAGATGGCCCCCGCACCGCCAGTTCCATCCCCACCCCCGCCAACGGTCCACGATCTACCCTTCTAATGAAGGGATCAATCGCAAACACATACAGCAAAGGGCTTAAAGGACATCCCTGGCGGACACCAGAAGCCACCTCAAAAGGTCAACCCGACCAACCGTTAATCAACGGGAAACTCTCCGCCCCTTTGTACAAAGTTTTTAACCAGTCTACAAACCTCCCTGGTAGACCATACCACAAGAGAACAGACCACAGGTACTCATGGTTCACCCGGTCAAAAGCCTTCGCCTGGTCCAAAGATAACAGAAACCCTTTCCAAACACCCGCCCTGCCCCGCTCCACGGCTTCTCGGACACTGAGAACGGCGCTAAAAGCGCTCCGACCGGGAACAGAGCAGTGCTGAGCCCCAGAAAGAAGTCTCGGTGCAAACTTCACCAATCTGCAGAAAAGTATTTTTGCCAGAATCTTCCTGTCCACATTGAGAAGCGATATGGGTCTCCAGTTCTCAATGCGGGATGGATCTTTACCCTTTGACAGAATAATCAGGGCTGACTTACCCATTGACTTTGGCAGAGTGCCCGAGGAAAGACACTCGTTAAACACCTCGGTCAAGAGAGGAACTAATTGTTCCTTGAAAGCCTTGTACCACTCGGATGTTAAGCCATCCGGACCTGGCGATTTCTTGGGCCTAAGCCCATCAATGGCCAGTCCCACTTCCTCTTGCCTGATAGGTTCTGCCAAAACATCAAGAGAGGGGTCTATTCCTGCCTTGGGAATAGCTTCAGCCAAGAAAGCTGAAAAACTGTCCCGATTTAGTTCTTTCCTACCCAAGAGGTGAGAGTAGAAAGACCTGACGACCTCCAGGATCCCTGATTTGGACCTATTCAGGGAACCCGTACTGTCGACCAGGCCTACCACAAATTTACTTTTTACTGCCATCTTACAGTTTCCAAAGGGGTCGGGTGAGCGGTACTTCCCGAAATCCCTTTCAGCTACCAAAGAGGCGTATCTATCGTACTGACACCTCTTGAGCAAGGATTTCACACGAGAGATATCCTCACGGCTACCCCCCGTCGAAACCAGTCTTTCAAGTTTCTTCCTCAGTTCCTGGTACAGACAGTATCTGTCCCAGCTCCTGAGGTTAGAAAGCTCACGGAAAAACCTCGCCGTCCTTTTTTTGAATATCTCCCACCACTCCGACTTACTGTTGCAGAGGTCCACCAAGGGTTCCTGGCTCTGAAGGAAATCCTCAAAGGACTGTCTTATTGTCACTTCTTCCAGGAGAGATGAATTCAGCTTCCACATACCTCTGCCCATACAGGGAGTCTCTGCAACATTCAAAGAAAAAATAATCAAACAGTGGTCGGAGAATTCCACTTCCACGGCTTCTAAAGCCGAGAAAACAGCCTCCTCCTTTAAATAAAACCTATCTATTCTAGACCTACGATTTCCCTGATGAAAGGTGAAATCCACGTGGTCTGGCTTATGCCGTAAATGGGCGTCCACCAGACGAGTATCCTCAACTATCCTAGACAACACAATGCTATCAGCATCCAGCCCACCTTTGGAGCCTCCCCTATCACAGGCCCTCGCCACATTGTTGAAGTCCCCTCCAAAGATCACTTGCCGGCTGGTAAAAAGAAAAGGCTTAATCCTCATGAGGAGACACTTGCGGTCCCACTTACTCTGTGGGCCGTAGATGTTTATTAGTCTCAATTCTTGTCTCCCCATGAGGACATCTAAAATCAGGCACCTTCCCATTTCTAACTCAATTATCCTCCTGCATTCCACTCTTTCGGCGGTCTTAAAAAGTACCGCCACCCCGCTACGTGGCTCGGCCGCAAGAGACCAGAAAGACGGACCTAGCCGCCATTCTCGCTTGGCTTTTGCCAGCAGAGTTGTACTTGTTAACCAGGTCTCTTGCAAAAATAAAATATCAGCTTCAATACGGCTGAAAAAATCAAAGGCCAGGAAACGAGCTGCGTCTGACTTAATACTGGCAACGTTAATGCTTGCCAGTGTCAACGGGGTGAGTTCCGCCATCATTGATGATCGAGTTAGATAGCCTTCTTTTTCCCCACCCCACCACCATCAGCATTTTCATCTGAACCATCACACTCCTTCTGTCTTTTCAAACATACAGAGACATCCATACCATCCTTTTTGCCCAAGGTTCCAGGCTTGGCCCCCCCTCCAGAAGGTAATTTACCCCCCGAAGGACAGGGCCCGGCAGCCTGCGAGGAGGCCCCCACGCGTTCTGGCACCACACCCTCCTCCCCCCCAGCTGAAGCAGTTGGGGGATCCTCGTCAAGGGCCTGGTACCGATTAGAGACTTCCACCAGAGGGGACCCAGTTGATCCTTCCTTAGGCCTCTGGTCAAGGATGAGTGGGACAGATGGGTCCCACTCCAGAGAGGGCTTACGACCCTCTCCTTTCTTCTTCTTCTTACTCCGCTTGTTCCTCCTACCCTCCAACCACGCTCTGCCACCCTCGTCCAAGCTTTCGCCGTACGAGGAGACAGGGTTGGCGGATGGGTTAGCCTCCACAGGTTGGGCCTCTGGTTCCCCATCGTCGCTGTACCCCGGGTCACTACAACCGGGATCCTCAGCCAGACCAGCCAAAAGACCAGCTGAAGGATCAGCTGCTACCTGTTCCCTATCCTTACGGCGTTGTTCTAGCCGCCTGATCTTGGACGGCCTTTGCTTCTTCGGATCCTGCCTGCTTCTTCCAGCGCTAGTAGTTCCAGCGCTTGTCCCCTCACCAACTGATTCAGTCCCGGCAGCAGGCTCCTCCCCAACCACAGACCCAGCCTCGCGGCTAGTGCCTGCCTGATCTTGAGCCCGGCCCTGAACCCTGTTGGCGAAGGCAAGCGGACAGCGACTAAACGGGTGACCTAGGTCCCCACAGAGGTTGCACCGGATCCGCCTACAAGATGCGGCAAGATGACCAGTGTCCCCACACTTCGCACACATGCGAACATCGCATTGTGCGCTGAAGTGTGTGGGACTGCCGCACTTGTGACAGACCTTTGGCTGGCCCCTATAGAACACCATAATCCTATCCCTTCCTATGAAGGCAGAGGAGGGAATATGAGCAACAGAATTGCCCCGATCAAACAGCTCCACGCTGAAGGTCCAGGCACCTGACCAGATGCCATGCTCATCGAGCACCTTGGCGGGGAACTGCCCCACCCTACCATATCGACTGAGCCAAGTCATGATGTCTACACTAGACAGTGATTCATTACAGGTCAAAACGGTCACTGTCTTCACAGTCGATTGGCGGGTGATGGCCTCGACGGCAAAACCCCGCCACTCCGGGTTGTTCTTCATCAGCTCATATTTAGACCAGAAAAGCTCCAAACCCTCCGGCCTAACAAAGCTGACGTCGAACATAGCGGTGCCGTAGGGATGTATGAGCGCAAAGATGTCATTCGCGACAAACCCCGCCCCCAGGAGAAGTTCCACAACAGTCTTCCTAGAAGGAACTGCTGCTTCCTTACTCCTCCAATAGAGACGGGCCACATTCCTACGGTCCCTCCCCGGTGTGGGGTGAGTCCATACGATCTCACCCCTCCTTTGTTCTCGGAAGGCCCTAAAACCATGCCTTTCTGTCCAGAAAGCCAGGTCAACCGACCCTCCCTCTACCTGTATGGAAGTCCCCGGTCCTTTTTTAGGGCCTCCAGGAGGCGCCGTTGCAAGTCACCCCCTCCCGAAACCTTGGGCAAAAAGTCACCCGAAACAACACCCGCATACGTCTTTGTTTTTGCCATCCTCTCTCTCACATCCTTCCTCATTGCTTCCTTCCGCATAACTTCCTCCTCTTCATCCACTTCCGTATCCGCAATATACTCCTCAATCAAAGCTTCCTCATCCACCATCTCAATTTCTTCCTCATCCACAATCCCATTTACCAATTCATTTGTATCCTCATTTATAACCTCGTCTACGTTCTCATTCACCCCCACAGCCACCTGCACATTATTACCCACAATCCCATTAACAACCATATTTGCATCACCTTTCACTCCCCCTGGACTGGTCAGGTACCCTAAAGAGACCGGAGAATCACTGGGGGCGGGCCCTGAGGAGCCCCCCGCAAAACCCGCAGGGGACTCCCCATCTCCCGCACCCCCCACGGCCCGCACAGTCCTGGGATAATCGACCATAGTGTTCTCTCCAGGTTCCAAAGTCTTTACATCCTCTTTCTCAGCACCACCACCTTGAACCTTGTCCACAATCACCACATCCTTGTCCGCCACACTGTTTGGGGTTTTACCCCCTGCGCTTCCTGTGACCACCCTACCACTACAGGAAGGGGGGGCACCTCCCGTCACCATCTTAGAATTAATCTCCCGCACTGTTTGACCCGATTCCACTACAGGAACCGGGCTGGGCACAGCAGCGGATTCAAAAGGCACAAATCGAAGCACTTCTTCCGTTACAGTTTTATTTTTCTTCTTTCTGATTTTCACCAGCTCATCCTCAGGGACCTCCTCATCCCCAAAATACAGTCTGCCCACCGGGGACTCCAGCTGCCTGACTTCCAGCATTAGCCTTCCCCCAGACCCGCTTTCATCCCCGGAGGCGGCCGCAATCAGGTCTGAGGGGTCCCCCTGGCCACAAGGCAGAGAGTCCGCCTCCGAATCCTGTGTTCCTGGTACCACCTTCCCCTGGCTTCCAGCCTGCTGCCCTGACAAACTGGGGCCAGGCGTACCAGACAGTCCAGACATACCCTGAAACCTGCAGTCATTCCTGAATTTCTCCAAGAATGGGCCGCCATTTTCCACAATGGCGGCCCTCTTCTCCTCAAAAACCGCGATTATCTCCTCCAACCTCACCAGTCTGGAGGAGAGGATTGCCTTCTTTGTCTTAGGCGCCATTTTAAGTTGCATTTGTACATTTTTAAATTCCACATTCAGTCTTTTTAATTCCCTCTTGACCTCCTCATGCATGTTCAGGAAATATGCTACCCGGGAGGAAAAGGTTTTTGGAGACTCCTTAGGGCCCAAAGTACCCCAATTATGCAGTCTCTCAACCGCTGGGCAGGAAGAACCCCCGACACCATGCTTCTTTACAGTAACTTTGTTGCCGGGCTGAGGCACCGACACAGACACACCACATGCTGAATCACCTACCTCAGCCTCTGGCCTCGTCACCTTCTCCACAGCCTTCCCTGTATCCCGTCCAACGGTCCGTCCGGCAGCTTGTCCAGCCACTGCACTTTTCATGTTTCCACCCGCTGCTTGTGCAGCAGCGGGCCTTTCCACAGCATCCTGTTTTCTTGGGTGCTGACTCAAAATGTCCAGAGAGGATCCCAAGCTGGCTGCTCTCCTGGGACCCCTCCGGACCTCACCTGGCACTCCATTGGGCTCACTGCAGGGATCGCGGCCGCTCCTAGTAGCAGGGCCCCTCCTGCCCGCGGCACTTGCGGGGCTGCCCTCCATTACCTGCGACCTTGCGGCCGCTTGCTGCGGAATCTTCACATCCGCGTCGTCGTCCACCTCCAGTAGCGTCGAGGTATCTAAGCCCAGGTCTCCAGTCCTGGAGGCCCTCCTCTCCACTCGCGCATCTCCGCCACGGCTGCCGACACGTGGTGATGAACGCCGGCAGCCGGAGGCCCGGGGATCCATACCGGGAGAAACTGCCACCCCCTGGGGAAAGGGTAGCAATTCCCCCGGCAAACAAAGCGCTGGTAAGCCTCCCGGACCTCACACACCCACAAACAACAGGAAACAGGAACAGGAAGGAACAGCAACTCCTCCCACCACTTCTCCTGTCCTGTATACTGGGTGTAATTCTCAGTATCTGCTCTTATTCTGTATATATGGACACTGAACAGTACCACTTCTCCTGTCCTGTATACTGGGTGTAATTCTCAGTATCTACTCTTATTCTGTATATATGGACACTGCACAGTACCACTTCTCCTGTCCTGTATACTGGGTGTAGTTCTCTGTATCTGTTCTTATTCTGTATATATGGACACTGCACAGTACCATTTCTCCTGTCCTGTATACTGGGTGATGTTCTCAGTATCTGCTCTTATTCTGTATATATGGACACTACACAGTACCACTTCTCCTGTCCTGTATACTGGGTGTAATTCTCAGTATCTGTTCTTATTCTGTATATATGGACACTGCACAGTACCACTTCTCTTGTCCTGTATACTGGGTGTAATTCTCAGTATCTGCTCTTATTCTGTATATATAGACACTGCACAGTACCACTTCTCCTGTCCTGTATACTGGGTGTAATTCTCAGTATCTGCTCTTATTCTGTATATATGGACACTGCACAGTACCACTTCTCTTGTCCTGTATACTGGGTGTAATTCTCAGTATCTGCTCTTATTCTGTATATATGGACACTGCACAGTATCACTTCTCCTGTACTGTATACTGGGTGCAATTCTCAGTATCTGTTTTTATTCTGTATATATGGACACTGCACAGTATCACGTCATGCATGTCCTGCTCTGTTTGCTGAGTATCACACCTAAGGAAGAATGTTATTCAGTACTGAGATTGCCCAGCTGTATGCTTGTGTTCCAGTTTCGTTTCTCGTTTGAGCTGTGAAGGATCCGCCCCTGTACAGGAGGAATAACAGTGGTGTCAGCAGCTAGGCAGCCCAGTCTCTCCAGAAACCTAGAACACAGCAGAAGAGCTTTTGCCACAGACACAAGGGCCCCGGAATCATGTCAGACCCCACAGTCACTGCCTTCCTGACCAAGCTGCTTTGCTCAAAAGGTGGTCGACTGCCCAGGCAACTGCTGCCTGAATTCCTGGAGCTTCCCACCGAGCAGATAGAGCAGATACTGCAGGATGAACCCCAAAAGTTTACGATGGTTGGGGAGCTGGTCTTGGCCCGGAACCCCGTGAGGATCTGTACCAAATATCTGAAGAATGAACAAGAGGAGGAGTGTGACAAGCTGCACCTATGCCGACACTATCTGCAGGGCAAATGCTGGTCTAGCAAGAGGTAAGTTATCTGTGAGTAATGTACAGGGCAAGAGGTTGGAGATCCATTAGCAATAAAGAGGGCAAGTGTAGGTAACCTGGAAGTAATATGCAGTATTGGTGAGTTGGTGGGTGATCATAGAGTTACATATATTTAAGGAGGTAGGTGACCTAAGAGCAATGCACTGGCAGGAGGTGGGTATGCAGACCTATGAGGTAGGTGATCTGGGAGCAATGTACAAGGCAAAAATGTGAGTGACCTAGAAATAATGGACATGGCAGGTAGTGGCTGACCTGGGAGTAATGTACATGGCAGGAGGTGGGTGACTCTGAATTTTGTACAGAGCAGTAGTTGGGTAATGAAAAAATAATTTACGTGGCAAGTAGTGGCTGACCTGAAAGTAATGTGCAGGGCAGGAGGTGGGTTACTCAGGAGTAATGTATGTGGCAGGAGCTGGGCGACCTGGGAGCAGGGGCGTAACTACCATAGCGGCAGACCATGCGACTTCTATGGAGCCCAGGGCAAGAGGGGGTCCAGTCTTAGGTGGGATTATCCCCTCTTCTACTGGAGATGAAAACTTGGTAAGGACTGTACCCTCTAAAGTAACAACTTTTAGCAAATGAGGCAATGGAAAAATGGCCCAAGGGTCACTGAAAAGGGTTTAGGCAGAAACGCTTCTGTCCTGTGTGGGGGGCCTGGTTTGATCCTTGCTGTGGGGCCCTTACTTCTCTATGTACACCACTCCCTGGGAGTTTTCTAAAGAGCACAAGGTGGTTGACCGGCAGTGATGGCCAGTTCGCCGTGTTAGCCCGCGAACACATGCGATCTGCCATCTTAACTGACAAGTCCGGCGAGGCACAGGTAAGTCCTTACCTGTGCCTGTGTGGGAGCCGGTCTGAAATTAAATGCGGTCTCCGGGTGCAGGCAGTTCCGAGAACAGCCCGATGAAGGCCCCCGGAGGCTGTTCTCGGAACTGCCTGCTCCCGGTGACCGCATTTCATTTCAGATCGGCTCCTGGCACAGGTAAGGACTTACCTGTGCCTCGCCGGACTTGTCAGTTAAAATGGCAGATCGCATGTGTTCGCGGGCGAACACGGCGAACTGGCCATCACTGGTGACCAGTATAGGAGGTGAGTGATACAGGTACAGGGCAAAAGGTGGGCGAACTAGCAGTAATGTACAAGGCAAAGAGTGGGTGACCTAGGAGTAATGTACAGGGCAAAAGGTGCATAGGGTAATTTATCGGGCAGGTTGTAGGTGACCTGATAGTGATGCACAGGGAAGAAGATAGGTGACCAGGGAATAATGAACCGTGCAGGAGGTAGGAGTAATATACCGTGCAGGAGGTGGGTACAAGGCTCTGTTTGACACCTGGCTACAGCATGAGTTTGGGGTGCGTCTACATCTAACAAACACAATGGGGATACAGCCAGATAGTGCAGCTCACCACATGTATCCAAGCCACCTGCAGCAGCCAGTGATCACATGACTTTGGGTCAAATTCTGCAGCCAGGGGCGGACATGGCTCTTTGCATGCTGCCAGCTACGCCATCTGGACATACCCTATTAAATCATAAAATATTTTTATGATCATTGATTATGTTCATTTACACGGGACAGTCAGATCTTGGGAGTGGCTATGACACTAATCAGCTGTAGATAATACATAGCAAAACAAAATATAAGAGATTTATTAATATATGTGCATTTACTATGTGCACACAGTGCAAGCAATAGTCTTTCTCCATGTGGTGCAGAAGATATTCGTACATGAGACCTGCTAACCATAACTCAGCAGATAGCATCATACTTGATTACATTTAGGGCTCATGCACATGGCCGTCCCGTGCGGCCGCCAGGACAGATTGAGACCCATTCAACTTGAATGGGTCCGTGATCTGTCCGAAGCGTAAAAAAAAAATAGAACATGTTCCACGTGGGCCTTCGATCCGTTCTTCCGTTCCGCACCGCACCTCCCGAATTGCAGACCCATTCAGTACCTCCCGGTACCCATGTATTGCGGACCCGAAGTATGCGGGCCGTAATACGGCCACGGCTGTGTGCACAAGCCCTTAGAGTTAGGAACATCAGCTCAGCAGACAGTAAATTACATAATAGGGTTGAATACATCAGCCCAGCAATATTACATGATAGGCTTAGATACAGGGGCTCAGCAGGCAGTATCACTCATGATAAGATTAGTTACAAACGGCCCAGCAGACATATCGTATGTTTCTTCTGTTTCAGGCGACAGTGCAATCTCTCCCATGATTTTTTATCAGACCATAACCGGTTGGTTTTAAAAGCCAATGAGATTATTGGACTGAATGAAGAGGAGCTAAAAGTTCTCCTGTTCCAGAACGACCACCAACTGCTGCCGGAGGTAAGTACAACACAACAGCTCAGATACAATGAAAATTTACCCACCTGAAATTTTCGTTTCCTGTATTCCGTAGGCAGCACAAGTACATTGGATTATATTTCCGTAGGTACAATCAGAAGAGACAGGTTAACAAACTAATACTAAATTAAACAACCAATCACACGCCAGGCCCATCCATAAACCCCTGACACCAGTAAAGACTCCTTGTATTACAATGCCACAAAAATACATTTATTAAAGGGGTTGTCCGGGTTCAGAGCTGAACCCGGACATACCCCGATTTTCACCCAGGCAGCCCCCCTGATGTTGGCATCGGAGCATCTCATGCTCAGATGCGCTCCCTTGCCCTACGCTAGATCGCCCGGGGCACGGACTCTTTTGTTTATCATAACACACTGCCGGGCACACAGCAACCTATGATGCTGTGCGCTCTCCTGCACACGATCAATGCCGCTTCGGGACATATGGTCCGCTCACGGACCGTATGTCTTGGAGGTCATACGATGTGTGCAAGGGCCCTTAGTCTCACCTCAGGTGGTTGTTTTTTAGTTAGACAGGTTCATATTCACTTAGACTGGTCTAATGTATTTGCGAATGAAAAAAGTTGCATCTCTGTGGAGAAAAGTCACATGTCTGTAGGAAAGTGAGACTTTTAATGCAAACAAAAATCACACTTCACTACTCAAAACAGATGACAAAAAGTATGGCATCCCTGGGGTGAAGTAGAAATTTGAATGTTTTTGCAACAAATTCAGGCGCAAAAAAAGGCGCACCTAAATAAATAGATCGGAAAAAAGTTGGAAACCTTCTGAACTAGTGTAAAAAAATCAAAATAGGTGAACAAGGCGCAAAAGCCTCCAAAACAAGCACAATTTCAGTTTTCAATTTCTTACTAAAAACAGGCACAAACACTTTAGTAAATGTGCCCCACAGTGTTTAGTTTGCCTTTAAACCAGGAGAGAAACCTGCTGAGCCTGATTGAACAGAAGAGGCATCATCTTAGGACTGACACTGCAGGCAAACTTCAGGCGTGAGGTCATCAGACAAAGGGCTAGTTCACACGACCGTATGGCTTTTTCAGTGTTTTGCGGACCGTTTTTCACGCATCCGTTGTTCCGTTTTTTGTTTCCGTTGTGTTTCCGTTTCTGTTCCGTTTTTCCGTATTGCATATACAGTATACAGTAATTACATAGAAAAAATTGGGCTGGGCATAAAATTTTCATCAGATGCTTCGGAAACGGATACAGAAGACATACGGATGCATTTCCGTATGTGTTCCGTTTTTTTTTGCGGGCCCATTGACTTAAATGGAGCCACGGAACGTGATTTGCGGCCAATAATAGGACAAGACTCAAAATGTAGCGGAACGGAAATGCGGACATACTGAAACGGAATGCTCAAGCAGTACATTCCGTTTTGTTTGGCGGACCCATAGAAATGAATGGTTCTGTATACGGAACGCAATAAACGTTCGTGTGAACGAGCCCAAAGGCTGTTCACAGCTGGTACATAATCTATGCCTGCATTTACTTTTCCTTTTCCTGCTTTGCTCATATGGGGAAGACATCTGCAGAAAAAGGAAAAAACGTGTATATATGTCTCAAGAATATAAACTTGTAGGGTAGAAGAAAGCAATCCCTTTGCTCAGTGAAGTCCAAATATAGTTAAGAAAATATCACGGCACTTGGTTTGATGTCAATTTATGAACTTTAGCTTTTATTTATCTATCCAGTTATAATATAAATTATCGACAAGGCAGGACCTTAATCACGGCCTCAATGGCTCCAGGATAAGTGCTGACTGGATCAAGGTCCTGGAAGGACTGAAACATTGGCCTTGCCGATATTATTGTAAATGGATGGACAAATAAAAGCCAAAGTTCATGAATTGACATCACAGCCGAGATTTTTTTCTTAACTATAAAAGGTTAACCAACACTATTAACCATTCTATAGTGAGAGTATTGGACTTAATCAAACATATTACAGCCATAACCAGACGGCAAAGGTTAACCACAGAATCATATGTGTTTAAAAACCCGCTGATGCAGCCAACAACTTTCCGAGGTACCACCCTATAGACTGTCCTAAACGACAGGCAAGGGTTAATCACCCATACAACACCTGGTGATAGTAATCGATTTCAGGCAAAAGCTTCAATGGTTAAAACTCCCTTTAGAAAACATCAACAACGGCAGGTAAGGGTTAATCAGTTATACACCATCTGATGAAATTCTTGGCCTGTCTCCCCACTGCCGAACGCAGTTGCTGGCAACTACCGTAATACAACCTAAGGACAAATTGGCTTCCGTCATGATATAGCGTCTTAATACATTGTGGGGGTGGTAAGCCCGACGCACTTCTCCACACATGCTTGAAGTCAAGGAGGCAGCGGCCTCCTTTATATTTTTTAGCTCTGTATGTAATGTTTTCCAAGTATGTCTTTAACAGTAGGGCTGGAGGGAATGGGTTAAGTTATGAAATTGGTATTTTAGGGCGCTGTTTCAGTTTTTGCCTCAGGCAGCAGAAAAGCTAGGTGCAACCCTGAATGACCCCTACTGTGCCAGAAGAATAATATAGAAACACCCTGACCTGTCACAAACTGTGAGAAGTAGTGGGGGAAGGCAAGTGACAACGACTCTGAGCACATTTCCGTTTCACAAAAGTGGTTGTCAGTTTTCAGCCTTATTCAGTTACCGTACCTACAATCTATGCTCAATAACTTTATTATTAAACCAGCAAATACTGTTGTAATACTGCCTCTTTGGACAAGAATATGACTACTATAATGATGCCTCATGTACAAGAAATTAACTACTATGACACTGCCTCCTGTGTACAAGAATATAATTACTATAATACTGCCTCCTATGTGCAAGAATATACCTACTATAATACTGCCTCCTATGTACAAGAATATAACTACTATAATACTGCCTCCTATGTACAAGAATATAACTACTATAATACTGCCTCCTATGTGCAAGAATATACCTACTATAATACTGCCTCCTATGTACAAGAATATAACTACTATAATACTGCCTCCTGTGTACAAGAATATAACTACTATAATGCTGCCCCCTATGTACAAGAATATAACTACTATAATACTGCCTATGTGTAAGACTATAACTTCTATAATACTGCCCCATGTACAGGAATATAACTACTATCATGCTGCCTTCTATGTCCAAGAATATATTTACTATAATACTGCACTCTATATATTACTACTATAATACTCCTATACCATGCCTTAAAGTAGAACTGTCGATTTAAAAAAAAAAAAAATTTGAGTATTGGATTGTGGTGATTAATATCTCCTTGGTGGCCCTTTTTAAAATTTTCACTGTGTATTCAATTACCCCTTAATTCCATAGTTTTGTTCCCTGTACTGCCTACTTTTACCTGTGCTTAAAATAAGGTTGCTAGTCATGGTCCGTCTATCTGTTGAAGGACGGAGGATGCAGAAGCACGCAGCCTGCAAGGTCAGATTACTGACAGTCAGGGACTGTAAGTAAATGATTAAAGCCAGGTCCTCCCCAGCAGCTGATAACAGTGCCTGGGCTGTGTGCACTTCTCCCTGTCCCTGCGCTTGGCAGACGCTCCCTCACTCAGCAGAGCTGGAGAATGCAGAGTTGAAGCAGCGCAGACCAGGGAAGGGAGATCTGCCATCTGCTCAGTGTATAAATGAAAGCAACATGTGGTAAGAGGACCCCTTTGTGCTGCAGGAGATTAACCCTTTAGGGGGAGGGCTCTGGTTACTGACACTTTTGGGGGGCTATTGTTACTGGCTAGTGAGGGCAGGCGGGATTAGCCTCAGGGTGAGGGCAGTGGCGGCCATCTTAACTGAATAGTGAAATTGCAGTTTTATGCAGACTGGTTGCTAAGGGCTGAATCTTATTAAATATGGGGTAAGTCAGTCTAATAGTAACTGATTCTGGAATATCATGTTATTAGTAACTACATAGATGAAAATTGAAATTAGGGTCTAAGTGTGACAGTTATCCTTTAAACAAAAAAAAAATAATGTAAACCCCTTGAACTTTTCCAAAACTTTTTCACATTTTTTACACCCAAAAATGTACACTTATTTTATTGGGATGTTATGTAATAAATCAACACAAAGTAGCAAGTATGAGTGAAGTGAAAAGAAAAAATATTTAATCTGAAAAGTGCAGTGAGCATTTGTATTCAGCTCCCTATACTCTGATACCCCTAAATAAAATCCAGTGTGACTAATTGCCTTCAGAAATCACTTCATTAGTAAACAGAGTCCACCTGTGTGTACAAACCGGATTCCAAAAAAGTTGGGACACTAAACAAATTGTGAATAAAAACTGAATGCAATGATGTGGAGATGGCAAATGTCAATATTTTATTTGTAATTGAACGTAGATGACAGATCAAACGTTTAATCCGAGTAAATGTATCATTTTAAAGGAAAAATACGTTGATTCCAATTTTCACGGTGTCAACAAATCCCAAAAAAGTTGGGACAAGTAGCAATAAGAGGCTGGAAAAAGTAAATTTGAGCATAACGAAGAGCTGGAAGACCAATTAACACTAATTAGGTCAATTGGCAACATGATTGGGTATAAAAAGAGCTTCTCAGAGTGGCAGTGTCTCTCAGAAGCCAAGATGGGTAGAGGATCACCAATTCCCACAATGTTGCGCAGAAAGATAGTGGAGCAATATCAGAAAGGTGTTACCCAGCGAAAAATTGCAAAGACTTTGCATCTATCATCATCAACTGTGCATAACATCATCCGAAGATTCAGAGAATCTGGAACAATCTCTGTGCGTAAGGGTCAAGGCCGTAAAACCATACTGGATGCCCATGATCTCCGGGCCCTTAAACGACACTGCACCACAAACAGGAATGCTACTGTAAAGGAAATCACAGAATGGGCTCAGGAATACTTCCAGAAACCATTGTCAGTGAACACAATCCACCGTGCCATCTGCCGTTGCCAGCTGAAACTCTACAGTGCAAAGAAGAAGCCATTGCTAAGCAAGATCCACAAGCTCAGGCGTTTTCACTGGGCCAGGGATCATTTAAAATGGAGTGTGGCAAAATGGAAGACTGTTCTGTGGTCAGACGAGTCACAATTCAAAGTTCTTTTTGGAAATCTGGGACGCCATGTCATCCGGACCAAAGAGGACAAGGACAACCCAAGTTGTTATCAACGCTCAGTTCAGAAGCCTGCATCTCTGATGGTATGGGGTTGCATGAGTGCGTGTGGCATGGGCAGCTTGCATGTCTGGAAAGGCACCATCAATGCAGAAAAATATATTCAGGTTCTAGAACAACATATGCTCCCATCCAGACGTCATCTCTTTCAGGGAAGACCCTGCATTTTTCAACAAGATCATGCCAGACCACATTCTGCATCAATCACAATATCATGGCTGCGTAGGAGAAGGATCCGGGTACTGAAATGGCCAGTCTGCAGTCCAGATCTTTCACCTATAGAGAACATTTGGTGCATCATAAAGAGGAAGGTGCAACAAAGAAGGCCCAAGACGATTGAACAGTTAGAGGCCTGTATTAGACAAGAATGGGAGAGCATTCCTATTTCTAAACTTGAGAAACTGGTCTCCTCGGTCCCCAGACGTCTGTTGAGTGTTGTAAGAAGAAGGGGAGATGCCACAAAGTGGTGAAAATGGCCTTGTCCCAACTTTTTGGGGATTTGTTGACACCATGAAATTCTGATTCAACATATTTTTCCCTTTAAAATGGTACATTTTCTCAGTTTAAACTTTTGTTCCGTGATTTATGTTCTATTCTGAATAAAATATTAGAAGTTGGCACCTCCACATCATTGCATTCAGTTTTTATTCACGATTTGTATAGTGTCCCAACTTTTTTGGAATCCGGTTTGTAATTTATTCTCAGTATAACTACAGCTGTTCTGTGAAGGCCTCAACATTAATGATCAAACTGCATCATGAAAACTAAGGAACACACCAGACAGGTCAGGGATAAAGTTGTGGAAAAGTGTTAAGCAGGGTTAGGTTATAAAAAAATATCCCAAGTTCTGAACATCTCACGGAGCACTGTTCAATCCATCATCCGAACCAAGACATGACTGTTCACCTAAACTGACAGCCCAGGCAAGGAGAGCAGTAATTAGAGAAGCAGCCAAGTAGCCCATGGTCACTCTGGAAGACCTGCAGAGATCCAAAGCTCATGTCGGGGAATCTGTCCACAGGACAACTATTAGTTGTGTACTTCACAAATCTGGCCGTTATAAAAGAGTGGCAAGAAGAAAGCAATTTTTAAAGCAAACCATAAGAAGTCCCGTTTGTAGTTTGCCACAAGCCATGTAGAGAACACAGCAAACATGTGGAAGAAGGTGCTCTGGTCAGATGCAAAACGTTATGTGTGGCGGAAAACTTACACTGCACATCACCCTGGATACACCATCCCCACCATGAAACATGTTGGAGGCAGCATAATACTGTGGGTATGCTTTTCTTCAGCAGGGACCGGAAGCTGGTCAGAGTTGATAGGAAGATGGATGGAACTAAATACAGGGCAATCCTGGAGGAAAACCTGGTACAGGCTGCAAATGACTAGAGAGTGAGGCTTAGGTTCACCTTCCACCAGGACAACGACCCTAAACATACAGCCAGAGCTACAATGGAATGGTGTTAGAATGGCCCTAAATCCCATTGAGAATCTGTGACATCCAATCTTTCTGATCTTGAGCTATTTTGCAAAGTTTGTAGAGACATACTCCAAAAGACTTTCAGCTGTAATTGCAGTGAAACGTGGTCCTATAGAGTATTGACTCAGGGGTGCTGAATACAAACGCACGCCACACTATACAGATTTTTATTTATAAATATTTTTGAAAAACTTGTATCATTTTCTTTTCACTTCACATATACTTGCTACTTTGTGTTGGTCTATCACATACAATACCAATGAAATGCATTGAAGTCTGTGAGTGTAACATGACAAAATATGGAAAAAATCAAGGAGTACAAATACTTTTTCAAGGCATGTTTAAGAAGATGGGCGGATTGGCCATAGAGCTAGACAGGGAAATTTCCCGGTGGGCCGATGTCCAGGGCGCCACATGAGCCCTCCTCCGTATCAGCCAGTGGAAGTTTTTGGGGATGTACACAAACATAGAAAAGGATTCTTTACGGTAAGAGCAGTGAGACTATGGAACTCTCTGCCTGAGGAGGTGGTGATGGTGAGTACAATAAAGGAATTCAAGAGGGGCCTGGATGTATTTCTGGAGTGTAATAATATTACAGGCTATAGCTACTAGAGAGGGCTCGTTGATCCAGGGAGTTATTCTGATTGCCTTATTGGAGTCAGGAAGGAATTTTTTATTCCCCTAAAGTAGGGATAATTGGCTTCTACCTCACAGTTTTTTTTTGCCTTCCTCTGGATCAACTTGCAGGATAACAGGCCGAACTGGATGGACAAATGTCTTTTTTCGGCCTTATATACTATGTTACTATGTTACTATTTTGTGCTGCTGCTGGTAGTATTTGGTGATGGACTGTGGTATTTGGCTCTGTTGGGGTGGTATAATGTGCCGCAATATGGTATTGCTGGCCCTGCCTTCCATCAATTTGGACCCAACTAGAAATTGGGGCCACTTTTAGTATTTTTTCCAGGGCCACATTAAGTTCTCTGTATAACAATACACCTTTACCTTGTTTCCTGCAGGTTTGTGTGAAGTATCTGCATGACACATGTGATCTCGGTAAGGATTGTACACGGCTTCACATTTGTGGTTTCTTCACACGAGGAGAATGTAATCGTCGCGTCTGTAAACGTTCTCATCACCTCCTGGAGTTCAGTTCGGACTTAATACTAAACCGCTGTCGTATGTCTGAGGTGTCTATTCAGAACTTTCAGATGCTATGTACCGTGAAACACAATGAACGCCTTCAGTCACTGAGGGAAGAGGGAAATAGGGAAAATGAGAGGGGGCGTCCTGCAGTACACAGGGGCAGAGGAAGACCCAGGAACAAACAGAAGCGAGAGTCTGAGGGTGTGTCACGAGACAAGAGTCGTGGACGTCAAAATGAAAGAGCAGGTATGTGGCATACAGTAAGTATTTACTTAGGATACATTAAGTGCTGTTGTCACAAGGATAAGTATTTAATAGCTTCACCCAGAGAGAGTTAACCACTTCAGCCCCCAGTGCTTAAACACCCTGAAAGACCAGGCCACTTTTTACACTTCTGCACTACACTACTTTCACCGTTTATTGCTCGGTCATGCAACTTACCACCCAAATGAATTTTACCTCCTTTTCTTCTCACTAATAGAGCTTTCATTTGGTGGTATTTCATTGCTGCTGACATTTTTACTTTTTTTGTTATTAATCGAAATTTAACGATTTTTTTGCAAAAAAATGACATTTTTCACTTTCAGTTGTAAAATTTTGCAAAAAAAACGAGATCCATATATAAATTTTGCTCTAAATTTATAGTTCTACATGTCTTTGATAAAAAAAAATGTTTGGGTAAAAAAAAAAATGGTTTGGGTAAAAGTTATAGCGTTTACAAACTATGGTACAAAAATGTGAATTTCCGCTTTTTGAAGCAGCTCTGACTTTCTGAGCACCTGTCATGTTTCCTGAGGTTCTACAATGGCCAGACAGTACAAACACCCCACAAATGACCCCATTTCGGAAAGTACACACCCTAAGGTATTCGCTGATGGGCATAGTGAGTTCATAGAACTTTTTATTTTTTGTCACAAGTTAGCGGAAAATGATGATTTTTTTTTTTTTTCTTCTTACAAAGTCTCATATTCCACTAACTTGTGACAAAAAATAAAAACCTCTATGAACTCACTATGCCCATCACGAAATACCTTGGGGTCTCTTCTTTCCAAAATGGGGTCACTTGTGGGGTAGTTATACTGCCCTGGCATTCTAGGGGCCCAAATGTGTGGTAAGGAGTTTGAAATCAAATTCTGTAAAAAATGACCTGTGAAATCCGAAAGGTGCTCTTTGGAATATGGGCCCCTTTGCCCACCTAGGCTGCAAAAAAGTGTCACACATCTGGTATCTCCGTACTCAGGAGAAGGTGGGGAATGTGTTTTGGGGTGTCTTTTTACATATACCCATGCTGGGTGAGATAAATATCTTGGTCAAATGCCAACTTTGTATAAAAAAATGGGAAAAGTTGTCTTTTGCCAAGATATTTCTCTCACCCAGCATGGGTATATGTAAAATGACACCCCAAAACACATTCCCCACCTTCTCCTGAGTACGGAGATACCAGATGTGTGACACTTTTTTGCAGCCTAGGTGGGCAAAGGGGCCCATATTCCAAAGAGCACCTTTCGGATTTCACAGGTCATTTTTTACAGAATTTGATTTCAAACTCCTTACCACACATTTGGGCCCCTAGAATGCCAGGGCAGTATAACTACCCCACAAGTGACCCCATTTTGGAAAGAAGAGACCCCAAGGTATTCGCTGATGGGCATAGTGAGTTCATGGAAGTTTATATTTTTTGTCACAAGTTAGTGGAATATGAGACTTTGTATGAAAAAAAAAAAAAAAAAGAAATCATCATTTTCCACTAACTTGTGACAAAAAATAAAAACTTCCATGAACTCACTATGCCCATCAGCGAATACCTTGGGGTCTCTTCTTTCCAAAATGGGGTCACTTGTGGGGTAGTTATACTGCCCTGGCATTTTCCAGGGGCCCTAATGTGTGGTAAGTAGGTAAATGACCTGTGAAATCCTAAAGGTGCTCTTTGGAATATGGGCCCCTTTGCCCACCTAGGCTGCAAAAAAGTGTCACACATCTGGTATCTCCGTACTCGGGAGAAGTTGGGGAATGTGTTTTGGGGTGTCATTTTACATATACCCTTGCTGGGTGAGAGAAATATCTTGGCAAAAGACAACTTTTCCCATTTTT
Source organism: Bufo bufo (assembly GCF_905171765.1). Taxonomy (NCBI): domain Eukaryota; kingdom Metazoa; phylum Chordata; class Amphibia; order Anura; family Bufonidae; genus Bufo; species Bufo bufo. The sequence goes on along the minus strand of NC_053389.1, from coordinate 234,942,190 downwards.
TTATACAAAGTTGGCATTTGACCAAGATATTTCTCTCACCCAGCATGGGTATATATAAAAAGACACCCCAAAACACATTCCTCAACTTCTCCTGAATACAGAGATACCAGATGTGTGACACTTTTTTGCAGCCTAGATGCGCAAAGGTGCCCAAATTCCTTTTAGGAGGGCATTTTTAGACATTTGGATACCAGACTTCTTCTCACGCTTTGGGGCCCCTAGAATGCCAGGGCAGTATAAATACCCCACATGTGACCCCATTTTGGAAATAAGACACCCCAAGGTATTCAATGAGGGGCATGGCGAGTTCATAGAAATTTTTTTTTTTTGGCACAAGTTAGCGGAAATTGATATTTTTAATTTTTTTCTCACAAAGTCTCCCGTTCCGCTAACAAAAATTTCAATCTTTCATGGACTCAATATGCCCCTCACGGAATACCTGGGAGTGTCTTCTTTCCGAAATGGGGTCACATGTGGGGTATTTATACTGCCCTGGCATTCTAGGGGCCCTAAAGCGTGAGAAGAAGTCTGGAATATAAAGGTCTAAAAAATTTTACGCATTTGGATTCCGTGAGGGGTATGGTGAGTTCATGTGAGATTTTATTTTTTGACACAAGTTAGTGGAATATGAGACTTTGTAAGAAAAAAAAATAATAATTCCGCTAACTTGGGCCAAAAAAAATGTCTGAATGGAGCCTTACAGAGGGGTGATCAATGACAGGGGGGTGATCAATGACAGGGGTGGTGATCAATGACAGGGGGGGTGATCAATGACAGGGGGGGTGATCAATGACAGGGGGGGTGATCAATGACAGGGGGGTGATCAGGGAGTCTATATGGGGTGATCACCACAGTCATTGATCATGCCCCTGTAAGGCTTCATTCAGACGTCCGGATGCGTTCTGCGGATCGGATCCATCTATCAGTGCATCCGTAAAAATCATGCGGACATCTGAATGGAGCTTTACAGGGGGGTGATCAGGGAGTCTATATGGGGTGATCACCACAGTCATTGATCATGCCCCTGTAAGGCTTCATTCAGACGTCCGGATGCGTTTTGAGGATCGGATCCATCTATCAGTGCATCCGTAAAAATCATGCGGACATCTGAATGGAGCTTTACAGGGGGGTAATCAATGACAGGGGGGTGATCACCACAGTCATTGATCATGCCCCTGTAAGGCTTCATTCAGACGTCCGGATGCGTTTTGCGGATCGGATCCATCTATCAGTGCATCCGTAAAAATCATGCGGACATCTGAATGGAGCTTTACAGGGGGGTGATCAGGGAGTCTATATGGGGTGATCACCACAGTCATTGATCATGCCCCTGTAAGGCTTCATTCAGACGTCCGGATGCGTTTTGCGGATCGGATCCATCTATCAGTGCATCCGTAAAAATCATGCGGACATCTGAATGGAGCTTTACAGGGGGGTGATCAGGGAGTCTATATGGGGTGATCACCACAGTCATTGATCATGCCCCTGTAAGGCTTCATTCAGACGTCCGGATGCGTTTTGCGGATCGGATCCATCTATCAGTGCATCCGTAAAAATCATGCGGACATCTGAATGGAGCTTTACAGGGGGGTGATCAGGGAGTCTATATGGGGTGATCACCACAGTCATTGATCATGCCCCTGTAAGGCTTCATTCAGACGTCCGGATGCGTTTTGCGGATCGGATCCATCTATCAGTGCATCCGTAAAAATCATGCGGACATCTGAATGGAGCTTTACAGGGGGGTGATCAGGGAGTCTATATGGGGTGATCACCACAGTCATTGATCATGCCCCTGTAAGGCTTCATTCAAACGTCCGGATGCGTTTTGCGGATCGGATCCATCTATCAGTGCATCCGTAAAAATCATGCGGACATCTGAATGGAGCTTTACAGGGGGGTGATCAGGGAGTCTATATGGGGTGATCACCACAGTCATTGATCATGCCCCTGTAAGGCTTCATTCAGACGTCCGGATGCGTTTTGCGGATCCGATCCATCTATCAGTGCATCCGTAAAAATCATGCGGACATCTGAATGGAGCTTTACAGGGGGGTAATCAATGACAGGGGGGTAATCAATGACAGGGGGGTGATCAGGGAGTCTATATGGGGTGATCACCACAGTCATTGATCACGCCCCTGTAAGGCTTCATTCAGACGTCCGGATGCGTTTTGCGGATCCGATCCATCTATCAGTGGATCCGTAAAAATCATGCGGACGTCTGAATGGAGCTTTACAGGGGGTTGATCAATGACAGGGGGGTAATCAATGACAGGGGGGTGATCAGAGAGTCTATATGGGGTGATCAGGGGCTAATAAGGGGTTAATAAGTGACGGGGGGGGGGGGTGTAGTGTAGTGGTGCTTGGTGCTACTTTACTGAGCTACCTGTGTCCTCTGGTGGTCGATCCAAACAAAGGGGACCACCAGAGGACCAGGTAGCAGGTATATTAGACGCTGTTATCAAAACAGCGTCTAATATACCTGTTAGGGGTTAAAAAAAATCACATCTCCAGCCTGCCAGCGAACGATCGCCGCTGGCAGGCTGGAGATCAACTCTCTTACCTTCCGTTCCTGTGAGCGCGCGCGCCTGTGTGCGCGCGTTCACAGGAAATCTCGGCCATCGCGAGATGACGCATATATGCGTGACTCTGCGCAGGGCTGCCACCTCCGGAACGCGATCCTGCGTTAGGCGGTCCGGAGGTGGTTAAAGGGGAATTTCGGTTATGTAACCTTTCTTCAACTCCTGTAGCGTTGGTGTGTATGTGGTGCACTTAAACTCACCTGATACATATCAGCCTCTGAAGTGACTCTGTTTTTAAATTATGCACCCCCAGGTCTGCTTCTCTTTTTTGAAACACACAGTGGAGCGCACATCCTCTGTCATATGATGTTTGTGAGAAAGACAGAACAACACATACAGAGAGAGATATGGGAAACAGTGAGATACATAGTGAAAAACAGACACACTGTAATGGTCCCTTTACACGAGACGACGATCTAGCAGACTGTCGGGAAGGAAGCGTTCCTTCCCGAAAATCTGCTGATCGCTAGCGGAGGAGACGGGTGCATTTACAAGCACCGATCTCATCCAGATTATAGGGAGTTCGTAATCGCTAATGCCATCACTCTTCCTCATACTGTCTCGTTTAGGCTACTTTCACACTTGCGTTCGGAGCGGATCCGTCTGGTATCTGCACAGACGGATCCGCTCCTATAATGCAATTGATGGTATCCGTTCAGAACGGATCTGTCTGCATTATATTTCAGAAAAAAAACTAAGTCTAAAAGTTAGTCAGACGGATCCGTCCTGACTTTGCATTGAAAGTCAATGGGGGACGGATCCGTTTGAAATTGCACCATATTGTGTCAACTTCAAACGGATCTGTCCCCATTGACTTACATTGTAAGTCTGGACGGATCCGTTTGGCTCCGCACGGCCAGGCGGACACCCGAACGCTGCAAGCAGCGTTCGGGTGTCCGCTTGCTGAGCGGAACGGAGGCCAAACGGAGCCAGACTGATGCATTCTGAGAGGATCCGCATCCACTCAGAATGCATTGGGGCCGTACGGATCCGTTCGGGGCCGCTTGTGAGAGCCTTCAAACGGAGCTCACAAGCAGAACCCCGAAAGTAGCCTTACACAGCACAATCTGCCACTGGGAAATGTGATCTTTTGTGCTGCACAAAAGATACAATTACTTGATGAATGAGTGTTTTGCTTAGGCTACTTGCACACCTGTTCCAGCCCCATTGAAGTATAATGAGGGCTGGCTGACAGTGTGGTTGCATCCGTCTGACAAACGGAGGATCGTCTGAACACAAACCGCAGCATGCTGCGCTTTTTGTCTGGACGATCTTCCTCCTGCCTGCCAGAACAGGCTACTGAACATCTGCGAACGCATAAGTGAAGGTGCTGGCACACAGTGCAGTTCTGACATGCATTCAGGATGCAGTTTTTATTGTAGCTAGTTGAAACACCAGGGTTTAAAGAGGCTCCTAAACTGGCTAAATTGAAAACTGCATCCTTAACCTCTTATGGCACCCCGCCGTACATGTATGGTGTTGGTGGACGTGACTTAAAGACCAGCGCCGTATATGTACGGTGGGCTGATCGGGCGGGTGCAGGAGCTGCGCCCGCCCGATCAGCAGCGCGGACCCGGCAGTCACTGACAGCCGGGCCCCTGCTGCATACGCCGGCATAGGTGAAAACACAGATGCCAGCGTATTAAATCCTTGTATGCCGCGGTCAAAGCTGACTGCGGCATGCGGAGGGTAGACGTATACATCGGGTCCCCAATGGCAGAGAACGCAAGCCCAATGCCTTCCATAGGCATCGGGGCTTGCCTTCTACGGAAGCCTGTGAGATCCAGCCCTTAGGCTGGGTCTCACAGGCAGGCTGTCAGCATACAAGCTGACATGCAATGTATTACAACACAGGTTGTATTGTAATGCATTGCAGAGGGGATCAGATCCCAGAAGTTGAAGTCCCAGAGTGGGACAAAAATAGGTAAAATAAAGTAAAAATAAAAAAAATGTTTTTCATAATTAAAAAAAAATAAAGTTTCAAGTAAAAAAAAAGAAAAGCCCCTTTCCCAAAATAAAACACATAAAATTGAAAAAAAAATTGAAAAAAGAAAAACAGACATATTGGGTACTGCCGCTTACGTTACGACCGTCTCTATAAAAATATCACATGATCCACCCCCTCATCTGAATGCAGTAGAAAAAATTAAATAAAACGGTGTCAAAAAAGCCATTTACATACCGTACATCACAAAAAGTGTAATACCAAGCGATCAAAAAGTCATATGCCCCCTAAAATAGTACCAATAAAACCGTCATCTCATACCGGAAAAAAATGAGCCCTACATAAGACATTCGCAAAAAAAAAAAAACTATGGCTTTCAGAATATGGAGACACAAAAAAAATCATTTTTGAAAAAAAATGCTTTATTATGTAAAACTGAATAACCAAAAAAGTTGTCATATTTGTATTATCACGTCCGTAACAACTTGCTCTATAAAAATAGCACATGATCTAACCTGTCAGATGAACATTGTAAAAAACAAAAAATAAAAACAGTACCAAAACAGCTATTTTTTGTTACCTTGTAATATAGAGCAACCAAAAATCATGTACCCTAAAATAGTACCAACAAAACTGACACCTTACCCGTAGTTTTCAAAATGGGGCCACTTTTTTGGAGTTTCTACTTTAGGGGTGCATCAAAAGGTCTTCAAATGTGACATGGCAACTTTAAAATTATCCCAGTGAAATCTGCCGTCCAAAAACCATATGGCGTTCCTTTCCTTCTGCGCCCTGCAGTGTGCCCGTACAGCAGTTTACGACCACATATGGGGCGTTTCCATAAACTACAGAATCAGACCTCATGCAGACGACCGTTGTGTGCATCCGTGGCCGTTGTTCCGTTTTCCGTGATTTTCTGCGGACCCATTGACTTTCAATGGGTCCGTTGAAAACGTGGAAAATGCACCGTTGTTCATCCGCGGCCGTGATGCGTGTTTCCTGTCCGTCCAAAAAATATGACCTGTCCTATTTTTTTGACGGACAATGGTTCACGGACCCATTCAAGTCAATAGGTCCGTGAAAAAACACGGATGCACACTAGATTGGCATCCGCGTCCGTGATCCGTGGCCGTTGGCAACTTTCACACAGACGGATCACAGATCCGTCTGCATAAAAACTTTTTCAGATATGAGTTTTCACTTCGTGAAAACTCATATCCGACAGTATATTCTAACACAGAGGCGTTCCCATAGTGATGGGGACGCTTCAAGTTACAATATAATACTGAGAACTGTGTACATGACTGCCCCCTGCTGCCTGGCAGCAACCGATCTTTTACAGGGGGCTGTGATTTGCACAATTAACCCCTCAGGTGCCACACCTAAAGGGTTAATTGTGTGTATCATAGCCCCCTGTAAGAGATCAGGTGCTGCCAGGCAGGAGGGGGCAGACCCCCTCCCTCCCCAATATTATATTCATTGGTGGCCAGTGCGGCCTCCCCCCTCCCCCCCCAGTTAAAATCACGTTCCGAATGCCCCATCATTGGTGGCCAGTGCGGCCTCACATCTCCCCCCCACCCTAGTTAAAATCACGTTCCGAATCCCCCATCATTGGTGGCCAGCTAATGTGAAAGTAGCCTTACTGGAAACAATGGATTAAAATGGAAAATATGCCAAAAAAGTGAAATTCTGAAATGTCATCTATATATTCCTTTAATTCTTGTGGAACACCTAAAGGGTTAACAACGTTTTGAATACCTTGAGGGGTGTAGTTTCTAAAATAGGGCCATTTATGGGTGGTTTCTATTATGTAAGCCCCACAAAGTGACTTCAGACCTGAACTGGTCCTTAAAAATTGGGTTTTGGAAATTTTCTTAAAAATTTCAAGATTTGCTTCTAAACTTCGAAGCCTTCTAATGTCCCCAAAAAAGAAAATGTCATTTACAAAATGATCCAAACATGAAGTAGACATATGGGGAATGTAAAGTAATAACTATCTGTTTTAAAAGCAGAGAAATTGAAATTTTGAAAAATGCGAATTTTTCCAAATTTTTGGTATATTATTTTTTTATAAATAAAAATGAAATATTTTGACTCAAATTTACCACTGTCATGAAGTACAATAAGTGACGAGAAAACAATCTCAGAATGGCTTGAATAAGTAAAAGCGTTTTAAAGTTATCACTACATAAAGTGACACGTGTCAGATTTTCAAAAAATGGCCTGGTCCTTAAGGTGAAAAATGGCAGGGTCCTGAAGGGGTTAATGCATGTCAGCACTTCACTGTGTGCCAACACCCTCACAGACACACACAGTAAGGGCTTGTTCACACGACCGTGCCGTGTTTTGCGGTCCACAAATTGTGCATCCGCAAAACATGGATGCTGCCCGTGTGCCTTCTGCAATTTGCGGAACGGAGCAGGAGGCCCGTTATAGAAATGCCTATTCTTGTCCGCAAAACAAACAAGAATAGGACATGACTCATAATTTTTATGGGGCCACGGAACGGAGCAACGGATGCGGACAGCACACGGGAGTGCTGTCCGCATCTTTTGCGGCCCCATTGAAGTGAATGGGTCCGCACCAGAGCCGAAAAAAAATGCGGCTCGGATGCTGAACTAAACCACGGTCGTGTGAATGAGCCCTAATACAGAAACAGCAAATACAGACAGACAGGCGACAGCTACGTAAAAGGCAGACATACTAGCATCAAGACACAGAAAGCAGTTTGAAACAGCAGGCAACAGATGAAACAGAAAGGAGAAGATCTGCACAGGCAAGTGGAAAAAAGAATCAGATATAGATACAACAAAACCTCAGTTTACTGCTACATGTCAGGATTATTCAGCAAGCCAGTTTCAGGTGATGTAGAGCACAGCCCCCTTACATGCCTTGTGGAATCAGCTGTCAGGAAGTTCAGAGCAGAGAAGCCCTAACCAGAGCTACTCCTGGGTGCAAGAGAATGCTCATTCACAGAGCGGAGGACCTGAGCATGCTCGACCAGCAGCAGGAGAGAGCAGACAGGTCGTAACTAAGGGATGCAGGAGTGAGTGTAAACAAGGCAGAGGGAGACTAAGGCTACTTTCACACTAGAGTTTTAGTTTTCCCGTATTGAGATCCGTCATAGGGGCTCAATACCGGAAAAAAAACGCTTCAGTTTTGTCTCCATTCATTGTCAATGAGGACAAAACTGAACTGAACAGAACGAAATGCTCCAAAATGCATTCCCTTCGGTTTAGTTGCATTCCCAGACTGGAGACCAAACCGCAACATGTTGTAAGTTGCTTTCCATCCTGAGATGCGGAGTAAGCTGGCATGACCCCCAATGCAAGTCAATGGGGACGGATCCATTTTCTCTGCCACAATAGAAAACAGATCTGTCCTCCATTGACTTTCAATGGTGTTCATGACTGGATCTGTCTTGGCTATGTTAAAGATAATACAACCGGATCCGTTCATAACGGATGCAGATGATTGTATTATCATTAACGGAAGCGTTTTTGCTGAACCCTGCCGGATCCAGTAAAAACGCTAGTGTCAAAGTAGCCTTAGGCTACTTTCACTAGGGATCGACCGATTATCGGTTTTACCGATATTATCGGCCGATATGGAGGATTTTGAACGTTATCGGCATCTATTTTGCCGATATACTGATAACTTATTGTGAACAAGGATCGCGCTGCTGACAGCGCTCTCCGTGTTCCCTTAGCAGCACAGGGGAGAAGGAAGCAGTGTCTCCCTCCCCCCTGTGTCGCTGCTGCCGCTGCCACCAATGAGAGGAGGGAGGACAAGAGGAGGGGCAGGGCTGTGGCCACTGCGCCACCAATGAAGATAACTCTCTCATTAATTCATATACAGGAGGCGGGGGCTGGCTGCAGAATCACATAGCCGGCTCCCGACCTCTATGACAAGTAGCTGCGATCTGCGGTAGTTAACCCCTCAGGTGACGCACCTCAGGGGTTAACTGCCGCAGATCGCAGCTACCGCTCATAGAGGTCGGGAGCCGGCTATGTGATTCTGCAGCCAGCCCCCGCCTCCTGTATATGAATTAAGGAGAGAGTTGTCTTCATTGGTGGCGCAGTGCGCCCCCCCAAACCCCAGTATTAAACCATTGGTGGCGCCATGCACCCCCCCCAACCCCAGTATTAATCACTGGAGGTGCAGTGCGCCCCCCCCCCAACCCCAGTATGAATCATTGGTGGCGCAGTGCGCCCCCCCACCCAAGCCCCCCAGTATTAATTATTGGTGGCAGTGGCCACAGGGTCCCCTCTCCCCTCCTCCTCCGATCGGAGCCCAAGCAGTGTAAGCCTGGGGCTCCGATCGGTTACCATGGCATCCAGGACGCTATTGAAGCCCTGGCTGCCATGTTCAGCTCCATGCTGCTGTGTGCACAAAGCACAGAGCACAGAGCAGCAGGGACAGTGTGAGATCCTATTCACCCTGATAGAGCTCTAGGACAAGGGTTCTAAATTATCGGCTATCGACCTGAAAGTTCACATATTATCGGTATCGGCCCTAAAAAATCAATATCGATCGATCCCTAACTTTTACACCAGCATTTTGCTGGATCCATCAGGATAATACAACCGTCTGCATCCATTATGAACGGATCCGGTTGTATTATCTCTAAAATAGCCAAGACGGATCCGTCTCTAAAACTATTGAAAGTCAATGGGCGACGGATCCGTTTTCTTATGTGTCAGAGAAAATGGATCCGTCCCCATTGACTTACATTGTGAGTCAGGACGCATCCGTTTTGCTCTGCACCACGTTGTGAACAGAAAAACGCTGCTTGCAGCGTTATTCTGTCCGCGATGGGGACGCAACAAAATGGAACGGGGTACATTCTGGTGCATTCCGTTTTGTTCAGTTCCGTTTTGTCCCCATTGACAATGAATGGTGACAAAACGGAAGCGTTTTCCCCCGCTATTGAGATCCTATAACGGATATCAATAGCGGAAAGGGAAAGCACAAATGTAAAATTAGCCTAAGAAGTAAGTAGATATTATTAGAGAACAGTGCAAAAACATTTATTACAGTATATTGGACATTTGTAAAACCTGCACGATGCTTTCAAAGCAGACCCAATACAATCAACCGGAATACCCCTTTAATCTATCTAGGCGGAGCTTCAAGGGGTCTTCCTAGAAGGAGGAAAAAAGGCTTTTAATCCATGAGGAAGGATTTAAAAATAAAAAATGTAAGCATTACGCCCCTCTCTTGCCTCCGTCATTCGTTGCTATGTTCTTAACTGCTCTCCACACAGGCTGTGCAGACAGAAAATGGCTGGAAAGACCACTGGCTCTGTCAGGTCACTGTTGTAGCTGAGCATGCATTTATTGCCATTTCCTGTGTGTCAAGCTAGGACTAAGGCCTCTTGCACACGACCGTATACCCTCCGAGATATATACCGTCCGTGAGCCGGCCATATGTCCCGGAGCGGCATTGATCGTGCACACGGGTGTACACAGCATCATAGATTACTATGATGCTGTGCCACGTCGGGCCGCCCGCTGGGCTATTGTCCCACACTCACAAAAGATCATAAGAGTGCGGGATAATAGCCCTGCGGGCGGCCCGACGTCCACAGCATCATTGTAATCTATGATGCCGCTCCGGGACATATGGCCCGCTCACGGACCGCATGTCTCAGAGGGCATACGGTCGTGTGCAAGAGGCCTAAAAGTGGAGAGCAGCAGGGACTGGAGCAGTGTCGAGGAATCAGAGTTAGTAATACTTGTCTTGTCATTTTTAACCCTTTCTGATGTGTGTTTTTGGCATTGATAGTCTATAAGGTGTAAGTACATGCCATAGTATGTGCAGGAGCCTATTATTGTTTTCAACCAGCCTCTATAAATTGACTCTGATGTCACAGCCCCGCCCCCTGTTACTGACATCACTGAATAAAACAGTAATATAATTACACTGTGATCAGACATGAGATCCACACACCTTATACTACAGTAACAGCTATTCCATCTATTACTGCTGACAACCAGCCTCTATATTATGTCTGAGAGGTTGTCACAGCCCCGCCCCCTGTTACTGACATCACTGAGTATAATAGTAATATAATTACACTGTGATCAGACATGAGATCACACACCTTATACTACAGTAACTGCTATTCCATCTATTACTGCTGACAACCAGTCTCTATATCATGTCTGAGAGGTTGTCACAGCCCCGCCCCCTGTTACTGACATCACTGAATATAATAGTAATATAATTACATTGTGATCAGACATGAGATCCACACACCTTATACTACAGTAACAGCTATTCCATCTATTACTGCTGACAACCAGTCTCTATATCATGTCTGAGAGGTTGTCACAGCCCCGCCCCCTGTTACTGACATCACTGAATATAATAGTAATATAATTACATTGTGATCAGACATGAGATCCACACACCTTATACTACAGTAACAGCTATTCCATCTATTACTGCTGACAACCAGCCTCTATATCATGTCTGAGAGGTTGTCACAGCCCCGCCCCCTGTTACTGACATCACTGAGTATAATAGTAATATAATTACACTGTGATCAGACATGAGATCACACACCTTATACTACAGTAACTGCTATTCCATCTATTACTGCTGACAACCAGTCTCTATATCATGTCTGAGAGGTTGTCACAGCCCCGCCCCCTGTTACTGACATCACTGAATATAATAGTAATATAATTACATTGTGATCAGACATGAGATCCACACACCTTATACTACAGTAACTGCTATTCCATCTATTACTGCTGACAACCAGTCTCTATATCATGTCTGAGAGGTTGTCACAGCCCCGCCCCCTGTTACTGACATCACTGAATATAATAGTAATATAATTACATTGTGATCAGACATGAGATCCACACACCTTATACTACAGTAACAGCTATTCCATCTATTACTGCTGACAACCAGCCTCTATATCATGTCTGAGAGGTTGTCACAGCCCCGCCCCCTGTTACTGACATCACTGAATATAATAGTAATATAATTACATTGTGATCAGACATGAGATCCACACACCTTATACTACAGTAACAGCTATTCCATCTATTACTGCTGACAACCAGCCTCTATATCATGTCTGAGAGGTTGTCACAGCCCTGCCTCTGTTGCTATGAAAATAATTTTATTTAATAAGTTGCAATTCATTTTAGAGTCCAATATTCGGAGAAGATCAGTCAGTCGGCCGATATCTGAAGGTGGGGAGAGTGTTCTTGGCTGGTTTGGAGATGATGGAGATGAACCTCGGCTTGATAAGATAAAGAATGATTGGTTTTATGACTCATTCCTGTATGTGGCAGACACATCCCCCTCCACTGTGCAGCCCTTGATGTCATCCATAGTGCGCTACCCAACATCAACTGTATCCATATCACCTGCGCTCCAGTTTCCATTACCTGCAGCTTCACCTAGAGTGCCATCTGCTCAGCCAGGTACCGTTTAAGAAAGTGTCATCCAAAGTATCTACTGATCTGGAATTTGTTTATAACCTATAATAAATCCATAATTTCACCCACAGGAAGTCAAACTGGCCCCTCAACTCCATCTTTTACTCCACCTGCCCCTCAACCAAAATCAGCCATTACACCAGTGACCACTGTGAGTCCAGTTAATTCTCCACTAACATCTTCTGTGGGGCCAAGTAGACCAGTTAATCTTCCTATGGATCGTCCGTTGGGTGCCAATTCTATTAAGCCAATGTCCCCTCCAGGGATGAATTCATCCACAGTCCCTTCAGTGCAACCTACAGGTTCAAACAGATTGGTAAATCATCTTCCAAATCCATCTGTTCCTGAGGAGAAACCAGTGACCACCAATATTGCAAGTCCATCCAGGCCTCCACTTGTTGCCACCATCAAACCGGTAATCCCTGCTGCAGCCAGTCCTTCCAGTGCTTCAACATCTAATCCCAGATTGGTTCCTTCTCCTGCAGAAGGTTCATCTGCTCCACAGCTTAAATCAGTCGGGTCAAGTGTCTGGTCACAGTGTGAACCTGATGAAAAACTGATGCCAAGGGCAAAGCCTAAAGATGTTCTGGGCGATTTTTTGACTTTTACACCTTATCTGGGTGATCTGTTGGAGAAAGAATCAGTGTTTGAAGCAACCTGCATGTCGCCAAAGAAGTGTAAGTACATGGGCTCTGCAGGGTAGATCTACAGTAATGCATCTCCTAAAATACATCACATCTCTATCTGTTTTTTACGACCATTTCCTGGTATAACAGGTTGCCTTTGTGCTACCTTTGGATTGGAATCTATCACCAATTCACCACCTGTTAGCAGACATGTAGGATTCTGGATATGATTGGACTATAGGTCAAAATCAGTACTTAAAGGATTTAAATGTAAAATGCTGTCCAACAGTGTAGCTTTACAAGTCCTTCTGGGGACTTCATGAATACTCAGTTTGGTTACAAGTAGTGAGGTTTTATTTATCAGAATTGAGGTGCAGGATGATAGGATTAGTCTTTCTGGCTGTCTCACTTGATTATTAAAAAATAATCCGGGTAATTTACCACACTTGATCTCATACCTCTTTAAGGATTTTAAGGGAACTTACCTCTATTGTGCATTAGGGTCTATAAACCTTCAAGAAGTGACCGTGTCGATGTGGTTATGTCCAGGATATGAAATATTGATGAATCAAAAAAAATAATTCATTTAATGGTTTTTTTTTCAGCGGAGCCTTACAAAGTCCCAGAGATCTGCCTGTCAAATCTTTGGAAATACTGCAAATTAGGAAGTAAGTGTCCCTGGTGGGGAAGGGGGAGGATTATTAGGAGGGAGCCCTTGTGCTCTCGTGTGGTTGGGTTTGGAGAGCAACTTATGTGCAAGTAACGCAAGGTTCTCCTGTATTCACAGACCTTTGTCCAGACATGCATTACTACCTACCATACCGATGGCAGATTTACAAAGGAACAGATTGGGAAGACATTTCCAACATGGAAGAGATTGAGAAATACTACTGTGACCCAAAGTTTGACAGGTATGACAGGTGTCATCCAGAGCTGTGCATCATATTCTATGTACTGTATCTATAACAACTGGACATTAAAGGGTAACTCTACCTAAACCTCATAGTGGCCAATTGCAGGTAGACACCAAGAAATAGGGTTCCACTCTCACTTCCATAATTTTTTCTATGCAAGGTTATATCTTTTGGGCAGAGAATTACTAGGAAATTCCTCCCACTTTTCATTTACAGGTTTCAACCGATTGATTTTATGACTATGAAATCTGGAATGCACCGCGTCCGGCGACTCTCCACCATATCCTCGGTCAAGAAGCCATCTGACTATGTTCTGACAACTGAGTGGTTGTGGCACTGGAAGGATGAATTTGGCACCTGGACACAATATGGCCACTCTGTAAGTGGGTACAGGGCACCTCTTTATAAGTGATCTCTATAGGGGTGTAACTATAGTGGTGCAGAAGTTTCAGTTAAATCTCAGCCTGAGATGGCCCATCAAGGTCTCTCTGTCCCATATGAAGTGACAAGTTCTACAAATGACACCTGATAGTTGGTGGGATTTTGAGGGATGCCCATGATAGGGCCCAGAACTGAAGATGGATTAAGGGGGTCATTTATTAAGACAAGCATTTTAGTCGCCGATCTTAATAAGCCCGTTATCTGGTGGTGAATCTGCTGAAGTTATCTAGAGACACCAGCCTTTACATAACTTTGGCGTATCCTAAAACAGGCGTAGAAAATGATGAATGAGATGGGCCTGCCGGCCTGTCTCCTTCCCTGCCCACGTCACGCCCAGTTTTTTAGACCTGGCGTGAGTGTGGAAAAGTCGCAGATTGAGGCACAAATACCCTTTGAGCCATAATCTGTGTGAGAAATATTCCTAATATAAGCGTATTTCTGATAGTAAATGACCCCCTGAATCTTTTTCATGGTTTGTTTTGCTTTTAGAATGTGAAACAAGTGAACTCAACCATCATTTCTTCAGACCTGGAAAATGTGTATCTCTCAGATCCCACTGCAGTCATTCCTTTCAGCGCTGGAAACCAGCACTATAAGATCAACTTCCCAGGTACGAGTGTGGATAATGTAGCGATAAATGACATTTTTAGCAAAATGTATTTTCCGTGAGGGGCCACAGTGCTCCATAAATGGCCCAAACACATTTGGCACAGCTTGTTAGCTTCCCATTTAACAATTACTTATTGTTTCAGAAATGAAGCAGAGGAACATTTTGTATAAGACGGAAAAAGACATCCGCAGAAGACCAAAATTTCTGAGCTTTGAGGATGTGAAATTATTGAGAGGAAGGTAAACATTGCATTTCTTATAGATAAATGAACAGAGAGAGAGAGATATAGACATACCACTGTAGACAGATACAGAGATAATTAGATAGATATAGAGAGGATAATGAATTTATACCTGTGCAGCAAGCTCCAGTAGAGCCAGTGCAGAGGATAGTGGTGGTAGTCGCCCTGATGAGGTGTTGTTTCATGGTGAACTCCCTCAGGCCGTTGTTTCCTGGCGCCCGGACCCACTCTTCCATCTTTATCTTGTGCTGCAGGGTATCTTGCAGCCCTTTTTCTTCTGAAGATGCAGGACTCCAACCACACTCGATTGCTTAGGAGAATTGATCCATGTACCCTCCCTGGCAGGGTGATGGAATGGCAAGTCACTGCTATGACTGCTATGTGCCTGACTCTGGACTTGGATCACCTGCACTTCCTCAATTGGCTTCAGTACTTTGGGGTGGCCGCCCCACATCATAGCCAACCAGTTGGGCTTCTGTTTCTTTTCTGCCATCTTGATCAATTTGGCAAGCTCCTCTGCCTTCTTTCTCCAGCACTTCAGCGGAATGGCAACTTCTGGTGACAGGCAAACTTCTGTTCTTTTTGGCCCAAAGGCCTTTTTCATTTGGCAAAATAAAAAACGGGGGCCTAAGGTCTGAAACGCGTAAACAAGACAAGTCCTGTATTGGAAGTTTTTATCGCTTCAATAATGTATTCCTCTTTGCTACAAGATTGAGCTGGATATTACGTTTTTTGGGGCCTAATTGAAGGTACCAAACTCTCACCACCGAGAGAAACATCAGGCAGACACATCTTGCCTGCTCCACAGCTGGGCATTCTCTTTGATTTCCCATTCTGGTGGGGCGATGCATCTGTGCTTTAGTGTATGTGGCCCTGATTCAAGATGGCCAGTTAACCCCTTCTGTGTTGTTACCATGAAGTGGCTGTGGCTTCTACTGAATTCCTTCCAGCTGGGCAATAAAGTCTATTTTAAGGTCCACACAGCAATTAGGCCAACTATAGTAAGGCATGGAGGCACAATCCTGTTCGTGATACTAATTTCATGCAGTGAGTCCTCGAGGAGCCGGTGCAGATGATGGGAGTTGTAGTGACCTTGATGAGGTGTTGTGTCATGGTGTAGTCCCTTAAGCCGTTGCTCTTTGAGGATCGGTGCACAATAAGGATGAAATGAAACATATAAAAGTCTCTTTTACTAAGTGCAACTTCAGGTACATTCAATAGCGATTTGAAGTGCAATTTCTGGCACCAGTAATGATTATGGAGGCAGGTAGAATGGTTGCAGTTTAGCTCTTGTATTGTACTGGCCCAATAGTGGTCTGGGTGATGGGTGTCTTAGCCGTAGTCACTCACCATAGCAGTGTCTTCAAATGCTGGTTGTAGCTGTTCACTTTGCGGTCTGTCTTCTCAAGGATTTATGAGGCATCACGTAAAATCAAATTGAGAACCTCTCTTAGAAGCGGGAGCTCTGCAGTGTGCTTCTTCCCTCCTCTCTGGACAGCTGATTTGAGGGGCAATTTCCTGGCACCAGTAATGATTATGGAGGCAGGTTGGATGGTTGCAGTTTAGCTCTTGTATTGCACTGGCCTAATAGTAGTCTGGGTGATGAGTGTCTTAGCTGTAGTGACTCACCATAGCAGTGTCTTCAAATGCTGGTTGTAGCTGTTCACTTTGCGGTCTGTCTTCTCAAGGATTTATATGAGGCATCACTTAAAATCAAATTGTGAACCTCTCTTAGGAGAAGGAGCTCAGCAGTGTGCTTCCTTTCTCCTTTCTGGACAGGAACTTCCCCTCCTGGCAGGAAGCAGAACCAGATCACTCCTACCAAGAGGGTACGAACAGGGCAGTTAGCCGCTCTGTTCCTATCAATCACTGATATATATACTTAATGGTAACTACAGCCATAACCTATAAAAATACATAATATAAAACACAAAACTATATACAATATTGTAGTACCCCCAAGTCTGCGGTACTATATCTGCATTTTATAAATGGAAGGCTATAAGGCTGTGTTCAGATCTCCGTTTCGGATCTCCAGCTGCCTAATCTGGCGAAAATGCTGGCTGTCTGCCGGACAAAAGAACGTTGCACGCAACATTTGTTTGTACAAATGAAACCCAACATTTATCCTGGAAATCGACCGGATCACCGCTTGACCTCATTGCAGTCAATTGGGGATTCGAAAGGGAGGTAAAGGATGCTGTGAGATCTGGCAGGCTACTCTGTGCCGGAACAGCCTGTTAAATCTTCTAACTTAGATGTAAACGAAGACTAAGAGTGCCTTCACACACCAAAGATTTTGTTGCAGAAATTTCAGCGATTGAAAATCAGTTCCATTCATCTGAATGGGGTTGTTTTTGCACCAAGCACATGGATTTCTGCAAGTTCTATTCAGAAGAATTGAACTGATTTTCAGTTGCAGCAATTTCAACAACAAAATCTGATACATGTGAAGACATCCTAATAGCTTACTTGCTGCTCCCGGATCTTCTATCAGGTGGCCCTATGTAACCTGTCATGCTTAAATGTATTCTTTTAGCAAAAAAACACCAGGAGCCAAGCCATCCCCGAAATCAGGAACGTCTCCTCTGAAGACTGACATCTACCCTAAGACGTGGGACTCTGAGGCCATGCCAGAGATAGGCTGCAGGGTAATAAACAGAGTCCCTATGACATGATGGATAAAATGGGACTTAAGGTGTTAACTTCTGTTTTTCTGTCTCCCACCAAGAATGTTCTTGTCTCTAACACATCCAGCGAGTTCTCGGAAATTGTAAACAGCTTCACCAAGACAGTAAGCGGCCATGTGGTTAAGAATATGTGGCGACTCCAGAACCCATCTCTGTGGCAGGTCTTTCAGTGGTATGTCAGCCCTTTATCCTCACATCTTACGATGTTTAATATGTACTCCATGAAAATAGGTATAAATTATATAAGGCCTCCCTGTAACAGTATTCCCCAGATCACCATCACTGCAATCCCCTTTACTATGGGTGTTAGGATCCCTAAGAGATGGGTGGTGGAAAAATATAGAGAGCATGCCCAACTCACATTGGCCGCATCCCCTTCATTACAATAGGACTGACCCTATAGAGATAGTATCCCCAACTCGCTATAGGTGTAGGGACCCTACAAAGAATGCCCAAGCTCATGATGGCCATTTCCTCCTTCATTATAGGTAGTGGAACCCTACAGAGATAGGATCCTTCAGCTCACTATGGGTGATGAGACATTATAGAGAATGCCCCAACTCACATTAACCTAACCTTCTTCATTGTAGGTGGTGGGAACCTAGTAACAGTGGCCTAACCTCACTTCTCGATGGGTGGGGAATCCTTTCTGGCCAGGCTGCTGTTTTGTAATGTTGTGTCTTGCTTTTAAGGCAAAAGGAACAGATGAAAAAAGTCAATCAGGGACAAGACGTGAAAGAATTCCGGTTGTTTCATGGCACAGAGAAGAAGCACATCGATGCCATCTGCAACTACAATTTTGACTGGCGTATCTGTGGTACACATGGCACTGTGTATGGACAAGGTAGATCCCAGCTCCTAGGTAGTTTGATTTGAGGGCTGTTAGTTTTTCAGCGTGGACTGCAGATGTTCACGCAGACTGGGCAATCAGATGTCACCAGACTCATTTGAAGGCATACTGGCTTTCATAAGGCTTCATGCACACGAATAGCTTGAAAAAAGCTTCTGTGATAGCTTCTGTATGCATCCTGTTTTTTCTTACTCCCATCAATAGAAAGGGCTCCTCTCCTGCACAAAAATAGACAAGAAAAGTATGTGCTGTGAGATTCCTGGATCAGGCACATGAATTCTTAAAAGAACGGATGTGTGTATGGCCCCATAACTTGTACAGGTCAGTGTGCTGTCCGTCTTACATACAAACAGCACACTGAAGAAAAATATAATTGTGTGCATGAAGCCTAGGGCCACAACAGCGCCCAACCATGGCAGCCAGTGGCACCATACATTTGTGAGTTATTAGCATTATTAATTACAAATTCAAGTTGCTATTGCAGCCACTACATTGCTTCCACTCAGCCTTATGGCCACAAATGTATTATACATATATTTTATTATACTACCACTAGACGGTGCGATTACACCCACTATATGTATATGACTTCCTCCCAGAAATACAGTAGGATACAAGGTATGTCCCAGACATCTTTGGGCCTTTTCCACAGAGCTAAAATGGATCCATGGTGTCATAATGCAAGATAAAGTGATCCAGCACTACAGGCTTTATTGAAAAGAATAATGACACCATGTGAACAACACTGCGTGCCTGTACACCTGCTCAGCTCGGGGTTTTCCATGCACTAATAGTCCGGGTGTCGGGTGAAGACAACAGAGATGAGCTGAACTTTCCTTTCTTTTCTTTGTATCAATACACAAGACAAATTTCATGTTATAATACAAATGTCAGCAATCTGTTGGTCTCCAGCAGTTGCACAGCTGCTGTACATCTCCTAGCATTGACAGACAGCTTTGGGTTCCACAATGATATATGTTTTTTTACTTGTGATTTCATGAAATCATTTCTCCATCATTTTTATATTGATGGCCTAGCCTCAGGAATCAGGATATGTCATTAATATGAGAATCTCGAGGGTCCAACTCCCATCATCCCTGCTGATCAGCTGTTCGAGGAAGCGGCTGTGCTCCCCGGAGCTCCAGTGAGCACCGAAGTTTCCTCACAGCATATCAAGCACAGTGCCACCCATTGGACAGTGACTGTGCTTGGTACTTTAGCTAGCTTCATTCACTTGAATAGGACTGAACTGCACCTAGGCCCATGACTGATGAATGTGACATCACATGGCCTACTGTAAAAAGAGGCCTAAGCGCTCAAGGAGAACTACGGCCTCCTAAAACAGCTGGTCGGCAGGGGTGTTGGGATTCGGAGGCCAATCAAATGCTGATGACCTACCCTGAGGATAGACTATCAATATCAAAATCCCGGAGAACCTTTTTAAGCAGTTGCTTGTAACTTCTCATGATTTTACCCATAGGAAGTTACTTTGCCCGAGACGCCTCGTACTCCCATAACTACTCCATAGCGACCTCTACTGGGACACGGATGATGTTCGTAGCTCGTGTGCTGGTGGGAGAGTACGTGGCGGGAAACCCCCAAATGAAACGTCCACCACTGAGACACGGAAGCATCACACGGTACTATGACTCCTGCGTGGACAATCCCATAAATCCCTCCATTTTTGTGGTGTTTGAGAAGCATCAGATCTACCCTGAGTATCTCCTGGAATACGAAGAACAGAAGAAATCCTGCATTGTTTGTTGAGGCGTCGAACATAAAACTAATCCAAGGAGGAGCAAACCTGAAATATTTCAAGAAAATTGCTACACTGTTACCAAGAATCTGAACAGAATACACACAACGGCACCTAGAATAATGATTAAGAAAGTGTGCTACACTGGGGCAGAATCACTAGTCCTGTAAACATGCCGTCTAGACCTGTAGCAGATTTATCACAGGGGCTCAGGCTGGGTGATGAATGTGGCGCAGTTTTAGGCACTTTTCTCTATACTATTAATCTATACTATTAGTTGGGTTACTTTGAGACTGGATTTCATGTTAGATTTGTGGCCAGAATTGACGCTAAATGTTGCATAGACGGTCACACTAGTTTTATGGTAAGTCATGCCCCCTTATCTGACTAGGGGTAGATAATTACTATAAGCGTAGAAGCGCCAAAATGTGCCGCATTTTGGTATAACACTACAAAATCAAGGAGCACTCACATTAGTAAGTGTGGGCCATTGTCTTATTTCAACAAATCAAAATACTGGTGCATTTGGTGTATTGAGTCTTATGAGATACATTTTCAAAAGGGGTTATAAAAACATAGCTGCCATATTCTAAAAACAACACCACCCTGTGTACAGATTGTGTGTGGTATTGCACGTCATTTACGTCAATGGAGCTGAGCTGCAATACCAGACACAACCTGTGGACAGGTGTTGTGCTGTTCTTGGATGAAAGCAGTCATGTTTTTCTAATCCTGGACAACCTGGTGAAAACATTGGGGGTCATTTACTAAGACATGCGTCTAACCCCGTGCGCTGGATCCACCGAAGTTATTAAGAGGCGTCGGCCTCTACATAACTTCGGCGCATTCACCGCTTCCTTGACCATTTTCTACAACCTAAAACAGGCATAGAAAATGATAAATGAGATGGGCCTACCCATGCCACGCATACTTTTTTAGACCTGGCGTGAGCCGGAAAAAGTCGCAGATAGCTGCGCAATTATGTTTGCGCCACAATCTGCGACAGATTATGCCAGAAAACTGGTGTATATCAGTTGGTAAATGACCCCCATTGTTTCTCCCAAAAAACATGCTACACCTCACTGAGCCACCAGGGAGCAGCAAAGTGATATGTTAAAGTCTTCCCGTAAAGAACAGTGAATCAGCAGATATAGCGCTATATGTGACTAGAGTATAAGGGCGGGCACACGGTCAGGTGTCCTGATGCAGTTTGGAACCCAAGCCAGGAGTGAATTCATAAAAGAGGAGAAATATGTCCTATATGCTCTCCTTTTATGATCCACGACTGACTTTGGCGTCCAAAACGGCATCAGGAAACTTGAACATGTGGCTGTGTACCATAAAAGCCCCCATAAACATTACATTATTGACAGCAGAGCTGGGGGGCTACTATCTAATGTGTTTGGGGGCCTCCTGACTCTCCCCTGATGTTAGGAGTAAGAGTATTGGGCATTGAAATAAAAAGTGGCCATTCTTTTTTGTCTAGCAGGAAATAAGCCACCACCAGAGATGTCTGGCAGAAGCTTTCTCCCCTCTTGCCATTGAAAACACATGTATGCTCGCCAGAAACCAGGCATGCATGTGTATGGAGAAATCAAGAGGAAAAAAATGTTATGTGCATTCAACTCCTAAAATAAGGCTTTATAGTGGAGTTGTGGTTGCAGAAAAGTAGAAGTGTCTTTAATCCTTTACTACTACCAAGATGTGTAGATTATGCCTTAATCTGCTCTACTTTAATCTTGGGGTACACGCTAGGACAGCCTGATGGGCCTCTGAGCCTGCAGGTGAAGACTGGTGTGGTCATCACGCAGGCGTGGAGACATAATTTAACAGAAATCTACTGCTGGGCCCCTGTATCTACATGGGGCGGTAGACAGGGCCTGTGGGCAGGGGGTAGCCCCTGTTTTCCCTGCAGCAGCGTTTCCACTGGATGGAAGGTTTTCTGGATGTTATCCAGTCCCGCTCTCGTATTTCTGGACTCAAGTCCGTCATGTGTCATTATAACCCCCCTGATCCCCTGCAGGTCAAGGCTATCTGTCAGGAAACAGGACAGGGGAGAAACGTATACGCTCAAGGAATCAGAATTTTATTCTGTAATTTTACTGCAGATTTGACACAGATCAGTAACTGTTTGTTACAATAACTTTCTCTTTGACTGGCGCTTACTAACCCCCAAACCCCCCTCTACCTCCGAGTCACCGTAGGGCCTAGGATATGACCTCTGCTGGTAACTCTCCTAGGACATGGTCTCAGAGCTAGAAGTGAGAGCAGCAAAGGACCCTTCTTTTACTGTAATGATTTTACTTATCCTGTTGCTAATTTGAACCCTTTCATACCCACCACCCTCTTTAGATAATGATAAGCAAGATTATTTTTGGTAAATTTCTTCAACATTGTATATCAGTGTATAATTGCAGATATCTGATTTAAAGAAGAATTTCATTGACAATAAATAATCAAAATTGCTGGTAGTACTTGTGTAATCATTATTGTAATAAGGGGATCAAGCGATCCACACACCTTATACTACAGTAACATCTATTCCATCTATTACTGCTGACAACCAGCTTCTATATCATGTCTGAGAGGTTGTCACAGCCCCGCCCCCTGTTACTGACATCACTGAATATAGTAGTAATATAATTACATTGTGATCAGACATGAGACCCACACACCTTATACTATAGTAACATCTATTCCATCTATTACTGCTGACAACAGCCTCTATATCATGTCTGAGAGGTTGTCACAGCCCCGCCCCCTGTTACTGACATCACTGAATATAATAGTAATATAATTACACTGTGATCAGACATGAGATCCACACACCTTATACTACAGTAACATCTATTCCATCTATTACTGCTGACAACAGCCTCTATATCATGTCTGAGAGGTTGTCACAGCCCCGCCCCCCGTTACTGACATCACTGAGTATAATAGTAATATAATTACATTGTGATCAGACATGAGACCCACACACCTTATACTATAGTAACATCTATTCCATCTATTACTGCTGACAACCAGCCTCTATATCATATCTGAGAGGTTGTCACAGCCCCGCCCCCTGTTACTGACATCACTGAATATAATAGTAATATAATTACATTGTGATCAGACATGAGATCCACACACCTTATACTACAGTAACAGCTATTCCATCTATTACCGCTGACAACCAGCCTCTATATCATGTCTGAGAGGTTGTCACAGCCCCGCCCCCTGTTACTGACATCACTGAATATAATAGTAATATAATTACACTGTGATCAGACATGAGATCCACACACCTTATACTACAGTAACATCTATTCCATCTATTACTGCTGACAACCAGCTTCTATATCATGTCTGAGAGGTTGTCACAGCCCCGCCCCCTGTTACTGACATCACTGAATATAGTAGTAATATAATTACATTGTGATCAGACATGAGACCCACACACCTTATACTATAGTAACATCTATTCCATCTATTACTGCTGACAACAGCCTCTATATCATGTCTGAGAGGTTGTCACAGCCCCGCCCCCTGTTACTGACATCACTGAATATAATAGTAATATAATTACACTGTGATCAGACATGAGATCCACACACCTTATACTACAGTAACATCTATTCCATCTATTACTGCTGACAACAGCCTCTATATCATGTCTGAGAGGTTGTCACAGCCCCGCCCCCCGTTACTGACATCACTGAGTATAATAGTAATATAATTACATTGTGATCAGACATGAGACCCACACACCTTATACTATAGTAACATCTATTCCATCTATTACTGCTGACAACCAGCCTCTATATCATATCTGAGAGGTTGTCACAGCCCCGCCCCCTGTTACTGACATCACTGAATATAATAGTAATATAATTACATTGTGATCAGACATGAGATCCACACACCTTATACTACAGTAACAGCTATTCCATCTATTACCGCTGACAACCAGCCTCTATATCATGTCTGAGAGGTTGTCACAGCCCCGCCCCCTGTTACTGACATCACTGAATATAATAGTAATATAATTACATTGTGATCAGACATGAGATCCACACACCTTATACTACAGTAACAGCTATTCCATCTATTACCGCTGACAACCAGCCTCTATATCATGTCTGAGAGGTTGTCACAGCCCCGCCCCCTGTTACTGACATCACTGAGTATAATAGTAATATAATTACATTGTGATCAGACATAAGATCCACACACCTTATACTACAGTAACAGCTATTCCATCTATTACTGCTGACAACCAGCTTCTATATCATGTCTGAGAGGTTGTCACAGCCCCGCCCCCTGTTACTGACATCACTGAGTATAATAGTAATATAATTACACTGTGATCAGACATGAGATCCACACACCTTATACTACAGTAACATCTATTCCATCTATTACTGCTGACAACCAGCCTCTATATCATGTCTGAGAGGTTGTCACAGCCCCGCCTCCTGTTACTGACATCACTGAATATAATAGTAATATAATTACACTGATCAGACATGAGATCCACACATCCTATACTGCAGTAACAGCTATTCCATCTATTACTGCTGACAACCAGCCTCTATATCATGTCTAAGAGGTTGTCACAGCCCCGCCCCCTGTTACTGACATCACTGAATATAATAGTAATATAATTACATTGTGATCAGACATGAGATCCACACACCTTATACTACAGTAACAGCTATTCCATCTATTACTGCTGACAACCTGCATCTATATCATATCTGAGAGGTTGTCACAGCCCCGCCCCCTGTTACTGACATCACTGAGTATAATAGTATATAATTACACTGTGATCAGACATGAGATCCACACACCTTATACTACAGTAACATCTATTCCATCTATTACTGCTGACAACAGCCTCTATATCAGTGATGGTGAACCTTTTAGAGACCAAGTGCCCAAACTGCAACCAAATACCCACTTATTTATCGCAAAGTGCCAACATGGCAATTTAACCTGAATACCAATATAGTATATCTTCCATGTACTTTATCATTTAGCTATAATTTCCTGCCTACATTCAGTGCGCTGTCTGTGCTGTTCATAGTGTGCCCTGCACTGATAAATGGCAGGAAAAGTCTGAAGCATATTGGTACACCATAGAGTTTTTCCTGGGTGCGGGTGCCCACATAGAGGGCTCTGAGTGCCGCCTCTGGCACCCGTGCCATAGGTTCGCCATCACTGCTCTATATCATGTCTGAGAGGTTGTCACAGCCCCGCCCCCTGTTACTGACATCACTGAGTATAATAGTAATATAATTACACTGTGATCAGACATGAGATCCACACACCTTATACTACAGTAACAGCTATTCCATCTATTACTGCTGACAACCAGCATCTATATCATGTCTGAGAGGTTGTCACAGCCCCGCCCCCTGTTACTAACATCACTGAATATAATAGTAATATAATTACACTGTGATCAGACATGAGATCACACACCTTATACTACAGTAACATCTATTCCATCTATTACTGCTGACAACAGCCTCTATATTATGTCTGAGAGGTTGTCACAGCCCCGCCCCCTGTTACTGACATCACTGAATATAATAGTAATATAATTACACTGTGATCAGACATGAGATCCACACACCTGATACTACAGTAAGAGCTATTCCATCTATTACTGCAGACAACAGCCTCTATATCATGTCTGAGAGGTTGTCACAGCCCCGCCCCCTGTTACTGACATCACTGAATATAATAGTAATATAATTACACTGTGATCAGACATGAGATCCACACACCTTATACTACAGTAACAGCTATTCCATCTATTACTGCTGACAACCAGGCACTATATCATGTCTGAGAGGTTGTCACAGCCCCGCCCCCTGTTACTGACATCACTGAGTATAATAGTAATATAATTACACTGTGATCAGACATGAAATCCACACACCTTATACTACAGTAACAGCTATTCCATCTATTACTGCTGACAACCAGCCTCTATATCATGTCTGAGAGGTTGTCACAGCCCCGCCCCCTGTTACTGACATCACTGAATATAATAGTAATATAATTACACTGTGATCAGACATGAGATCCACACACCTTATACTACAGTAACAGCTATTCCATCTATTACTGCTGACAACCAGCCTCTATATCATGTCTGAGAGGTTGTCACAGCCCCGCCCCCTGTTACTGACATCACTGAATATAATAGTAATATAATTACACTGTGATCAGACATGAGATCCACACATCTTATACTACAGTAACAGCTATTCCATCTATTACTGCTGACAACCAGGCACTATATCATGTCTGAGAGGTTGTCACAGCCCCGCCCCCTGTTACTGACATCACTGAGTATAATAGTAATATAATTACACTGTGATCAGACATGAGATCACACACCTTTCCGGATGGCCTCAAACCGGCGACATGCCATGGCCATACTGTAGAGTGGGGTCTGGTAGAGGACGTCCCCACTCCAGTATTGCCTGACACTGGGTTTTTGCACTAGACCCATGTGCAGCACGAGGCCCCAAAATGTCCTCATCTCGGCTGCACTGCGGGCTGTGGTGGGTGGGGCAAGTGTCAGCACCCCTGGGTGGGTCTAGGGTCTCACAGCTAAGTGCTGTGGACCCCAACCACCAAAAACAATAAATCAGTTAAAATTTTAGTTATTTTTTCCCCCCTAATTAACTCTCCCTTCTATCCCTACCTAATGGTGCCTCTCCCTCACTGACCCTAACCTACCTGGAGGGTGATGGGTGCAGGAGGGTGATGGGTGCCAACGGGGGGATTACAGGAGCTGGTGAGGACGGTGAAGGTGCAGCAACAGGAAGAGGAGGGGAGAGAGGAGCGTCGGGAGTTTGAATCTCCCGCCTCTTTCCAGGACCAATCAGCACCATGGACAGCAGCCATCAGCACCACGGCCAGCACCGCCTCTCCCAAATGCTCGGACTGTGATTGGTGGTGTGTAATCACACCACCGGTCACCGTCCTTTTCCGGTTCATCGGGTCACCGGTGACCCGAATGGACCGAAAACGCAGAAAACCGCAGGTCTGAATTGACCTGCAGTTTGCTGCGATGGCCGTTACGGCCCCCGGCGTTGTGACAGGATGCCCGCTGAATGATGATGGACCGGGCCCTGGAAGATTGTTTGCTCGGCTATCGGCTGTGCAGGGCTGCGCACAGCGTGAGGTCGCTCTGTGACCTCACACTGTGCGCTGCGATACACAGCCGACAGCAGGATGAAGAGGATCGCGATGGTGACCAGGAGCAGGAGAGGTAAGTGTTTTTTTTTTTTGTTTTGTTTTTTATTTGCGCTGACATAAAGGCTGATGGCTGACCTGGGGGCTGACATGGCGGGCTTATGGCTGACATAAGGGCTGGGGGCTTACTGATGGCTGACATAAGGGTCTGATGGCTGAGATGGGGGGCTTATGGCTGACATGGGGGTCTTATGGCTGACATGGGGGTCTTATGGCTGACATGGGGGGCTGTTGGCTGACATGGGGGGCTGATGGCTGACATGGGGGGCTTATGGCTGGGGGCTGACAAAAGGGGCTGATGGCTGACAAAAGGGGCTGATAGCTGACATCGGGGGCTGATGGCTGACATGGGGGGCTCATGGCTGACATGGGGGGCTGATATAAGGGCTGGGGGACGACATATGGCTGACATGGTGGGCTGATGGCTGACATGGGGGGCTGATGGCTGACATAAGGGGCTGATGGCTGACATAAGGGGCTGATGGCTGACATAAGGGGCTGATGGCTGACATAAGGGGCTGACAAAAGGGACTGATAGCTGACATCGGGGGCTGATGGCTGACATGGGGGGCTCATGGCTGACATGGGGGGCTGATATAAGGGCTGGGGGATGACATATGGCTGAAATGGGGGGCTGATGGCTGAAATGGGGGCCTGATGGCTGACATAAGGGGCTGATGGCTGACATAAGGGGCTGATGACTGACATAGGGGGCTGATGGCTGACATAGGGGGCTGATGGCTGACATAGGGGGCTGATGGCTGACATGGGGGGCTTATGGCTGACATGGGGGCTGATGGCTGACATGGGGGCTGATAAATGGCTAAAGGTTGGGGGGTTGATCTGAGGCATTGGGGGTCTGATTAACATTAGGGGTCTGATTGCTGGTCTGACCTAAGGTGTAATGAAAAATATTTTTTTCTTATTGTTCTCCTCTAAAACCTAGGTGCATCTTATAGGGCGAAAAATACGGTACAGTGCAGCAGAGACCAGTGCAGCAGAGACCATAGTCAGTTCATATAGTCGTTATATAGTGTTATATATTTTAATATGCACCTTGTGTTTTGTTATGCGCGTGAATCAGTCAGCGCATAATCAGAATGACATGCACTATGAAAATGGGCTGGTATTGGTAACAACAAATTCTTAGTCCGTATTGTGGACTTGTGTTTGCATATACGGTTCCTTACAGTCTGCATGGTCTCCCCAATATACACTAGGCCACATGGACATTTAATTAAATAGACTACGTTAGTTGATTCACATGTAAAGAAGCCCTGTATATTTAAAGATTTACCGGTATATGGATGGTGGAAAGAATCACCCCTAATGACATGGGAACATTGGGCACAATGTAAACAGGGGTAGGTACCATTTCTCTAAATCGTCAGCATGCTTTGTCGCATGATCTTTTTAAAGGGGCCAATGTCAGCTTTTGCTAGGTGGTCATGATCATTCTTCATGTGCTTATTACATATTAACGGTGGATTATGAAATTCTGATATTTGGGGATACGATCTACCCAGCAGTGACCAATGTTTCCGGATAATATAATCAAATTTCCTATTGAAGGGATGGAATTTATGTACAAAAGCCACCCTATGGCCTCTATCCGTTTTTTTATCCTTTACCATGAGAGTAGCTTCCATCAGGATCTTATCTGGGTACCCTCTCTCTTTAAATCTATCCATCATCTCATTCAATCTCATTTCCTGAGTATCTGGATCCGAAACGATCCGTTTAACCCGCTGTATTTGGGATTTTGGGATAGATTTGGCCCCGCCCATACGCAAACAATATCGTCAACATTTTTTTGATAGTTCAAATCCGTATATATGTATGTCATAAATGAGTTTGCGTAGGGCGGGGCCACATTACTACTCATCGCGGTCCCCCGTCTTTGCAGATAGAAATCGTCCCCAAACAGAAAATAATTTTTAAATAACACAAGACGCAATAATTTCAAAAAAAATTCTTGCTGTACTCCTGTAAAATCACTCGATCATCACAGACGTGATGTCGCCTGCACCCCCCCTCATGATCGATGGAAGTATAGAGGCTAACCACGTCGATCGTGACCAACCAGCATTCACAAGATATTCTCCCTAATCCTCTTACAATTCCCAAAAATTGCGATGTGTCCAATAGGAACAATGCGGTCTTCTTTATTAAAGGCGTTAAGATTTTTTCTAATATTATCGTTAACAGAGACAAGATTGAATTAACCGACGCCACAGTAGGGCGTCCTGGAGGATCCACAAGTGTCTTATGGATCTTGGGAAGCATAAAAAAACCGAGGCAACTGGTGAGTAGTTAATTAAAAACTCACTCAATTTCTCATCAATAGTTCCCAAGTCTTTATACTGATCCACCAGTACCATGAGCTCACGTTTTATGTCAAACAGCGGATCCTTATTCAATCTCATGTAGGTATCAGTGTCCGACAGTTGGCGCATGGCTTCTTTAAGATAACTGCTTTTATCCATGATTACCAATGATTCAATTACTTGTTGTGTAGGCTGGTGTATACGCCTACCACTTGTGATTGACAGATGGCTATGGCCGCCTTACCTGGGCGTCTGACGTCATCCCATGTGTGTGTGGGGAGTCACTATAACTTGAGATTTGGATCATTTTGTGAAATGTTTGCTGACGAAGGCTGGACGGGCCGAAACACGTCCAATTACTGTAAATATTGATGGAATAAATATCAAGCATATGAATTGAAGAAGCCTTTGTCCACTGGGATTCCTTCTCTCTTCCTGTCAGCTGCTGCAGTCTATGGTAAAGACTGTGGATTTTTATATCCGTGGGGGAAATGCTGAAAAATTACTGTAAAAAAAATTCCCCACAATTTAACTACAATTATTCATTTTCGCCCTCCTCCTTCATTGCTTTTGCCTTTGTCGTTTAAGTAAACACAGATAGTAAACCTTTGGACTTGTGCATGAGGGCAATAAAATGACTTTATTAGAATATCAGCTGCAGGTCTCTATGTGGTTAATAGAAGGGGACTGTCTACTGGTGGGTATTTTTTTTTTTTTTTAGCTCTGAGGAGGTTTATGCAGTCCTTGGGCGCCTTTTTCCAGCCTAATCCCTCCAGCTCTCACTTTTTTTGAATCGTTGGAGTATTTAAAATTTTACATGAATTTGATGCCACATTATGCTTCCGTTATTCATATTGTTTAAGCACGTGCACCTTAATCATGGTGTTCATTCTTCTGGTATAATTCAGCTAACATTTAAAATATTTATTTGGGTCTCAAAGTTATAGCATCCCTTCCAAGTGGGTCCCTCTTTGCTTCTTAAAGTGGTTTTCCCAAATTTTTATACTGATGATCTATCCTCAGGATAGGTCATCAGTATCTGATTGGTGGGGGTGGGGGTCACCCGGGACCCCCGCCGATCGGCTGTTTTAAAATAGCAGTGCTCCTGTGAGCGCAGAGGCCTTCTCCCTGCTCACCAAGCACAGCGCCGAACATTGTAAAGCAGCTGTGCTCGGTATCATGCTCAGCTCCATTGAAGTGAATGGAGCTGAACCAAATGTCAATAATCCAATGATTTTGTGTTAATATTTAAAGGCGTAGTCCAGCGCAAGAAAAAAAGCTGTCCAAGGGGCTGCACATTCTGTAAAAAAATAACAGAACTTATACCCACCTTCCCAACGCCCCACCACTGTAGTTCTGACAAAACCAGGTCCATGCTGTATACCACTTAGGCTCCATTCACACGTCCGCAAAATGTGTCCGCATCCTTTCCGCAATTTTGCGGAAAGGGTGCGGACCCATTCATTCTCTATGGGGACGGAATGTGCTGTCCGCATCCCCATTTGCGGATCCGCACTTCCGCATCCGTGCTTCCGTTTCCGCAAAAAAATAGAACATGTCCTATTCTTGTCCGCAAGGCATATTCTATTATGTCGGCAATGTGCGGTCCGCAAAATGCGGAACACACATTGCCGCTTTCCGTGTTTTGCGGATCCGTGTCTCCGTGTATCCGCAAAACACATTGCGGACGTGTGAATGGAGCCTTACTGCTACTTTCCAAACATAGCAGAAAACGGCTATGAAAAGCTGCTCAGCCAATCATTCCCCCGAGCCATGACCGGCCTTGGCCACTGATTGGATCTTTCACGCAATGAGCCGTAAGTGACCCTCTTTGATCATCCAAAACCTTGGTGAGGTTATAGTGACTTTATTGGGCATCAG
Organism: Bufo bufo; assembly: GCF_905171765.1. Taxonomy (NCBI): domain Eukaryota; kingdom Metazoa; phylum Chordata; class Amphibia; order Anura; family Bufonidae; genus Bufo; species Bufo bufo. The sequence goes on along the minus strand of NC_053389.1, from coordinate 234,910,598 downwards.
TGCTATTGAAAGGGTTGATATCCATATTTGACATTTCAAGCCTCACCCCGTGTATAAAGCATGTTTTAATTGTTTTTAATCTTTTAATCCGTTTTTATGTGATTTTGCATCGCAATTGTCAATGAATAAAATTTGCATTTAGCTAGAATTCTTGGATGCTTCATTGATATATATGTGTCATCTTTTCGTTGCTTTCACTTTGGATTTGTCAAATGTGTAGCTCCGCTTTTCTAGGATGGCCATAGGTGCCCATCACTTTTAGTAATATTTTTTGTGGAGGAGCTGTGCATTCCTTCCATCCAAAAGCATCAGTGTTCTTGACCATACAGTTTTCTTTGTGTGTCTACAGGCGCTGGGATTAGGACCCATATACTGGGTGTAATTCTCAGTATCTGCTCTTATTCTGTATATATGGGCACTGCACAGTACCACTTCTCCTGTCCTGTATACTGGGTGTAATTCTCAGTATCTGCTCTTATTCTGTATATATGGACACTGCACAGTACCACTTCTCCTGTCCTGTATACTGGGTGTAATTCTCAGTATCTGCTCTTATTCTGTATATATGGACACTGCACAGTACCACTTCTCTTGTCCTGTATACTGGATGTAATTCTCAGTATCTGCTCTTATTCTGTATATATGAATACTGCACAGTACTACTTCTCCTGTCCTGTATACTGGGTGTAATTCTCAGTATCTGATCTTATTCTGTATATATAGACACTGCACAGTACCACTTCTCTTGTCCTGTATACTGGGTGTAATTCTCAGTATCTGCTCTTATTCTGTATATATGGACACTGCACAGTACCACTTCTCTTGTCCTGTATACTGGGTGTAATTCTCAGTATCTGCTCTTATTCTGTATATATGGGCACTGCACAGTACCACTTCTCCTGTCCTGTATACTGGGTGTAATTCTCAGTATCTGCTCTTATTCTGTATATATGGACACTGCACAGTACCACTTCTCCTGTCCTGTATACTGGGTGTAATTCTCAGTATCTGCTCTTATTCTGTATATATGGACACTGCACAGTACCACTTCTCCTGTCCTGTATACTGGGTGTAATTCTCAGTATCTGCTCTTATTCTGTATATATGGACACTGCACAGTACCACTTCTCTTGTCCTGTATACTGGATGTAATTCTCAGTATCTGCTCTTATTCTGTATATATGAATACTGCACAGTACTACTTCTCCTGTCCTGTATACTGGGTGTAATTCTCAGTATCTGATCTTATTCTGTATATATAGACACTGCACAGTACCACTTCTCTTGTCCTGTATACTGGGTGTAATTCTCAGTATCTGCTCTTATTCTGTATATATGGACACTGCACAGTACCACTTCTCTTGTCCTGTATACTGGGTGTAATTATCAGTATCTGCTCGTATTCTGTATATATGGACACTGCACAGTACCACTTCTCTTGTCCTGTATACTGGATGTAATTCTCAGTATCTGCTCTTATTCTGTATATATGGACACTGCACAGTACCACTTCTCTTGTTCTGTATACTGGGTGTAATTCTCAGTATCTGCTCTTATTCTGTATATATGGACACTGCACAGTACCACTTCTCTTGTCCTGTATACTGGGTGTAATTATCAGTATCTGCTCGTATTCTGTATATATGGACACTGCACAGTACCACTTCTCTTGTCCTGTATACTGGATGTAATTCTCAGTATCTGCTCTTATTCTGTATATATGGACACTGCACAGTACCACTTCTCTTGTTCTGTATACTGGGTGTAATTATCAGTATCTGCTCTTATTCTGTATATATGGACACTGCACAGTACCACTTCTCTTGTCCTGTATACTGGATGTAATTCTCAGTATCTGCTCTTATTCTGTATATATGTACACTGCACAGTACCACTTCTCCTGTCCTGTATACTGGGTGTAATTCTCAATATCTGCTCTTATTCTGTATATATGGACACTGCACAGTATCACTTCTCCTGTCCTGTATACTGGGTGTAATTCTCAGTATCTGCTCTTATTCTGTATATATGGACACTGCACAGTACCACTTCTCCTGTCCTGTATACTGGGTGTAATTCTCAGTATCTGCTCTTATTCTGTATATATGGGCACTGCACAGTACCACTTCTATTCTCCTGTATACTGGGTGTAATTCTTAGTATCTGCTCTTATTCTGTATACAGTTGTGTTCAACATAATAGCAGTCAGACATCACTAACCTGATCAATCACTGTTTTTGGTAGAAATGATATTTCTACATGGCAAATAATTTACTAGCAGGTGTAGTAAAGTAATAGAAATCCAACAGACCCAACAATCATGACATGCATGATGCTGATTATGTGTAATTGAATCACTAATTGAAAGGGGCATGTTCAAAATAATAGCTGTATGGAGTTCAATGAGTGAGGTCATTCATTCTTTGAAAAACAGGTGGCAATGATTGCCCTTATTTAAGGAAGGAAGGCAGCAAATGTTGTACATGCTGATTATAGAGCATTTCTGAAATTCTGAGGAAAATGGGTCGTTCTAGACATTGTTCAGAAGAACAGCGTACCTTGATTAAAAAGTTGATTGGAGAGGGGAAAACATATAAAGAAGTGCAGAAAATGATAAGCTGCTCAGCTAAAATGATCGCAAATGCTTTAAAATGGCAACCAAAACCTGAAAGACGTGGAAGAAAGCGGAAAAACTACCATTCGAATGGATAGAAGAGTAGCCAAAATGGCAAGGACTCGGCCAACAATCAGCTCCAGGAAGTTCAAAGAAGGTCTAAAGTTACCTGTGAGTATTGTTACAAAGACTCCTACGTGAAGCCAAGCTATCTGCAAGAAGCCCCGCAAAGTCCCACTGTTGAAAAAAAGACATGCTGAAGAGGTTACAATTTGCCAAAGAGCAAATTGACTGGCCTAAAGAGACATTTTGTGGACTGATGAAAGTAAGATTGTTCTTTTTGGGTCTAGTGGCCGGAGACAGTTTGTCAGATGACCCTCAAACACTGAATTCAAGCCACAGTACACTGTGAAGACAGTGAAGCATGGTGGTGCAAGCATCATGATATGGGGATGTTTCTCATACTACGGTGTTGGGCCTTTTTATCGCATACCAGGGATCATGGATCAGTTTGAATACATCAGACTTCTTGAAGAGGTCATGCTGCGTTATGCTGAAGAGGAAATGCCCTTGAAATAGGTGTTCCAACAAGACAACGACCCCAAACACACCAGTAAACGTGCAACATCTTGGTTCCAGACCAACAAGATTGACGTTATGGAGTGGCCAGCCCAATCCCCGGATGTTAATCTATTAGAAAACTTGTGGGGTGACATCAAAAATGCAGTTTCTGAGGCAAAACCAAGAAATAGAGAAGAACTGTGGAATGTAGTCCAATCATCCTGGGCTGGAAACCTGTTCACAGGTGCCAGAAGTTGGTTGACCCCATGCAACACAGATGTAAAGCAGTTCTCAGAAACAGCGGTTATACAACTAAATATTAGTTCAGTGTTTCAAAGGAAAGCAAAATCTTCAAACATTTTTCAGTTTATATAGTGAATGTTTGAGTTTGTAAAGAAGAATACAAACACTGCTATTTTTTTGAACAGTCTAATATTCACTTTTCTTCAATTTTTTTAGAGGTGCAACATAAATTTGATATATTTTTCTCCATGTTTTGATTTGGAATAGAATGTGTAGTGTTCCCAATGCATTTGTGTGTATGGAAATAAAAGCTATTAGAAGGATTTTAAGCTTTATTCACTTTTTTTAAACACACTGCTATTATTGGAACACAACTGTATATGGATACATAAGTACTGAGATTGCCCAGTTGTATGCTTGTGTTCTAGTTTCATTTCTTGTCTGACCTGTGAGGGACACGCCCCTGTACAGGAGGAATAAGAGTGGTGTCAGCAGCTAGGCAGCCCAGTCTCTCCAGGCACCTAGGAATCTGCAGAAGAGCTTTTCCCACAAAGAAGTCCAGGGGCCACAACCAAGTGCCCCAGAATCATGTCAGACCCCACAGTCACTGCCTTCCTGACCAAGGTTCTTTGCTCACAAGGTGGTCGACTGCCCAGGCAACTGCTGCCTGAATTCTTGGAGCTTCCTACCCAGCAGATAGAAGAGATACTGCAGGATGAACCCCAGAAGTTTACGAAGGTCGGGGAACTGATCTTGGCCCAAAACCCAGTGAGGATCTGTGCCAAATATTTCAAGAATGAACCAGAGGAGGAGTGTGACAAGCTGCACCTATGCCGACACTATCTGCAGGGCAAATGCTGGCCTGGCAAGAGGTAGGTTATCTGGGAATAATGTACAGGGCAAGAGGTTGGTGATCCAGTAGTAATATGGAGGGCAAGAAGTGGGTGACCTAGAAGTAATATATAGGTGAAAATTTGAATATCGTGCAAAAGTCCATTTATTTCAGTAATGCAAATTAAAAGGAATTGCATTAATGCAGCTTAAAGGGATTCTGTCATCAGAAATGAGCCCTATAAGCTAGACATATGGCGATGTCCCTTGTAAAACACTGAATCCTAAAGTGAGTTTATCAAATGCCCCTGTGGCTCTATATTCATAAAAAAGCGGTTTATATCACCTGTCAATCACTTCAAAATGTGTCCAAGGGGACGTCTCATGGTGAAAGGTGCCCGGCTGCAGCCATCTCGTTTAGGTGCCCAGCGCCGCCTTCTGAGCTGAAATCGCCCGCCCTCCCTTTCATTCGATCCGCCTACCTCAGGTGACTAACCTTCCTTGTGCCCAGCCACGCCCGCCTGTGAAGGAGCCCAGCACCGCCTATGTCTCCTCCTTTCATCTACGATAGATAGCCGTAATCTCGCGATGTGCGAGCTCGCGCATGCGCAGTGCCGGTATAGTGTTCCTTCCCTGTGCTGGCATCAGCCTCAGGGAAAGAACTGCACATGCGCGAGCTCGCGCATTGCGAGATTACGGCTATCTATCGTAGATGAAAGGAGGAGACATAGGCGGTGCTGGGCTCCTTCACAGGCGGGCGTGGCTGGGCACGGCTGGGCACAAGGAAGGTTAGTCACCTGAGGTAGGCGGATCGAATGAAAGGGAGGACGGCAATTTCAGCTCAGAAGGCGGCGCTGGGCACCTAAACAAAATGGCTGCAGCCGGGCACCTTTCACCATGAGACGTCCCCTTGGACACATTTTGAAGTGATTGACAGGTGATATAAACCGCTTTTTTATGAATATAGAGCCACAGGGGCATTTGATAAACTCACTTTAGGATTCAGTGTTTTACAAGGGACATTGCCATATGTTTAGCTTATAGGGCTCATTTCTGATGACAGAATCCCTTGAAAATTTGAATTTTGTGAAAAGGTTCAATATTCTAGGCTCAAAGTGTCACACTCTAGTCAGCTAATGAATCCATATCCCCTGAGCAAAGGGTACCTGAGATTGTGACTTTGGGGTTTTCATAAGCTGTAAACCATAATCATCCAAATTAGTTCAAATAAAGGCTTAAAATATCTCGCTTTGCATGTAATGAGTCTATCTCATATATTAGTTCCACCTTTTAAGTTGCATTACTGAAATAAATCAACTTTGCACGATATTCATATTTTTCGCGTTTCACCTCTATAGTTTAGGTGTTGGTCGACCCTAGAGTAACATACAGTTAAGGAGTTAGGTGACCTATAATCAATGTATAGGGCAAAATATGCCCCAGGAATAATGTACAGGGCAGTAATGTTCAAGGCAGGTAGTGGTTGACCCAAGAGTAATGTTCAGAGCAGGAGATGGATGAATTGTGAGTTCTGTACAGGGCAAAAGGTGGGTGACCTGAGAGTAATATATACAACAATTTATAGGGCAGAAAATAGGTGACCAAGAAGTAACGTACAGTACAGAGGGTGATTGTTCAAAGAGAAATGTACAGGACTGGGGTGGGTATCTAGAACTAAGCGGTGGGTTACCTAGAAGCAATGTACAGGACAAAAGGTGGGTAACCCAGGAAGAATGTACAGGGAAAGAGGTGGATGACCCAGCAGTAATGTACAGAGCAGAAGCTGGATGACTTGGGAGTATTATTTAGGCCAGGTACTGGTTGACCTGAGAGTAATGTACATGGCAGGAGGTAGGTGACCCGGAAATATTGCACAGAGCAGGAATAATGTGTAGAATAATGTGTAGAAGGAGGGGAGTGGCCTGACTGTCATGGCGTGACGTCGCATGTTACTCTAGCGGCATCCTGGAAATATCCTGACCATCGGCGACTCCTGACCCCGTGTGGTTTATCTAGAGACCCCCTGAGACACCCGGCGACCCGCCAGAGTAAAGATTGCCTGCCTACCCGATTCTGGGTCCTTGCCAGCTCGCCGGTGTGAAGGCCCTCATACTGTCACGGGAGCAGCCATATTACCTCCCCGATACCCCGGACTTCAGATCCTCCGATGTGAGTGCGGGAGGTAACGGAACCCTGCTGTTACTTTCCCCGAGGGCAGAGAGCCGACGGAGCTTGCAGTGAAGGGTGCGTGTGGCTCCCAGTTACCCGCCTGAAGTGCCGCTACCTTCGGGACTCTCCCACGTGTGCTTCATAGTACTGGAGCCATTTCAGCTGCGGCGCCTGTCACGCCTGCATTTCTCCTCCTCTGCCTGCACAACAAGGGACAACACTCCGGTGGCAGCTTCTGAAACCTCTCCCCCCCCCCTTCCCTCCTGAGCAGCAGCAAGGGGTAAAAGTAGCCTGGAGTGACACAGATCCGGGCCATCACTGAGGTACAGTCTTCTTTCCTGCTTAGAAGAGAGAGCTGCCTTTAGATTTTGTGGGGAGTGCACCTATCAGTTATAGGCCACAGGGGAAGTGGCTGGCGCACTACTGCACCCAGAAAGAGGGAAACTGCTGAATTGCACTGTACTGGTCCCTGCTGACGTCCCCTAGACGCCCCTTGGTACTGCACCTGCTCATAGGGTGGAACTGTGCCCTCTAACGCTTTACATCACAAGTGACCCCTGAGGGGCTGTTACCTTTATCATATGTGAACTTTCAAACGCTTTATGGGCCGCAAAATGGGCACCCCTGGGCCTACTATTTCGCCTAAGTTGATGATTGATAATATGAGCCAGACGGAGACTTAAGGGGATGGTACCCCCACGGAACAAGCGGCGGTGGATCTCTCTACAATTATGGCGGCCATCACAACTTGCCAGACGGCGCTCACGGTCAAAATTGATCATGTCCAGGCAGACCTTACCCGCCTCAGACACGACATTGACAAGATACGAGAAAGAACAACTGAGGTGCAGAGGAGGTTGGGAGAGGTAGAAGATAGGACACAGCGTGGAGATTCTGCGGTCCGTACTCTCCAAAATCAAGTTAAGACACTGATGGCGAAAGTGGAGGACGCTGAAAACCGTAACAAAAGGAACAATATCCGCATTATGGGACTACCTAAAAGAGCGGAGGGCCAATCCCCGGAAGAATTTTCGGAGCACCTTATCAAGCAAGTTCTTGATCCCATCCGTCTATCGGCGAATTTTGCGGTGGAGCGGGCCCACAGGATACCCACCAGACCTTTACCCCCTGGGGCCCCACCACAATCTTTCATCTTTAAAGTCCTGAACTATAGGGACCGTGATGCAGTGCTTGCGGCGGCCCGCCGCCTAAAGGACATTCGTTTTGATAATACCCGGATATCCTTCTACCCAGACTTTTCTTCAGAGGTCCAGAAACAGCCAAGGCAATTCACGGCAGTGAGGGCCCGGCTGCGAGAGAAAGGATTCGCCTACGCTATGATGTACCCAGCACGACTCAGGGTGCAAGACGGAGACTCAGTGAAATTCTTCTCCACTCCAGAAGAAGCATCTGAATGCCTCGACCGGAGGGGCTGAGTATATTGAGACTTATGGGCTGGGGGGTCTCGGTATATGCTTAAAGATGGCCGTGTTATAGAGAGGAGCTGTGTTTGACAAGACTGTTCTGTTCCATGGGTCTAGTTTAGTTTTCACCGAGGGTTACAGCGTTTAGAACGGGTCTCTCCCGTCTTACTATTTACTAGTTGTACTACTGCAGTTTGGGTGTCTAGGCTCGGATATGTTGGGGTCATCTGGGCAGGGAGGGGGGTTTGGCCTGGTGATTAAGGCAAGTTGGGAAGTTTACACTTTTTTACTGAATGTTTGGTATGGATGTGTGTGTGCATGGCTTGGATGGTCCGGTGTCCTCTTGGGTTATAGCGATTCCCTACCGCCATGATGACAGTCTGTCGGTTTGTCTCCTGGAATGTCAGGGGACTTGATGACAAAATTAAACGGTCCCTTGTCTTTAATTACCTGAAGAGCCATAGTCCCGATGTACTGGTATTGCAGGAGACACATCTGCAAGGGCAGAAACTTTTGGCGCTGAAGAATCCCTGGGTGGGAGCGGCATATCATGCTGTGTATACTACCAGGGCAAGGGGTGTGTCAATTCTGGTGGCGAAGTCCCTTCCATTCCGGTCTTACTCGGTCCAGACTGATATGCTGGGGCGTTTTGTCATTCTCCATGCTGCAATTAGAGGCATCGACTATCTCATAGTGGGGGTTTATGTCCCCCCCCCCCTTCCAGAGGGAGATACTGGACGAGATTATGAAACGAGTGGCGACGATGCCCGCCGCGCCACTGATTGTGTTCGGAGATTACAATGCAGTCCTTGACCGGGATGTGGATAGGCTTCGCCCCAGTGGAACCCATAGCGACGCATTGAGTTCCTGGGCGGAGGTGTTTGCTCTAACGGAGGGATGGAGGTACCTACATCCTGGGGAACGTCAGTTTTCCTGCTACTCTGCCTCCTATGCTACACTTTCCCGAATTGACTTAGTGTTTCTTAGTAAAGACTTGCTACCCTGTCTGGCGGCGGCAGAATATTTACCGAGAGGCATCTCTGACCATGCCCCATTAATGGTAACCCTAAGGCAACCACTAGCTCCTGCGGAAAGAATATGGAGACTTAATAGCAAATGGCTGGAGGTTTTACCAGTGGCCTGGGCTGCGCAACAAGGCATAAAGGAATACTGGGAAAATAACGAGGGTTCAGCCAACCCGTTAGTGGAGTGGGAGGCTTTTAAAGTGGTATTGCGTGGCACCTTGGTCCACGCGATAGCCTCGCATAGGAAAGAGTTAGGCACCACTAGAGTTAAGCTGGAAAAGGAAGTTGTGGAGAAAGAATATAATTATACGCAGGATCCTAGCAAAGAGAACCATAGAGTATGGGATGAAGCGCAGAGGAACCTTAGATTACACTTGACAGAATATACTCAAAAGAGGCTTCTGTTTCAAAGGCGCCTGGTGTTTTCAGACGGCGATAAAAACGGGAGTGCCCTGGCGTTTCTTGCTAGAATGGAAGCGCCACAGACTATAGTTCCTCACATTACTTGTGGGGATGGCTCAAAGGTATTTCGCCCTGGGGATATATGTGAACAATTTGCTCAATTCTATACTGATTTGTATAGTTCTAAAACGAGTTCGTCCCCGGAAGAGATGCGATCCTACCTTCAGTCTATCCCTCTGACACCTTTGGCCAGGGCAGATAAGACGTATTTAGAGAGGCCTATAGATAAAGGGGAGATCAAGGCCGCGATTGATTGAGAGTATGTCGGTGGGGAGATCACCTGGTCCGGATGGCTTCCCGGTAGAGTGGTACAGGTTGGATATTGATCTTCACTGTGCACGTTTGCTTCAGCTTTTTAACTATGCTTATGAATCCGGTGGGTTGCCGCCATCCTTTGGAGAGGCCACCATCGTAGTGATTCACAAGGCTGGGAAGCTTCCGGACCAATGTGCGTCGTATAGGCCGATATCCCTTCTGAATACGGATGCTAAAATCCTAGCCAAAATTCTAGCTAGGCGCCTGAGTGTGGTAATTTTATCCATCATTGCCCCGGACCAATCGGGCTTTATGCCCGGAAAGACAGCCGACATAAACCTCAGGAGGTTATTTACAAATTTGCAGGTCAGACATGACAACGCTGGCTCGAGGGTCCTGGCATCCCTCGATAATGAGAAGGCCTTCGACTCTGTAGAGTGGCATTTCATTTGGGAGGCGATGCACTGTCTTCATTTTCCTCAATCTTTTGTCAAGTGGGTCCAATTGCTATACCAGGCGCCTACGGCACGTATCAGAGTGAATGGATCTCTTTCCCGTTCCTTCAGGCTGTATAGGGGCACCAGACAGGGGTGTCCTCTCTCGCCGTTATTATTTGCCCTTATAATGGAACCCCTTACCCAACTGATCAATAACAGCTCTCTGATAGAGGGGTGGACGATAGCGGGGGTGCAGAAGAAATTGTCACTGTACGCAGATGACTTGTTAGTGTACTTGGCTGATGCTGGCCCATCCTTAGAAGCTCTGTTAGATATTGTAAATGGATACGGTAGGTACTCGGGACTCCGGGTAAACTGGGCCAAATCCAGTCTATGTAGGATAGATGTAGAAGAGGACATATATATTTCCCCGGTGTCACCCCTGAGGGTGATTGACAGTTTCCTTTATTTGGGGATTCAAATCCATAGGGACCCGAGGCAGTTTTGTCAGTTGAACTTGAGACCTATAATGGAGTATGTCACGCGCAAGTTGGAAGCTTGGGAAAACCTCCCTTTAACCCTTGTGGGCAGAATCAATATCATCAAGATGGTATTGTTACCCAAACTATTGTATGTGTAGAGAGCGGCCCCTGTAAAGATCCCCAAGACCCCCATTTCGACTCCTTACACAGAAGTATGTCTCTTTTCCTATGGCACCATCAGACCCCAAGGTTGGCCAGGAAAACCCTGAAGGCTTTGTATACACAAGGGGGATTGCAACTACCGGACATGTATGTTTATTATGTAGCAACCCGTTTGATGTATGCGTCCTGGTGGATCAGGGAGGACGCCAATAACCCGGCGGTAGTGCTTGAGGCGGCGCTGGTGGGGTCCTACGAAGACGAACCTGGTTTATAGGGGGGGGGCTCTGGGAGCCAGGAGGTATACGGAAGCCATAGTGACGGTGATTGAGGCATGGGTACGGTTTGTGGAGACACATGTTGAAGAGCCTACGGGGGAGACCTGGTCTCCATACACCCCCCTGTGGCGCAATACACGTCTTCCCGAACTCCTGAACCTTTCAGACTTCGAGTTTTGGCCCCGGAAAGGGATTAAATACACAACTGTATCATGAGGGGGTTTTTCGCTCCTTTGAGAGCTTGCGGACTGACTTCCTGCTGCCCCGGGCGAGCTTTTACTGCTACCTCCAGCTGAGACATGCTTGTGAAACGCAGTTCAAATCCTTGTCATTAAACTTGGATTGTGGCCCTCTGGAATCGGTAGCCAGGAAGGTGCATCCGTATAAACCAATCTCATCCTTTTATGTAGAAATTGTAAAGATGCAGGAGTCTCCTATTCGGCGATCCTTTGTTAGATGGTCGGCGGATATCCCTGAGTTGGAAGACTCTCATCTGGAGGAGTGGCGCTCGGGGTGGAGGACGTCCGCGATCAGCTCATCCAAGCCAAATGGATGCATAGGGTATATTTGACTCCGTTGCGTCTTTATCACGTGCGGCAAACACCGGATCCGGCTTGTGGGAGGTGTGGAGAGGCAAGGGGCTCCTTTTTCCACATGGTTTGGCTGTGCCCGGTAATGCAAGTGTATTGGATGGGGATATGCAGTTTCATCAACGCGAAGTGAAGATTTGTGATCCTATGGTATGTTTGTTGGGACTGGTCTCTGAAGCTACTCCGACTAAATATGGTAGAAAACTGTTTCGACTATTGATGTTCTATGGGAGGAAGAATATCCTTCTGAATGGGAAACCACCTAAATGCCCAACTATGGACCAGTGGTCGCAGCTTATAAATAAAGACCTTCAGATGTACAAGCTGACATATGCAGCAAGGGGGGTACCGGATCGATTTGATAAAATCTGGGGCCTATGGGTGCAGGCCGAGGGCACGACATGAGGGAGTGTTAGGAGTAGTGACTGGACTGCCCAAGCGTGTGAATGAGTGCGTGATTGTGGGATGAGTGGGCTCCGGTGTCAGCCAAGTGGCGACAGAGACCATCAGTTTGGACTTTAAAGCACTAAAGTTATTCTTTATCTCTTCTGCTGTCAGGAAGCACATGTACACTTGATCATTACCGGAATTGCATATGTTGATGAATGTGTCTATGTGAATTGTTTCTTTTCCCTTTGGAATTGTTGTACTTAATGCAAAAGTGTTAAATAAACACTATTAAAAAAAAAAGAATAATGTGTAGAAGGTTAAAGGTGGGTGACCTGGAGAATACTATACAGTATAGGACAATTTATCGGGTAGGTTGTAGGTGACCTGCTAGTAACGCACAGGGCAGAAGATAGGTGGCCACTAAATGATGTTCAGTGCAGGGATCTGCAAAATATGGATACTGTACACGTTACATCTGCATTTTTGCATACCCATTAACTTCAATGAGTCCGTGGTCCGCATTTTTCAGCCAAGTATAGGACATGTACTATGTTTTTGTGGAATGGACATATGGATGCAGAAAGCACATGGGTGTGCTTTCTGTATCTCTATTCCGCAGATAGATAGAATATGTCCTCAAAATGTACACCAAGGACCCATTGAAGTCAATAGGTTCGCCAAAAAAAGCGGACGCCACATGGACCGCATCTGTATTTTGAGGAGTCGCTGTTTGTGAACCACAAAACGAACACTGTCATGCTCATGAGGCCTTACATTCATTTACATGGGATAGTCAGATCTTGATAGTGGCTATGACAGTAATCAGCCATAGATAAGACATAACAAAACGTGTGAGCATTAGGCCTCTTTCAGACGAACGTAAGGGCTCCGTGCCAGTGCTGTGGGCCGCAAATTGCGGTCTGCAATGCACGGGCACCGACCGTGGGGCAGCCGCATGCAGATCGCAGACCCATTCACTTAAACGGGGTCCACAATCCGTCCGTTCCGCAAAAAGATAGAACAAGTTCTATCCTTTTGCGGAACGGAAGCACGGAACAGAACACCACAGAAGCACTCCGTAGTGCTTCCGTGGGGTTCCGTTCCGTGATTCCGTTCCGCATCTCCCGATTTGCAGACCCAAGTCAATGGGTCCGCATCCGTGATGCGGAATGCACAGAGAACGGTGCCCATGTATTGCGGATCCGCAATACGGCAACGGGACACCTACGCTCGTCTGCAAGAGACCTTACAATAGTCCTTCTCCATGTGGTGCAGGAAATATTCATACATGAGACCTGCTCAACACAAATCGTCAGACAGTATCACACTTGATAGGGTTAGATACTTTAGCTTAGCAGACTGTATCACCCATGATAGGATTAGTTACAAGCGGCCCAGCAGATGTGTTTCCTCCATTTCAGGCCACAGTGCAAGCTCTCCCATGATGTTTTATCAGATCATAACCGGTCGGTTTTAAAAGCCAATGAGATTAGTGGACTGAATGAAGAGGAGCTAAAAGTTCTCCTGTTCCAGAACGACCACCAACTGCTGCCGGAGGTAAGTACAACACAACAGCTCAGATATACCATAAATCTATGAGGCAAAGTGAAATGATTAATACAGTTCCCTGGCAATCATTGCAAGATGAAAACATTGCAAGAAGAGATCATCATAACTTTATGAAAAACTAGTAAAGTTTAACCACTATAATAAGAAAATGTGAACATCAAAGACATATAACATAGTAATATAGATTGTAAAGATAAAAAAGACTATACTAAAAGTTAATCTCATGATCTTATTTGATAGCAGCAGTTGCGTGACGCTGGTTCCCACAATTAAAGGGGTTGCCTCATCATAGACAATGGGGGCATATCGCTAGGATATGCCCCCCATTCAGTGGCGTAGCTATCAGGGAAGCAGGGGAAGCTCAGAAGGGGCCCCAGAGCAGTACTGAATGTTTATATTAGATCTAGGGCTGCCCCTACTCACAACTGATGCCCCTTACAGCAGCAGCGCTGGAGCTCCTCCCACTGAAGGTCCTTACTCCTCCTCCTCCTCCTCCTCCTTCTCCTATGGCCGTTCTCAGGCTGGGATCCGGAGTACTGGCACACCACTTGCCAGTACTGCTTTCTGTTTTCTATTGGCTGCCAGCCAATAGTAGAACTTTATGGGATCAAGCCCCACCCACCAGTGTGAAGCTAATGCAGAGCAGGCCAGGTGCTCCAGCCCACAGGGCTCTACAATGCCTGCCCCCCCCCCCATAGTAGTTACTGATTAACCCCTCCACTGCTGTCCCTGGATGGCACAGAGGGGTGATGGCACCTACTTCTCCAGGCTGCCTGTGAGGACCAGACATCAGCTGTCTACAGGAAAGGTAAGTGTCTGTGTGTAGAAATAGGTGTAGAACTACTTCTATGTTCATGTGTGTGTATATATATATATATATATGTCCATGTATGTGGTGAGTGCGTCCATGTATGTGGTGAGTGCGTGTATGAGCGCGTCCATTTATTTGGCGAGTGTGTGTATGAGCGCATTTATGTATGTGATGAGTGTGTCCATGTACGTGGTGAATGCGTGTATGAGTGCGTCCATTAAGTTTGTGAGTGGCCCTGAACAAAAATTTGCAGTGGGGCCCAGTCAGTTCTAGCTAGGCCCCTGTCCCCATTGTCTTATATGTACGGGTCCCACTGCTGGGACTCGCACCTATATCGAGAACGGAGTCCCGAAAGTGAAGGAGGGCGCATTGCGCATGCGCAGCCGCCCTCCATTCATTTTTTATGGGGCCGGTGAAAATATTTCTGTCAGCCCCATAGAAATGAATAGGAGCGGGGGGAGCCGGCTTGGTGGTGGCTGGACCGGAGTCCTTTAACCACCACCTTGTGGGGCTCCGTTCTCTATATAGGTGCAGGTCCCAGCGGTGGGACCTGCACCTATAAGACAATGGGGGCATATCCTAGTGATATGCTCCCATTGTCTATGATGAGACAACACCTTTAACTTTACTGTAAACTAAGTTATTTTCCAAGTGTAAAGCCTCTTTCACAAATCAAGGTTTTGGTCAGGGATTTCCATCAGTGATTGTAAGACAAAACCAGGATTGGAGCCTCCACAGACATAAAGTATAAGGCTGGGTTCAGACCTGAGCGTCTTTGATATGCGCGTTTAACACGCGTTTTTGACGAGCGTTTTTTGCAATAGTAAACGCGCGTTTGACGCGCGTTTGTGTGATTGACTGCAATGTCCTATGGCCACAAACGCGCGTCAAAACGCCCCAAAGAAGCTCAAGTACTTGTTTGAGCGTAGGGCGTTTTACAGCGCGTTTTTCAGCGCTGTAAAACGCTCAAGTGAGAACCAGGGCCATAGGGAAGCATTGGTTTTCATGTGTTGAGCGTTTTACAGCGCGTTTGAACGCGCTGTAAAACGCTCAAGTGTGAACCCAGCCTTAGGGAAAAGTCGGCACCTGTTCTGTGTTTAGAGCTACACCTGGTTTTGGCTCAAAATTACTGATGGAAATCACTGACCAAAAACTGATGTGTAATTGAGGCATTACCTAGTATTTTACTATTTAGTATGTACAGGTGACTTGCATTATTCCTTCCCATGTGCATAACCTTACATTAATCATTGTACATTTCTGCCCAAGCCTCCAATCTATCCATATACATCTGTAGCAGTATACTGTCCTCTTTTGTGTTAACCCCACAAAAAAAAAGAAATATATAAATATATTAAAGAGAATAGTGACCAACACTGCCCCCTGTGGTACCCAAGTAGTATTAGTGACCATCCTTAGAGGGGTTATCCAACACTAAACGTTTTTCAACAGACCCATTGATTCTGGCTACATCAATGCACGGCCGCATCTGCAGTTCCCACGGCTGCAAGCGTCATGTGACCGCTGCAGCCAATCACTGGCTGCAGTGGTTACCTGTTACCCGTTCGGCATATGACCCAGTGACGTACCGCATTGGTGACAGGTGACCGCTGCAGCAGTCACGTGATGCGTTCAACAGGATGTTGATTCTCAGAACCATGGGAACTGTGGAGGATGGCCATGGAGTAATACAGCCGGAATCCAGCAGAGGAGACCAGGTAAGTGTAAGCCCCACTGCAGGGCCAGTCACTCTGTAGAGGTATGTTAAAAAAAGTTCAGTGCTGGATAATCCTTTTAATGTAACTATGTACCATTAATAGGCAATACAAATAAAGCAAATTCTTACATATAAAAGTCAGAACGAACTGCTGGAAGCTGGAAATCCTTTCCTGTTTTGAGGACTGAAGCTACTTCAAGGTCCTGTACAGTACACACAATGGGGCTCATTTACTAAACACTGGTGTTTTACACATTAAAGCCTCATTCACACAGCAGTGTTTTGGTCAGTGTCGATTTCTATCGCTGATTGTGAGCCAAAACTAGGATTGGAGCCTCCACAGACATAAAGGTATAAGGCCTCATGCACACGACTGTTGTTCTGGTCCGCACCCAAGCCGCAGTTTTTGCGGCTTGGATACGGACCCATTCACTTCAATGGGGCCGCGAAAGATGCGGACAGCACTCAGTGTGCTGTCCGCATCCATTGCTCCGTTCTGTGGCCCCGTCTGTTTTGCAGACAAGAATAGGCATTTCTACAATAGGCCGCCTGTTCCGTTCCGCAAATTGCGGAAGGCACACGGGCGGCGTTCCGTGTTTTGCGGATCCGCAAAAAACGGAACGGTCGTGTGCATGAGGCCTAAAGAAAAGATCTGCACCTCTTCTGTGTTTAGAGCCGCACCTGGTTTTGGCTCGCAATCACTGATGGAAATCACTGACTGAACACTGAAGTGTGAATGAGGCTAAAGATGCGAACGGTTTATTAATGCCTCATTCACATATCAGTGATTTCTATCAGTGATTTTGAGCCAAAACCAGGTACAGCTCTAAACACAGAACAGGTGCAGATCTTTTCCTTATACCTTCTCTCTGTGTAGCCTCCAATCCTGCTTTTGGCTTACAATCACTGATGGAAATCTGTGAGCAAAACACTGACGTGTGAATGAGGCTTAAGGGTACTTTCACACTAGCATTAAAGTTTTCCGGTATTGAGTTCCGTCACAGGGGCTCAGTACCGGAAAAGAACCGGATCAGTTTGGTCCTAATGCATTCTGAATGGAAAGCAAGATTGTTCAGGATGTCTTCCGTTCCGACCCTTTTATGGTATTTGGCCGGAGAAAATACTACAGCATGCTGCGGTATTTTCTCCGGCCAAAATTCCCGAACACTTGCCGGAATGCTGGATCCGGCATTCATTTCCATTGAAATGTATTAGTGCCGGATCCGGCATTAAAGGGTTTCTATCACTTCATATCACATATTTAGGTGTCAGACACTAGCGATCCGCTAGTGTCTGCTCTACCGAACCATCCTAATATGATAGGTTTTGGGGCAGCCGTTTTGCTAAAATAACAACTTATATATATATGCTAATGAGCCTCTAGGTGCTATGGGGGCGTCATTAGCACCTAGAGGCTCTGTCTACCTTCATAAACTGTCGCCGCCCAGCGCGTCCCTCCAGCCCGCCCATCTCCTCCTGACCGCTTCCCTGCTCAGACATCTCCACTGCGCCTGCGCCGATGACATCATAGTGCTCCGAGGAACAGGCGCAGTGGAGCTGTCTGAGCAGGGAAGCGGTCAGGCATTCACTGCGCATGCGCAGAACAGAGACGCGCACGGAGAGGATCGCAGATCATCGCATTCAGCAGGAGATGGGCGGGCTGGAGGGACGCGCTGGGCGGCGGCAGTTTAGGAAGGTAGACGGAGCCTCTAGGTGCTAATGACGCCCCCATAGCACCTAGAGGCTCATTAGCATATAGATATAAGTTGTTATTTTAGCAAAACGGCTGCCCCAAAACCTATCATATTAGGATGGTTTGTTAGAGCAGACACTAGCGGATCGCTAGTGTCTGACACCTAAATATGTGATATGAAGTGATAGAAACCCTTTAAAATTACCACATTGACGGATCCGGTCTTCCGGTCTGCGCATGCGCAGACCTTTAAAAATGTGAAAAAAATAAATACCGGATCCGTTTTTCCGGATGACACTGGAGAAACGGATCCGGTACTTCAATGCATTTGTCAGACAGATCCGTTTGCATACGGATTTCAGGATCCGGCAGGCATTTACGGCAACGGAACTGCCTGCCGGAATCCAACAACGCAAGTGTGAAAGGGGCCTAAGAGGCTCTGGTGGATGCTGCTTAATAAATTTGTTACATCTGTGACGGCTGTGCACCAAAAAGTGAAACCTATGACAGCTAGAAAATATAGCACTGTGCAAAAGTTTTAGACAGGCGTGGGGAAAATGCTGTAAAGGAAGAATGCTTTCAAAAATAAGTGTTAATCGTTTATTAACATCAAAATTAACCCCTTCAGTACCGAGCCACTTTCACCTTAAATCCCAGGCCGATTTTTGCAAATCTGACATGTCACTCTATGTGGTAATAACTTTGGAATGCTTTTACTTATCCAAGCCAATCTGAAATTGTTTTCTCGTGACACATCATACTTCATGACAGTGGTAAATTTGAGTCAATATATTTCACCTTTATTGATAAAATACTCCAAAATTTACCAAAAATTTTGAAAAATTCCCAATTTTCTAAATTAGATTTTTTCGACTTTTAAAACACATAGTAATTCCTCTTAAAATAGTTATCAATCAACATTCCCCATATGTCTGCTTTATGTTGGCATCATTTTGTAAATGTCATTTTTTTTATTTTTTTAGGACATTAGAAGGCTTAGAAGTTTAGAAGCCATTTTTCAAATTTTAAACAAAATTTCCAAAACCATTTTTTTAAGCACCAATTCAGTTATAAAGTGATTTTGAGGGGCTTATGTAGAGGAAATCACCCATAATTGACACCCCTCAAATTATTTAAAACTGATGTCACAAACTTTGTTAACCCTTGAGGTGTTCCACAAGAATTAAAGGAAAATGGAGGTGAAATTAAAAAATTTCACTTTTTTGGTAGATTTTATATGCTAATAATTTTTTTCTTGCAACACAGCAAGGGTTAACAGCAAAATAAAACTCAATATATATTACGCTGATTCTGCAGTTTACAGAAATACCCCATATGTGTCAGTAAACTGCCCTATGGGCACGTGGCAGTGGTCAGAAGGAAAAGAGCGCCATATGGATTTTGGTGGCAGATTTTGCTAGAATGGTTTTTAGGCACCATTTTGTATTTGAAGAGACCCTGACGTACCCCTACAGTGGAAACCCTCAAAAAGTGACTCCGTTTTGGAAACTACACCCCTTTAAGAATATATTAAAGGGGGTACTGAGCACTTGGACCCCCTAAGGCCTCTTTCAGACGGGCGTTGCGGGAAAATGTGCGGGTGCCTTGCGGGAACACGCGCGATTTTTCCACGGGAGTGCAAAACATTGCAATGCGTTTTGCACTCGCGTGAGAAAAATCACGCATGTTTGGTACCCAAACCCGAACTTCTTCACAGAAGTTTGGGCTTGGGATCGGTGTTCTGTAGATAGTATTATTTTCCCTTATAACATGGTTATAAGGGAAAATAATAGCATTCTGAATACAGAATGCATAGTAAAATAGCGCTGGAGGGGTTAAAAAAAATAAAAAATTTAACTCATCTTAGTCCACTTGATCTCGCAGCCCGGCATCTCCTTCTGTCTCCTTTGCTGAACAGGACCTGTGGTGAGCATTCATTACAGGAACAGGACCTGTGGTGACGTCACTCCGGTCATCACATGATCCATCACATGATCCATCACCATGGTAAAAGATTATGTGATGGATCATGTGATGACCGGAGTGACGTCACCACAGGTCCTGTTCAGCAAAGGAGACAGAAGGAGATGCCGGGCTGCCCGAGCAAGTGGACTAAGGTGAGTTAAATTATATATATATATTTTTTAAACCCCTCCAGCGCTATTTTACTATGCATTCTGTATTCAGAATGCTATTATTTTCCCTTATAACCATGTTATAAGGGAAAATAATAATGATCGGGTCTCCATCCCGATCGTTTCCTAGCAACCGTGCGTGAAAATCGCACTTGATTGCGGATGCTTGCGAATTTCACGCAACCCCATTCACTTCTATGGGGCCTGCGTTGCTTGAAAAACGCAGAATATAGAGCATGCTGCGATTTTCACGCAACACACAAGGGAAAATCACCGCTCATGTGAACAGCCCCATAGAAGTGAATGGGTCGGTATTCAGTGCGGGTGCAATGCGTTCAACTCACGCATCGCATCCGCGCGCAATACTCGCCCGTGTGAAAGGGGCCTTAGCGTTTTACAGAATTTGGAAACACTTGGCTGTAAAAAGGAAAAGTTTCATTTCTTCCAAGAAAATGTTGCTTTATTCCCAATTTTTTTATTTTCACAAGGGGTAACAGGAGAAAAAGCACCCCATAATTTGTTACCAATTTTATCCTGAATATGGCAACACCCCATATGTGGTGGTAAACTGCTGTGAGGGCACATGGCAGGACGCAGAAGGGAAGAATTGCCATGTGGCTTTTGCTGCGCAGATTTTGATGGATTGGTTTACGGGTACCATTGTTTTTTATTTTTTAAGTGATTGTCTTATGTGGGGGCAAATTTTTTGCTTCATATGGTGATGTTTCCATTGGTACCATTTTGGGGTACATAAGACTTTTTGATCGCATGGTATTACACTTTTTGTGAGGCAAGGTAAAAAAAAAATTTGACATATATATATATATATATATATATATTATTTTTTTTTTACAGCATTCACCTGAGGGGGCATATAATGTGATATTTTTATAAAGCAGGTTGTTACAGACACGGCAATACATAATATGTCTATCATTTTTATTTTTGTTACGTTTTACACAATGAAAGCCTTTTTGAACAGAATAAAATCTTGTTGTTGTATTGCCATTTTCTGAGAGCCATAGTTTTTTTTATTTTGTGGCCAATTGTCTTAGGTAGGATCTCATTTTTTTGCAGGGTGAGATTACGGTTTGATTGGTACCATTTTGGGGTACATAAGACTTTTTGATTGCTTGGTATTACACTTTTTGTGAGGCAAGGTGAAGAAAAATGGCTGTTTGTGCATAGTTTTTTTTTTTACATTTTTTATAGCATTCACCTGAGGGGGCATATAATATGATATTTTTATAGAGAAGGTTGTTACGGATGTGGCAATACCTAATATGTCTATAATATTTATTTTTATTACGTTTTACACATTGATAGCCTATTTGAACAGAATAAAATTTTGTTTTTGTGTTGCCATTTTCTGAGAGCCATATTTATTTTTATTTTTTGGGAGATTGTCTTAGGTAGGATGTCATTTTTTGCGAGATGAGATTATGGTTTGATTGGTACCATTTTGCGCTAAATACGCCTTTTTGATCACTTAGTATTACACATTTTGTGAAGTAAGGTCTTGGCACTGTTTTTATTTTTATTTTTTATGGCATTCACCTGACTGGGTGGATCATGTGATATTTTTATAGAGCCAGTCGATACGGACGCGGCGATACCTAATATGTGTACTTTTCTCTTTTTCCCTTTTTTTAACTTTATTTTTGGGAGGACACTTTTTTTTACTTTAAACTTTTGATTTTTTTGTAAAACTATTTTTATTACTTTTTTAACTTTATTTTTGTCCCACTCTGGGACTTCAACTTTTGGGGGTCTGATCCCCTTTACAATGCCAGCCGTATTGTAATGCATTGACTGTAAGTGTATTATTCAATGTAATACACTTCAGCCTGCTTCCTGTGAGATCCAGGGCCGTCCAAGCCATCGGGTCCCCGTCACAGCAGTGTGGCATGGCAGGATACCGCATGTGCTGCGGTCAGCGCAGACCGCGGCAGTGCAAGGGTTAATGTGCCGGCATGGGTGTTTTCACTGATGCCGGCACATACAGCAGGGGTCCGGCTATCAGTGACTGCCGGACCCTTGCAGTTGATCGTGCGGGCGCAGGAGCTGTACGGCGCTGGGATTTGTGACCCTGTTTCCAGCGCCGTACATGTACGGCGCTGGTATCCTACGGATTAAAAGTGAATGAACAGAAGAGAATTATAAATCCAATCAATATTTAGTGTGACCGCCCTTTGCCTTCGGAACAGTAACAATTCTTCTAGAGCTCTCTAGAACAGGGTTCAGGAACCTCCAGTTGTTCTGAAACTACAACTCCCAGAATCCACCTTTCACTTCTATAGGAGTTACAATAACAGACAAGTGTGCATGCTGGGAGTTGTAGTTTCACAGCAGCTGGTGTGCAGAAGGTTGCTTATCCCTGTTCTAGGGGTATCATCACTTCCAGGACTCATTTTTTAGGCCTCATGCACACGACCGTTGTTTTGGTCCACTTCCGAGCCGCAGTTTTTGGATGCGGACCCATTCACTTCAATGGGGCCGCAAAAGATGCATACAGCACTCCGTGTGCTGTCCGCATCAGTTGCTCCGTTCCGTGGTCCGCAAAAAAATATAACCTGTCCTATTCTTGTCCGTTTTGCGGACAATAATAGGCAGTTATATCAATGGCTGTCCGTGCCGTTCCAGAAATTGCAGAATGCACATGGACGCCATCCATGTTTTGCGGATCCGCGATTTGCGGACCACAAAACACACAACGGTTGTGTGCATGAGGCCTTACGCTGAAGATACTGTACGTTTACTTAATATAATTACTATAATACTGCCTCCTATGTACAAGCATATAACTACTATAATACTGCCTCCTATGTACAAGAATATAACTAGTATAATACTGCCTCCTATGCACAAGAATATAACTACTATAATACTGCCTCCTATGTACAAGGATATAACTACTATAATACTGCCTCCTATATACAAGAATATAACTACTATAATACTGCCTCCTAGGTAAAAGAATATAACTACTATAATACCGCCTCCTAGGTACAAGAATATAACTACTATAATACTACCACTATGTACAAGAATATAACTACTAGAATACTGTTATCTGTATATAAGAATACACCTTTACCTTGTTTCCTGCAGGTTTGTGTGAAGTATCTGCATGACACATGTGATCTCGGTAAGGATTGTACACGGCTTCACATTTGTGGTTTCTTCACACGAGGAGAATGTAATCATCGCATCTGTAAACGTTCTCACTACCTCCTGGAGTTCAGTTCGGTCTTAATCAACCACAGTCGTATGTCTGAGGTGTCTATTCAGAACTTTCAGATGCTATGTACCATGAAACACAATGAACGCCTTCAGTCACTGAGGGTAGAGGGAAAATAAGAAGCATCTGCAGTACCAGGCCACTGCAAAGGTGATAAAATGTTGTATTGTCAAGCAAAGCATTGTGATTTACATCATTTGTATACCCGATAGCATTGTATGGACAGTTTAGGGTTAACCACCCAGGTTCACTTTCCTACGCTGCCAGGAGATGGTCCGAGGAATCATCTTTTTAGTTTAGTCAGTAGAGAGTAGTGAGTCTAGCTGTGCCACAGCAAGGGTCTACATCAGTAAGCTCCTCAGAACTAGGCCGGAGCTCAGAGAACCTTCATCCCTGATACTTCTACAGCCAAGGAACATACTTTATCATCAAAAGTACTCCAGAGAGAAAATGAACATCAGAAGGTCCAGAATCTACAATGCTGTGCATGGAAGTCAGTCATCAAGGTATTGTGCACGTTTATGGCCGAGACTTAACTGCTGTTAGAGGGAACATTGCTAATGCACCCTGCCACACTTTGAGACAGTTTTGGCCAGCCGTATCTCAAACCTGTTCTCCTCAGTCTTAGAATTTGCAGAAACATTTAACAAGGACCTCACTGTATGCCAATAGAGGCTTTAGAGAGACAGAGAGGAGTACTACAACCCACATCATTGCTGCTGTCCATACGTTGCTATTGGGGAAGGATTTCACTGTATTATGTGCCTTGGAACTGTACTTTGTTATTCTCTAATGTACTACTACTCCTATTCCACACTAAAATAAAGAGAGACTCATTAATTGATACCAACTGGTCTAGTTAATGACTCCAACATTCGCCAGCCATTTCACCTGTTCTCCTGCATGGGAGATTCTCAGGATGTGTCATGAAACAAGAGTTGTGAACGAAAAAGAAAGAGCACATGTGTGGATAAGTATTTACTGAGGGTACATTATGTACTGTTGTACAAAATTTTTTGTAATCGTTAGGAAGGATTTAAAAAAAATTAAGCATTACTCACCTCACTGATCTCTTGTCGCTGCAATTTAGAGGTTGCTATGTTCCTAGGTGCTCGCCACACATGCTCAATAAACAGGAAATGGCTGGAAAGTCGAGAGTCGGGTCACCTCTGTGGGCAGTGATTGGCTGAGCATACATTTACTGCCATTTCCTGTGTGTCAAGCTAGGACTTAAAGTGGAGAGCAGCAGGGACCAGAGCAGTGTCGGAAAAGCAGCATCAGGGGAATTTTAACACTTTCTGATGTTTTTTTATTTTTTATTCTCCCCTTGGAAAAACCCTTTAACCACTTGCCATCTGGGCCATTTGCCCCCTTCCTGACCAGGCCTAATTTTGCAAAACTGACATATCTCACTTTATGTGGTAATAACTTTGGAACGCCTTTATTTATCCAAGTCATTCAGAGATTGTTTTCTCGTGACACATTGTACTTCATGATAGTCATAAATTTGAGTCAAAATATTTCACCTTTATTTATGAAAAAATCCCAAATTTACCCAAAAATTAGAAATTTCAATTTCTCTGCTTTTAAAACAGAAAGTGATACCTCATAAAATATTTGTTACTTAACATTCCCCATATGTCTACTTTATGTTGGCATCATTTTGGAAATGTCATTTTATTTTTTTAGGACGTTAGAAGGCTTAGAAGTTTAGAAGCAATTCTTCAAATTTTTAAGAAAATTGCCAAAACCCACTTTTTAAGGACCAGTTCAGGTCTGAAGTCACTTTGTGGGGCCTACATAGTGGATACCCCCATAAATGACCCCATTGTAGAAACTACACCCCTCAAGGTATTCAAAACCGATTTTACAAACTTTGTTAACCCTTTAGGCGTTCCACAAGAATTAAAGGAAAATGGAGATCAAATTTTAAAATTTCACTTTTTTGGCAGATTTTCCATTTTAATCCAATTTTTTCTTTAACACATCGATGGTTAACAGCCAAACAAAACTCAATATTTATTACCCAGATTCTGCGGTTTACAGAAACACCCCACATGTGGTCATAAACTGCTGTATGGGCACACGGCAGGGCGCAGAAGAAAAGGAACTCCACATGGTTTTTAGATGCCATGTCCCATTTGAAGCCCCCTGATGCACCCTTACAGTAGAAACTCCCAAGAAGTGACCCCATTTTGGAAACTAGGGGATAAGGTGCCAGTTTTATTAATACTATTTTTGGGTACATATGATTTTTTGATCATTCATTATAACACTTTATGGGGCAAGGTGACCAAAAAAATTGGTTGTTTTAGCACAGTTTCTATTTATTTATTTTTACAGCGTTCACCTGAGGGGTTCAGTCAAGTGACATTTTTATAGAGCAGATTGTTACGGACGTGGCGATACCTAATATGTATACTTTTTCTCATTTATTAAAGTTTTACACAATAATAGCATTTTTGAAACAAATAAATTATGTTTTAATGTGTCCATGTTCTGAGAGCTATAGTTTTTATTTTTTGAGAGCTTTTCTTATGTAGGGGCTCATTTTTTTGCGGGATGAGGTGACGGTTTTATTGGTACCATTTTGTGGGACATACGCATTTTTGATCATTTGGTGTTGCACCTTTTGTGATGCAAGGTGACAAAAATTGCTTGTTTTGACACATTTTTTTTTTTTTTTACGGTGTTCACCTGAGGGGTTAGCTCATGTGATATTTTTATAGAGCTGGTTTTTACGGACGCGGTAATACCTAATATGTATACTTTTTTTTATTTGTTTCACTTTAACACAATAATAGCATTTCTGAAACCAAAAAAAATGATGTTTTAGTGTCTCCATGTTCTAAGAGCTATAGTTTTTTTTATTTTTTGAGAGATTTTCTTATGTAGGGGCTCATTTTTTGCGGGATGAGGTGACGGTTTTATTGGTACCATTTTGTGGGACATACGCGTTTTTGATCACTTGGTGTTGCACCTTTTGTGATGTAAGGTGACAAAAATTGCTTGTTTTGACACAGTTTTTTTTTTCTTTTTTACGGCGTTCACCCGAGGGGTTAGGTCATGTGATATTTTTATAGAGCTGGTTTTTACGGACGCGGCAATACCAAATATGTCTATTTTATTTTATTTTTTTATATTTTTAAATTTTTTTTTTTAACCCTTTATTTTTTTTATTTTATTTTACACTTTTCGTCCCCCATAAGGTCATACAAGACCTCTGGGGGGACATTTACTTCACTTTTTCTTTTTTTTTTCACTGTTGATTTCTCCTGTAACTGGGGCTGACATAGTAGCCCCAGTTACAGAAGAAATACACCCCCAGAGAGGCTGTACAGCGCAATACTGTGCAGTACCTCACACAGCCCCTGCACTCTCCACTCCCGGCGGTCACATGACCGCCGGGCCGGAACAGGAAGCGCATAGCGCTTCCTGCTCTGCATACAAAGCGCTCGGTGAGCGCTGTGTATGCAGCGATCCAGAAGGCAGGGACACGTGGGCACTGTCCCTGCCTTCTCTAAGGGTTGCCCTGCTGTCACTGACAGCCGATCAGCAGCTGCACGATTAGCGTGCAGCTGCAGTTTCTGAAAGGACGTTTTAAAACATGCTTTCAGAAATAGAGGTCCACCCATAGGACGTTTATATCCTATGGGCGGACGGGAGGAGGTTAACATTGAAGTCTGATGAACATTTGTGGCATCAATACTCTAATTGGTGTAAGTACATAGATGTTATATAATTACATGGTGATCAGCTATTCTATTACTGCTGACAACCAGCCTCTATATCATGTCTGAGAGGTTGTCACAGCCCCGTCCCCTGTTACTGACATCACTGAGTATAATAGTAATATAATTACACTGTGATCAGACATAAGATCCACACACCTTATACTACAGTAACAGCTATTCCATCTATTACTGCTGACAACCAGCTTCTATATCATGTCTGAGAGGTTGTCACAGCCCCGCCCCCTGTTACTGACATCACTGAATATGATAGTAATATAATTACACTGTGATCAGACATGAGATCCACACACCTTATACTACAGTAACAGCTATTCCATCTATTACTGCTGACAACCAGCCTCTATATCATGTCTGAGAGGTTGTCACAGCCCTGCTCTGTTACTGACATCACTGAATATAATAGTAATATAATCACATTGTGATCAGACATGAGATCCACACACCTTATACTACAGTAACATCTATTCCATCTATTACTGCTGACAACCAGCCTCTATATCATGTCTGAGAGGTTGTCACAGCCCCGCCCCCTGTTACTGACATCACTGAATATAATTACACTGTGATCAGACATGAGATCCACACATCTTATACTACAGTAACAGCTATTCCATCTATTACTGCTGACAACCAGCCTCTATATCATGTCTGAGAGGTTGTCACAGCCCCGCCCCCTGTTACTGACATCACTGAATATAATAGTAATATAATTACACTGTGATCAGACATGAGATCCACACACCTTATACTACAGTAACAGCTATTCCATCTATTACTGCTGACAACCAGCCTCTATATCATGTCTGAGAGGTTGTCACAGCCCTGCTCTGTTACTGACATCACTGAATATAATAGTAATATAATCACATTGTGATCAGACATGAGATCCACACACCTTATACTACAGTAACATCTATTCCATCTATTACTGCTGACAACCAGCCTCTATATCATGTCTGAGAGGTTGTCACAGCCCCGCCCCCTGTTACTGACATCACTGAATATAATAGTAATATAATTACACTGTGATCAGACATGAGATCCACACACCTTATACTACAGTAACAGCTATTCCATCTATTACTGCTGACAACCAGCCTCTATATCATGTCTGAGAGGTTGTCACAGCCCTGCCCCCTGTTACTGACATCACTGAATATAATAGTAATATAATTACACTGTGATCAGACATGAGATCCACACACCTTATACTACAGTAACAGCTATTCCATCTATTACTGCTGACAACCAGCCTCTATATCATGTCTGAGAGGTTGTCACAGCCCTGCCCCCTGTTACTGACATCACTGAATATAATAGTAATATAATTACACTGTGATCAGACATGAGATCCACACCTTATACTACAGTAACAGCTATTCCATCTATTACTGCTGACAACCAGCCTCTATATCATGTCTGAGAGGTTGTCACAGCCCTGCTCTGTTACTGACATCACTGAATATAATAGTAATATACACTACTCGCACAAAGTTAGGGTTATTTGGCTTGTGGGTGAAATTTCAGGATGAACCAAAAATGCACTCTAACCTTTACAGGTGAACAAAATGTGACCCTCTATAAACTTTTTAATGCACGTGACCAACTGTTCAATGTTTCAGTAGTTTGTTGCACAACATCTCACAAGGGTACCTGACCACACCACCAGGTAGAGGCGTCATCGTCTTGCATGGGTCAGGGAGCATCTACGCTGGATGAGGAACCAGTGGGCCTCAGTGCTGTTCACTGATGAAAAGTGATTCACGCTGAGCAGAAATGATGGCCGCCAACAATGTTGGAGCCGTCAAGGAGAGAATTATGCATCAGCCACTGTTGTCACCAGACAAGCCTTTGGTGGTGGTGGTGTTACAGTGTGGGCAGGTGTGTTTAGTGAATACAGAACTGCCCTACACTTTGTGATTGGTACAGTGACAAGCTCATACCACTTGAATAACATCATTAATCCAGTCATTGTGCCTCTGCATGAACAACAATGCTCCAGCTCATCGAGGTCGCATCATTAGGGGATGGCTGCTGGAGACTGGGGTACCTCAAATAGAGTGGCCTGCACTTTCTCCAGACCTGAATCCCATTGAAAACCTATGAGATCAGCTGAGTCGCTATGTAGAGGCTCGTAACTCTGTACCCCAGAACCTCAATGACCTGTGGGACGCCCTTCAAGAAGAGTGGCATGCCATGCCTCAGCAGACAATTTTCCTTTGGATGGTCTGTCAGGTGGAAACTCTGTTAATCCAGTGTCCCCCCCCCCCCCCCCAGAGATGAACCCATCCACAGTTCCATCAGCACCACCTACAGGACCAAGCGGAGTGCTGAATTATCTTCCAAATGATCCATCTGTTCCTGAAGAGAAACCAGTGACCACCAATGTTAAAAGTCCATCCGGGCCTCCACTTGTTTGCCACCATCAAACCTGTAATCTCTCCCAAAGCCAGCCTCTAGTACTTCAACATCTAATCCCATATCCTGAAGAAAGTACATCTGCTCCTCAGCTTAAGGACTCATGCACACTGCCGTTGTACGGCTGTTCTGTGCATTGGGGACCCCAATTTGCCGTGTGCATAAGTCACAGCCTGCACCTGATGAAAAACTGATGCCAAAGGCTAACGCTGCATGCAAGGTCACATTACTGACAGCCAGGGACTGTAAGTAAATGAATAAAGCCAGGTCCTCCCCAGCAGCTGATAACAGTGCCTGGGCTGTGTGCACTTCTCCCTGTCCCTGCGCTTGGCAGACGCTCCCTCACTCAGCAGACCTGGAGAATGCAGAGTTGAAGCAGCGCAGACCAGGGAAGGGAGATCTGCCATCTGCTCAGTGTATAAATGAAAGCAACATGTGGTAAGAGGTCCCCTTTGTGCTGCAGGAGATTAACCCTTCAGGGGGGAGGGCTCTGGTTACTGACACTTTTGGGGGGCTATTGTTACTGGCTAGTAAGGCAGGCGGGATTAGCCTCAGGGTGAGGGCAGTGGCGGCCATCTTAACTGAATAGTGAAATTGCAGTTTTATGCAGACTGGTTGCTAAGGGCTGAATCTTATTAAATATTAGTCAGTGTAATAGTAACTGATTCTGGAATATCATTATTATTAGTAACTACAGAGATGAAAATTTAAATTAGGGTCTAAATGTGACAGTTATCCTTTTAATATGTAAAAAGACGTATAAATGATAAAAAAAAAACCCTATAACATGATTCTCCAGATTACCATGGCCACAACCCCCTTCAGTATGGGTGGTAGTACCCTACACAGAATGCGCCAGCTCACTGTAGCCCCATTCTCTCTAGGGTCTTCTCCTGCGTGAGCTGCAGAAGTTCACACAAACTGGGCAATAACATGCCACCTGCACAGACTCATTTGAAGGCATATTGGCTTCCATAAGGCCTCATGCACACAAATAGCTTGAAAAAAGCTTCTGTGATAGCTGTGACTCCCATCAATAGAAAAGGGCTCCTCTCCTGCACACAAAAAAATTAAAAAATAAAAGTATGTGCTGTGAGATTCCTGGATCAGGCACATGAATTCTTAAAAGAAGGGATGTGTGTATGGCCCCATAACTTGTACAGGTCAGTGTGCGGTCAGTGTGCACACTGAAGAAAAATACAATTGTGTGGGTGAAGCCTAGGGAGCGGCAGTGATATGACGGAGGCAACACCGCCAACCCATGGCAGCCAGTGGTAGCATGAATTTGTGCGTTATTAGAGCTGTTACCTCCAAATTTATGTGGCTCCTGTAAATTTATTATACATTGTCTAATATATATATATATATATATATATATATATATATATATATTATTATACTACCACTAGATGGTGCAATTACACCCTTTCCACAGAGCCTAAATGGATCCAAGACTCCATAGAAATACGAAGGCAATCCATTTTTAGGGGTCGTCATGAGAATACAAGCAAATTCACTACTTTTCACATTATATAGGTACTCTCATATAAATGGTGGCTGGTCCCCTTTAAAGGGAACCTGTCATGTGGATATTTGATTATAATCTAACTAATTATATACAATCATTAACTACTAAAAAGTACCTTAGATGTATTCACTTACTGGTGTGACAGATGGTTACCTCATAATATACACACAAAGATGCTGCATGCCGCATGCTAATTTGAGTCCAGCGTGATGTCAGTGAGTCCAGCGTTTATTTAATTCAGAGCTATAGCCACTCCCCTGCCCACCTGCTGCTGATTCATATGG
The DNA here is from genome assembly GCF_905171765.1 of Bufo bufo. Taxonomy (NCBI): domain Eukaryota; kingdom Metazoa; phylum Chordata; class Amphibia; order Anura; family Bufonidae; genus Bufo; species Bufo bufo. The sequence continues at coordinate 234,879,527 of NC_053389.1, read as the reverse complement.
AAAATAACTGTCAATCAGCAGCAGGTAGGCGGGAAGAGTCAGGAGCTCATGAATATTCAGGACTCATCATTATGAGCTGGAGCTTTTCAATACAAGATGTTGGCAGATTGACTGGGTCAATTAAAGAAAGTGACCCAGCATTTTGCTAAGAGAATCAGTCACTTATTTATGTTGCCCTTAGTTAGGACACCATAAAACTGGTGACAAGTTCCCTTTAAGCTTGTGGATACATGGTGTCATAATGTATCAATACACAAGACATGTTTCATGTTATGATACATATTTCAGCAATCTGTTGGTCTCCAGCAGTTGCAGAGCTACAACTCCCAGCATTGCCGGACAGTCTTGGGTTCCACTATGATATATGGTATTTTTTATTGGTTATTTCATTAAAGGGTTTCATCAGGATTTTGATATTGAAGGCATATCCTCAGGATGAGACATCAATATGAGATACTTGTTGGTCCTGCTCCCAGAATCCCTGACTATTAGCTGTTTGAGGAAGCGGATGTGCTCACCATGTAACACCCCAGGGTGGTCTTACCACTTCTGCACCTTGCTACTGTCTTTATTGGTCTAACCTCATGTCATCTTATGCATTTATTCCAGGTCATCCACAATGTGCATTCCTAATTTGTTATGTAACTGTTCATATGTAATGTACCTGGTTCACCTTCCATTCTAACCCCCCCCCCCTCCTTCCCTCCTGGAGAAAGGTGGGCAAGCAGCGTTCAGGTGTCCGCTTGCTGAGCGGAGAGGAGGCTGAACGCCGCCAGACTGATGCATTCTAAGCGGATCCGCGTCCACTCAGAATGCATTAGGGCTGGACGGATGCGTTCGGGGCCGCTTGTGAGACCCTTCAAACGGAGCTCACGAGCGGACACCCGAACGCAGGTGTGAAAGTAGCCTAACAGAATATTAAGCAAGCCTGTTAGTACAGCAGAGAGAGAGAAAGCAAGCAGTTATTGAAGAAGCCTGCCAGTTTAATGCTAAAGTCTGCTGGGACCAAGACAAAGCCTGTAAACCGTTTTGGAGAACGTTTATTCAAGTAAAGCTGCTGTTCAACTACATACAAGGTCTGGACTCAATCTTTCTTTCAAATCCCCAAATTATTCCCTCTTCGGAGCCAAAGCTTGGGGTCCAGCCGTATCCAGGTAGGAGCTTCGTGACACACATAAAGAGACATTTTAGGCCGCACTACACCACTCTGCATTCCTACACCTGGGTCGCGCGACATAGAGAGCCCTAGGGGGAGTCACCCGTTACAACCAAACCAGACCTCCATTAAGACCTGCAGCCTTCTCATAGCATATCAAGCACAGTGCCATCCATTGGACAGCAACTGTGCTTGGTACTGCAGCTTAGCCTCATTCACTCGAATGGGACTGCGCTCCGCATAGGCCACGTGACTGATGAACATGACATCACTGGCGTCAGGGAGCACTGCGGCCTCCTAAAACTGAAGGCTGTTAGTAGTTGGACCCCCACTAATAGGATACTGGTGGCCTACCCTGAGGATAACCCCTTTAAAAAAATTTTTACTGATGACCTATCCTCAGGATAGGTCATCAGTATTTGATTAGTGGGGGTCCAACAACCGGGACCCCTGCCGATCAGCTCAGCTCTTTTGAGAAGGTACCAGTGCTCCTATGAGCGTCACTGCCTTCTCGCAGCTCACCTAGTACATTGTATAGCAGCTGTGCTTGGTATTGCACTCAGTCCCTTTCACTTCTATGGGGCTGAGCTGCTCCTAGGCCATGTGACCGATGAACGTGATGTCAGTGGCCTAGGAAAGGCAGAGAGAAGGCCGCATCGCTCACAGGAGCGCTGGTGCCTTCTCAAACAGTTGATCCAGGGTGATCCTGGGTGTCGGATCCCCACAGATCAGATACTGATGACCTATCCAGAGGATGGGTCATCAGTAAAAACAAAATCTCGGAAAACCCCTTTAACTGTGCCTGGTGAAAACGTATCTCCCAAAAATGAACATCTGAACATGCTACACCACACTGAGCCACCAGGGAGCAGCAGAGGGGTATATTAAAGCCTTCCCAGTAAAGAACAGTGAATCAGCAGATATAGCGCTCTATGTGACTAGAGTATAAGGGCGGCCACACGGTCAGGTGTCCTGATGCAGTTTTAGAAGTCAAAACCAGGAGTGAAAGAGGAGAAGCTGTATCTGTCCTTTTGTCGTTACTTTTATATTTCTGATTTTGGATTCCAAAACTGCATCAGGAAACCTGACCATGTGGCCGTACCCTTAGGACTCTTTCACATGAGCGATACGGATTGTGTCAGGATCTGTTCAGGGAAAAACGGATGGTTTCGTATGCAAGTTCAATCAGTATTTTTCTGCGATTGCGTTCAGTGTGTGTCTTTTTTCCCATCCAGATTGTATGCGTTTTTCACGCATGTGAAGAAAAACTGAAGACTGACAATCGACATCTTTGAGCTACCATCAGTGAAGGACGCATCGCATCCAGATAGATTCCGTTTTTCACACAAGCACCATTCATTTCTATGGAGCCAGGGCTGTGTGAATAACGCACAATATAGAACATGCTGCGATTTATCCTGAACACAGAGATGATGCATGAAAAACGCATGTGCACAGAACCACTGAAATGAATGGGTCAGGATTCAGTCCAGATGCTACGTGTACACAACAAACATGGCATCCAGACAGAAAACTCGCTTGTGTGAGAGAGCCTTAAGGCCCCTTTCACACGGGCGAGTATTCCGCACGGGTGCAATGCATGAGTTGAACGCATTGCACCCGCACTGAATCCGGACCCATTAATTTCTATGGGGCTGTGCACACGAGCTGTGATTTTCACGCATCACTTGTGCGTTGCGTGAAAATCGCAGCATGCTCTATATTCTAGGTTTTTCACGCAACGCAGGCTCCATAGAAGTGAATGGGGCCGCGTGAAAATCGCAAGCAAGTGCAGAAGCGGTGCGATTTTCACGCATGGTTTCTAGGTGACGATCGGACTGGGGACCCGATCTGAATTATTTTCCCTTATAACATGATTATAAGGGAAAATAATAGCATTCTGAATACAGAATGCAAAGTAAAATAGTGATGGAGGGGTTAAAAATAAAAAATAAATTAACTCACCGAGTCCACTTGATCGCGTAGTTGCGGATCTCTGTCTTCTTCTGTAATGTTGAGCTGCCGGCTAAGGACCTGTGGTGACGTCACATCACATGATCCAATCACATGGTCCCTCACCATGGTGATGAACCATGTGATTGGACCATGTGATGACCGGAGTGACGTCATCAAAGGTCCTATTTCTGTGCACAGCAAAGAAGAAGACAGAAGAGAAGCCGGGCTGCGCGATCAAGTGGATTAAGGTGAGTTAAAGGGAAAAAAAATTAACCCCTCCAGCCCTATTGTACTATGCATTCTGTATTAAGAATGCTATTATTTTCCCTTATAACCATGTTATAAGGGAAAATATAAAAATCTACAGAATACCTAACCCAAACCCGAACTTCTGTGAAGAAGTTCGGGTTTGGGTACCAAACATGCCGATTTTTCTCACACGCGTGCAAAACGCATTACAATGTTTTGCACTCGCGTGGAAAAATCGCTCATTTTGCCGCAACGTACCCGCATCTTATCCGGGCAAAAAACATGACGCCCGTGTGAAAGAGGCCTAAAAGCCACCACACATATTACATTATCGTCAGATGAGCCTGATGATTTCAGCAGGGGAGGGGGGACTACTATCTAATGTGTCTGGGGGCCTCCTGACTCTCCCCTGATGTTAGGAGTAAGAGGTTCAGGCATTGAAATAAAATTTGGTCTGGCAGGAAATAAGCCACCACCAGAGATGTCTGGCAGCAGCTTTCACCCCTCTTGCCATTGAAAACACATGCATGCTCGCCAGAAACCAGGCATGCATGTGTATGGAGAAATCAAGAGGAAAAAAACTCCTAAAATAAGGATTTATAGTGGACAGGGGCGGACCGGGAACTTAAAGTGGTCCCATGTTGTAGGCCAAATTGACGGAAGGAGGGGCAACACAAGTAGTGCAGCACAAAAACCGCCCCAGCAGAACCAAATACCACAATGTAGCATAAAATACTGCCTATCACCATACTGAGGATAGTGACACAGTTGAATGCAGGAGGGCACTTTCTTCTGCCAGCCAGATGCATAAGTACCTAATACTCCTGAGAGCATCAGATCGTTATGCAACTGGGCAGCGGCCATAAGGAAGGCTTGGGCAGGCCCCTGGGCACTCGCCCTCTGGGAAATTTTCCTGTAGGGTATATGTCCAGGCTGCTCCTGATAGTGGAGTTGTGGTTTCAGAGAAGTGTAGTGTGCTTAACCCTTTACTACTACCAAGATGTGTAGATTATGCCTTAATCTGCTCTACTTTAATCTTGGGGTACACGCTAGGACAGCCTGATGGGCCTCTGAGCCTGCAGGTGAAGACTGGTGTGGTCATCACGCAGGCGTGGAGACATAATTTAACAGAAATCTACTGCTGGGCCCCTGTATCTACATGGGGCGGTAGACAGGGCCTGTGGGCAGGGGGTAGCCCCTGTTTTCCCTGCAGCAGCGTTTCCACTGGATGGAAGGTTTTCTGGATGTTATCCAGTCCCGCTCTCGTATTTCTGGACTCAAGTCCGTCATGTGTGATTATAACCCCCCTGATCCCCTGCAGGTCAAGGCTATCTGTCAGGAAACAGGACAGGGGAGAAACGTATACGCTCAAGGAATCAGAATTTTATTCTGTAATTTTACTGCAGATTTGACACAGATCAGTAACTGTTTGTTACAATAACTTTCTCTATGACTGGCGCTTACTAACCCCCAAACCCCCCTCTACCTCCGAGTCACCGTAGGGCCTAGGATATGACCTCTGCTGGTAACTCTCCTAGGACATGGTCTCAGAGCTAGAAGTGAGAGCAGCAAAGGACCCTTCTTTTACTGTAATGATTTTACTTATCCTGTTGCTAATATTAACCTTTTCATACCCATCATACTCTAAATAATAATTAAGCAAGATTATTCTTAATAAATTTCCATGTCTTCAAAATTATGTATCTGTGTATATATACAGGTATCCGATTTAAAAAAGAATTGTTGTTGTCTCTGTTAGGCTCCTTTCACACGGGCGAGTTTTCCACGCGGGTGCAATGCGTTAGGTGAACGCATTACACCCGCACTGAATCCGGACCCATTAATTTCTATGGGGCTGTGCACACGAGCGGTTATTTTCACACATCACTTGTGCGTCGCGTGAAAATCGCAGCATGTTCTATATTCTGCGTTTTTCACGCAACGCAGGCCCCATAGAAGTGAATGGGGCTGCGTGAAAATCGCAAGTATCCGCAAGCAAGTGCGGATGCGGTGTGATTTTCACGCACGGTTGCTAGGAGACTATCGGGATGGGGGCCCGATCTTTATTATTTTCCCTTATAACATGGTTATAAGGGAAAATAATAGCATTCTTAATACAGAATGCATAGTACAATAGGGCTGAAGGGGTTAAAAAATATTTATATAACTCACCTTAATCCGCTTGATCGCGCAGCCCGGCTTCTCTTCTGTCTTCATCTTTGCTGTGCACAGGAATAGGACCTTTGATGACGTCACTGCGCTCATCACATGGTCCATCACATGATCTTTTGCCATGGTGATGGATCATGTGATGACCACAGTGACGTCATCAAAGGTCCTTTTCCTGTGCACAGCAAAGAAGAAGACAGAAGAGAAGCCGGGCTGCGCGATCAAGTGGATTAAGGTGAGTTATATAATTTTTTTATTTTTTTTTAACCCCTCCAGCCCTATTGTAGTATGCATTCTGCATTAGGAATGCTATTATTTTCCCTTATAACCATGTTATAAGGGAAAATAATAAAATCTACACAACACAGATTCCAAACCCGAACTTCTGTGAAGAAGTCCGGGTTCGGGTCTGGGTACCAAACATGCCGATTTTTCTCACGTGCGTGCAAAACACATTACAATGTTTTGCACCCGCGCGGAAAAAACGCAAACATGGAACGCAATTGCAGTGAAAACTAACTTGTTTTAGTGTCAAAATCGCACCATTTTCCCTGAACGCACCCTGAACGCATCCAGCCTCAATCCGCAACACCCGTGTGAAAGGGGCCTTAGTGTCCCTCAAGGCTCTGTCCTGGGTCCCTTACTTTTCTCCATTTATACATTCGGCCTGGGACAGCTCATAGAGTCCCACGGCTTCCAATACCACCTCTATGCTGATGACAATCAAATCTACCTCTCTGGCCCCGTGCCTAGTGTTTGCCCCCCCCCCCGCCCACAATACTTTAAAAAAATTGTACCCCCTCACTGTAGTATTGCCCTCATTGTACAACCTTTACAGTAGTTTTGTACAGATGTGTGCCCCCTCACAGTAGCAATGCCCACATTGTGCCCTCTCACAGTAGTTCTGCCCACATTGTGCCCCCTCACAGTAGTTATGCCCTCTCTGTGCCCCATTCACAGTAATAATTCCCATTGTGCCCCCTTCCTAGTAATAATCCCCATTGTGTCCCCTTCCTAGTAATAATCCCCATTGTGCCCCCTTCACAGTAATAATGCCCACTGTGCCCCCTTCACAGTAATAATGCCCATTGTGCCCCCTTCACAGTAATAATGCCCATTGTGCCCCCTTCACATTAGTAATGCCCTCTGTGCCCCCTCCATAGTAGTGCCCCCAGCTGTTTGAAGAGAGGGCTGCTTTCTCTGTTCTGTTCACCTGCTCGCCGTAGCATTTGCAGTGATGAGCAGATAAACAGAGCACAGAAGGCAGCGCTTATAGAAAAAAATAGCGGACAACCCCTTTAAAGACATACTTGGAAAACATTACATACAGCGCTACAGAACATACAGGGTCATACAGCGCCACATATGTACCTCTTACATTCAGTGACTTCTCTTCTCTGATGTAGATATTCTCTTTCCTCTTCTTCTCCTGTTAGACCAGACCACCATGGTGACTTCTTTCAGCCACACCTTACCAAACAGACAGCTTACTTTCCTACTTTTCCATCATCCTCCCACCTTCTCAACACCCCACCCTGCCACCCCCAATACTGTGTCCACTGTGCTCCCCAATACTTTCCTGCAGAAACAGTCCTCCTGAAAATACTGGTACCACACAGAGGGTGCGTCAGCACAAAAACACCCCTTTATATTGTGCGCTAGTAATAAAAAAATAACACCTTCCTTTAAGATCAGACCCCCATATAAAACCCTAAGGCCTCCTGCACACGAAAGCAATACACGGGCGCCGTTCCGTGGGCATTTCGCATCACGGATGCGGACCCATTCACTTCAATGGGTCCGCAAATCTGGAGATGCGGAATGGTGCGGAACGGAAGCACTGAACGGAACCCTACGGAAGCACTACAGAGTGCTTCCGTGGGGTTCCGCCCCGAACTTCCGTTCCTCAAGAAGATAGAACATGTCCTATCTTTTTGCAGAACGGCCGGATCGCGGACCTATTAAAGTGAATGGGTCCGCGATCCGCTGTGGCTGCCCCACAGTCGGTGTTCGTGCATTTTGCGGGCCGCAGCACAGCCATGCGGGGGTGCACACCCCAATCTCAGACCAAACCACCTTTTAGACCTCTATGTTAGACCCCATATAAGACCCGAGTTTTAAACCTCAGATCAGACCCCCATTAGACCTCCATGTAAGACCCTGACCCAATATCAGACCTCAGTTAAGACCCCATTAGACCTCCAGACCCCCATATCTGACCCCCTTTAGTCCTCCAGACCCCCAGTCAGACCCCTATTAGACCTCCTGACCCCCCAGTCAGACCTCCAGACCCCCAATAAGACCCCCATTAAACCGCTAGAACCCCCCCCAGTCAGACCCCTATTAGACCTCCTGACCCCCCAGTCAGACCTCCAGACCCCCAATCAGACCCTATTAGACCTCTAGACAGGGGCGGACTAGGAACTTGTAGTGGCCCTGGAAAAAATACAAAAGTGGCCCCTGTTTTGTACTTCGGTCCAAATTGATGGAAGGCAGAGCCAGCAATACCATATTATGGCACATTATACCACCCAGAGACAAATACCACAGTCCATCACAAAATACTGCCCCCGGCAGTACAAAATACATCCCCAAAAGATTCTACTGGCTGGCCATAAGGAGGGCCCAGGTGGCCCCCTGGGCATCGGCCCACCGGGAAATTTCCCTGTAAGGTCTATGGCCAATTCACCCCTGCCTCTAGACCCCCCAGTCAGACCTTCAGACCCCCATTAGACACCCAACGTGTCTATCAGCTATATCTTCATTCTTCTCCCCCTACTTCCTAAAACTCAACATGGAGAAAACTGAATTCGATGTCTTTCCACCATGTCACTCAACCCCCCTATCTGGCCTATCCATTAATAGCATGACTCTTTCTCCAGACTCGCAAGCCTCCTGTCTGGGGAGAACATTTGATTCTGCCCTGTCCAAACCATCACCTCCACCTGCCGCTATCAACTCAAGAACATCTCTTGTATTGTCTCCTTCTCCACCTGCGAGTCAGCTAAAATGCTAGTGCATGCCCTCGTCATCTCCCGCCTGGACTACTGCAACATCCTCTGTGAACTCCTCTGCTGCCCAGTTAGTCCACCTCTCCCCTTGTTTCTCTTCTATCTCCCCCTATGCCAATCCCTTCACTGGCTCCCACTGCCCAGTTCAGTTAAAATTCTAATAACTACCTATAAAGCCGTCAACTACCAGTCCTCTCCTTACATCTCTGACCTGCTTTCCTGATACAGCCCCACACGTAATCTCAGATCCTTACAGGACCTCCTCCTCTGTTCCTCACACAATTGTCTAAAAGATTTCTCACGTGCCTCTCCCCTACTCTGGAACTCACTACCCAGTACATCAGACTCTCCCTCAATATCCAAGCCTTCAAAAGCAACCTAAAACCCCCACCTCTTCAGGAAAGCCTACCACCTGCAGTAAACATGCTGCCAGCACACAGCTAGATGAGCAGCGTTTACCCTCACCTACTGTGTTCTTCCCCCTTCCTTTGTAGACTGTAAGCTCTTGGGGGCAGACTCATCTCCCCCTCTGTAACAGTCTGTTAATACTTTCTTGTTTATTGTGTTTTTATATTAAGTTTATGTAACCTCCTCTTGATGTACAGCGCCACGGAATTAATGGAGCTTTCAAATAAATAATAATAATTCCATTGACAATAAATAATCACCACTGCTGTTATTAATTGTGTAGTCATCATTGTAATCAGGGGATCAAGAGATCCACACTGTATATTACAGTATCAGGTATTCCATCTATTACTGCTGACAACCAGCCTCTATATCATGTCTGAGAGGTTGTCACAGCCCCGCCCCCTGTTACTGACATCACTGAATATAATAGTAATATAATTACATTGTGATCAGACATGAGATCTACACACCTTATACTACAGTAACAGCTATTCCATCTATTACTGCTGACAACCAGCCTCTATATCATGTCTGAGAGGTTGTCACAGCCCCGCCCCCTGTTACTGACAACACTGAGTATAATAGTAATATAATTACACTGTGATCAGACATGAGATCCACACCTTATACTACAGTAACAGCTATTCCATCTATTACTGCTGACAACCAGCCTCTATACCATGTCTGAGAGGTTGTCACAGCCCCGCCCCCTGTTACTGACATCACTGAATATAAAAGTAATATAATTACATTGTGATCAGACATGAGATCCACACACCTTATACTACAGTAACATCTATTCCATCTATTACTGCTGACAACCAGCCTCTATATCATGTCTGAGAGGTTGTCACAGCCCCGCCCCCTGTTACTGACATCACTGAATAGAATAGTAATATAATTACACTGTGATCAGACATGAGATCCACACACCTTATACTACAGTAACAGCTATTCCATCTATTACTGCTGACAACCAGCCTCTATACCATGTCTGAGAGGTTGTCACAGCCCCGCCCCCTGTTACTGACATCACTGAATATAATAGTAATATAATTACACTGTGATCAGACATGAGATCCACACCTTATACTACAGTAACAGCTATTCCATCTATTACTGCTGACAACCAGCCTCTATACCATGTCTGAGAGGTTGTCACAGCCCCGCCCCCTGTTACTGACATCACTGAATATAATAGTAATATAATTACACTGTGATCAGACATGAGATCCACACACCTTATACTACAGTAACAGCTATTCCATCTATTACTGCTGACAACCAGCCTCTATATCATGTCTGAGAGGTTGTCACAGCCCCGCCCCCTGTTACTGACATCACTGAATATAATAGTAATATAATTACACTGTGATCAGACATGAGATCCACAGACCTTATACTACAGTAACAGCTATTCCATCTATTACTGCTGACAACCAGCCTCTATATCATGTCTGAGAGGTTGTCACAGCCCCGCCCCCTGTTACTGACATCACTGAGTATAATAGTAATATAATTACATTGTGATCAGACATGAGATCCATACATCTTATACTACAGTAACAGCTATTCCATCTATTACTGCTGACAACCATCCTCTATATCATATCTGAGAGGTTGTCACAGCCCCGCCCCCTGTTACTGACATCACTGAGTATAATAGTAATATAATTACACTGTGATCAGACATGAGATCACACACCTTATTCTACAGTAACATCTATTCCATCTATTACTGCTGACAACAGCCTCTATATCATGTCTGAGAGGTTGTCACAGCCCCGCCCCCTGTTACTGACATCACTGAATATAATAGTAATATAATTACATTGTGATCAGACATGAGATCCATACATCTTATACTACAGTAACAGCTATTCCATCTATTACTGCTGACAACCAGCCTCTATATCATGTCTGAGAGGTTGTCACAGCCCCGCCCCCTGTTACTGACATCACTGAATATAATAGTAATATAATTACATTGTGATCAGACATGAGATCCACACCTTATACTACAGTAACAGCTATTCCATCTATTACTGCTGACAACCAGCCTCTATATCATGTCTGAGAGGTTGTCACAGCCCCGCCCCCTGTTACTGACATCACTGAATATAATAGTAATATAATTACATTGTGATCAGACATGAGATCCACACCTTATACTACAGTAACAGCTATTCCATCTATTACTGCTGACAACCAGCCTCTATATCATGTCTGAGAGGTTGTCACAGCCCTGCCCCCTGTTACTGACATCACTGAATATAATAGTAATATAATTACATTGTGATCAGACATGAGATCCACACCTTATACTACAGTAACAGCTATTCCATCTATTACTGCTGACAACCAGCCTCTATATCATGTCTGAGAGGTTGTCACAGCCCCGCCCCCTGTTACTGACATCACTGAATATAAAAGTAATATAATTACATTGTGATCAGACATGAGATCCACACACCTTATACTACAGTAACATCTATTCCATCTATTACTGCTGACAACCAGCCTCTATATCATGTCTGAGAGGTTGTCACAGCCCCGCCCCCTGTTACTGACATCACTGAGTATAATAGTAATATAATTACATTGTGATCAGACATGAGATCCACACACCTTATACTACAGTAACAGCTATTTCATCTATTACTGCTGACAACCAGCCTCTATATCATGTCTGAGAGGTTGTCACAGCCCCGCCCCCTGTTACTGACATCACTGAATATAATAGTAATATAATTACATTGTGATCAGACATGAGATCCATACATCTTATACTACAGTAACAGCTATTCCATCTATTACTGCTGACAACCAGCCTCTATATCATGTCTGAGAGGTTGTCACAGCCCCGCCCCCTGTTACTGACATCACTGAATATAACAGTAATATAATTACATTGTGATCAGACATGAGATCCACACACCTTATACTACAGTAACATCTATTCCATCTATTACTGCTGACAACCAGCCTCTATACCATGTCTGAGAGGTTGTCACAGCCCCGCCCCCTGTTACTGACATCACTGAGTATAATAGTAATATAATTACATTGTGATCAGACATGAGATCCACACACCTTATACTACAGTAACAGCTATTCCATCTATTACTGCTGACAACCAGCCTCTATATCATGTCTGAGAGGTTGTCACAGCCCCGCCCCCTGTTACTGACATCACTGAGTATAATAGTAATATAATTACACTGTGATCAGACATGAGATCCACACCTTATACTACAGTAACAGCTATTCCATCTATTACTGCTGACAACCAGCCTCTATACCATGTCTGAGAGGTTGTCACAGCCCCGCCCCCTGTTACTGACATCACTGAATATAAAAGTAATATAATTACATTGTGATCAGACATGAGATCCACACACCTTATACTACAGTAACAGCTATTCCATCTATTACTGCTGACAACCAGCCTCTATATCATGTCTGAGAGGTTGTCACAGCCCCGCCCCCTGTTACTGACATCACTGAATAGAATAGTAATATAATTACACTGTGATCAGACATGAGATCCACACACCTTATACTACAGTAACAGCTATTCCATCTATTACTGCTGACAACCAGCCTCTATATCATGTCTGAGAGGTTGTCACAGCCCCGCCCCCTGTTACTGACATCACTGAGTATAATAGTAATATAATTACATTGTGATCAGACATGAGATCCATACATCTTATACTACAGTAACATCTATTCCATCTATTACTGCTGACAACAGCCTCTATATCATGTCTGAGAGGTTGTCACAGCCCCGCCCCCTGTTACTGACATCACTGAATATAATAGTAATATAATTACACTGTGATCAGACATGAGATCCACACACCTTATACTACAGTAACATCTATTCCATCTATTACTGCTGACAACAGCCTCTATATCATGTCTGAGAGGTTGTCACAGCCCCGCCCCCTGTTACTGACATCACTGAATATGATAGTAATATAATTACACTGTGATCAGACATGAGACCACACACCTTATACTACAGTAACATCTATTCCATCTATTACTGCTGACAACAGCCTCTATATCATGTCTGAGAGGTTGTCACAGCCCCGCCCCCTGTTACTGACATCACTGAGTATAATAGTAATATAATTACACTGTGATCAGACATGAGATCCACACCTTATACTACAGTAACAGCTATTCCATCTATTACTGCTGACAACCAGCCTCTATATCATGTCTGAGAGGTTGTCACAGCCCCGCCCCCTGTTACTGACATCACTGAATATAACAGTAATATAATTACATTGTGATCAGACATGAGATCCACACACCTTATACTACAGTAACATCTATTCCATCTATTACTGCTGACAACCAGCCTCTATACCATGTCTGAGAGGTTGTCACAGCCCCGCCCCCTGTTACTGACATGACTGAGTATAATAGTAATATAATTACATTGTGATCAGACATGAGATCCACACACCTTATACTACAGTAACAGCTATTCCATCTATTACTGCTGACAACCAGCCTCTATATCATGTCTGAGAGGTTGTCACAGCCCCGCCCCCTGTTACTGACATCACTGAGTATAATAGTAATATAATTACACTGTGATCAGACATGAGATCCACACCTTATACTACAGTAACAGCTATTCCATCTATTACTGCTGACAACCAGCCTCTATACCATGTCTGAGAGGTTGTCACAGCCCCGCCCCCTGTTACTGACATCACTGAATATAAAAGTAATATAATTACATTGTGATCAGACATGAGATCCACACACCTTATACTACAGTAACAGCTATTCCATCTATTACTGCTGACAACCAGCCTCTATATCATGTCTGAGAGGTTGTCACAGCCCCGCCCCCTGTTACTGACATCACTGAATAGAATAGTAATATAATTACACTGTGATCAGACATGAGATCCACACACCTTATACTACAGTAACAGCTATTCCATCTATTACTGCTGACAACCAGCCTCTATATCATGTCTGAGAGGTTGTCACAGCCCCGCCCCCTGTTACTGACATCACTGAGTATAATAGTAATATAATTACATTGTGATCAGACATGAGATCCATACATCTTATACTACAGTAACATCTATTCCATCTATTACTGCTGACAACCAGCCTCTATATCATGTCTGAGAGGTTGTCACAGCCCCGCCCCCTGTTACTGACATCACTGAATATGATAGTAATATAATTACACTGTGATCAGACATGAGACCACACACCTTATACTACAGTAACATCTATTCCATCTATTACCGCTGACAACAGCCTCTATATCATGTCTGAGAGGTTGTCACAGCCCCGCCCCCTGTTACTGACATCACTGAATATGATAGTAATATAATTACACTGTGATCAGACATGAGACCACACACCTTATACTACAGTAACATCTATTCCATCTATTACTGCTGACAACAGCCTCTATATCATGTCTGAGAGGTTGTCACAGCCCCGCCCCCTGTTACTGACATCACTGAGTATAATAGTAATATAATTACACTGTGATCAGACATGAGATCCACACCTTATACTACAGTAACAGCTATTCCATCTATTACTGCTGACAACCAGCCTCTATACCATGTCTGAGAGGTTGTCACAGCCCCGCCCCCTGTTACTGACATCACTGAATATAAAAGTAATATAATTACATTGTGATCAGACATGAGATCCACACACCTTATACTACAGTAACAGCTATTCCATCTATTACTGCTGACAACCAGCCTCTATATCATGTCTGAGAGGTTGTCACAGCCCCGCCCCCTGTTACTGACATCACTGAATAGAATAGTAATATAATTACACTGTGATCAGACATGAGATCCACACACCTTATACTACAGTAACAGCTATTCCATCTATTACTGCTGACAACCAGCCTCTATATCATGTCTGAGAGGTTGTCACAGCCCCGCCCCCTGTTACTGACATCACTGAGTATAATAGTAATATAATTACATTGTGATCAGACATGAGATCCATACATCTTATACTACAGTAACATCTATTCCATCTATTACTGCTGACAACAGCCTCTATATCATGTCTGAGAGGTTGTCACAGCCCCGCCCCCTGTTACTGACATCACTGAATATAATAGTAATATAATTACACTGTGATCAGACATGAGATCCACACACCTTATACTACAGTAACATCTATTCCATCTATTACTGCTGACAACAGCCTCTATATCATGTCTGAGAGGTTGTCACAGCCCCGCCCCCTGTTACTGACATCACTGAATATGATAGTAATATAATTACACTGTGATCAGACATGAGACCACACACCTTATACTACAGTAACATCTATTCCATCTATTACTGCTGACAACAGCCTCTATATCATGTCTGAGAGGTTGTCACAGCCCCGCCCCCTGTTACTGACATCACTGAATATGATAGTAATATAATTACACTGTGATCAGACATGAGATCCACACATCTTATACTACAGTAACAGCTATTCCATCTATTACTGCTGACAACCAGCCTCTATATCATGTCTGAGAGGTTGTCACAGCCCCGCCTCCTGTTACTGACATCACTGAATATAATAGTAATATAATTACATTGTGATCAGACATGAGATCCACACACCTTATACTACAGTAACATCTATTCCATCTATTACTGCTGACAACCAGCTTCTATATCATGTCTGAGAGGTTGTCACAGCCCCGCCCCCTGTTACTGACATCACTGAATAGAATAGTAATATAATTACACTGTGATCAGACATGAGATCCACACACCTTATACTACAGTAACAGCTATTCCATCTATTACTGCTGACAACCAGCCTCTATATCATGTCTGAGAGGTTGTCACAGCCCCGCACCCCGTTACTGACATCACTGAGTATAATAGTAATATAATTACACTGTGATCAGACATGAGATCACACACCTTATACTACAGTAACAGCTATTCCATCTATTACGGCTGACAACCAGCCTCTATATCATGTCTGAGAGGTTGTCACGTCCGCCTCCCCAGTCTCTTCCTGCTCTCTCTCGCTTCCTCTACTTTGTTCTCCTTACAGAAGTGTAATTTATCCTTCCCAAAGAATGCCACCATCTCTTCTTTCCTCTATAATCTTTGTCACTGAATCTCATCATCCTCAGGATGTCACCTTATTTTCCTCCCTTCCCACCATTCTTTCACAAAAAAATGTTGCCTTCCTTTCCTCCCTTCCCTCATTCTTTCCTATTCCTTTCTCCCCAGGATGTGTCCTGCTTTTCCTTCCATCCCTTCTCTCATCACAGGATGTCACCTTCCTCTCCTATTATCTCTTGCTCATCCCCCTTCCTTCCCATTTCTTCTTTCCCCTCATTCTGGAAGGGGGAATAAGAAGGCGACAACCTGAGGGTGGGGATGAGAGAAAAGAAGGCTATCCTTCAAATCCCGCCAACTCCCATTCCCTGTTCACATCCCCCAGGATGTCACTTTCTTTTCCTCCCATCCCCCTTCCAATTTCTCACGCCCCCATGGTGTTGCGTTCCTGCTATGTCAACCTCTTCTCAGGATGTCACCTTCCTTTCTTCATATCCTCTCTTCCAGGACGTTGTCTTCCTCAATTTGCACCTGTCTCATCACAATAATGGATGTTCACATACAATATGCCCATGCTCTGTCCCATCCTCCTTCTTCCTCATTTCCCATGTCTCCTTCCCATTTTTTCTTTTACCCCAGAGTGTTGCCTTTCTTACCGCTACCCCATTTCCCATCCCCCTATCTTTCAGGACATCACCTTTCTTTACTCTCATAAACATTCTCAAGGGAACTCGCCCCCACCCCCCAGGATTCCATCTTCCTTTAGAAATACCCATTTCTCCACCTCCAAGAATGACACCTTCCTATACTCTCATACCCATTTCCGATCCTTCCACCCAGAATGTTACCTTGCTTTGCTCCAATCCACCTTTTCCCATTTCCTTTCCCCAGAGGATGTAAATTTCCTTTACGACCATCCTCATTTCCCATCTACACCTCCAGAATGTTACCTTGCTTTCCTCCCCTCCACCAAGTATGTTACCTTCCTCTACTCTCATACTCATCCCTGCCACCCAGCCAGGATGCCATCTTCCTTAACTCTCATACTCATTTCCCCACCTCCCAGAATGTCACCTTCCTTTAATCTCACACCCATTTCTTATCCCCCTTCTCTGAATGTTACCTTGCTTTGCTCCAATCCACGCTTCCCATCTCCTCCCTCCTGAGGATGTAAACTTCTTTCACTCCCATCCTCATTTCCCATCTCCAGAATGTCACCTTTCTTTCTTCAAATCTATCTCTATCCTCCCCCAAGGATGTCACCTTCTTTTACTTCCATCCTCACTTCCCATCTCTACCTTTTAAAATTACACCTTGCTTTCTTCCCATCCTCTCATGTCCCCAAATTGTTAACTTTTTCTTATACTCATTCCCTCTCTCCCAGAATTCCTTTACTCCCATCCTCATTCCCCCCCCCCGCCAGGATGTTACCTTCCTTTACTCTCATACTGATACTCTCATACGCTCATACTGATTCACCCCACCGCAGGATAACACCTTCCATTACTCTCATACTGATCCGCCCCAGGATGTCATCTTTTACTCACATTCTCATTTCTTATAACCCCCAGGATGTCACCTTCCTTTACTCCTACCCTAAGGGCAGCGCAAAAAAAAGGAAGGTACTCTGTGTGCATTCCGTTTCCATATGTCCGTCTTTCCATTCTGCAAAAAAACAGAACATGTCCTATTATTGTCCGCATTACGGACAGTGATAGGACTGTTCTATTAGGGGCCAGCTGTTCCGTTCCGCCAAATATGGAATGCAAACGGACGTCATCAATATTTTTTGCGGACAGCAAATCACATACAGTCGTGTGCATGAGGCCTTAGGCCTCTTGCACATGAACGTTTTTTTCCCGTTTACGTTCCTTTTTCTGCGTTTAGTATGCGGACCGTATACGGAATCATTCATTTCAATGTATCCGCAAAAAAAAACAGAAGGTACTCCGTATGCCTTCCGTTTCCGTATTTCCATTCCGTTCAAAGATAGAACATGTCCTATTATTGTCCGCCTAACGGACAAGCATAGTACTCTTCTATCAGGGGCCAGCTGTTCTGTTCCGCAAAAAACGGAATGCACACGGATGTCATCCGTTTTTTTTTGCGGACCGCAAAATACTGAAAAAGCCATACAGTCGTGTGCAAGAGGCCTTATTTCCTATCTCCCCCCAGGATGTTTCCTTCCTTTACTCCCATCCTTATTTCCCATCTCTCCCCAGGATGTTTCCTTCCTTTATTCCCATTCTTATTTCCCATGTCCCCCCAGGATGTTACCTTCCTTTACTCCCATCCTTATTTCCCCTCTCCCCCCAGGATGTCACCTTCCTTTACTCCCATCCTTATTTCCCATCTCCCCCCAGGATGCTTCCTTCCTTTACTACTATTCTCATTTCCCATCTCCCCCCAGGATGTTTCCTTCCTTTACTCCCATCTTTATTTCCCATCTTCCCCCAGGATGTCACCTTCCTTTAGTCCCATTCTCACTTCCCATTTCCCCCCAGGATGTTTCATTCCTTTACTCCCATCCTTATTTCCCCTCTCCCCCCAGGATGTCACCTTCCTTTACTCCCATCCTTATTTCCCCTCTCCCCCAGGATGTTTTCTTCCTTTACTCCCATCCTTATTTCCCATATTCCCCCCAGGATGTCACCTTCCTTTACTCCCATCTCCCCCCAGGATGTTTCCTTCCTTTACTCCCATCCTCATTTCCCATCTCCCCTCAGTATGTCACCTTCCTTTACTCGCATTCTCACTTCCCATCTCCCCCTCCAATATGTCACCTTGGATGTTACCTTCCTTCTGCTCTCATACTGATCTCCTCCCCCCAAGATGTCATCTTTTTACTCACATCCTCATTTATTTCCCCCCTGCTGCAGGATGTCACCTTCCTTTACTTTCAATTTAATACCACCCCCCAGGATGTCACCTTCCTGTACTTCTATCCTCATTTCCCAAGTCCCCCCAGGATGTAACCTTCCTTTACTCTCATCCTTATTTCCCATCTTCCCTCAGGATGTCACCCTCCTTTTTTCCCATCCTCTTTCCTAGTATGTCATCCTATTTTCAGCCCATCCCCCATTCCTTGTTATCTCTTCCTCTCAGGATATCTCCTACTTTTCCTCCTATCTCCACCCCCCAGGATGTCGCCTTGCTTCCCATTTCTCTTACCCACCCCCCTCACCCTGAGTGGCTCCTTCCATCCTCCCTTCCCATCTCTCCAAACCCCACCCCTCCCCCAGCATGTCGCAGTCTTCCTCACTCCACACCTGTCTCACCACAGTAATTAATGTTTACAAAAAATATCACCCCCCCCCCCTCAGGTATTCTCTTCCCCCTTCTTCCTCATTTCCCATGTCTCTCTCTGTAACCGGAGCTGACATTTCCGGGTAATTCTTCTTAAAGGGGCCGCGAGCACTCAGTTCTGCCTGGCAGCCTCTCGGCCCTTCATGTCTTTCTGCGCCCCCTCCCGCCCTATTATTTTGTTGAAGTGGGCTACTTCCTACAGTACGCGGTGTGTCCACACCAGACACACTGTATCACGCTGCATCAGCTCAGGAGAAAGTTGGAGCCGAAGAGCTTGCACTCCATAAAACCTCATATTTATTACTTCCTCCTCCATTCTCAGGACTCCCTTTACATTCACTTCCTATGTGTTTCCATCTTCCTTCACCCCTCGCCTCACACTGTCCCACATTCCCACCCTCCCCAGAGCCCCCTCCCCCTCGCTCCCCCTCCCCCCTTGCCCTTTGCTTGCTCGTGTCTGGCACTTCCCTGTCTGTGTTTCCTGGTGCTGCGGTCCCTTTAAGAGGCAGAGCTGGTTGCTGGGAATACACGTCAGTTTCAGGACTTGCACTCTGAGATCAATGAGGGAGGAAGGAGGGGGGCACTCACTTCTGCCTTCACTTCTCTCTTCCAGGAAGGAAAACAGAAAAAAAAAAAACCCTGAAATCCAGAAACACAAGAAACAGAAACCTCCACAGGATCCCGCACCCCAACTCCTGCACCCTGGACCCCTGCACCCCAACTCCTGCTGTCTGGGGGACAATGTGCTAACTTGTGAGAGTCAGAGGGGGGTGATGGCACCCGGGATGTGCCCCCCCTGATCACCGCAGACGGATGCTTCCCTCCTTCCTGGCCATGTCTTCTGCACAGTTTGGTATTAAGGTAAGTGCCTGCTCCGCTGCTGCCTCAGGTTGGGGGACCTCTTACTGCACATGTTCCAGGAGGAGGAGGAGGAGGGGGGTATTCCCTATATTTACTACCATGACGCCTGAAGCTGCAACCTCTGCGAATCACAGGGCTGGATGTGCATCATAATCCTATAATACTATAGGGTCTACGGCGATATCTGGGGGCGCTGAAAAGAGGTCACTTATTTTTTTAATTTTCGCATTTTGGCTGTATACATGTGACACAGAATGTGATGCATTTATGTGAGCAGCACCTGTTGTGTGGCGCTCCCTATATCAGAAATATATATATATATAATCGATCGGTGTCATGTGTGACATGTTTTTGGGGTTAATCATTTTGTCTTTTTACATTTTTTTTTCAGAGCGCTCACATATTGCAGAATGATAGGCGCTATGGTCTCTTATCAAACAGGGAGCAGACAAGCTATAGCGCAATCCTTAACGGATTTCATCATGTATTATCCGGCTGGCCAGTGTCTGCCGCCCAGTGGGTGTCATTACTGGATCTGATGGGTGGAGTGGCCCTTTAAATTGACTTGGACAGAATTCCCCCTTATGTGCCCTCTGAGATTATGTGGAGTTTTGGGTATATTTATGGCAGCCTGTGTTCTGTGACTCAGGTGCTGATACCAGAATACAGACTGCCCTAAACATCACCTCTCCACAACCTTTAGGACTCCTGCACACAAAATGCAGGCCTCAATTCACGAACATCGTCCGTGGGGCAGCTGCAGCGGATCGCGGACCCATTCACTTTAATGGGTCCGCCATCCGGCCGTTCCGCAAAAAGATAGGACATGTTTTATCTTTTTGCGGAACGGAAATACGGGACGAAACCCCAGGGGAAGCACTCAGTCGTGCTTCCGTAGGGTTCCGTTTCCGCATCTCCAGATTTGCGGACCCATTGAAGTGAATAGGTCCGCATCCGTGATGCGGAATGCACACAGAACGGTGCCCGTGTACTGCAGATCCGCGAATGCGGTCTGCAATACGGCAACGGGACACCTACGGTCGTGTGCAGGAAGCCTTACTGCTCGCTCACACAGAAATTTGGAAACAAAAAACTGCTTAGGAATTTTATTAGGGGGCATTCCTTTTTTTTTGGTTCGCGGTGTGAACCCATTGACTTCGTTGGGTCTGCGATCCACATGTTGCAGCCAAAGACTTGTTCCGTGCGGCCGTGCCGCAAAAGATAGGACATGTCTTATCTTTGGCTGCAAGATGCAGATGGCGGAACCATTGAAGTCGGCTGGTGTCCATGTTCTGTGGTTCCCCGGTTTGAAGTCCGCAAAACACACAATGCACCCTTAGACATTTTTTGGCCTGGAAATCCGCAACATGCAGGGTTAACTGCGAACGATGGATCTTAGTAAGGCCTCTCTCGAATTTCCACATCCATTTGAAGTCCGTTAAAAAAAATCCGTCCATATTTCATGAGCAAAGTTGTCAGTGAACATGTCCGTTTTTTTTGTCCTCCTGTGTGTCATCTGTATTCCACGGACACTGCTCAGCTGAAAATAAATTTCCAGAGCTGTCCATGTTGTGTCAGTGATTTTTAAAAATGGATGACATCCGTATTGCATCCTTTTTCTTGCAGATCCATTGTAAGGCTAGGACTACACGACGACATGTCGTGCGACAGTTTTTATAATTATAGTCTATAGTATCTATCCAAGATGGATTTTTCTGCAACTGTCGCGTCGCAGCATGTCGCAGTGCGACACCATAGACTATCCTTATAAAAACTGTTGCGCGATACATGTCGTCATGTAGCCCTAGCCTAAGGCCTCATGCACACGGACGTTTTTTTTTTGCGGTCCGCAAAAACGGTTTCCGTTGTTCCGTGATCCGTGTCCGTTTTTTCATCCGTGGGTCTTCCTTGATTTTTGGAGGATCCACGGACATGAAAAGTGAAAAAAAAAAACACTGTCAAGTTTGCATTGAAAATGATAAGAAAAACAGACACGGATCACGGACATGGATCACGGACGCGGATGACTATCTTGTGTGCATCCGTCATTTTTCACGGACCCATTGACTTGAATGGGTCCGTGAACCGTTGTCCGTGAAAAAAATAGGACAGGTCATATTTTTTTCACGGACTGGAAAAACGGATCACGGACGCGGAAGCCAAACGGTGCATTTTCCGATTTTTCCACGGACCCATTGAAAGTCAATGGGTCCGCGAAAAAAAACGGAAAACGGAACAACGGCCGCGGATGCACACAACGGTCGTGTGCATGAGGCCTAACAGTGATTGTGTTTGTCTGCAGAACGGACAAGAATAAGACATGTTCTATTCTTTTGCAGAATGGACATGTGGACCTACAGAAACGGAATGCACACGGAGTCATTTCCGTTTTTGCGGACCCATTGAAGCCCTAATGCGCATGGTTGGTCCGCATCACAGACCAAAGTTGGGCACGTCTCCGTGATTTTTTTCACTGAGCTACTGATGTGTGAACAATCACATTAAAATCAATGGGTACTTGTGTTTTCCATGGAAAATGGGGACAGCGCACACCTCAGTGAAAAACAGAAATGTCAACGAGGCGTCAGGCTCTTAACCCCTTCCCGACATATGAGGTAATAGTATGTCATGGCAGCAAGTGACTTGCCGCATTTTGACATACTATTACGTCATGGTGATCGGCAGGGCACCGGAGCTGTGCGCACCCGATCACTGCAGGGGCCCGGCTGTCCCTGATAGCCAGGCCCCTGCTGTATCGGCTTTTACAGCAATGCCGGCGGCATAGAAGGGGTTTGCTGCGAGTGAGGGAGCCCATCGCTGCTGTGGCGGGGACCCGATGGGTGAGAAGGCAGCCCGATGCCGTGCAGAGGCTGCCCAATGCCTTTCACGGCATCGGGACCTGCCTTCTACGGGTGCCCAGGAGATCCAGCCTCAGGCTTGGTCTCCTAGGCAACCTGTTAGTGTATTACTTTGTGTAGTACACTAACAGGCAATGCATTACAATACAGACGCATTGTAGAGGGGATCAGACCCCTAAAAGTTGAAGTCCCAGAGTAGGACAGAAATAAAGTTTAAAAAAAAAGCAAAAAGTGTTTTTAATAAAAAATAAATAAAGTTTCAAGTAAAAAAAGAAAAAAAACCGCCCCTTTTTCCCGATTTTATCATTTTAAAAAATAGAAAAAAAGGTAAAAAACACACATATTGGGTATCACCGCGTCCATAAGGACAGGCTCTATAAATATATCACATGATCCACCCCGTCCGATAAACACCATAAAAAATAAAAACGGTGTCAAAAAAGCCATTTTTGTCACCAAGTGATCAAAAAGGCGTATGTCCCACAAAATGGTACCAATAAAACCGTCACCTCATCCCGCAAAAAATTAGCCCCTACATAAGAAAATCACAAAAAAATAAATAAAATATAGCTCTCAGAACATGGAGACACTAAAACATCATTTTTTTGTTTCAAATATGCTATTATTGTGTTAAAATGAAATAAATTAAAAAGTAGACAAATTAGGTATTGCCGCATACGTAACAACCTGCTCTATAAAAATATCACATGCCCTAACCCCTCAGGTGAACACCGTAAAAAATAAATAAACAAACAGTGCCAAAAAAGCTATTTTTTTGTCACCTAACCTCACATAAAGTGCAACACCAAGCAATTAAAAAGGCATATGCCCCCCCACCATAGTACCAATCAAACCATCACCTCATCCCATAAAAAATGAGACTCTACCTAAGACAATTGGTCAAAAAATAAAAAAAAGCTATGACTCTCAGATTATGGAGACACTAAAACATCATTTTTTTGTTTCAAATATGCTATTATTGTGTTAAAATGAAATAAATTAAAAAGTAGACAAATTAGGTATTGCCGCATACGTAACAACCTGCTCTATAAAAATATCACATGCCCTAACCCCTCAGGTGAACACCGTAAAAAATAAATAAACAAACAGTGCCAAAAAAGCTATTTTTTTGTCACCTAACCTCACATAAAGTGCAACACCAAGCAATTAAAAAGGCATATGCCCCCCCACCATAGTACCAATCAAACCATCACCTCATCCCGCAAAAAATGAGACTCTACCTAAGACAATTGGTCAAAAAATAAAAAAAAGCTATGACTCTCAGACTATGGAGACACTAAACATCATTTTTTTGTTTCAAAAATGCTATTATTGTGTAAAACTTAAATAAATAAGAAAAAGTATACACATTAAGTATTGCTACGTACGTAACGATCTGATCTATAAAAATGTCACATGACCTAACCCCCTAACAGTAAACGCTGTAAAAATAAATAAAAGCTATGCCAAAACAACCAATTTTTTTGGTCACCTTGCCCCATAAAATGTAATAATGAATGATCAAAAAATCATATGTACCAATAAAAAAAAAAAAGTCAACTGGTTTTGCGCCGTTCGCCAGAACATGCTCAGTAGTTAAAGCGATGCCGTGCCAACAATGGGCATCGCAGTGCGCATGCTCCTGCCCGCGGGATCTCGGCCGAACCTTAGGATGACGCAAGGGAATAGGAGGGCGGGCATATGCAGAGGCTGGGGCGGGGGAACAATGAAAAAAGGCAGGGCAGCCTGGGCACCAACACAGTGAACGCCACCCCTGGGCACTTGCGAGTGCTCATTTGCATATCAGTCAAAGTTAGTTTTTCCAGCTTCTGCAAGTCTAAAGACAAAGGTACCATAACATTCATGTATAGGTGTGCTACAGAGCCATGTAAGCACTGTATATGGCCATATGGAGGTGACAGACTCCTTTTAATTCTTGTGGAACACCAAAAGGGTTAACAGAGTTTGTAAAATCAGTTTTGAGTAACTTGAGGGGTGTAGTTTCTACAATGGGGTCATTTATATTATGTAAGCCCCACAAAGTGACTTCAGACCTGAACTAGTCCTTAAAAAGTGGGTTTTGGAAATTTTCTTAAATTTTAAGAATTGCTTCTAAAATTCTAAGCCTTCTAACGTCCTAAAAAAAAATAATGACCTTTACAAAGTGATGCCAACATAAAGTAGACATATGGGGAATGTTAATTAAAAAGTATTTTATGAGGTATCACTTTCTGTTTTAAAAGCAGAGAAATTGAAATTTTTCAAAATCTTTGGTAAATTTGGAATTTTTTCATAAATAAAGGTGAAATATATTGACTCAAATTTATGACTCTCATGAAGTACAATGTGTCACGAGCAAACAATCTCTGAATGGCTTGGATAAGTAAAAGTCTTCCAAAGCTATTACCACATAAAAATGCAAAGAATGGCCAGAAGGGCGAAAACTGGCCCGGGGTAAAAGGGGTTTTCCGAGACTTTAATACTGATGACCTATGCTGAGTATAGGTCATCAGTATCTCATCAGTGGGGGTCTGACACTCAGGACACCCGCCAATCAGATGTTTGAGAAGGCATCGGTGCTCCTGCGAGCGCTGCGTCCTTCCCTCAGCTTTTCCCAGACCAGTGACTACATGTTCATCGATCACATGGCCTATTAGCAGCTCATCCCCATAGAAGTGAATGAGGCTGAGCGCCATACCAAGCACAGCCGCTATACAATGTACAGCGCGGCACTTGGTAAGCTGCAAGAAGGCAGCGGCGCTCATAGGAGCACTGGTGCCTTCTCAAACGGCTCATCAGCCGGGCTCCCAGGGTTTTCGACCCCCACCAATCAGATGAGGATAGGTCATCAGTAAAAAGAAAAATCTTGGAAAACCCTTTTTAAATATTTTTTAATTGTCTCGTGAGACAGTCGGACCCACAGCCCATTCACTATGGAGCACCATGAGACAAGTAGTAGAAATGGAAGATCCATGAGCAGCGACTTGTTGATGGTTTCCAAGTCGAAACTGAGAAGTAATTGTGGAGGGGTGGAGCGAAAACGAATTATTTTAAGTTCATCAAAACTGTTTCAATTTGTAATGCCAAATAACAGTCACCACTGTATCATCTTTTATACGTGATTTGACATCACTTTTTCTGTGCCAGTCCCTGTTGATCTCGACCATATACAGTATGAGATTGAAGCGATGTTCTGCGGCTTGTCCTGTCTACTGGGCACTCTGTTCTGGTTGTACAGGAACCGTTCCCTCTAACAGTAACCAGTCCTGTGCCAGCTTCCCTGCCGTGGCTTTAATGCCATCTCCCAGAAAGACTGCCCAGTAGTTGGCTGCCATGTGACACACATGGTAACTATAAAAAAAAAAAAAAAAAACTTTTATAATTTTAATTTTCTAGGAAAAACTTTTTGCTATTCATTCCCCTGACTTATAATTTCCATTATATGATACGCCTGGCGCCGCCTATTGTACGGGCATTCATTCAGGGTCGTATTGGCTGGAATGTCTAGGTCTGCGGTGCGGCCGGTAACCTCTTAGATCTATTTCACTTGGATTCTTGTCTTTCATCCAGGATTCTTTCCTCTGGGTGACGCAACCATGGTAATCATTACACAGGACACATTATAAAGCAGTGTATGCTGACGCCAGCCGGTACTGTGTGACGTCGCTGCAAAGATACTGGCTGTGGATCCTGCTCTTTAGTCTCGGGGTTCGCCCTGTGCCGAATCCTGGGAAGAGCAGATGGTATCTGTTGTATGTACAGTCGTGGCCAAAAGTTTTGAGAATGACACAAATATTAGTTTTCACAAAGTTTGCTGCTAAACTGCTTTTAGATCTTTGTTTCAGTTGTTTTTGTGATGTAGTGAAATATAATTACACGCACTTCATACGTTTCAAAGGCTTTTATCGACAATTACATGACATTTATGCAAAGAGTCAGTATTTGCAGTGTTGGCCCTTCTTTTTCAGGACCTCTGCAATTCGACTGGGCATGCTCTCAATCAACTTCTGGGCCAATTCCTTACTGATATCAACCCATTCTTTCATAATCACTTCTTGGAGTTTGTCAGAATTAGTGGGTTTTTGTTTTTCCACCCGCCTCTTGAGGATTGACCACAAGTTCTCAATGGGATTAAGATCTGGGGAGTTTCCAGGTCATGGACCCAAAATGTCAACGTTTTGGTCCCCGAGCCACTTAGTTATCACTTTTGCCTTATGGCACGGTGCTCCATCGTGCTGGAAAATGCATTGTTCTTCACCAAACTGTTGTTGGATTGTTGGAAGAAGTTGATGTTGGAGGGTGTTTTGGTACCATTCTTTATTCATGGCTGTGTTTTTGGGCAAAATTGTGAGTGAGCCCACTCCCTTGGATGAGAAGCAACCCCACACATGAATGGTCTCAGGATGCTATACTGTTGGCATGACACAGGACTGATGGTAGCGCTGACCTTTTCTTCTCCGGACAAGCCTTTTTCCAGATGCCCCAAACAATCGGAAAGAGGCTTCATCGGAGAATATGACTTTGCCCCAGTCCTCAGCAGTCCATTCACCATACTTTCTGCAGAAGATGAATCTGTCCCTGATGTTTTTTTTGGAGAGAAGTGGCTTCTTTGCTGGCCTTCTTGACACCAGGCCATCTTCCAAAAGTCTTTGCCTCACTGTGCGTGCAGATGCGCTCACACCTGCCTGCTGCCATTCCTGAGCAAGCTCTGCACTGATGGCACTCCGATCCCGCAGCTGAATCCTCTTTAGGAGATGATCCTGGCGCTTGCTGGACTTTCTTGGACACCCTGAAGCCTTCTTAACAAGAATTGAACCTCTTTCCTTGAAGTTCTTGATGATCCTATAAATTGTTGATTGAGGTGCAATCTTAGTAGCCACAATATCCTTGCCTGTGAAGCCATTTTTATGCAACGCAATGATGGCTGCACGCGTTTCTTTGCAGGTCACCATGGTTAACAATGGAAGAACAATGATTTCAAGCATCACCCTCCTTTTAACATGTCAAGTCTGCCATTTTAACCCAATCAGCCTGACATAATGATCTCCAGCCTTGTGCTCGTCAACATTCTCACCTGAGTTAACAAGACGATTACTGAAATGATCTCAGCAGGTCCTTTAATGACAGCAATGAAATGCAGTGGAAAGTTTTTTTGGGGATTAAGTTAATTTTCATGGCAAAGAAGGACTATGCAATTCATCTGATCACGCTTCATAACATTCTGGAGTATATGCAAATTGCCATTATAAAAACTTAAGCAGCAACTTTTCCAATTTCCAATATTTGTCATTCTCAAAACTTTTGGCCACGACTGTATACTGGGTTGTCTGATAGGCCTCCTCTTATCAGACATTTGTGAAGCTTTTCCTAAGGGAAGGCCTCCTCTAGTGACCACTCTGAAGATACCTAAATAAACATGGCTGCCTGCATGTCTGGATGTGTGTGCGGATGGATCGCGTATTTCAATAATCGCCCTCAAAGGGGCAAAGAACCCATTAGAGTATATGATAGTAATTGATGGAGAGGACCTACTGCGTTCCTGCCTTTTAAAAAGAAAAAAAATCTTATGCTGCTCATCAGTCAGAAGTCTATGAAAAGGAAATTATCTGAAGGCACTACATGTGCCGCCATATGATGTAGATCTTTTCCCCAAGATGCAATACCTCCTTATACCATAATAAGCCAACCCAATGACATGAGCCAAATACAGACTCTAAAAGAAAATAAACTTTATACAAAATCAGTGGTATAGTGTGGCCCCAAGTTCTGGAAAATCCTTGAATAGAGGGGACAGTATTATAGTAGTTATATTCTTGTACATAGGAGGCAGTATTATAGTAGTTATATTCTTGTACATAGGAGGCAGTATTATAGCAGGTATATTCTTGTACATAAGAGGTAGTATTACAGTAATTATATTCTTGTACGTAGGAGCAGTATTATAGTAGTTATATTCTTGTACATAGGAGGCAGTGTTATAGTAGTTATATTCTTGTACATAGGAGGTAGTATTATAGTAGTTATATTCTTGTACATAGGAGGCAGTATTATAGTAGTTATATTCTTGTACATAGGAGGCAGTATTATAGTAGTTATATTCTTGTACATAGGAGGCAGTATTATAGTAGTTATATTCTTGTACATAGGAGGCAGTATTCTAGTAGTTATATTCTTGTACATCAGGCTACTTTCACACTAGCGTTTTTGCTGGATCTGGCAGGGTTCAGCAAAAAAACGCTTCTGTTACTGATAATACAACCGCCTGCATCAGTTATGGACGGATCCAGTTGTATTATCTTTAACATTAACCAAGACTGATCTGTCATGAACACCATTGAAAGTCAATGGAGGACGGATCCGTTTTCTATTGTGTCAGAGAGAACTGATCCGTCCCCATTGACTTGCATTAGGGTAATGCCGGATCCATCTTGCTCCGCATCCCAGGACAGAAAACAAACTAAAACATGTTGCGGTTTGCTCTCCGGTATGGGAACGCAACTAAACGGAACGGAATACATTTTGGAGCATTATGTATGTTCAGTTTTGTCCCCATTGACAATGAATGGGGACAAAACGTAAGCGTTTTTTTCCGGTATTGAGCCCCTTTGACAGATGTCAATACTGGAAAACTGAAACGCTAGTGTGAAAGTAGCCTGAGAGGCAGTATTATAGTAGTTATATTTTTGTAAGAGGCAGTCAGCGGCGTAGCTAGAAGTGACTGGGCCCCACAGCAAATTTTTGTATGGGGCCCCCCCCGAACCCACCCTGTGCTACGCAGCTCCTTCCTCCTGTGTAAACCCCACTCCTTTGGCTAGTCACGATCTAGACCAGACCAGGCTGCCACGCTTTCCTTTTCCTATATAATTGGGGGGTCAGAAAACCAGTCAGTATCTGGTGTGGCCACCATTTGCCTCAGGCAGTGCAACACATCTCCGTCACATACAGTTGATCAGGTTGTTGATTGTGGCCTGTGGAATGTCGGTCCACTCCTCTTCAATAGCTGTGCAAAGTTGCAGAATATTGGCAGGAACTGGAACACGCTGTCGTATATGCCGATCCAGAGCATCCCAAACATGCTCAATGGGTGACATGTCCGGTGAGTATGCTGGCCATGCAAGAACTGGGATGTTTTCATCTTCCAGGAATTGTGTACAGATCCTTGCAATATGGGGCCGTGCATTATCATGCTGCAACATGAGGTGATGGTCGTGGATGAATGGCACAACAATGGGCCTCAGGATCTCGTCACGGTATCTCTGTGCATTCAAAATGACATCAATAAAATGCACCTGTGTTCGTTGTCCATGACATACGCCTGCCCATAACATAACCCCACCGCCACCATAGGCCACTCGATCCACAACGTTGACGTCAGCAAACCGCTCACCCACATGACGCCACACACGCTGTCTGCCATCTGCCCTGAACAGTAAAAACTGGGACTCATCCGTGAACAGAACGCCTCTCCAATGTGCCAGACACCATCGAATGTGAGCATTTGCCCACTCAAGTCGGTAACGACGACGAACTGCAGTCAGGTCAAGACTCCGATGAGGACGGCGAGCATGCAGATGAGCTTCCCTGAGACGGTTTCTGACCGTTTGTGCAGAAATTCTTTGGTTATGCAAACCGATTGTTGCTGCAGCCGTCCGGGTGGCTGGTCTCAGACCATCATGGAGGTGAAGAGGTCCTGGGCTGGTGTGGTTACACGTGGTCTGCGGTTGTGAGGCCGGTTGGATGTACTGCCAAATTCTCTGAAATGCCTTTGTAGACGGCTTATGGTAGAGAAATGAATATTCATTGCACAGGCAACAGCTCTGGTAGACATTCCTGCAGTCAGCATGCCAATTGCACACTCCCTCAAACGTTGCGACATCTGTGGCATTGTGCTGTGTGATCAAACTGCACATTTCAGAGTGGCCTTTTATTGTGGGAAGTCTAAGGCACACCTGTGCAATATTCATGCTGTCTAATCAGCACCTTGATAGGCCACACCTGTGAGGTGGGATGGATTATCTCGGCAAATGAGAAGTGCTCAGTTACACAGATTTAGACAGATTTGTGAACCATATTTGAGAGTAATGGGTCTTTTGTGTATGTAGAAAATGTTTCAGATCTTTGAGTTCAGCTCATGCAAAATGGGAGCAAAACCGAAAGTGTTGCGTTTATATTTGTGTGTGTGTGTGTATGTATATATGTATGTATGTATATGTATATATATATCTCCGGCACCCCGACCTATCAACGGATCTCCTGGCACCCCGACCGGGTACCTCCGTTGATAGGTACTCCTAGTGCTTTCCGAGGACTCCAAGCAATCCACTTGACACCGACGTACTGCAGACCCCACGAACCGCCGAAGCTTGGTTGAGGTCTTACCGTCTCCTACCCACCCTGGACCTACGACAAGGCTCCAGGCTCCAGTGGGTGAACCTCTCCTAAAACCAGAGAGCAGGAACAGCTCTTACAAGAACTAGTAGTAAAGCCAGGGGAGTATAGCAAATCTTCAGCGTATAGCAATCCCCCAGTGTTGATCAGTTACCCAAACACCAGCCTCAACATGATGAAGGATAAAACAGGCACTCTTTATTGAGGGCTACCCGCCCGTATTTATGGAGGTCCCCATCTGGTGGACACTCCCCTAGGGGACCAGAAGGAAGACTGTGACACAGGACAGATATGCAGCAATTCAGGATACACAGACACAATGCATCATGGTTTCCTACTCTCTGCCCTGGAGACACCCGAGGAGTAATTCAATTATCTCTCAAGACAAAGAGAAATCGCCAATACACATGTGGGGACAACAGGACAGAAATCACCATTTAAACATGCAATGTCACAACCCTTACAGTAAACACAGACATTTAACGTATCACCAGATAGCTCAAGTCTGAGTGCATATTATTAGGTGAATGGCACTCAGACTACACGAATACAATAAAATTAGCTATCTGGGTACCCTCACATAACATAAAATACAATTCCAAAGACAGATTTAAGCTGTGCGGCCGGTCTGTCTTCTCCTTTAAAGTTAGTATGGGCTATAATCCTGAGGCAAGAGGCTGGTAGCCAGGCCCCTCCGAAACCCAGTGGCGAGGTTGGTTTCTCCACAATATATATATATAATCTATCCCGAGTAAAGTGCTGAAGACTTAAGTCCCGAGTAAAGGGGCTGAAGACTTATGTCAATGTGAGATTTAAGGGTACTTTCACACTAGCGTTTTTCTTTTCCGGCACGGAGTTCCGTCCTAGGGGCTCAATAGCGGAAAAGAACTGATCAGTTTTATCCCCATGCATTCTGAATGGAGAATAATCCATTCAGGATGTCATCAGTTCAGTCACTGAATGGTGTTTTGGAGGGAGGAAATACCGCAGCATGCTGCGGTATTATCTCCGTCCAAAATTCCGGATCAGTTTATTGATTGTATTAGTGTATTAGATTGAAATGTATTAGTGCCGGAATGCAGGATCCGTCCTTCCGGTCTGCGCAGACCGGTAAAAATGTGAAAAAATATATATAACGGATCAATTTCTACGGATGACATATGGAGAGACGGATCCGTTCTTGCAATGCATTTGTAAGACGGATCCGGATCCGTCTACAAATGCTTTCCATTTGCATGCAGATTGCATGATCCGGCAGACAGTTCCGGCAAAGGAACTGCTTGCCGGATCGCTCTGCCTCAAGTGTGAAAGTAGCCTAAGTTTTTCCTTTTCAATAAACTAAATTTACCTTCTGTTCCCACTTTCTCATTCTAGGGGAACTGATAGCACAGGGAGCGAGAGAACAGAATGTGAGGACACTGAGGGTGTGATTGCAGTTTACATGTCCCACAGCGACACCAAATCAAATCTTGTACGACTTTCTTGTCACTCCACACATGTCGCCATTTGTCACGCAAATTGATGTGGCCGGATCCTTAATGCACTGTCTGGATGCACCGTAAGACTTCTGATTTCAAACACCTTATCTCCTTGTCACACACAGAAGAAGATCAATGATATGTTCAGATTACCCTATAAATTTTTTGTAGAGCAACATCCTAAAACATCACATGGATCAGCACAGATCTGTCCCGGCTCCATCACCAGTGGCCTCCACTAGTCGGTCCATAGACTTTCTCTGTCACTATTCCTTGTAAATTTATACTTCTTGACCACAGCGCCCCCCACCCATTTCACAGGGTAAAGCAGCTGCACTGTATGAGGGCCCCATCAAACAGCTCTCCATAGCTCAGCCTCCTGGACTCCTGTGAGGGTGACCTGCCGGTTATACGATGAAATGACCAGACCTTAATGATACATTGTAACGGAGGTAACCAACAGCAAGAAATACAGAAATAAAGCAGCAGCAGGGACATCAGGGGAGTTTCCTCGGTGCCACCTGCTGAGATCCACCTGCTGACAGTGACCCCTTGTGATCAGTAATTTGGGGCCCTCAGCATGGCTGGAAACAGTGGCCAACACTCCGCATGTTCTGCAGGGAGCACAGGGCATGGCCCCAGGTGTTCTGCTCTGCGGGGAGCACAGGGCATGGCCCCAAGTGTTCTGCTCTGCGGGGAGCACAGGGCATGGCCCCAAGTGTTCTGCTCTGCGGGGAGCACAGGGCATGGCCCCAAGTGTTCTGCTCTGCGGGGAGCACAGGGCATGGCCCCAAGTGTTCTGCTCTGCGGGGAGCACAGGGCATGGCCCCAAGTGTTCTGCTCTGCGGGGAGCACAGGGCATGGCCCCAAGTGTTCTGCTCTGCGGGGAGCACAGGGCATGGCCCCAAGTGTTCTGCTCTGCGGGGAGCACAGGGCATGGCCCCAAGTGTTCTGCTCTGCGGGGAGCACAGGGCATGGCCCCAAGTGTTCTGCTCTGCGGGGAGCACAGGGCATGGCCCCAAGTGTTCTGCTCTGCGGGGAGCACAGGGCATGGCCCCAAGTGTTCTGCTCTGCGGGGAGCACAGGGCATGGCCCCAAGTGTTCTGCTCTGCGGGGAGCACAGGGCATGGCCCCAAGTGTTCGGCTCTGCGGGGAGCACAGGGCATGGCCCCAAGTGTTCTGCTCTGCGGGGAGCACAGGGCATGGCCCCAAGTGTTCTGCTCTGCGGGGAGCACAGGGCATGGCCCCAAGTGTTCGGCTCTGCGGGGAGCACAGGGCATGGCCCCAAGTGTTCGGCTCTGCGGGGAGCACAGGGCATGGCCCCAAGTGTTCGGCTCTGCGGGGAGCACAGGGCATGGCCCCAAGTGTTCGGCTCTGCGGGGAGCACAGGGCATGGCCCCAAGTGTTCGGCTCTGCGGGGAGCACAGGGCATGGCCTAAAGTGTTCGGCTCTGCGGGGAGCACAGGGCATGGCCCCAAGTGTTCGGCTCTGCGGGGAGCACAGGGCATGGCCCCAAGTGTTCGGCTCTGCGGGGAGCACAGGGCATGGCCCCAAGTGTTCGGCTCTGCGGGGAGCACAGGGCATGGCCCCAGGAAGTATTATAGTAGTTATATTCTTGTACAGAGGAGGCAGTATTATAGTAGTTACACCCACCGATCAGATACTGATGACCTATCCAGAGGAAAGTCTCGGAAAGCCCCTTTGTGGCCTTTTAATGCAGTTTACACAACAGAAAACGTTGCCTATGTGAGTGTAGCCTTATTATGCTGCTCTAAACAGACTTTTTTTTCTTTTTTCTTTTTGGGGATTTTTTTTCGAACTTAAGTTACCTTGCTGTCTTCTGTGGGAGGATCTTTAGGTATATTATCCATTGGTCTGTTCACACACTCACAAAAAATCCTGTTTGTTGGGGAATTTCCCAATTGTGCCCTAAGCAGGTTTACTTGGCTTATACCAGAAATCTGTTCTTTTGAACTGGCGATATGCTGAATGTAACAACGTCTTTGAGGTTTGATATGATGCGCGACCATTGCATTAAGGCAACTTATTTCATTGAATTCTACAGACTGGTGAGATGCAGATTGTGTCTGTAACTACTTCTAGCTCCACGTATCTTCAATTTGTCATCTATGAAGGAAGGGGTTAAACCAGATATCATCCGGCGCAACTGAAGGTCATTTGTAATGATAATTATTAAATAACGGCCATATCTACGGCGCCAAAATAGTTTGACAAATTTTGGTGCCCTAGATCTCTTTCACGTGTCCGCCTTGACAAAATGGTCAGTAGTTCATCCATGAAGGATACGTATTGGGTCCGTGTGCCCTTCCTCCCCTCATCTGCTGCTGATAGCTCAAAAAAAAAAAAAAAAAAAGTAACATAACCCTATAAAAAATGTTGATACATGCAGTACCATTTTCCACCACTATAGTTGTCTAATTCAGTACTTTTCATAAGGGACAGTGTGACAGCGCCCCTAGCTCTAACCTTTCACAATACGGGGAAAACTCTCATCTGTGAAATCTAATAATGTACCATTACAGCATTCCCCAGTAATGGTTAACTTCCCAGTAAGAGCTTTACAGCGTGAGTAGTCTTGGCAAGCTGGTCCTGCAACACCTTTAAGAACTCCTTCACTCCTGGTCTGGCTTTGCATGTAGTTGTCACTCTGTAGACCTGCTCTTCGCCTGGTTTTATTTTATTTTTGTGTTCTCCTTGATTGCTGTGGGGACTTCCTTCCACCTGAGTGTGAGACTGATAGGGGATAGCGTGCGGAGATGTTTTCAGCCGCTCACTGAGGTTACTGTACTGTTCCACGTTGATTCATGGTCTGTCTGACCAGTTTGGTCGGTTTGACTTCCGTTCTCCTTTGGGCCACATCCAAAGCCTAAGAGAGATTCACGGACTCTCCCAAATGTATGAAAAGCCCGTAACCCCTCCGTTGCCAGGACCTATTTTAAACCGTCCGCACGTTTCATGGAAGTGTGACCCTAGAGAGGTCAAATGGCTGACAAAGTAGAGATGGGAACAGAGAACTCGAGAGGAGCGAATTTCATATTTTGAAATCCGCTCAGGCTTCGTTTGGTAGTAAAAGCAGAATTGCGTTATGGATTCTTTTACCACGGACCATAACGCAATTCTATGAATGGCTTTAGAGGCATTGCATTATTCAGTCCGTCATAATAGAAGTCTATGGGCTGCAAAACGGATCCGTCCCGTTTCCGTTATGCAGGGTAGTCCTCTCCTGCGTAACGGAAAAGGGACGGATCCGATATGCAGGCCATAGACTTCTATTATGACGGAATGAATGACGGAATGCCTCTAAAGGCATTGCGTTATGCATTCCGTCATAGAATTGCGTTATGGTCCGTGGTAACGGAATCCATAACGCAATTCTACTTTTACCACCAAAACGAAGCGTGAACGAATTTCATATCATGAAATTCGCTCATCTCTACAGAGAACGAAGGCAGCGATCAGGGGAAGGAGTCATGAGGAAGAAGATGACAGAAAGAGAAACTTGGAAGGAAAATCATCCAGAAGACAAGTTGAGCAGCCACTGCAGGGTGAGACAGAGGTGGGAGGGTCACAAGGAGGAGAGAGGCGGCCGGGTGACAGGAAGGAACCAGAGGAGGAAAAAAAAAAAAAAAGCAAGAATAAGGGACATGAGGAGACTCGGAGGAGATTGGAGAAAATGGGTAAGAACAGGTAACTTCAAGAAGGAGTTCTTCTCTGGGACTCGAGGGGTTAAAAGGTACTTGTTGAGCGTCATAAGTGGGAGGGGGGGGTATTGACGGTATAATTGTGAAGCAGTGCAGCCAGGCACAGTACAACTTCCACTGAGACTTCCTCCATCTCCCAGGCTGCTGCAGAATGGAAAAGATGTCCCTGAAGGGGTTAAACTTGGCTGGGTACAGACGGCACAGGAGAAGGGGGACAGGCAGCTGCAGGAATATGTCAATGCCAGGGTTGTAAAGGAAATTGTTGCAGCCTGGAGAAGAGGATCCAAAAGAGGCAGAGAGGGTAGAGCTGATGGTGGAGAGGGGCGAATTTGTGGGAATGCTTCCCCCACCTGAACTAAACACACTAATCTCCAAAATTCAGAAGATACGACTGGATGGAGAGAGTTGTGGTCATGCTTTTTAAGGGTGGTTTCACATATAGGTGTAAAAAAAAAAAACTCCATTGCTCCATTGATGTGTTTGCTCCAAATCCTGAAGTGGATCTAGAAGGAAGTAGAAGTCCTTCCCATTTCTGTTCAATCCACTGCATCAAAATCTGTGGGGGAAAAATGCATTTTGGGGAGTGGGGGGTGGGGGGGATGAAGGCAGGGATTGAAAATTAGATTCCTGGAAAAATCTTTGTTCTGTATTCAGGTGGTGGAGAGATGTGACACTCAGAAAGGTCCCCGTGCCTCATGAGTGCCAGGCTGGTGAGGGCAGGTACGGCCTGGGTGTGGTGTAGTGATTGCCAAATATCACTTATTTTTCCTATATAAACATATACGTCTCTCTATATAATAAACAAGACGCTGCAATAAATATATGTGTATCTATATCCATCCGTCCGTAAATAACAATGGAATGTATTAGGATCATGCTGGATGGGCTTAGATACAGTATCTCATAGGATTAGAAATTGTAACTCAGCAGACAGTATTACACATGATAGGCTTAGATACAGCAGCTCAGCAGACAGTGTCACACGTAAAGGGCTTAGATGTAGCAGCTTAGCAGACAGTATCCCACATGATAGGCTTATATACAGCAGCAAAGCCAGCAGCTCAGAAGACCGTATCACACATCAAGGGCTTAGATACAACAGGCTCAGTAGACTGTATCACATATTATAGGCTTAGATGCATTTCTCAGCAAACTGTTTCACACATGAAGGGCTTGGCACACAGCTGAGCAGGCTGTATCACACATTATAGGCTTAGATGCATGGTTCAGTAGACAGTATCACATATGACAGGGTTAGATACCACAGCTCGGCATATGACATCGGATTAGGTAGAGCCGCTCAGCAGACAGTATCACACATGATGAAGTTAGATACACTGCTCAGCTGACGGTATTGCACATGACTGGGTTAGATACACTGCTCAGCTGACGGTATCGCACATGACGGGGTTAGATACACTGTTCAGCTGACGGTATCGCACATGACAGGGTTAGATACACTGCTCAGCTGACGGTATCACACATGACTGTATCACACATGACGGGGTTAGATACACTGCTCAGCTGACGGTATCACACATGACGGGGTTAGATACACTGTTCAGCTGACGGTATCACACATGACGGGGTTAGATACACTGTTCAGCTGACGGTATCACACATGACGGGGTTAGATACACTGTTCAGCTGACGGTATCACACATGACGGTATCACACATGACGGGGTTAGTTACACTGCTCAGCTGACGGTATCACACATGACGGGGTTAGATACACTGTTCAGCTGACGGTATCACACATGACAGGGTTAGTTACACTGCTCAGCTGACGGTATCACACATGACTGTATCACACATGACAGGGTTAGGCTAAGTTCACACGAACGTGTGTGATCTGTGGCCGTATTGCGGCCCGCAAATCGCGGGCCGCAATACACGGCCACAGTTCCGTGTGAATTCCGCATCACGGATGCGGACCCATTCACTTCAATGGGTCTGCAAATCCGGAATCGCGGAACGCCCGCACGGGACGGGACCCCTCGGAAGCACTACGGAGTGCCTCCGTGGGGTTACGTCCCGTACTTCCGTTCCGTTAAAAGATAGGACTTGTTCTATCTTTTTGCGGAACGGCCGGATCGCGGACCCATTAAAGTGTATGGGTCCGCGATCCGATGCGGCTGACCTACGGCCGGCGATCGTGCATTGCGGCCCGCTATTTACGGGCCGCAGCACAGGCACGGGTCACACACGTTCGTGTGAACTCGGCCTTAGATACACTGTTCAGCTGACGGTATCACACATGACGGGATTAGTTACACTGCTCAGCTGACGGTATCACACATGACGGGGTTAGATACACTGTTCAGCTGACTGTATCACACATGACTGGGTTAGATACACTGTTCAGCTGACGGTATCACACATGACTGGGTTAGATACACTGTTCAGCTGACGGTATCGCACATGACTGGGTTAGATACACTGCTCAGCTGACGGTATCGCACATGACGGGGTTAGATACACTGTTCAGCTGACGGTATCACACATGACTGTATCGCACATGACGGGGTTAGATACACTGCTCAGCTGACGGTATCGCACATGACTGGGTTAGATACACTGCTCAGCTGACTGTATCACACATGACGGGGTTAGATACACTGCTCAGCTGACGGTATCGCACATGACTGGGTTAGACACACTGCTCAGCTGACGGTATCGCACATGACGGGGTTAGATACACTGTTCAGCTGACGGTATCGCACATGACTGGGTTAGACACACTGCTCAGCTGACGGTATCGCACATGACGGGGTTAGATACACTACTCGGCTGACGGTATCGCACATGACGGGGTTAGATACACTGTTCAGCTGACGGTATCGCACATGACGGGGTTAGATACACTACTCGGCTGACGGTATCGCACATGACGGGGTTAGATACACTACTCAGCTGACGGTATCACACATGACGGGGTTAGATACACTGCTCAGCTGACGGTATCGCGCATGACTGGGTTAGATACACTGCTCAGCTGACGGTATCGCACATGACGGGGTTAGATACACTGCTCAGCTGACGGTATCGCACATGACGGGGTTAGATACACTGTTCAGCTGACGGTATCGCACATGACGGGGTTAGATACACTGCTCAGCTGACGGTATCGCACATGACGGGGTTAGATACACTGTTCAGCTGATGGTATCGCACATGACGCGGTTAGATACACTGTTCAGCTGACGGTATCGCACATGACGCGGTTAGATACACTGTTCAGCTGACGGTATCGCACATGACGCGGTTAGATACACTGTTCAGCTGACGGTATCGCACATGACTGGGTTAGATACACTGGCTCAGTTGCTCAGGCAGTGAAATACATTTTCCGGGCCCCAGAGGATGACTTGGTTTTGGAGAGTTGCTCCTTGTATTTGAATATTGCAAGGTGTTCTCATTATAACTTCTATTCAAAGCAGGGGCGTCATGGCGGTGACCCCTCAGGGGTATTTACATGTAATCATCCTGAGCACAGACAACCCTCTGCTCTCTGGAATGTGAGATAAGGGATAGTTCTGTAACTGAAAGTAAGTATTCAATGAGGACAACAATGCAGACAAAAAATGGTGGCGTTACCCATGGCAACAGATCTGATCCAAATCCAATATTTTCAACTTTGGTTGCTGTGGATCTCCAGCAGTCAGACAGGTTATAGCTTCCTGTGCAGGATATAGCATGAAAGCAGTGCTAAGACCATAGCATCCAGTCAGATTCTAGCTGTAAACTGATTGGTGGTTATAGGCAGCTACTATTTCCGTCTGCATTGGGTTATATTTAGGAGGTCCATGCCAGCCAATCAGATTGCTGCCTTCTTATTCCAGTCATGGCCTCTAAAGTGAAAGTTGGTACCTGATTGGTTGCTATGGACCACAATACTGATTTTCATATGGAATGTGCCAAAGCTTTACTATATGGGGGGAGAGTGGAGTGTTATTATTTTAGCATGTCTGCT
Source organism: Bufo bufo (assembly GCF_905171765.1). Classification (NCBI taxonomy): domain Eukaryota; kingdom Metazoa; phylum Chordata; class Amphibia; order Anura; family Bufonidae; genus Bufo; species Bufo bufo. The sequence goes on along the minus strand of NC_053389.1, from coordinate 234,838,893 downwards.
GTTGCCAACAGTAACTTGAATGCATCCAACATTTATTTCTGTTCTTTTTGTGAATGTTACAGCAGGAACAGATATCATACTCTCCTCCAGAAAGCCCCGGACAAAATTGTGCCACAGCATCCCCCTCATTTCCCCATGTCTCCGGGCCACGCACATACAGGATGGAAGAGGATCCCGTCAAAATGCCGGCACACCTACGTAAGTTCCTTCAATATGTATTTCTTACACCTCAAGCTGCTTGCTTTCTCTGGTGCTTAGTGTTTCCCTCTGCAAGAAACGTTCTATGCATTAATTGCCAAGAGGATCTGACAACCGAAACTAAAAAGGCCAAAGCCCTATAAGTACAAGAATATACCTACTGTAATACTGCCCCTTATGTTCAAGAATATATCTACTATAATACTGTCTTCTATATACAAGAATATAGGGGTCATTTATCAAACTGGTGTAAAAAAGAACTGGATTACTTGCCCATAGCAACCAGATACCTCCTTTCATTTTCCAAAGGAGATGTCCAAAATGAATGGTGGAATCTGATTGGTTGCTATGGGCAACTAAACAAGTTCTACTTTACACCAGTTTGATAAAGGACCCCCTATAACTACTATACTACTGCCTCCTGTGTTCAAAAATAAAACTACTATAATACTGCCTTCTATGTACAACAATATAACTACTGTAATACGGTCTCCTGTGTACAAGAATATAACTACTATAATACTGCTCCTATGTACAAGATTATAACTACTATAATACTGCCTTCTATGTACAACAATATAACTACTGTAATACTGTCTCCTGTGTACAAGAATATAAGTATTATAATACTGCCTCCTATGTATCAGAATATAACTACTATAATACTGCTCCTATGTACAAGAATATAACTACTATAATACTGCCTCCTATGTACAAGAATATAACTACTATAATACTGCTCCTATGTACAGGAATATAACTACTATAATACTGCTTCCTATGTACAAGAATATAACTACTATAATACTACCCCTATGTACAAGAATATAACTACTATAATACTGCCTCCTATGTACAAGAATATAACTACTATAATACTGCCTCCTATGTACAAGAATATAACTACTATAATACTGCCTCCTATGTACAGGAATATAACTACTATAATACTGCCTCCTATGTACAGGAATATAACTACTATAATACTGTCTCCTGTGTACAAGAATATAACTACTATAATACTGCTCTATATACAAGAATATAACTACTATAATACTGCCTCCTATGTAAAAGAATATAACTACTATAATACTGCCTCCTATGTACAAGAATATAACTACTATAACACTGCCTCCTATGTACAAGAATATAACTACTATAGTTCTGCCTCCTATGTACAAGAATATAACTACTATAATACTGCCTCCTATGTACAGGAATATAACTACTATAATACTGCCTCCTATGTACAAGAATATAACTACTATAATACTGCCTCCTATGTACAGGAATATAACTACTATAGTTCTGCCTCCTATGTACAAGAATATAACTACTATAATACTGCCTCCTATGTACAGGAATATAACTACTATAATACTGCCTCCTGTGTACAAGAATATAACTACTATAATACCACCTCCTATGTACAAGAATATAACTACTATAATACGGCCTCCTATGCAGGGGTGTAGCTATAGGGGTTGCAGAGGTAGCAGTCACTACCGGGCCCAGGAGCCTGAGGGGGCCCAAAGACCCTTAGGCCGCATAAGAACACACCGGTATTATAGAAAGTGCATGCTTGTCAAGTTACACCACTGGCTGAAGGGAAGGGGTTAAGAAAAGAATTTGGCATGGGGGGGCGTGCAGTTTCAATTTTTGCTTCAGGCAGCACGAAGGCTATTTGCTTCCTGGCCCCTGGCCACAAAGCACTGAGGGAAGGGGGGCCCAAGCAAAACTGGGCCCATGAGCCTTTAGCTACGCTCCTGCTCCTATGTACTTAAAGGGGTATTCCCATCTAAGACAATGGGGGCACATTGCTAGGATATGCCCCTATTGTCTGATAGGTGCGGGTCCCCCTCTGGGCCCTGCACCTACACTGAGAACAGAGCGGGGATAATAATAATATTTATATAGCGCCACCATATTCCTCAGCGCTTTACAAATTCATAGGGTTCGTGTACAAAACAAAAGTAACTGGCTAATATGCAACTGAAACACTAGGAGTCAGGGCCCTGCTCGACAAGAGCTTACAATCTATGAGGAACTGGGGGTGACACATAAGGTAGTTGATTGTGATAAGTAGGATTTGAGCCATTATTGAACTGACAGGAGTGGTGCCGGCCAATCTGCTTCGGGTTTGGGACTACTAGAGGATCAAGTTTAGGCCAGAGGTGGGGGAGAGGTTTAGTCGGGGAATAGTCAGTTTAGGTAGCCTGATAAGCCTGCCTGAAAAGATGTGTGTTTAAGGCACGTTTGAAGGTGGAGAAGTTGTGAATTGACCTAATATTCCGGGGCAGAGTATTCCAGAGAGTAGGTGCAGCTCGAGAAAAGTCTTGAAGACGGGAGTGAGAGGTACGAATTATGGAGGTTATTAATCTTACATCACTGGCAGAATGGAGAGCACGAGTAGGGTGGTAGATGGAGATGAGGGAGGAGATGTATGGAGGTGCAGCACTGTGGAGAGCTTTGTGGGTGAGAAGTTTGAACTGTATTCTGTGGTAGATGGGCAACCAGTGAAGTGACTGGCACAGGCTAGTAGCATCAGTATAGCGGGTGGACAGATAGATGAGCCTGGCTGCAGCATTTAGGACAGACTGAAGGGGGGGGAGTTTAGTGAGAGGGAGACCAATTAGTAATGTGTTGCAGTAGTCAAGACGTGAATGAATCGGGGCAACAAGAGTTTTTGCCGTTTCCACCGTAAGAAAAGGGCGGATTCTGGCGATATTCTTGAGGTGCAGACGACAAGAGCGTGTAAGTGATTGAATATGGGGAACAAAGGAAAGAGTCAAATGTGGCCCCAAGACAGCGGGCGTGTTGCCCAGGAGTTATGATAGTACCGCAGACTGAAATTGAAATATCCAGTTTAGGTGGGTTAGTAGATTGGGGGAAAGACGAGAGGTTCAGTTTTAGATACAGAGAGGACATGATGTTAGAGACAGCTGCCAGACAATAACTGGAGGACCTCGGGTCCGGCCACCACCAAGTGCTCTTCCCATACTAATGAACGGGATCTCGCTGCACTTGTGCGGCTACCGCTCCCATTTATTTCTATGGGGCTTAAGCTTATATTACACTGGCAGATGGTCGCGAGTGTTTGTAGGAATACTGATGCCGATTACTCACTGAACAAGTAAACGCTCGTTCTTCAGGCAATTGTGATTTTTAAGCATGCTTAAAAATGATCGTTTGCTGGCGGCAGATCGTGTCGTCTAATCACAATCTGAGGCTGGCAAGCAACCACTCAGTATGGGGACAAGCGATGGCATTAGCAATCACTCCTCCCCATACTCTGTAGGAGATCGCTGCATGTAATAGTCATGGTCTCCTCCGCTAGCGAGCAGGCGATTGCCGGGAAGGAACGCTGACATCACACATGACGCAAGGGGACAGGTCACGATCGCAGCCTGCTATTGGCTGCAACCCCCCGTCGACGGATGTTGGGATCTGCACGTCGGGGAGACGGAAGGACACAGGCATCGGGGACCAGGTAAGTATTCTCTGTACTTTGTGGGTTGGTTTTGCAAGTTTGAATAACCCATTTAAATAGTCAGAGCCTTCATAGTAAATATTTCCCATGAAATTGTGCAATACCGAGAATTCCCCTTTTTACACGAGCTCAGCTGTGAGATGTTCCGGATACAACTGTTGAATTTTTTCTGCATGACTGTACAGAGCAGTGTGGGTTTGTATGTGTAGGGGGTTGTTGGGTACATTGCACGTCATGCCAAGACCTGTACCAACGGTAGGTCTGGTGCCTGCCAGTGTTTTATGTAAGATCACAGCCAAGGAGATGGAATCCTATATATGGGATCTCAAAAGTGCTTTACGCACCTGACAAAGTAACAGGAAAACTTAGAGAGTCAGTCACAACAAAATGCAGTGCAATCTTCAGGCAGCAGGTTATAGAGCAGAAGGAGCTGAGCATATATATATATATATATATATATATATATATATATATATATATATGTTTGTGGGATTCAATAAAACATATAATTTGTACATTCAAACCCTTCCTGACATCCACCATACATATATGGCAGAAGTTTTGTCTATAAAGAAGAAGTTGAGCAGCCATCATAGCCGCCAACTGCCTGCTGTTTTGCACATCAGACACCTGGTGGCAGAGTCCATGATCGTCAATAACGCTGATCAGACTTTTAACCCCTCAGATGCTGCGGTCAATTCTGAGCATGATATCTTCTGAATAGTCCCATGTTAATATCCCCTGGGAGGACAGAAGTATGTGTAAAAGAAACAATGGTGAACAATTAAAGAATAAAAAAATAACAAATAAATAAACAATAAAAAATTCAACTGCATGCCCCCCCCCCCCCCCAAAAAAAAAATATAATAATAATAATTAATAAAATAAAAATAAAATATGATACACACTCAAAATGGTATCAATGAAAACTACAGATCGCCCTGCGAAAAAATCAGCCCTCTCACAGCTCTGTAAGACATAAAACATGGGGGGGAGATTTATCAAAGACCAGCATTGTACACCAGTCTTTGAAATCTCCAGCATGCCAGATGATGCGCCTAATTTATGACGAGACGCAGACCTTTTCATATATGAGGGAGATCGGCTGGCACGCCGTGCGCCAGAATGAAATCTACAGAAGCTTGGAGCTGTCGTAGATTTCTGTCTTCATTTGTGTCTGAACCCAGGTGCAAATGAAGATAAATGTGTTGGACTCCTGGCCCCGTCCACACCGCACCCTCGCTACGCCCCCTTTTCAGAAAGTGGTGAGAGTGACGGAGAAACGCCACTTGTGACAATTTGTGGCAAGTAGCATTCACAGACACAAGGTAAAAAGAGGTGCTGGGAGATGAATCCCCCCCCCCCTCCCCCAAGGTTTTGAGTTACAAATATTGCTGAAAAATATGGAGGGTGTGAAAGTGGCCCTAAGATGCAGCTGAGAGGAGTTTATTTAGGTAGAGAGCAGGGATGGCCAATCTGCGGCTCTCCAGCTGTTGTAAAACTACAATTCCCACTATGCCCTGCTGTAGGCTGATAGTTGTAAACAGTCTGGGCATGCTGGTTGTTGTAGTTTTGCAACAGCTGGAGAGCCGCAGGTTGGCCATCCCTGGTGTAGAGTATTGCTGAGAAATGACTATCACATCTATAAATCTCTTTTATTATGCCACATCATACGGAAGCTTAGCTGTAGTATAAGGTGTGTGATCTCATGTCTGATCACAATGTAATTATATTACTATTATATTCAGTGATGTCAGTAACAGGGGGCGGGGCTGTGACAACCTCTCAGACATGATATAGAGACTGGTGGTCAGCAGTAATAGATGGAATAGCTGTTACTGTAGTATAAGGTGTGTGGATCTTATGTCTGATCACAATGTAATTATATTACTATTATATTCAGTGATGTCAGTAACAGGGGGCGGGGCTGTGACAACCTCTCAGACATGATATAGAGGCTGGTTGTCAGCAGTAATAGATGGAATAGATGTTACTGTAGTATAAGGTGTGTGGATCTCATGTCTGATCACAGTGTAATTATATTACTATTATACTCAGTGATGTCAGTAACGGGGGGCGGGGCTGTGACAACCTCTCAGACATGATATAGAGGCTGGTTGTCACCAGTAATAGATGTAATAGATGTTACTGTAGTATAAGGTGTGTGGATCTCATGTCTGATCACAATGTAATTATATTACTATTATATTCAGTGATGTCAGTAACAGGGGGCGGGGCTGTGACAACCTCTCAGACATGATATAGAGGCTGGTTGTCAGCAGTAATAGATGGAATAGATGTTACTGTAGTATAAGGTGTGTGGATCTCATGTCTGATCACAATGTAATTATATTACTATTATACTCAGTGATGTCAGTAACGGGGGGCGGGGCTGTGACAACCTCTCAGACATGATATAGAGGCTGGTTGTCACCAGTAATAGATGTAATAGATGTTACTGTAGTATAAGGTGTGTGGATCTCATGTCTGATCACAGTGTAATTATATTACTATTCTACTCAGTGATGTCAGTAACAGGGGGCGGGGCTGTGACAACCTCTCAGACATGATATAGAGGCTGGTTGTCAGCAGTAATAGATGGAATAGATGTTACTGTAGTATAAGGTGTGTGATCTCATGTCTGATCACAGTGTAATTATATTACTATTATACTCAGTGATGTCAGTAACGGGGGGCGGGGCTGTGACAACCTCTCAGACATGATATAGAGGCTGGTTGTCACCAGTAATAGATGTAATAGATGTTACTGTAGTATAAGGTGTGTGGATCTCATGTCTGATCACAGTGTAATTATATTACTATTCTACTCAGTGATGTCAGTAACAGGGGGCGGGGCTGTGACAACCTCTCAGACATGATATAGAGGCTGGTTGTCAGCAGTAATAGATGGAATAGATGTTACTGTAGTATAAGGTGTGTGATCTCATGTCTGATCACAGTGTAATTATATTACTATTATATTCAGTGATGTCAGTAACAGGGGGCGGGGCTGTGACAACCTCTCAGACATGATATAGAGGCTGGTTGTCAGCAGTAATAGATGGAATAGCTGTTACTGTAGTATAAGGTGTGTGGATCTCATGTCTGATCACAATGTAATTATATTACTATTATATTCAGTGATGTCAGTAACGGGACGGGGCTGTGACAACCTCTCAGACATGATATAGAGGCTGGTTGTCAGCAGTAGTAGATGGAATAGATGTTACTGTAGTATAAGGTGTGTGATCTCATGTCTGATCAGCTGTATCTTGCAGCCTCTGGCGCCAAAACTGTATTGTATAAGTTAAAGGATGCCTCAGACTGATGCCGTACAGTGGCATCCGTTCACCATTCTAAAAAAAAATATATATACACACACACTTTTTTTTTACTGGACTGTGCAGGATACAACGTGGTGTGTTGCATTTTTGTATCTGTTTTTCTAACGTATGCATAAATCGTGATGTGATCCCTCCCTTACTGCCGCTGAGCTCCCATTCAAGTCAGTGGGAGCACTGACAGCAGAGGAATGGGGAACAGTAGGAAAATACGGACTCCTAGTGCTGCAGATTGTGGTGACAGATTCTCTTTAACCCCTTCAAGCGACAGCCAGTTTGGACCAAATGCCGGAGCCTCATTTTTAAAATCTGACATGTTGTGGTAATAACTTTGGAACGCTTTTACTTATCCAAGCCGTTCTGAGATTGTTTTCTCATGACACATTGTACTTCATGTTAGTGGTGAATTTGAGTTATTACGTTTTACCTTTATGCATAGAAAATCTAAAATTTTCAAAATTAGAATTTCTTTGCTTTTAAGACGGATAGTGATACTTCAAAAAATAGTTATTACTTTAAATTCCCCATATGTCTACTTTATGTTGGTATCATTTTGCAAATGTAATTTTATTTTTTTAGGAGGTTAGAAGTTTAGAAGCAAATTTTTAAATTTTAAAGAATTTCCAAAACCCACTTTTTTAAGGACCATTTCATTACACAGTAGAAATTACACCCCTCAAGTTATTCAAAACTGATTTTACAAACTTTATTAACCCTTGTTATGTTACAGGAAAATGGTGGAACACCTAAAGGGTTAACAGCCAAAGAAACCTCAATATTTATTACCCTGATTCTGGTTTTTACAGAAACCCCCCATATGTGGTTGTAAACTGCTTTATGGGCACACGGCAGGGTGCAGAGGGAAAGGAGCGCCATATTGTTAACGGAGGGCAGATTTTGTTGGAATGGATTTTAGGTGCCATGTCACATTTGAAGAGCCCCTGAGGTACCCGTAGAAAGAAAACCCAAAAAGTGACCCCATTTTTGGAAACTATCCCCCTCAAGGAATAAATCTAGTGATGAAGTGAATGCTTTGACCCAACAAGTGTTACATAGAATTTAGAAACACATGCCTGTAAAAATGAAAAATTAACTATTATTTCCAATATAAAGTTGCATTCGCTTCAAATCTTTCATTTTCACAAGGGGTAACAGAATAAAATGCACCCCAAAATTTGTTATGCATTTCTTCCTGAATACGGGAACCCCTCATACGTGGTCATAAACCGCTGTTTGGGGGCACAGCAGCATTTAGAAGGGTAAAAACGTCACTGGGATTTTCTAACATGTAATTTGCTGAAATTAGTTTAGGGCCCATAACAATGTAGCTGTGTGGAGACTTGTTTTTTTGCGGGATGGGCTGTAGTTTTTATTGGTATCATTTTGGGGTACATATGTATTTTTGATCACTTTTTATACCTTTTTTTGTGGAGGTGAAGTGGTCAAAAATGGCAATGTTTTTTATTTTTTATGTGGTTCCTCTTGTGGTAAATATTATGATTATTTAATCCTGTGGGTTGATACGGTTATGGCGATACTAAATTTATGTAGTTTTTTTTTTATGTTTTACTACTTTTCAGCTATAAAATCACTTTTTTGTTAAAAATAAATGATATTTTGCATCGCCATATACTAAAGTCCATAACTTTTTTATGTTTTCACCACCGTAGCTGTTTGGGGGCTTGTTTTTTGCGTGATGGGCTGTAGTTCATTGCGGTATCATTTTGGGGTACATATGTCTTTTTGATCACTTGTTATTTATTTTTTATGTGGACGTGAGGTGACAAAAACAACAATTCCGTCATTTGTTTCGACATTATTTTTTACGGTGTTCACCGCGCAGGATTTATAATGATACTTTAATAGATCAGGTTGTTACGGAAGCGGCAACACTAATTATGTGTAGCTTTTTTATTTATTTCATTTTTTAATGACCTAAATGAACGGATATGAGAAAAGACCATTTTGATTTTATTTTTATTTGTTTTTATTTTGTTACTTCGATGCAAGAGAGTGGGAGCTCCCTCCCTCTCAACCCCATGCTTGCCCCGGGCAGCTGCTGACCGCGACATCTATGGGGTTAAACGGCCTAGATCGGTGCCAGCAGCAGAGTGTCAGCTGTAAGTTACAGCAGACACTCTCTGCTGATGGCAGCGGCTCCATTTCTTGAGCCGCTGCCATCACAGCCGGCAGAGAGGACATGGCAGTGGGGGGCACTTACATTTATCAGGGGCACGGTGGCAGTCATACCTGATGATTTTAGGCTGTGATCTCGAGCGTGGAGAGCACAACCTGAAACCGGCATTTTTCTCAATGTAGAGCTCTGATTGGTTAGTCTGCAGAGACTAACCAATCGGAGCGCTTGCCGGCAAGGGACCACTCTGATTGGTCCCTTGCCGGCTTCCCCGCTGTCTCTGCTCTCCGGGAGAGCGGAGACTCCGGGGCTGTGACACTTTATAATGTCACAGCCCCGGTAAGCAAATTGGACGTGACTGTACGTCCAAATGCAGAAAGTCACTTGCAATTTGGACGTACAGTTATGTCCAAATGCGTGAAAGGGTTAAGGAGGCTGTTCTAAATAAAAAAAACAGATAAGAGCTCATGTTTTGTTTTCTGCAGTTTCCCTCCCTTGGCCGGTTTGTTAATGCCAGACAACCCCTTTTATTGGTTGTGTGTGATTTGCACCCCTGCAGCTCTCTGGAGATGACTGTCTCATTTTGAGCACTGTATTTTAGCACATTAGAGGGGTAGAGGCTGTGAATGCTGCTCTTTCCAGGAAAAAGGGAATACAGGAGGATATGGTTATAGAGCTGCCAGCTTGATATGACTCTAGCAGAGCAATGGATGTGGAGATCTCTGGTTCCATGTCAGGTACAGGGCTGGTTCTAGCTTTGTTAAAGAGAGATTGTCATTTACTATATGATGTCTGAATTTCATTTTTTACATTAGTTATGGGATTATCCCTTAAGGCATTTAATAGTGACCACTTAGTTTAAAAGGATGCCCCCCTTCCAGACCATTTTATTTATTTATATTTTTTTGTGGCTGATTTTTCCTGCCCATTATACTCTTTGTAAATGAGAACAGGAATGAACGGGGAGCCACGATGGAGAACAGGAATGAACGGGGAGCCACGATGGAGAACAGGACTGAGAGGGGAGCCACGATGGAGAACAGGACTGAGAGGGGAGCCACGATGGAGAACAGGACTGAGAGGGGAGCCACGATGGAGAACAGGACTGAGAGGGGAGCCACGATGGAGAACAGGACTGAGAGGGGAGCCACGATGGAGAACAGGACTGAGAGGGGAGCCACGATGGAGAACAGGACTGAGAGGGGAGCCACGATGGAGAACAGGACTGAGAGGGGAGCCACGATGGAGAACAGGACTGAGAGGGGAGCCACGATGGAGAACAGGACTGAGAGGGGAGCCACGATGGAGAACAGGACTGAGAGGGGAGCCACGATGGAGAACAGGACTGAGAGGGGAGCCACGATGGAGAACAGGACTGAGAGGGGAGGGACTAGGAATGAGAGGAGAACCATGATGGGGACAAGGAATGAGAGGAGAACCATGATGGGGACAAGGAATGAGAGGAGAACCATGATGGGGACAAGGAATGAGAGGAGAACCATGATGGGGACAAGGAATGAGAGGAGAACCATGATGGGGACAAGGAATGAGAGAAGACCCATGATGGGGACCAGGAATGAGAGAAGACCCATGATGGGGACCAGGAATGAGAGAAGACCCATGATGGGGACCAAGAATGAGAGAAGACCCATGATGGGGACCAGGAATGAGAGAAGACCCATGATGGGGACCAGGAATGAGAGAAGACCCATGATGGGGACCAGGAATGAGAGAAGACCCATGATGGGGACCAGGAATGAGAGAAGACCCATGATGGGGACCAGGAATGAGAGAAGACCCATGATGGGGACCAGGAATGAGAGAAGACCCATGATGGGGACCAGGAATGAGAGAAGACCCATGATGGGGACCAGGAATGAGAGAAGACCCATGATGGGGACCAGGAATGAGAGAAGACCCATGATGGGGACCAGGAATGAGAGAAGACCCATGATGGGGACCAGGAATGAGAGAAGACCCATGATGGGGACCAGGAATGAGAGAAGACCCATGATGGGGACCAGGAATGAGAGAAGACCCATGATGGGGACCAGGAATGAGAGAAGACCCATGATGGGGACCAGGAATGAGAGAAGACCCATGATGGGGACCAGGAATGAGAGAAGACCCATGATGGGGACCAGGAATGAGAGAAGACCCATGATGGGGACCAGGAATGAGAGAAGACCCATGATGGGGACCAGGAATGAGAGAAGACCCATGATGGGGACCAGGAATGAGAGAAGACCCATGATGGGGACCAGGAATGAGAGAAGACCCATGATGGGGACCAGGAATGAGAGAAGACCCATGATGGGGACCAGGAATGAGAGAAGACCCATGATGGGGACCAGGAATGAGAGGGGAACCGTGGTGCGAACTAGGATTGAGACAAGGAATCATGCTGGGGAATAGGAATGAGACAAGGAACAATGCTGGGGACTAGGAATAAGAGGGGAACTATGCTGGGGACCTGGAATGAGAGGAGTGGCCATGCTGAGGACCAGGAATGAGAGGGGAGTCATACTGGGGACCAAGAATGAGGGGACCATCTTGAATTGAGAATGGGAGTGGGGCACCATGGGGACTGAGAAATTGGGAAACCTATGCTTGTGTGTGGGCTGGGGCGACTTGTGTTGAATACCAAATCTGTTTTATTAGTGCTAGTCTTATTAATCTTAGGGCTCATGCACAGGACCGTATGTATTTTGCGGTCCGCAAAACATGGATCCGCCAATAAAACGAATGGCATCTGTGTTTTTTTTTTGTTTTTGTTTTTTGTGGATTGTAACAATGCCTGTCCTTGTCGGCAAAGTAGACAAGAATAGGAACGACATCTATTTATTTTTTATTTTTATTTTTTTGCGGAACAGACATGGGGACATACGGAAACGGAATGCACATCGAGTCATTTCCGTTTTTTGCAGACCCATTGAAGTGAATGGTTCTACATACGGAGCTGTAAAAAGACAGAACGGAAACTGAAAAAAATAGGTTCGTGTGAATAAGCCCTTAGTCTGTCCTAGCCTGGTTCTGTATGATGTGCTGATACATAATTGACCAGATTTTTGGGGTGGGTTTATTTTTGTGCTGTACATGTTTGCTGACTTTGCCTAATACTTTAACCTTCATTCTGTATACTTTTTCTTTTGAGAATATAATTTTTCTGTGCAAGTTTGAGTGGCCAGCTCAAAGATGCTTCACTGTATGCATGGTGGTTGGCACTACATGGGCACTTATGATAAAAAAAGATTTATATAGGCATTGATGGGGGTGATACTTTTGGAAGTATTATTTGAGTACTCTTTGCAAGTATTCATTCTGGATGTTTAATGGCGATGTTTTTGTGGCAGTGCGCGCAAATACTAAGGTGAGCAGCCACAATTTGTGTACAGCATAGCGTGTGTGTGTGTATGTATAATATATGGATACAATCTTTTTACTATATGGAGGTGCCGTGGAATTTCTTCTAGATATATTAGATATATAGACCATATAAAAACCATGCTGACACCCGGACTTAATCGGTGTGGTGTATTAACCTTCCCCTCTACGTTGTCTGCACAGTTGCCCCCCAGCTCCTCTCCCTTCCTACAGCTTCTTCTTTCTCCACAAGGGAAATTTCCTATTTGGGAACGTGAAGTGGAAGGAATTTATTGCGTAGGATGATGAGGTTTCCTGCCTCCAACTTCTTGGATGGGACTCTCATTTCCTAATAGGGATGACAAATAGAATTCACCTATTGGGACTTCCATGAACTCTTCTGTGGCTTAACCTCTTCAGTCCCAGGTCTGTATCTTGCAAATTAAATAGGTTTTCCAGAACTCTTATTGATGACCTATCCTTAGGATAAGTCATCAATGTCAGACTGGCGCCAGAGCACGCAGCTATGTGGTTCTGATGTCCGAGCTTGTGAAAACATCTCATCAGCAAAATAAATATATATATATAAGTATTGGGAGTGAGAGCTCAACTGATCAGATGATAATCGGTGCTGTAGTACTGCAAAATCCCTTTAAAGTCAATACAAATGTGGAATCTGATTGGTTGCTATGGACAACTAAGCCAGTTTTCCGTTACATCAGTTTTGATGAATTTTCCCCATAGTATTTCATAGCATGGCCTGGAAAACCGCCCGGAAATAAACCACAGCCGGCTGCATGAATGGCAGTGCAGACTCGGAATCAGAGGCGGATTATACGTGGTTTTCGGTACAGAACCCGCACCAAAATCCATGCACAAATCACCAACTGATGCTATATCATGGATCCCCGTTCAATCTAATAGGATCCAGCGGCGACACGGCCGCTTACCAGCGTATGTTCCGGCTTTCGGCCGGACAAAAGTGTGAATTCCGGCAGTCTCTTCCCCCGACAGAACAGACTGCTGGAATTAGGGACAGATGTGAACGTCCGCAAAAACAGATATGCAAGAAATACGGATAATGTCCGTGTGCATTTCGTATTTTGTAGAACGGAACAGCTGGCCCCTAATAGAACAGTCCTATCCTTGTCCGTAATGCGGACAATAATAGGACATGTTCTACCTTTTTGCGGAACAGACATACGTAAATGGAATGCACACGGAGTAACTTCCGTTTTTTTTTGTTTTTTTTCGACCCATTGAAATGAATGGTTACGCATACAGTCCACACAAAAAAATGGAGTGGACACGGAAAGAATATACGTTTGTGTGCATGAGCCCTTAGTGTGAATCGCCATGGGAGCTGGAGCAGCAGCATAGCTTATTGGGAAGGGAAGGAGTAAGAGGGGCCATTTCTCCATCCCTCTCAACAACCAGGAACGGAGGGACTCCTCTGGTCCTCTGCGGTGCGGAGCAGGTTTTATGCTGGGTTCACACCAGAGCGTACTGAACGTACGCTCTGTATGCGCAATTGAACGGACATTTACAATCACACATACAGAGACAAGTGAAAGCCCAGTGTCGCACGTTCCCGGAAGTCTATGTACGCGGGACCGCGCAACACTACGCCCCAAAGAAGCTCCTGAACTTCTTGGGGCGTCGGGCGTTTTACAGCGCGATCGTACGCGCTGTAAAACGCCCAGGTGAGAACCATGCCAATAGGGAAGCATTGGTTTCTTCTTGTTGAGCGTTTTACAGCGCGTAGGAACGCGCTGTAAAACGCTCAGGTCTGAACCGGCTGTTACAGGCCAGTTGCTGCTTCAGCAGTCTGTGTTCACAGGTGGTACAGTGTGTAAAGGGGAAATGGGGGACATAGGATAGGGGTGCAGGGGCTGCAAACATCAGCTGGTGCAAGGTACTTTGTGTGACTAAGGCCCCTTGCAGACGAGCGGGTGTCACGCTCCAGACTTGCAGCGCAGCACCCGGCCTGAACTTCCAGCACTGCCGGGGTCGCATAGCATTATATTGATTTATGATGCTATGTTACCCTTAGAGGTCTGGAATGTATTGGATAACACTGACATAATGCTTTGTTACAATGTATTAGTGCAGATAAAATGCTTGAGTCTAGTATACTTGCTATATAAAGCAGGTTTTGTACGAGGTAGACGAGAACCCACCCTCCCGCGGTGGCCAATGGCCACTTGATTTTGCAGGTTTACTGAGGTATTGACTTGAAATTTGTGTGGCTGGTGCCACGAGTGGGGCGGATCGGCCACATGCAGTGGTCCCATCGTGGCCATCTCGTCAAAATCCAGCCTTACGCAGGATTACCTATTGGCTACAAACTGTCAGATGTAAGAAGTAATGGATCGGGTCTTCACTCTGTAGACCTATAGAAGAATTTCCATTCACTTGACAGCGAGTAGAGATCTTAAAAATGGTGAAGAATTGAAGGACAAAATCTGTTAGGAAGTCCAATTTTGGAGTAGTGTATGAAGGTCACATGTCATTCAGCCAGCCAATTAGAAATCTCTGCCGTTCTACACCAACAGACGAAGTCAGGCTTGGTTATTACACGGAGTTGCATTAGTATTCAGCCCCTTGCTCACCATCACGACTCTTGCCTTTCAGAAGGATGTGCCATGGCAGACTACACCGCTATTTACTTGACAATGGCGGTCTCAAGAAAGATTATCAGATGTATACCGGACTTAAAGGAACTTTACCATATTTAGCAGAAATGTTCTATTTTACGTGTTTTGACAACATTTGGTCTTGTTTCTGCTGCTCGTAAGAGCACACACCGCAAAAAGCATTTCACTGCCTCTGGATGAAGTTCTTCGCAATGTCAGTTGCGTCCAGTGCCACTGACACCCACTGACTGTCTACGTTTAGTTTGGAGTCTGTTGTGGTTTCCATGGAGACGCGGGCTGCTCGGCCTGTACCATGTGTGATAACGACTCCCGGCATTGTCCGTTTGACCGCAGGAGCTTTCCTTCCCGAAGACAAGTGTTTCCTGGACAGACGAGAGGGCGAACACCTTGTTTGTGTAAATTATGGGGTGGGGGTCGTTAACTCTTAAATTGCAAAGCTTTTTATAATAAATTATATTCTCGAAATTGTTTAAAAATTGTCTAATTTTAAAATATTTGTAAACGTATATATTTTTTTCTTTGTTTTTTTAATTGCTGTGTTTGCGTTTTTTTTTTTTTGTTCTGGGACCTTTCTCATTTTATTACTGATGGTAAATTTACATGCAGTCACTGTTTACACTCCGTTCCTTTACTACGAATGTCCCTTTATCGGCATCTAATGGCCACGTGACTTTGAAGTAAACAAGTAAGATCTAAAGTATATTTTTCTCTTTTCTAGGTCTCCCACCTTCTCATTGGTCTCGGGATGACCTGTCTCAGTGGCTACGCTGGGCTGAAAACGAATTTGCTCTGCATCCTATAGAGAATAATACATTCGAGATGAACGGCAAAGCCCTTCTGCTCCTCACCAAGGAAGATTTCCGATACCGCTGTCCGCACTCAGGTGACTGGCCACTTACCCCAAAATGTAAAAAAATAAAAACCAATAGGGATAACCATCATGACTTCCCCAGACTCCTGTATGACATCTCTGCCTAGTTATGCTGCAATTCAGGTGCAGGGATGTTGCTGCATAAAGAAGATTTTTTCCGTTTGGAGGGTCTATGAAAGGTGGGAGCAGTAATGGAGGTCATACTGGTTGTCACGCAGCATTCTCAGAAACATATAAAACTAAACTTGGAAATAGGACTGCTCAGGATCATGTATTTCATTGTCCAACTGCGCCCTCTAGAGGTGCTGCATTGAACTGCTCTCTGTTGTCTGCATTGGCGAGTAACATGTTTTTGTGCTGCAGGTGATGTCTTGTACGAGGTTCTGCAGCACATCCTGCGACAGAGGAAACCCCGACCGTTTCCCCCATCTGTTTTTCACACTGGAAATTCTATCCAAAGTCACCCTGATATTATTCTCCCCCACAACCACCATGATGGTAAGCACTCATCAGTATTACCAACGAGGAGGTCAAGTATAGTAGATGGCATTAGTAGAAACTCTATGCCTGTGACGGCTAACCTCCGGCACTCCAGCTGTGGTAAAACTACAACTCCCAAGATGTACACTTGCTTGGCTGTTCTCAGAACTCCATAGAAATGATTGGAGCATGCTGGGAGTCGTAGTTTCACCACAGCTGGAATGCCGGGGGTTATCCATCACTGCTCTATGCTGCGTACGGGTGTCACCCAACTTGCCAAACATGCCTGAATAACAAAATTATTCATTGTTTTATACCTTCCATGCTCCCCTTCCAATTGTTCTACTTGTGAAAGTGTCAGTATTTACTTGCAATTCTGGTATTCTATTCATAAGTCAGGAGGCTCAGCTATATGTCTCTATGACATAAGTTACTAGACAATTTTTGAATAATTTGTCAAGTTTGAAACTTTTTTTTTCTTTTTCAGATCAAATTCAGCACAGACCTCTCAGAACGCCCTCCGACATCCACCCACAGAATACTCCTACTATAGAGCTGCGCCATCGATCCCACTCACCCCTCTCCACCAACCATCACCCATCTCCAGATGCTGAAACCCGCCCACTGCGTTCGCCCATGGACAGCAACCTGCGCCGCCCGTCCCCTGCTGATAGACTCCTCCGATTGCAAAGTGAAGGCAACCACCACAATCAAGATACCTACCCCTTATCTGTGTCTCCTGCCGAAGCCAACCACTGTCCCAATGACACCCTTCCCAAACCCAGCAGCCCGCGGCAGGAGAACCCACGTGTCATCCAGCTCATGCCAAGCCCCATTATGCACCCGCTGCTCCTTAATTCTCGGCATCCTGTGGAGTTTAAGCAGCCGAGGTTAGGAGCAGATGATGGGCAGCAGCGTGAGACCAAACCTATGAACTTATCCCACCGTGAGGAGATGGCGTACATGAATCATGTCATGGTGTCCATCTCTTCCTCCGAGGAACAGACCATTCCCATGGGAAGGATAGCCGGTATGATAGTGGCATTTATCCCCTTACAGAAGGGATTCTCGACACATGGGCTACACTGGCTTGTAATCTCTCAGTGTGTATGGTGATCCTAATCCATAGTGACTACACCTTGGGGTGGCATAGGAGTCAGTGTTGAATTCTGCATATAAGCATGGCCGTAATGTGGGCAGGGCAAATAGGTGGGTCATGGTGTAAGATGAGAAGAGGTAGTGCAATCTGTAGCATTATTTCAGACTGTTGGGTAATGTGGGGTGAAGTGCTGGGTTTCAGATGTTACTGTAGACTAGGATGTGCTGTGTGCACCATGTTAGTGAAGTCATGGCAAATGAAGGCTGCTACTATATGGAAGGTGTTATCGTAAGATGATAAGGTACAGATGGTAGGGTCATGATGTAAGAAGTGGGTTGCAATGCTATGTGTAGGGTGTTACAGGCCCTGGGGTAATGTGTTGGATGTCAGCTGATATTATAGACTTTAGAATAGTGGGCTAGCTTTAGGGGGGGTTGTAGGGTTATGTTAGGGGTTCATTGATCTGTGAACAGTTGTTACTAATAGAAAGGCTCTTGTGTAGGATGTGGGGTGCTGTGCTCTGTATAGGTGTTATTACAGCGTAATGATGAGATTATGTGTAAGGGGTTACACAGTGGGGTAGATTGGGTTTAGCGGTGTGTGTAGGGTGTTGTCATAGATAGGAAGGTCCTAGTGTAGGATGTGGGGTGCTGTGCTCTGTATACGATGTTATTACAGTGTAATGATGATATTATGTGTAAGGGGTTACACAGTGGGGTAGATTGGGTTTAGCGGTGTGTGTAGGGTGTTGTCATACATAGGAAGGTCCTAGTGTAAGATGTGGGGTGCTGTGCTCTGTGTACGATGTTATTACAGTGTAATGATGAGATTATGTGTAAGGGGTTACACAGTGGGGTAGATTGGGTTTAGCGGTGTGTGTAGGGTGTTGTCATAGATAGGAAGGTCCTAGTGTAAGATGTGGGGTGCTGTGCTCTGTATACGATGTTATTACAGTGTAATGATGAGATTATGTGTAAGGGGTTACACAGTGGGGTAGATTGGGTTTAGCGGTGTGTGTGTAGGGTGTTGTCATAGATAGGAAGGTCCTAGTGTAAGATGTGGGGTGCTGTGCTCTGTATAGGGTGTTATTACAGTGTAATGATGGGATCATGTGTAAGGGGTTACACAGTGGGGTAGATTGGGTTTAGCGGTGTGTGTAGGGTGTTGTCATAGATAGGAAGGTCCTAGTGTAAGATGTGGGGTGCTGTGCTCTGTATAGGGTGTTTTTACAGTGTAATGATGAGATCATGTGTAAGGGGTTACACAGTGGGGTAGATTGGGTTTAGCGGTGTGTGTAGGGTGTTGTCATAGATAGGAAGGTCCTAGTGTAAGATGTGGGGTGCTGTGCTCTGTATAGGGTGTTATTACAGTATAATGATGAGATTATGTGTAAGGGGTTACACAGTGGGGTAGATTGGGTTTAGCGGTGTGTGTAGGGTGTTGTCATAGATAGGAAGGTCCTAGTGTAAGATGTGGGGTGCTGTGCTCTGTATAGGGTGTTATTACAGTATAATGATGAGATTATGTGTAAGGGGTTACACAGTGGGGTAGATTGGGTTTAGCGGTGTGTGTAGGGTGTTGTCATAGATAGGAAGGTCCTAGTGTAAGATGTGGGGTGCTGTGCTCTGTATAGGGTGTTATTACAGTGTAATGATGAGATCATGTGTAAGGGGTTACACAGTGGGGTAGATTGGGTTTAGCGGTGTGTGTGTAGGGTGTTGTCATAGATAGGAAGGTCCTAGTGTAAGATGTGGGGTGCTGTGCTCTGTATAGGGTGTTATTACAGTGTAATGATGAGATCATGTGTAAGGGGTTACACAGTGGGGTAGATTGGGTTTAGCGGAGTGTGTAGGGTGTTGTCATAGATGGGAAGGTCCTAGTGTAGGATATGAGGTGCTGTGCTCTGTATAGGTGTTATTACAGACAGTGTGATGATGGGGTCACATGTAGGGGTTGCACTGTGGGGGTTTTGGGATGAAGGGGTAAATTATTACAGGTAGCAGGATTACAGGGTTTTGTTTAGTGTGTATTTCCACGTGCAGAGTGTTAATGTAGACAGTGGGGTGCAGTGTCAAGTACAGCATGATGTTACAGACAGCATTGCACCCACATATGTGACCCTATGACCCCACTAAGTGTGGAATGACTAAAGGACACATTTGTTTATTGGTCCTAATCTTGTCTTTTCTCCATGTCACACTCCAGATTGCCGGCTGCTCTGGGATTATGTGTATCAGCTCTTGTCTGACACGAGATATGAGAACTTTATTCGCTGGGAAGATAAAGAGTCAATGGTTTTTCGAATCATGGACCCCAATGGTCTGGCACGACTCTGGGGCAACCACAAGGTGATGGTCTTTTGATACTCTCCTGGTTACTTCACACTTCCTTGACATCTGTTGGTGCCTTTTTCCGGCTCCCGATCCCCTTCACAAATTCCTTTTCTCATTTCCATAAACAGAACAGAACAAACATGACTTATGAGAAGATGTCGCGGGCACTTCGCCATTACTACAAGCTCAACATCATCCGCAAGGAACCTGGGCAGAGACTACTCTTCAGGTAACAAGATTCTGTTGTATGGTGGTTATAGCCCTATTTCCCTCAGAACACAGCACAAATATGACTGCATCCGCTTATAAATGACTCAACTGAAAGGGGCAGAAATCATCCCTGAGTCATATGATGGAAATGTTATATATAAATGTGTATATATACATATACATGTCCCTCTCCTCATTAATCAGGATACAGCACAGATTTCATGTTCTTTATATCCTGGGAGAAGCTTTCTTAGTATTGCGCCCTGCTGGGTATTACATTGTGTGTAATGACCCTTATAGAAAGAATGTAACAACTAAAATATCACAACCTCCTTCCTTTAATGCTTTGGACAAGAATATAAGTACTATAATACTGTTCGCTGTGAACAAGAATATACCCATTATAAAACTGCCTCCTATGTACAAGATTATGCCTACTATAAAACTGCCCCCTATGTACAAGAATATAACTACTATAATACTGCCTCCTATGTACAAGAATATACCTACTATAAAACTGCCTCCTATGTACAAGAATATACCTATTATAAAACTGCCTCCTATGTACAAGATTATGCCTACTATAATACTGTCTCCTATGTAAAAGAATATACCTACTATAAAACTGCCTCCTATGTACAAGAATATAACTACTATAATACTGCCTCTTATGTACAAGAATATAACTACTATAAAACTGCCTCCTATGTACAAGAATATAGGTACTATAAAACTGCCTCCTATGTACAAGAATATACCTGCTATAAAACTGCCTCCTATGTACAAGAATATACCTGCTATAATACTGCCTCCTATGTACACACCGAAACTCAACAATCAGAGTCACACCGAAATAGAGGAATCTAAAATGATCCGATTGATTAAACATATGTCTAAAAACATGCGATAATTATAGCATAAGACGCAATGTCCTAAAACAAAATAACATAAAACCAACGGGTATGACAATAAATGGATAATATGCACTAAAATGTCCAATACCGCTTGAAAACCGCAACTAAGGAATGTAAAAGTCAATAACACATCCAGGCTTCCGGTTCCGGCACGCACATGAACGGTCACGTGTAGTGAGAGCTCCGGGCCGCGCTGCCCGAATACATAGGAGCCGCCGACAATCTAGGGGACAATAACCCCCACGGACATACCTGCTGAGCCATCTAGAGCTCTATGGAAAAATTCCTGCAGAAAGGCGGCTCCCGGCAGACGACATCGCCGCTCCAGCTCCAGCAAGAAAAGCAGAGACAGAGCAGCAAGATGGCGGCGGCGGCAGCAGCAGGAAAACAACCGAGGCAGACGAGATCAGCCTCCCAACCCCCACAGCCCAGCTTTGAATCTACAGAGGCGCAGACTAATGGGGGAGAGACACAATCGAGCCAGAGACCGGACTTTACAGCCTCATGCCAGGAAATGGCTGTTGCAGTGGCGAAACTGCTAGCACCAGACATAAAATCCACATTGGAGGCTACTGTGTCCACCACACTGCTGCAGATTCAGCAGGAGGTCTCCCAGCACACGACTCAAATAACAGAGCTGGAACATAGAATCTTACTAGTGGAGGAAGAGCTGGAGAAAACCCAGATGCAAACTAAAGAAGTACTCCGCAGCAACCAAGCTCTGAAAGAAAAGCTGGACGACTTGGAAAACCGCTCTAGGCGAAATAATTTTGCGGATTGTGGGGCTCCCAGAGTCGATCCCGCCGAAATCAATTAATGCAGATCTGCGCGACTAAAATTCCACAAACCCTGGGCTTGCAAGGAACGTTCACGGTAGAGAGGGCCCACAGATTAGGCCCAAAAAGACCTCAAGGCCAGGAGCTGGGCACAGATAGGCCCAGAAACACCATTGTAAAGTATTTGAACTACGCTGCAAAAGAGTCGATACTTACTCGTTATCGGCAGAATCCGCAGAGCCTCATTGTACGGGGCAATAAACTATTACTCTTCAGCGACTATTCGGCAGAGGTGGCGAGACGCAGGAGAGCCTTCTCGGACATATGTTAAGCCCTGGTGCGGGAAAAAACTTAAATTTGCTCTTCAATACCCAGCAACGCTGAGGGTGTTCCAAGCGGATGGATCTATATCCACCTTTCTAACTCTGAAGGAAGCGCGAGATAGCCTAGGAGTGGAGATGGACTCTCCCGCTCCTCACAACGACTCGCCTTGCCTCCGAGGAACGGGTTCCCTGGCAGAGGAAGAAGAGGGTACCGATATCAAGGCCCAAGGTCCCCCAAAGAATCGACGAAAACTGAAGGCCACAGGCGGTGTTTTCTTTAAGCCAAGAAGGTCATGGCGTATATGGCGGAGAAAAAGAGTCTAGAAAAAAATTCGATGAGGCCACTAGAAAAGTTAGATCTATGTAGACTGCTTTTCTAAATCACCCGACGGAATCCAATAAACTGCAGTGGGTAACGGCCAAACACGCATACGACTATGAACTCGAACAGACAACAAAGTGGTTTGGAGATCGTAAAAAAGCTGACCTGTTTCAACATGGCAACAAGGCGGGGAGGTTACTCTCCAACCTCACTAAGCCTTAGGCCTCTTTCACACAGGCGTTGCGGGAAAATGTGCGGGTACGTTGCGATTTTTCCGCGCGAGTGCAAAACATTGTAATGCGTTTTGCACTCGCGTGAGAAAAAACACGCATGTTTGGTACCCAAACCCGAACTTCTTCACAGAAGTTCGGGCTTGGGTTAGGTGCTGGGTAGATGTTATTATTTTACCTTATAACATGGTTATAAGGGAAAATAATAGCATTCTGAATACAGAATGCTTAGTAGGTGATCAATTGAGGGTTAAAAATAAATAAAAAAATTAACTCACCTTCTCCTCTTGTTCGTGTAGTTCCCGGTCTCTTCTTTACTTCTTTAATGATGAGCTGTGGGCTAAAGGACCTTTGGTGACGTCAGATCACATGCTCCAATCACATGGACCATGTGATTGGAGCATGTGATCTGACGTCACCACAGGTCCTAGCCGGTAGTTCATCATTAAAGAAGTAAAGAAGAGACCGGGAACTACGTGAACAAGAGGAGAAGGTGAGTTAATTATTATTATTTTTTTAACCCTCAATTGATCACCTACTATGCATTCTGTATTCAGAATGCTATTATTTTCCCTTATAACCATGTTATAAGGGAAAATAATACAGTGAATAGACTGTCACCTAGCAACCGTGCGTGAAAATCGCACCGCATCCGCACTTGCTTGCGGATGCTTGCGATTTTCACGCAACCCCATTCACTTCTATGGGGCCTGCGTTGCGTGAAAAACGCAGAATATAGAGCATGCTGCGATTTTCACGCAACGCACAAGTGATGCGTGAAAATCACCGCTCATGTGAACGGCCCCATAGAAATGAATGGGTCGGTATTCAGTGCGGGTGCAATGCGTTCACCTCACGCATCGCATCCACGCGGAATACTCGCCCGTGTGAAAGGGGCCTTATGCTGCACGACCACCTACCCATCCCTTAAAAGAGGAGAGTGGCGGCCTCTTTGATAGGCCAGAAGACATAGTTAAAGGGGTTCCTCTGGATAGATCATCAGCTTCTGATCGGCGGGGGTCCGACACCCGGGACCCCCGCCGATCAGCTGTTTGAGAAGGCAGCGGCGCTCCAGCAGCGCCGCGGCCTTCTCACTGTTTACCACCGGGCCGCCGGCCCACTGACGTCATGACTAGTATCAAATAGAGTGGGCGCAGCTAAGCTCCATTCAAGTGAACAGAGCTTAGCCCCGCCCATGCTAGTTGATACTAGTCGTGACGTCAGTGGGCCGGCGGCCCGACGGTAAACAGTAAGAAGGCCGCGGCACTGCTGGAGCGCCGCTGCCTTCTCAAACAGCTGATCGGCGGGGGTCCCAGGTGTCGGACCCCCGCCGATCAGAAGCTGATGATCTATCCAGAGGATAGATCATCAGTTTAATGAAAGTGCAGAACCCCTTTAAAATAATGGGAAGATATTACCAATCCCTTTACACCCGGGACCCCTTTGCGAGAGACAGGGCAGACAAAACTTTTGAATAAGGTATCCTTACCATTGGTGTCGGAAGAAGCCCGAGCGGCTCTGAATTCAGAAATAACTGAAGAAGAGCTGAAAACGACAATTAAATCTCTCGCAAATGGTAAGGCCCAAGGACCTGGCGGCTTTCCAGCCGAGTTTTACAAAGCTCTGGTTGGAGAGGTGGCCCCCAGCCTAACCTCATTATACAATGATATTCTGAAAGGCAATGGATTGCCGCCATCGGGACATCTGGCGTACATAACATTAATTCCCAAACCTGATAGGGATTTGACTCAACCAGGGTCTTACAGACCCATATCACTAATAAATCAAGACGTCAAACTTATCTCTAAAATAATTGCTAACAGGCTAGCCTCTATATTACCAGACATCATTGGGGATCACTAAGTAGGTTTTATGAAGGGAAGATCGGGGATAACGAATATACTTAAGGTCCTCACAGTACAAGACGGAATACGTGGGGGCGCCAAGAAGACAATCCGGCTCTTCTGGCGCTAGACGCAGAAAAGGCCTTCGATAATGTCAGTTGGGAGTGGCTTGAAATGGTTCTAGATGCTACAGGCTTTACAGGAGAATTTCGGAATTGTTTGAAGGCCCTTTATTTTAGACCCCAAGCAAAAATCTATATACCTGGCTACTTATCTGGTACAATAGCTCTAGGGAAAGGCACAAGACAGGGGTGCCCATTATTTCCTCTGCTATTCAATCTAGCCCTGGAGCCCCTTGTCTTGTACCTGAAGCATTCGGACCTATATAGGGGCATTGTGGTGGGGAGAGAGGAAACCAGAGTAACATGTTTTGCAGACGATCTGCTGCTCTATCTAGGCTCCCCTGACTCTCATTTCCCAAAGGTGTTAGATGCCTTGCTTTATTATGGTTCAACAACGGGGTATAAAATGAATGTGGCCAAAAGCCAAATTCTCTTCCTAAATCCTGGCCAGGGGGACCAACAACGATACGATGCAATAGAGGTGAGGAAGGATTATTTGAAATATTTGGGGATTAAGATCGGACGTTCTGCGACAGCTCTATACAAGCTAAATTACCCTCCCCTCCTCCAGAAAATAGTACATGACCTAAATAAATGGAAAGATTTGCCACTATCGTTAAGTGGAAGGGCACACCTGATTAAGATGGTGTGTTTCTCTAAATTACTATATCCTCTCCAGACAATCCCTTTGCTTCTACGACATGAGGATGTCAGGAAGATTCACTCAGCGTTCATAGCTTTCCTGTGGAGGAATAAAAGGCCACGTATATCTTATGAGAAACTAACTTTGCTAAAGTGGGAGGGGGGCCTTCAGGTGCCAAATGTCCGCCACTTTAACTTGGCAGCATTGTTCCGCCATGTGAGAGACTGGACATGGGGAACCTCTTTTTTCTCGGCCACATCCCTGGAACGGGAACTGGTACATCCATGGCAACTAGGGGCGTTATTACACACCAAGCTTAGAGATATCCCTTCTCACATTAAACAAAATGTGCTACTGCGAGATACTATCATGTCTTGGAAAGCCACCAGAAAAATATGTAGATTGCCGATTTATATATCGCCCCAGTTGCCACTGTGGTCTCTGCCTTCCTTTTCTCAGGTAAGAGAAAACAAGATGTTCCAGACATGGAGAGAAAAAGGTATTAACAGGTTACACCACTTGCTGGACGGTCCTGGCCAGGCCCTCCTGACATGGGAAGAGCTTAGAGACAAATACCAACTCACAGAGGCACACTTCCTCCCCTACCAACAAGTGAAAGCCTATTGCAAGGGGCAAGTGGAGAGAATGGTGTGGTTTGAAGCTCTTTTGGGCACAGGAACTTCACTTAGCTCTCTTTCTGAACTATATCGCAGGATTCATAGCACTCAAACGCAAGGTCTAGTGAATAGCACTTTCAAATCATGGGAAGGGGAACTGGAGGATCTAGATGTACCCACAAAAATGAGAGAAGGTTTTGAATATGTTAGGAAGTCGCTTTCCAATGAACAGTGGAGAGAGACGCAATTGCGCATTATGCACAAAGCAACATATGCCTTTGACTTGAAATTCAAAGAGGCCCCAGCCCACTACCTAAGGCACTGTCCAAAATGTTCACTGCCCAAAGCGAATCTCCTCCATGGCCTGCTAACCTGTCCAGACTTAGTCATTATGGTCACGAACAGTACAATATATACGTAAGGTATGGGGTATAGAGGTGAAACTTAACCCGATGCAATGTATTTTTCATTATATCCCAAATGATCAATCAGACCCACAAGGTCGGACAGTAGCAGAAAGTGGGATACATGTGTTGCTCATGTCTGTCAATGGTTACAACCGTCGATACCAGAATGGGAAGAAGTCATGGGAACAATGAAACACGTACTATATACGGAGCTGCTGGAGATTGAAAGACACAAAGAAAAGACCATAGGCAAGTTTATTAAAAAATGGGAAAAATTTATTTCAGACGTCTTTTCAGACAACGAAATCCAAGAATTAATTAAGCCGTTCAGACAGACAAAATGGTATTTAATGTCTCAGCTGAAAGGAACCCTGGGAAGGTTGGGGTTATGATGTCTACATTAAATAGGGATGGATGAGGAGATCGTCTCATAAGACCTAGCGACGCAGGAAAGATGT
The DNA here is from genome assembly GCF_905171765.1 of Bufo bufo. NCBI lineage: Eukaryota > Metazoa > Chordata > Amphibia > Anura > Bufonidae > Bufo > Bufo bufo. The sequence goes on along the minus strand of NC_053389.1, from coordinate 234,812,061 downwards.
AATTAAATCCGCTTTTACACAGACAGAATCACCGCTAAGTTAACAAAGTTAGAGGGAGTTTGGAATTTGGAGATGTTCTATAGGGGGGAGGGAATTGTTCGAAGTTTTAACTGCAAACCTGAATAGAAAAAGATCAGGATATCACAATGTACAGCTGTAATGCATGATGTGATGTATCACTTTTCTGCATAATGTCTTTGCTCATACCATGTCGGCAATTGAATTGGCTTTCTTCTTGTAACATGCATCCTGATGAATAAAAAATAGATGTTTTTAAAAAAAAAATAACATATCCAACCTTGGATCATATATCGTGTGCACACAAAGACTTTCGATATGAGATATCGTAATCTGGAGTTTCAATATAGGTACGTGCAAAAACGTATGTTGGAATCAGTCCATGCTAAAATAATTTGTGGCGTTCCACGTTTTCTTATAATAGCATAATCGACAAAGCAGCAATATTTGAAAAAATAGTGTACATAGAATCTGTACTTACCTTTCTGCGTAAGGACTTTTATACGGCCATCCGCTGATAGTCTCTGCAGCAGCAATCAGGCTATATGCTGTGGAGTGTGGAAAGTTGGTATTTGGCGTCCCACGTGTCTCCGCCTTTGATCACGAATTTAGTAAATTCTTCAACCGAGACACTACGAATTTAGGCTACTTTCCAACCTGAGTTAGGTGCGGATCCGTCTGGTATCTGCACAGACGGATCCGCACCTATAATGCAAACGCTTAGATCCGTTCAGAACGGATCCGTTTGCATTACCATGAACAAAAAAAAAATAAAAATTTTTTTCATGATAATGCAAACGGATCCGTTTTGACTTTACATTGAAAGTCAATGGGGGACGGATCCGTTTGAAAATTGAGCCATATTGTGTCAACTTCAAACGGATCCGTCCCCATTGACTTACATTGTAAGTCTGGACGGATCCGTTTGCCTCCGCACGGCCAGGCGGACACCCGAACGCTGCAAGCTGCGTTCAGGGGTCCGCCTGCTGAGCGGAGCGGAGGACAAACGGTGCCAAACTGATGCATTCTGAGCAGATCCGCATCCACTCAGAATGCATTAGGGCTGGACGGATCCGTTCGGGGCCGCTTGTGAGAGCCTTCAAACGGAACTCACAAGCGGAGCCCCGAACGCTAGTGTGAAAGTAGCCTTAGAGTCCCACACATTAAACTGATCTTTTTTTTGGGTACAGCAAACCACAGTTCACCTCTTCCATGATCCTATGGGTGTTCTTCTCTAGAGTCTGTGTCTTTTGGGTGTTGGTAAATCGCGATCTTTAATATTTTTCTTAAAGCAAATAAAAGTCCAGTAGTTATAAATTGTATAAATGATATCTCCACTATGCAAGTATGTAGATAGGGCACCAAACGCGTTTCGGAGTGTTACTTTTCTCCTTGACTACCACTGATGAAGTAGTAAAGTAACACTCCGAAACGCGTTTGGTGCCCTATCTACATACTTGTATAGTGGAGATATCATTTATACAATCTATGTACACTATTTTTTCAAATATTGCTGCTTTGTCGATTATGCTATTATACGAAAACGTGGGACGCCTCAAATTATTTTAGCATGGACTGATTCCAACATACCATTTTGCACGTACCTATATTGAAACTCCAGCTTACGATACCTCATATCGAAAGTCTTTGTGTGCACACGATATATGATCCAAGGTTGGATGTTTTATTGACTTTTACATTTCTTAGTTGCGGTATTGGACATTTTAGTGCATGTTATTGTTATACCCGTTGGTTTTATGTTATTTTGTTTTATGACATTCCGTTTTATGCTATAATTATCGCATGTTTTTAGGCATATGTTTAATAAATTGGATCATTTTAGATTCCTCTATTTCGGTGTGACTCTGATTGTTGAGTGCCCTTCTATTTTTTTCCTGTATGCTATGTAAAATATACCTGCTATAAAACTGCCTCCCATGTACAAGAATATACCTGCTATAAAACTGCCTCCCATGTACAAGAATATACCTACTATAAAACTGCCTCCCATGTACAAGAATATACCTGCTATAAAACGTCCTCCTATGTACAGGAATAAACTTACTATAATACTGCCCACTGTGAACTAGAATATACCTACTATAAAACTGCCTCCTATGTACAAGAATATGTCTACTATAATACTGCCCACTGTGAACAAGAATATACCTACTATAATACTGCCTCCTATGTACAAGAATATACCTGCTATAAACTGCCTCCTATGTACAAGAATATACCTATTATAAAACTGCCCACTGTGAACTAGAATATACCTATTAAAGAACTGCCTCCTATGTAAAATATACCTACTATAAAACTGCCTCCTATGTACAATATACCTACTATAAAACTGCCTCCTATGTACAAGAATATACCTATTATAAAACTGCCCACTGTGAACAAGAATATACCTATTATAAAGCTGCCTCCTATGTACAATAATATGCCTACTATAAAACTGCCTCCTATGTACAATATACCTGCTATAAAACTGCCTCCTATGTACAAGAATATACCTACTATAAAACTGCCCACTGTGAACAAGAATATGCCTACTATAAAACTGCCTCCTATGTACAATATACCTGCTATAAAACTGCCTCATATGTACAAGAATATACCTACTATGATACTGCTTCCTATGTACAAGAATATACCTACTATAAAACTGCCTACTATGTACAAGAATATACCTACTATAAAACTGCCTCCTATGTACAAGAATATACTGTAAGAAGGTACAAGTAATCATCGTGGATGATAGGTACGTGTCAGCAGCAGTTGCTGTTTGACACCTTGGTACTTAGCCTGGCTGTAATAGCTGGGAGTAGTCAAAGTGCTGGGTGGGTGACTACTCCCCACGTTCCAGGCCGGGTTTTGCCAGGCATAAAACCAGCCAGCACTGCCAGGTGGAGAGTATTACCTCCGTCTGACAGTGAAGCTCAGAAGGTCTGTGTGCTGGGATCTGAGGCCTGTGCTGAGCTGGAGAGCGGAGACCCATGTGTCAGGGGAACAGGCCATCTAAAGCCTGTGTTTGAACTTTCTGAGGCAGAACTGCCACCAAGATGACTTTTGTTATGTTAACTTGCCATTGGGTGTGAAGTAACACCAACACTGCAAAAGTGACGTTTTGTTTTTGACATCATGTGTGAATAAACACGGAAGTTTGAATTAGGAACTTGTATTTTACCTCTGTACTGCGCCCGCTTATCCTAACTACCAGAGCGAATCCCCACAATTGGTGGAGGATGCGTGCATGAGTAGTGAGGCTGGCGTGAACGCCAAAATATTTTTGGGTTTGCATTTTTTGGGCACTGTTGTATGTCATACCAGCGGTATTACAACCCGTGTCCCACGACAAAATGGAGGCTGTTGTGAAGGCCCTCATGGAGGTTAATCTGCAGCAGCGAGGGGCAAACCTGCAACAACGGGAGACTAACAAGTAGCAGCAAGAGACCAACCAGTTGCTGCTACAACACATGATTGCTTTGCAGACAGCAGGAGCAACCCCGAGCGTCCACGATGCCCGGGAGGCAGTCTGTGCGGCGATTCCTAAGATGACACCGGCAGACAACGTCGAAACCTACCTGGTAATGTACGAGAAAGTGGCCACAAGGGAGAAGCTACCCCGAGACCAGTGGGCTTAGGTCGTCGCTCTGTTCCTGGCATGCGATTCCCAGCGGGTGTATTTCGACTTGCCCGACGATCATGCGGCCGGCTACCAAATAGTGAAGGGTGAGATTTTCTCAACGCTTCAGGTGAATGTATTGGTCCTGGCCCAGCGGGTACATCAGTGGGGTTTAAGCTGGCTGAGCCCGGGAGACCCCAGTATTATGACTTACTTCACCTTTTGCAAAAGTGGCTACAGCCTGAGGTGCTGAATCCCATGGTTATGCTGGATAGACTATTGGCTGATATGTTCTGGAGGGCTTTGCCACCCCCTCTCCAGCAATGGATCGGCCAGGTCTCTCCATGTTATGCCCTTGAGATGGTCGACCTGGTGGAACGCTATGAGGCTACCCGGAATCTACAGGGTGGTTCTTTTGGGAGGGAGGCAGTGAAATCCCTTAAATCTCCACCCCAGACCCGGCGACTTGTGTCAACCAAACCCACCCAGGATGTACCCCCTATGGACCCGGCTCAGAGAGTCTGCTGGCGGTGTTGGGAGTCTGGCCATGTACGAGCTGACTGTCCACATCAGGTGGAACCCATGGACACGAACTATGGCTTCCGTCATTCGTTATATGCCAGGAAGCTGTGTGCAGCGGGTACCCCAGAAACTCTAAATCACTTGTGCCAGGCGGAAGTGGGAGACACTCCAGCGGAGGCCCTGCTGGACTCAGGGAGTTTGGTGTCCCTATTAAGGGCTCCCCTGGTACGGTCCGCTGAGTATACTGTCCGGAAAGTCAGGGTCATGTGCATTTATGGGGACTTAAAAGACTATCCCACCGCCCTGGTGTCTCTAACCACGGGGGTCGGCAGGTGGACTCACGAAGTGGCAGTTGCCAAAAACTTATACTGCGAAATTTTTATAATAGGTAGAGACTTCCCTGGTTTCCCGGCACTGTGGCCTGCTACGAAAGTGACTGATACCCATGAGACAGGGGTAATCCCAGCAGAGTGGACTTGCTCCGGGGGGAGGCCAGAACCCTGGGAACCCGAGGCCGAAGGGCCAGAGGTAGGGGTGACCGCCACTTCGGGGGAAGAGGGGGAGACAACCCCACTGAGGTGTAATGGTGGAAGATGTGGAGGACTTGCCGCCGGGGCCTGGTACTGCACAACACCAGGACCCAACCCTATCCCGAGCCTTGGAAAATGTATTATTAGTAGATGGTGAACAACAACAAGCTGGGGCAGAGTCGGTGTTCCCCCGTTTTGTGGTTCAGCAGGATATGTTGTATCGAGTAAACCAGCTGCGGAGTGAACCCATTAAACAGTTGGTGGTCCCCCAGGCTTATCGCAAACTCGTGTTAGAGTTAGCCCACCAACATGTTCTCGGGGGTCATCTGGGAATGCAGAAAACACAGGACCGGATTCTACAACGGTTTTACTGGCCCAGTGTGTTTAGAAAGGTGGACGAATTCTGTAAGTCTTGCCCGACCTGCCAGGCAACTAGCCCCCAGAACCTTTTATGTAGTCCCTTGGTACCTCTCCCGATCATCAAGGTACCGTTTGAGCGTATCGCTATGGACCTCGTAGGCCCAGTACCGAAGTCCACTAGAGGACACCAAACACATCTTGGTCGTCCTAGACTACGCCACTCGGTACCCGGAGACGGTGCCACTGCGACCTACATCGGCTAAGCTGATAGCTAAGGAGCTAATGGAAATGTTCTCCCGAGTGGGGCTACCTAAAGAGGTTCTGACTGATCAGGGGACCCCTTTTATTTCCAAGGTGATAAGGGAACTCTAAGTTGCTGCACATACAACAACTATGGACATCCGTTTACTATCTGCAAACAGACGGTCTGGTAGAAAGGTTTAACCAAACATTAAAAAATATGTTGAAAAGGGTGGTGGCTAAAGATGGGAAGGACTGGGACCTTCTTCTGTCCTATCTCATGTTCACAGTGCGAGAGGTTCCCCGGGCCTCTACTGGGTTCTCGCCTTCGAACTGCTATATGGCAGACACCTTTGCGGTCTCTTGGATGTAGCCAAAGAGGCATGGGAACAACAGCCCACTCCGTATAAAAGTGTTATTGAGTACGTTAGCCAGATGCAAGAACAGATAGAGACAGTGTTGCCTCTTGTTAGGGAGTATATAGAGACAGCTTAGCGAGCCCAGTCGGGTCTATAATCGGCAGGCTCTGGTCCGGATCTTTAACCCGGGTGATCGGGTTTTGGTTCTGGTACCGACCGTGGACAGTAAGTTCCTGGCTAGGTGGTAGGGCCCCTACGAGGTACTCGAGAAAGTTGGAGATGTGAACTACAAGGTACACCAGCCAGGGCGGAGAAAGCCGGAACAGATCTACCATGTTAATTTACTTAAGCAGTGGAAGGATAGAGAGACCTCTACAGAAGACAGCGAGCGTCTAGGTTTTCTAGGGGAAGAGGTTCCGGCCCCTTTGTCTGATGCAAGGGAAGCGGTTGCAGATAGCCTCTCCTCTAAACAGGCTCAGGAGGCTAGGGAGTTCGTTAGTCGGAACACAGATGTGTTCTCTGACCTCCCTGGACGCACTTCCATAATCCAGCATGACATTGTCACAGAACCTCAGGCCAAAGTCCAGTTAAAAACATATCGGGTACCCGAGGCTCGGCGACAAGCCAACTCGGAGGAGGTGCAGTTAATGCTGCAACTAGATGTCATTGAGAAGTTTAAAAGTGAGTGGGCCAGTCCTATAGTCTTAATACCCAAGCCAGACGGGACGTTACGGTTCTGTAACGATTTTCGGAAACTGAATGAGATTTCCAAATTCGATGCTTATCCCATGCCCCGGGTGGATGAGCTTATCGAAAGGTTAGGACAAGCCCGGTATTTTTCTGTTTTGGACCTCACGAAAGGGTACTGGCAGGTGCCCTTAATGGAGGCTGCCAAAGAGAAAACTGCCTTCATCACATCTGAAAGGCTGTATCAGTACAAGGTGCTACCCTTTGGTCTGCATGGTGACTCCGCCACTTTTCAACGGCTTATGGACATTGTGCTGCGTCCACATCGTCGGTACGCTTTAGCTTACCTGGACGATATTGTCATCCACAGCACCGAAAGTGCTGGCTGTAGTGGACTCCCTTCGGAAGGCGGGACTAACCACTAACCCAAAAAAATGTGCGATCGGGTTAGAAGAGACCTGGGGTATGTCATTGGGTGCAGAGTGATCAAACCCCAAGTGAACAAAATGGAGGCAATATGAAATTGGCCCTGACCTGTCGCCACTAGGCAAGTAAAGTCATTTCTGGGAATTGTGGGCTATTACATGAGGTTTGTCCCCCACTTTGCTACGGTGGCCACGCCATTGACAGGGCTTTTGAAGGGACACAAGTCAGTGATGGTTCGCTGGGATGATCGGGCGGAAGAGGCTTTCTCCGCTGTGAAGTCGGCCCTGTGCGGGTCCCCGGTTTTGGTGATGCCCGACTTCAAAAGAGAGTTTATAGTACAGACCGATGCCTCCGAAGTAAGCCTCGGTGCTGTACTGTCTCAGGAAGTCAACGGGGAGGAGCATCCCGTTGTCTTCCTCAGCCGTAAGCTCACCCCAGCCGAGACCCCGGTATAGTATAGTGGAGAGAGAGTGTCTGGCTAGCAAGTGGGCACTCGAGTCTCTGCGCTATTATTTGTTGGGGAGAACATTCGGCCTGGTGACTGACCACTCCCCTCTCAAGTGGATGAGCCAGGCCAAAGAGAGAAATGCCCGAGTCATCAGGTGGTTCCTGTCCCTACAAAACTTTAAGTTCTCTGTAGAACACAGGGCAGGCCAGTTGCAGGGAAACGTGGATGCCCTGTCCCGAGTATACTGTATGGCAAGATTGGCCAACCTGCGGCTCTCCAGCTGTTGCAAAACTACAACTCCCAGCATGCCCAGACAGCCTACAACTATCAGCCTACATCAAGGCATGGTGGGAATTGTAGTTTTACAACAGCTGGAGAGCCGCAGGTTGGCCATGCCTGCTGTATGGCATGTGTTCACCCTCTCAGGGTTGAAAAAAGGGGGGAGGTATGTAAGAAGGTACAAGTAATCATCGTGGATGATAGGTACGTGTCACCGAGGTTCCTGGCCTCGGTGGAGTAAGAGCCAGTTTTTATGTGTCAGCAGCAATTGCTGTTTGACACCTTGGTACTTAGCATGGCTGTAATGGCTGATCTGGGACGACTCTTACTGGGAGTAGTCAAAGTGCTGGGTGGGTGACTACTCACCACGTTCCAGGCTGGGTTTTGCCAGGCATAAAACCAGGCAGCACTGCCAGGTGGAGAGGATTACCTCCGTCTGACAGTGGAGCTCAGGAGGTCTGTGTGCTGGGATCTGAGGCCTGTGCTGGGCTGGAGAACGGAGACCCGCATGTCAGTGGAACAGGCCGTCTAAAGCCTGTGTTTGAACTTTCTGAGGCAGAACTGCCACCAAAGTGACTTTTGTTATGTTAACTTGCCATTGGGTGTGAAGTAACACCAACACTGCAAAAGTGACGTTTTGTTTTTGGCATCATGTGTGAATAAACACTGAAGTTTGAATTACGAACTTGTATTTTGCCTCTGTATCGCGCCCTCTTAGCCCAACTACCAGAGCGAATCCCCACAGTACCTACTATAATACTGCCTATTATAAAACTGCCTCCTATGTACAAGAATATACCTACTATAATACTGTTCTCTGAAGATAGATTAAGATAGAACCACTGTGACACTAGTAGTACATTAACCTTCTTTTTTTTCTTAGGTTTATGAAGACACCGGATGAGATTATGAGTGGCAGGACAGATCGGCTGGAACATCTGGAATCTCAGGAGCTGGACGAAACAATGTATCAGGAGGATGATTGCTGAACTTTGATCTTTGTTTCCTACATGCTGAGAGTGTGAAGTTGCTGGTGCAGGTGAAGGTATCCCATGGACTGGAATTGTATAGTCTACCTGCAACGCTAGCTGAACAAGTGGCTGCCCCTGCACCACCCTAAACAGACTTTTATTGGTAGCGATGGGAGTGAAATGGCATAATATGGCCACTTTCTGGTACTGTGAGGGCGGCATTGTGTGTGGTGTTTATGCCAAGACTAGTGAATAGGTTTTATGTTGTATATTGATGCATTTTCGGAAGTATTTGCACTGGAGAAAGATGCCACAGATAACGAACTATGACCAGGTTCACCATGCTGGGACCAGCAGGGTCCTTGTGACTTCAGGACAAAACTTTCTTCAATCTTTTGTAAAATTTGTAAATTGCACTAGTGTCATTTTAACTATGCTTGATTTTCCTTCACTTACTCTAATGCTGATGTAATTTGCAGCATCATAGATGATGTCATCACTATCTTTGTAATTACATCATCACTTCTCGTCTGCACATGCAGCATTACTTCCTGTTTACACTCAGCCTTTTGGTCTCCACCGTTGAGCTTGTGTATTTCTTTAAAGTAAAAAAAAAATGATATTGAAAAGAAACCTTAAAGGGAACCTGTCACCGGGATTTTGTGTATAGAGCTGAGGACCTGGGTTGCTAAATGGTCGCTAGCACATCAGCAATACCCAGTCCCCATAGCTCTGTGTGCTTTTATTGTGTAGAAAAAAACGATTTGATACATATGCAAATTAACCTGAGATGAGTCCTGTACGTGAGATGAGTCAGGGACAGGACTCATCTCAGGTTAATTTGCATATGTATCAAATCGTTTTTTGTTTTTACACAATAAAAGCACACAGAGCTATGGGGACTGGGTATTGCGGATGTGCTAGCGGCCATCTAGCAACCCATGTCCTCAGCTCTATACACAAATCCCGGTGACAGGTTCCCTTTAAAGCAGTGATGGCTAACCTCCAGCACTCCAGCTGTGGTGAAACGATTACTCCCAGCATGCTCCTTTCATTTCTATGGAGTTCTGAGAACAGCCAAGCAAGGGGGGCATCTTGGGAGTCGTAGTTTTACCGCAGCTGTAGTGCCGGAGGTTAGCCATCACAGCCCTATAGCATCAGATGTAAAGGGTGGAATAATCTTCTGGCGATGAAGGGATTTTATTTTTCTGACTTAAGTTGTCTTATTTGGTTGTCTTTTTTATTTTATTTTTTTATTTTTGGGTTTTTTTTAACAGATGATTTCTGGTTCAAAAAAAAAAATGAAACCTGATTCACAGTGCCCCTTGTTCAATTGTGCAATTTCTTTACACGAGTATGATTTTGAGTTTCTATTCAGTGGTGGCAATACTGAGAATGCAGCCTATCCATTTTCTAGAGAGCAGCCGTGACATCATCACTGAGAATGCAGCCTATCCATTCGCTAGAGAGCAGCCGTGACATCATCACTGAGAATGCAGCCTATCCATTCGCTATAGAGCAGCCGTGACATCATCACTGAGAAGGCAGCCTATCCATTCGCTAGAGAGCAGCCGTGACATCATCACTGAGAAGGCAGCCTATCCATTCGCTAGAGAGCAGCCGTGACATCATCACTGAGAAGGCAGCCTATCCATTCGCTAGAGAGCAGCCGTGACATCATCACTGAGAAGGCAGCCTATCCATTCGCTAGAGAGCAGCCGTGACATCATCACTGAGAAGGCAGCCTATGCATTCGCTAGAGAGCAGCCGTGACATCATCACTGAGAAGGCAGCCTATCCATTCGCTAGAGAGCAGCCGTGACATCATCACTGAGAAGGCAGCCTATCCATTCGCTAGAGAGCAGCCGTGACATCATCACTGAGAATGCAGCCTTTGCATTCACTAGACAGCAGCCCTGACATCACTGAGAATGCAGCCTATCTATTCACTAGAGAGCAGCCGTGACATCATCACTGAGAAGGCAGCCTATCCATTCACTAGAGAGCAGCCCTAACATCACTGAGAATGCAGCCGTGACATCACTGAGAGTGCAGCCTATCCATTCACTAGACAAATCGGTGACATCACTGAGAATGCAGCCTATCCAATCACTAGAGAGCAGTACTCTTTACTTAATTTCAGTGTAGCTTCATGGGAATGACAGCACCTATTACTTATTCCTCCTTTTGACCACTGTGTGGTAATATTTCCTTATTACTGAAATCCCACTTTGGGTTCTCCTGCCCTGCTTCTGCTATATTGTGAAAGCTTCATCTCGATTTCCTTCTGTATGACTAGGGCTACATGGCGGCATGAGGGAACAACTACACTGCAACATTTTTTGTAATGACAGTCAATGGTGTCGCACTGTGACATGCAACATACTGCAACGTGACAGTCTTACAAAAATCCAACTTGGTGCGACACCATTGAGTATTGTACTAAAAAAAAGTTGTGCAAATTTTTTGTGACAAGTCGTCGTGTAGCCCTAGCCTAAGCGTCTGTAAGCACCAGAATAAATGCATGCGTTTTTTTTTTGTTTTGTTTTTTGTTTAAAAACAGTGTGTGACCACTAGCTTTTTCTTAATAGTATTTCTCCCATTTAGAGAAGATGAGAAAACGGCAAGAACTACAGCAGGCTGCTTTTAAAAAGAAGTGAGAAAGACAGAAAATGCCAGGAGCAAAAAAAAAAAAACCCTTTTGTGAGCCAGGTTACCTTTATCTAACATAAGGAGCTGGAGTCTTTATCGGAAAAAAATGCAGCTAGAAACCTATGCGTAAACCCACCATAAAGGCCTACATGCCATTCATCTCTTGACCAAAGATCGCTGTTTAGCAGAACAGCCATTAAACTGAAGGTGGTCACAGTAATGTTTGCAAGTTGCCAGAACTCCAGAATAGTCAAACAAATCCAGAATTCTGTGATCGCAGCAACTTCTGAGTTGCGCTCAGTTCAAACCACACATACAAATATAAACATACACGTGCAAATAAAAAATATCTTGTTAATATGGGTCAGTATGTTTACAATATGTATACCGTATTTTTTGCCGCATAAGACGGGTTTTTTCCCCCCAAAGTGGGGGCGAATACTAATGACAGCTTCCATTATGAAAGCTCTCATTAGTACTGAAGTACTGGCTGCGCACAGTGTGAGGGCGCTCTGTGACCTCACACTGTGCACGTCGGGTCACAGCACAGCCGTGGCAGGAAGAAAAGAGTGCGCTGGCAGAGAGGAGCGGCGGCTTCCGGAGCAGGAGCGGGAGGTGTTTTTTTTTTTTGTTTTGTTTTTTATATTTGCTCTGTGTCATGGGGGCTGATCTGAGGTCTTATTGAGGGTCTTATTAACATTGGGGTCTGATTGCTGGCCTGATATGAGGTCTAATGAAAAATATTTTTTCTTATTGTCCTCCTATAAAACCTAGGTGCATCTTATAAGGAGAAAAGTACGGTAGATATTTTTTTCATACTAGGCCATGCCTATAACTCTGCCCACAGCATAACTATACACACCCAGTCCCCTTAATGCCTCCACATAGTAATTATTCCTCCTTTGTACCTGCACATAGTAGTAATGCCCACACTGTGCCCCCTTCACAGTAGCTATGTCCAGATGTGCCCCCTTCATAGAAGTTATGCCCAGAGATGCCCACTTAACAGCAGATATGTGCCCCCTTCACAGCAGTTATGCCCAGATCTGTGCCCATTTTACAGCAGTTATGTCCAGATATGTGTCTCATTCACAGCAGTTATGCCCAGATATGTTGCTGCTTCACAGTACCTATGCCCATATATGTGCCCCTTCACAGTGGCTTTCCAGATATGTGTCCCCTTCACAGGAAGAAAAAATAATAATCTAGTTCCTCATGATCACAATTCAGCCGCCGATGCTTCACAGCAGTAGCAGGATGTAGTGTCACACATTGCTCTGCTGGTCGGTGTAGGAGGAGGAGCACAGCAGATTCCCGGCCGTACTGCTCCTCCTACACAGACCAGCACTGTGATGTGTGACACTACATCCTGCTACTGCTGTGGAGCCAGGACCGTATTTAGATTTTATGCTGCCCTAGGCACTTTAGTGCCAGCTTCCTCTCCCCACTGAAGTCCATATTTTTTAGATAGCCGACGGTAAAATGTTCCCTAGGCCTTCAGCTATCCCTCAGGACTCCCTCATACGCTTGCACAATTAAATGGCGGACCTCTTACATGTGTGTTTGGCAGCTGAAGGCATGTGTGTTGAGCCCATGTTCATATTTGCTCGCATTGCTGACAGGGAGGAGAACCGCATCTCCCAGCATTGCTCTGGCATTCACATTCGTTCCATGGCATCAAAGGTCTTTTCCAACTTTTCCATTGCTGCACTGATCACATGATGGTGACCTCATCACAGGTCCTACCACCACTTCCACTGTTGAAAAGATCACATGACTATGATGCCATCACAGGTCCTTCAGCTATGGAGTTTAGTCATAAAGGGCAGCAGATACACAGTAAATCCTAATCAGTGACCTCCTGTCCCGTTCCCCCCTTCCAACCTCCATCCCATGGTGACCAGTTACCCTGTTGGCAGAGGGAGTGAAATAAATAATGAACAAAAACCTCTGCTGGCACTAGGATTGGCCCCCGTGGTATGTCCATCAATAAATAATCTGTGACCCTTATAGTAGGTGATGGGTGCATTTTATCAAATAAACCTTCATTTTCTTAGTCTTTTAGGGCTCTTTCACACCTGCGTTGTTGTGTTCCGGCATAGAGTTCCGTCGTCGGGGCTCTATGCCGGAAGAATCCTGATCAGGATTATCCTAATGCATTCTGAATGGAGAGAAATCCGTTCAGGATGCATCAGGATGTCTTCAGTTCCGGAACGGAACGTTTTTTGGCCGGAGAAAATACCGCAGCATGCTGCGCTTTTTGCTCCGGCCAAAAATCCGGAACACTTGCCGCAAGGCCGGATCCGGAATTAATGCCCATTGAAAGGCATTGATCCGGATCCGGCCTTAAGCTAAACGTCGTTTCGGCGCATTGCCGCATCCGACATTTAGCTTTTTCAGAGTGGTTACCATGGCTGCCGGGACGCTAAAGTCCTGGCAGCCATGGTAAAGTGTAGTGGGGAGCGGGGGAGCAGTGTACTTACCGTCCGTGCGGCTCCCCGGGCGCTCCAGAGTGACGTCAGGGCGCCCCAAGCTCATGGATCATGTGATCACATGGATCACGTCATCCATGTGCATGGGGCGCTCTGACGTCATTCTGGAGCGCCCGGGGAGCCGCACGGACTGTAAGTATACCGCTCCCCACTACTACTATGGCAACCAGGACTTTAATAGCGTCCTGGGTGCCATAGTAACACTGAACGCATTTGGAAGACGGTTCCGTCTTCAAATGCTTTCAGTACACTTGCGTTTTTCCGGATCCGGAGTGTAATTCCGGCAAGTGGAGTACACGCCGGATCCGGACAACGCAAGTGTGAAAGAGGCCTTAGTCCAATAAATATCACCCTATTTTTCACCCCCTAATTTATAATAAAACGTAACTTTTATTTTCAATCTCTAATAGAACTTCTTAATGACGATGGCACATATAAGGCCCTAAATGGTAAGCCGACAGAAAAATATACCCTGGAATTGAAAATGATATTGAAAAATGCAGTGGATAGTAAACTCATTTCTAAGCAGGATTTCAAGGTCCTCTTTAATCCACGACCCACTATAGCTACGTTTTATGCTATACCAAAGGTTCATAAGAGAGAGAAAATTCCAGGTAGACCAATAGTATCGGGAAAACAAAACTTATGTGAGGGAATAAGTGAATACGTCGATCAGATCATCTCGCCTTTTGTAAAGCTCTAGGTGATCCATGGATACACATGTCAGTGCCTGGAATTGGCCTCCCAGGACGCACTGCACATGCGCCAGCCGGCAATGAGGAGTGAATAAATTAGCAGTGGGGCGGTGCTGGGCTCCAGGCGGTGCGGGACAGCCCCTTGAGCTCCTTACTCAGGTAATTACCATATTAATAAAAGCGATTTTCTAGACAAAGGACAAGACTTAGGGTAGTAATACTAGTATATTTTAATACAAAACGAGCAGACTGATGTGATGATGTTAAAAGTTCTGTCACTAAAATCCAGGTGACAGAATCCCTTTAAAGATTGGGCGCATGCGCGAGATAAAAAGGTGGAGAACGTGACTGTGGTGAGATATGGGAGGGGGAGGAGAGAGGGCAAGGTTGAATGCAGGGGGAGGAGGAACAGGGAGGAGTGGCGCTACTCTGCCCAATCCCGGACAATCTAGCAAGCCATCGTATGTCACTAATTCTAGTGGAGGCCATCACTGGATAGAGTAACCGGTGATGTCATCATAGGAGTAAATAAAAAGGGTTGTCCCCGCCTGCCGCGCGTCAAACTCTGCCTGAGGATGGCGGTTTTTCTGGCGAAACATGTCTCGGGCGGGGCGGGGCAGCATTTAGATAGGGTTTTAATAAAAGCAGCAGTAGCACAGTTAGGCAGGCAATCAGTATTACTGGTTATCAAGTAATATAAGAACTCTGGAGTATGTGCGCAATACTACCAGTGTGTTAAACCAACAAGATTATCTATACCAATGTCTTATCTAATAGACAGTGGATACTAACTCTACTACAAACACGCCGATAAGACTGTCATCTATGCTGCAATCTTTTAATACATTATTCCCGTGGTATGTCCGCCCCTGTACCGCAGGTCAGCCCCATTCACTTTAATGAGACTGAGCTGCACCTAGGCCATGTGACTGATGAACATGACGTCACTGGCCTAGGAAGAAGCCGCAGTTCTCACTGGAGTACCGCAGCCTCTTCATACAGCTAAGCAGTGGGAGAGCAGGGAGTCAGACCCCCACCGATCAGATACTAATGACCTATCCTGAAGATAGGTTTTCAGTATTTAAGACTCAGACAATCCTTAAGGCTCCAGATCAGTTCTAAGCAGAAGAACCTCATAATACTACACATCTCTGCTACTGCAGAACATCATAATACACCTCAGCTGCTACAGAACATCATAATATACACCTCAGTGTCTGCAGAACCTCATAATACACATCTCAGCTGCTGGAGCACCTCATAATATACACCTCAACTGCTGCAGCACCTCATAGTAGACACGTCGGCTGCTGCAGATCATCATCTGCAGGACCTCAAAATACACACCTCAGCATCTGCAGGATCTCATGATACACACCTCCGCTGCTGCAGAACCTCATAATACACACCTCAGCTGCTGCAGAACCTCATAATACACATATTAGCTGCTGTAGCTCTTCATAATACACGTCAGCTACTGCAGAACATCATAATAGACATCCCAGCGTCTGCAAAACCTCATAATACACATATCAGCTGTTGCATTATCTGCTTTGGATAATGACTGCCATTTACTTGGGTTTAAGGGGAAATGTCCTTTACAAGGCTGCTTGTCAGGGAGGGGTAAAGACAGGCTGTCAGGATCCCTCCCTTGACAGAGGTTAAAAGATCTGGGAGACTTGCATCAGTCTGTCTGTATGCATGGATTGACAACAAGTGCATAAGACAAAAATATTTCGGTATTTGCTATTGATTCCGCTCCACTCACACAGAAATGTTTATCACAAATGGTGCAGGACATCCATTTAAAGGTGGGTGATTTTCATCAAGAATCCATTTCGTGTTTTGTACTGGAGGGTCTGCCTGCGCCCTTGGTGCTAGGGTTACCATGGTTAAGCAAACATAACCCTACCATCGATTGGCAAGCGAGACAGATTCTTGATCAGAGTCATTATTGCATCGACAACTGTCTTAGCACTTTGCTTTCTGTGGTAGCCACTAAAGTTGTACCTTCGTTTATTTCAGATTTTTCTGATGTATTCTCTAAAAGTGGAGACCCGGAACTAGGTTGCCCAAGTCTCGGTTGTATAATCTTTCCGAACTCGAAAAGAGCCGCCATGCGAGAATATATCACCGAGAGTTTGGCCAACAGTCATATTAGACCATCCAAATCCCCAGTGGATGCAGGGTTCTTTGTTATGAAAAAGGACGGAACCCTTCGGTCATGTTTAGACTTCCGTGAGCTTAATCGCATTACTGTCCGTGATCCTTATCCCCTTCCTTTGATCCCGGATTTGTTCAATCAGATTGTCGGTGCCAAAGTGTTCTCGAAGTTGGATTTGAGGGGGGCATATAATCTGATAAGGATCAAGAAGAGGGAGGAATGGAAAACTGCCTTTATTACCCCTGATGGTCATTTTGAAAATATGGTCAGGCCTTTTGGGTTAATCAATGCTCCTGCGGTTTTTCAACAATTCAATAATGACATGTTTCATCATCCGGTAGGCAGGTTTGTTGTGGTGTATCTGGATGATATTCTTATTTATTCTCCTGACATGGAGACGCATCAGGGTCACGTGAGAAAAGTGTTACAGATCCTAAGAGAGAATAAACTATATGCTAAGATAGAGAAGTGTGTATTTGCAGTTCAGGAAGTGCAATTCCTGGGCTACCTACTCTCTTCTTCAGGTTTTCATATGGATCCTGAAAAGGTCTGAGCTGTGTTGGACTGGGATCGACCTGAAAACGCTTATGTGATTTTTGGGGTTCACCAACTACTACCGTCAATTTATTTTGAACTACTCGACGATTGTTAAACGGACATCACTAGGAAAGGTTCGGATATCTCAGTCTGGTCTGATGAGGCATTATGAGCCTTTTCAGCTGTGAAGGAATGTTTTCCTTCTGCTCTTATACTGATGCAATCTGAAGTGTTACAGCCTTTCATTGTGGAAGTTGACGCATCAGAGGTAGGGGTAGGAGCAGTCTTTGTCGCAGGGTCCTTCACCTAGTAAATGGCGCCCATGTGCTTTCTTCTCAAGTAGCTCTCAGCTGCTGAGAAAAATGATGACGTAGGTAGTACAGAGTTGCTGGCTATTAAGTTGGCTTTTGAGGAATGGCGTCATTGGTTGGAAGGAGCGATTCATCCTATTACAGTAATTATTGATCACAAAAATCTGGCTTATCTGGAGTCGGCTAAATGCCTGAACCCAAGGCCGGCCAGATGGTCGTTGTTTTTTACCAGATTTTATTTCGTTGTCACCTATCGCCCTGGGGTTAAGATGTCAAGGCGGACGCTTGGTCGCGTAGCTTTCCTGGGGGACGGAGGTGATTTGGAAGATCCTGCTCCGATATTGGCTGAAGGGGTGGTAATATCCATCCTTTATCCGACCTTGAGGCAGAAGTGTTGGAGGCCCAGGGAGAGGCACCGGATTCCTGTCCTCTGGGGAAGTTGTTTGTTCCTGCTGAATTGTGGCACGAGGTGTTCAAGGAACATCACTGTACGGTTCTCACAGGACACCCTCGGAGCAGATCCACTGTCGATCTCATTTCTCGTAGATTCATTTAATCACTCTGCAATGTGTCTGGTTACCATCATCACCATAACTGTTTTGAGCTTCATATGTGAAAAAAAGTATGACATCCGTATGCCATCTGTTTTTTTGGTCGGCTCCATTGTAACAATCGATAAAACAGACAAGAATAGGACATGTTCTAATTTTTTTTTGTGGGGCTACGGAACGGACATACCATGTGCTGTCCGCATTTTTTGTGGACCCATTGAACTGAATATGTCCTTATCCTATCCGCCCAAAAAAAAGGAACGGACACGGAAACAAACAACGTTCGTATGCATGTAGCCTTAAGCTGCAAATTCCCTACAACAGGCTGGTAGTTGCATTACATCCATCCACCCCTAGGTGGTGCTGGCACCACATATATATATATATATATATATATATATATATACACTCACCTAAAGAATTATTAGGAACACCATACCAATACGGTGTTGGACCCCCTTTTGCCTTCAGAACTGCCTTAATTCTACGTGGCATTGATTCAACAAGGTGCTGATAGCATTCTTTAGAAATCTTGGCCCATATTGATAGGATAGCATCTTGCAGTTGATGGAGATTTGAGGGATGCACATCCAGGGCACGAAGCTCCCGTTCCACCACATCCCAAAGATGCTCTATTGGGTTGAGATCTGGTGACTGTGGGGGCCATTTTAGTACAGTGAACTCATTGTCATGTTCAAGAATCCAATTTGAAATGATTCGAGCTTTGTGACATGGTGCATTATCCTGCTGGAAGTAGCCATCAGAGGATGGATACATGTTCTCATTCTGTTTACGCCAAATTTGGACTCTACCATTTGAATGTCTCAACAGAAATCGAGACCCATCAGACCAGGCAACATTTGTCCAGTCTTCAACAGTCCAATTTTGGTGAGCTCATGCAAATTGTAGCCTCTTTTTCCTATTTGTAGTGGAGATGAGTGGTACCTGATGGGGTCTTCTGCTGTTGTAGCCCATCCGCCTCAAGGTTGTGCGTGTTGTGGCTTCACAAATGCTTTGCTGCATACCTCGGTTGTAACGAGTGGTTATTTCAGTCAACGTTGCTCTTCTATCAGCTTGAATCAGTCGGTCCATTCTCCTCTGACCTCTAGCATCCACAAGGCATTTTTGCCCACAGGACTGCCGCATACTGGATGTTTTTCCCTTTTCACACCATTCTTTGTAAACCCTAGAAATGGTTGTGTGTGAAAATCCCAGTAACTGAGCAGATTGTGAAATACTCAGACCGGCCCGTCTGGCACCAACAACCAAGCCACGCTCAAAATTGCTTAAATCACCTTTCTTTCCCATTCTGACATTCAGTTTGGAGTTCAGGAGATTGTCTTGACCAGGGCCACACCCCTAAATGCATTGAAGCAACTGCCATGTGATTGGTTGACTAGATAATTGCATTAATGAGAAATAGAACAGGTGTTCCTAATAATTCTTTAGGTGAGTGTATATACACTGCTCAAAAAAATAAAGGGAACACAAAAATAACACATCCTAGATCTGAATTAATTAAATATTCTTCTGAAATACTTTGTTCTTTAAATAGTTGAATGTGCTGACAACAAAATCACACAAAAATAAAAAAATGAAAATCAAATTTTTTAACCCATGGAGGTCTGGATTTGGAGTCACACTCAAAATTAAAGTGGAAAAACACACTACAGGCTGATCCAACTTTGATGTAATGTCCTTAAAACAAGTCAAAATGAGGCTCAGTAGTGTGTGTGGCCTGCACGTGCCTGTATGACCTCCCTACAACGCCTGTGCATGCTCCTGATGAGGTGGCGGATGGTCTCCTGAGGGATCTCCTCCCAGACCTGGACTAAAGCATCTGCCAACTCCTGGACAGTCTGTGGTGCAACGTGACGTTGGTGGATAGAGCGAGACATGATGTCCCAGATGTGCTCAATTGGATTCAGGTCTGGGGAACGGACGGGCTCCATAGCATCAATGCCTTCGTCTTGCAGGAACTGCTGACACACTCCAGCCACATGAGGTCTAGCATTGTCTTGCATTAGGAGGAACCCAGTGCCAACCACACCAGCATATGGTCTCACAAGGGGTCTGAGGATCTCATCTCGGTACCTAATGGCAGTCAGGCTACCTCTGGCGAGCACATGGAGGGCTGTCCGGCCCTCCAAAGAAATGCCACCCCACACCATTACTGACCCAATGCCAAACCGGTCATGCTGGAGGATGTTGCAGGCAGCAGAACGTTCTCCACGGCGTCTCAAGACTGTCACGTCTGTCACGTGCTCAGTGTGAACCTGCTTTCATCTGTGAAGAGCACAGGGCGCCAGTGGCGAATTTGCCAATCTTGGTGTTCTCTGGCAAATGCCAAACGTACTGCACGGTGTTGGGCTGTGAGCACAACCCCCACCTGTGGATGTCGGGCCCTCATATCACCCTCATGGAGTCTGTTTCTGACCGTTTGAGCAGACACATGCACATTTGTGGCCTGCTGGAGGTCATTTTGCAGGGCTCTGGCAGTGCTCCTCCTTGCACAAAGGCGGAGGTAGCGGTCCTGCTGCTGGGTTGTTGCCCTCCTACGGCCTCTTCTACGTCTCCTGATGTACTGGCCTGTCTCCTGGTAGCGCCTCCATGCTCTGGACACTACGCTGACAGACACAGCAAACCTTCTTGCCACAGCTCGCATTGATGTGTCATCCTGGATAAGCTGCACTACCTGAGCCACTTGTGTGGGTTGTAGACTCCGTCTCATGCTACCACTAGAGTGAAAGCACCGCCAGCGTTCAAAAGTGACCAAAACATCAGCCAGGAAGCATAGGAACTGAGAAGTGATCTGTGGTCACCACCTGCAGAACCACTCCTTTATTGGGGGTGTCTTGCTAATTGCCTATAATTTCTACCTGTTTATCCCATTTGCACAACAGCATGTGAAATTGATTGTCACTCAGTGTTGCTTCCTAAGTGGACAGTTTGATTTCACAGAAGTGTGATTGACTTGGAGTTACATTGTGCTGTTTAAGTGTTCCCTTTATTTTTTTGAGCAGTGTATATACCTTAGGGTGTGTCAGTTCTGTGTAGAAGGAAGGAAGTTAGCTGAGGAAAGAAGTAGTGATGTGTGAGAAGCAGGAGAAGCAAAGTCCAATATGTAGCTGCTATCTTAGCCCTTTGGCCCTGGCCAAGCTGAGGGAGTAGGGAGAACATCCTTACAGCTACCTAGCAGAGAGACCAGAGTAAACTGTGGATATAGAGAAAGTCTAGTGGAGATAGAAGCAGCATTAGCTTATGGACTCCATAGCACCAGTGACCGGTGCCGAAAAGCACCTGGAAACAGCCGGACGACTAGGCGCAAGGTTGTCCATTACCACATACCTCTATGGATATTGTGGACCAGTGTTTTTGAAAGCAACAAGTGCAAACAATGGAGCAGAGGATCCATGCCTGCCATTAGGGAGACCACCCTGTGGGTTGCCAAAGACAAGTAAGAGTCATTATTATATCCAGTATCTGGCGGCTAGAGTGTGGACAAAGTGAGGACAGTTAGAAAGGAACTCTCTCATACCAGCCAAAGGAAAATCTCAATGCACCTATTGTCAAGCCTGTTACCAGGATTGCAGCTAAGCCAATCGTGTATGCATCATATGGGTTGTCACCCTTGCCATGTAAATGTACTGCACTAACTACCTCAAGGCAATTGATTAACCCCTTAAGGACCAGCGCCGAACATGTACGGCGGGCTGATCAGTCACTGATAGCCGGACCCCTGTTGTATGCATCGGTGAAGACACTGATGTCGGTGCGTTAACCCTCGCAATGCCGTGGTCAGCACTGACTGCAGCACGATTGGGATCCTGCCAGGTGCGGGGTGGCCATCAGGTCCGAGCTGCTGTGACCGGGACCCAATGGCAGGGAAGGCAGCAGGATGTGTAATTAAAGTGTGTAATAAACTTATAGCCAATGCATTACAATACAGAAGTATTGTAATGCATTGTAAAGGGGATCAGACCCCCAAAAGTTGAAGTCCCAGAGTGGGGCAAAAAATAAAGTGAAAAAGAAGTAAAAAAAAAAAAGAGTCCATTTTCACAAAATAAAGTAAAAAAAAATTGTAAAAAATAGGGAAAAAAAGAAAAGTAGACATTAGGTATCGCCACATCCGTATCGACCGGATCTATAAAAATATCACATGACCTAACCCCTCAGGTGAACACCGTCAAAAAAATAAAATAAAAACTGTGCTAAAAAAAACTTTTTCTTGTCACCTTACATCACTAAAAGTGCAACACCAAGCGATCAAAAAGGCGTATGCCCCCCAAAATAGTACCAATCTAACCATCACCTCATCCCACAAAAAATTAGCCACTACCTAAGACATTCACCCAAAAATTAAAAAGCTATGGCTCTCAGACTATGGAGACACTAAAACATGATTTTTTTTTGGTTCAAAAATGCTTTCATTGTGTTAAATGTAATTTTTTTTAAAAGTAGACATATTAGGTATCGCTGTGTCCGTAGCAACCTGCTCTATAAAAATACCACATGACCTAAAGCCTCAGGTGAACACCGTAACAAATATAAAATAAAAACAGTGTCAAAAAAGCCATTTTTTTTGTCACCTTACATCACAAAAAGTGTAATAGCAAGCGTTCAAAAAGTCATATGCACCCCAAAATAGTGCCAATCAAACCGTCATCTCATCCCGCAAAAATGATACCCTACCTAAGACAATCACCACAAAAATTAAAAAAAAACTATAGCTCTCGGACTATGGAGACACTAAAACATGATTTTTTTTTTGTTTCAAAAATATTTAAAAAATTTAAAAAAAGTATACATATTAGGTATTGCCACGTTTCTAACGACCTGCTCTATAAACATATCACATGACCTAACCCCTCAGGTGAAAAGTTGTCATATTTGGTATTGTCGCGTCCGTAATATCCTGCTCTATAAAAATACCACATGATTTAGCCTGTCAGATGAACACTGTAAATAACAAAAAATTTTAGCGGTGCCAAAACAGCTATTTATTTGTTACCTTGCCTCACAAAAAGAGCAACCAAAAATCATATGTACCCTAAAATAGTACTAACAAAACTGCCACCTTATCCCGTAGTTTACAAAATGGGGTCACTTTTTTGGAGTTTCTACTCTAAGGGTGAATCTTCAAATGTGACATGGCAACTTAAAATTATCCCAGTGAAATCTGCCTTCCAAAAACCATATGGCGTTCCTTTCCTTCTGAGCTCTGCCGTGTGCCCGTTACAGCAGTTTACGACCACATATGAGGTGTTTCTGTAAACTACAGAATCAGGGCAATAAATATTAAGTTTTGTTTGGCTGTTAACCCTTGCTTTGTTACTGAAAAAATGGATTAAAATGGAAAATATGCCAAAAAAGTGAAATTCTGAAATTTCCTCTACATTTTCCTTTAATTCTTGTGGAACACCTAAAGAGTTAAGAAAGTTTGTAAAATCAGTTTTGAATACCTTGAGGGGTGTAGTTTCAAAAATGGGGCCATTGGGGAGGGGGGCGGAGCTTGCCGCATAACTGCAGCGCTCCAGACTACCTGACTTCCACCATAGCCTTTCTGAGACCACAACACACTATAAATCGTCAAGATTGGAAGAGACAAGCAGGGGAACACTCTCCCTACCTCCAAAGGGGAGAAGCAGCAATCCGAAATGGATAGATTCCTGCAAAAGAAGCAGGACACCATGGGAGGGAAACCCAAGATGGGCCGCGCCGCAACAGCTCACGAAGGATGACTCACACGGAGAAAGCTCAGGGGCAATATCCGACGCAACAGGTGAGTCAGTATCCACTCATATCTCCAAGTTCTTTTTTAACTAAAGCCCTTAAAAAAGCAATCGCCCCAGTAATGAAGAATTTAGCGGACATTAAGGCTGATATAAAGAGTTTGGGCCACAGGGTGTCGGCGCTTGAAGACTCACAGATAGAAGTCACACAACAATGTACAGCATTGAGGTCTCTTACCTCCTCCTACAGAGACCAAATTAATGAAGCGCTCCTGCAGATCGAAGATCAGGAGAATCGTAGCAGAAGTAAAAATGTGAGGCTATGAGGCCTACCGGAGACTGTGGAAGTGGACGCTGTTTCACAAGCAGTCAGCTCTATTTTCGCCCAGATTCTGGGGAAGGAGAGAGCCGAACAAGTGGTAATAGAGCGTGCTCTCAGGCCCAAACCGCCACTAGATGCTCCTCCCAGAGACATTATATGTGGGATACTCAGTTATTTAGACACGGTGGCGATACTGACAGCGGCCCGATATATCAAACAAATCTTGTATGAGGGGGCAAACATACTTATATTCCAGAACTTAGTTGCCAGCACTCTGGCGAAAAGACAGATTCTGAAGTCCCTTACTGAGGTGCTGAGAGCACAACGCATCCCCATACGCTGGCTTTACCTGTTTGGACTAGCCATAATGAAAGGAGGAGGCCAACTCGCCATACGCTCACCAGAAGACCTAGAGCAGGCTTGGGAAAAGCTGGAGATCCCTCCTATAGACATACCATCTTGGCTTCCTTTGCCCCATCCAGTTGACTTCCGAACTTACCTCAGCCCCAGAACTGGTCAGTAGTAAGGAGGACCAAGAAGCAAAGAAGACAACTAGCAGCCGCCACGACTATCCCAGCTTGAGGACCATAAAATTAACTATCTCTCTTATCACTCTTGTCTGCCTTCTTTCTCTTCCTTTCTTTTCCACATGCTTTATTCTGTTGCAGATATGCCGGAGTTTCAAGATGAATGTAGATGTCATTGTTTTACAGCGTCCCATCTACGGATCTGGAAGCTGCCACTCTGCATAAATGAAGAGCTTGTCTTGTGGACTCTTCCTGATAAGTACTGTTAATTATTCATGTATAGGTGGAGGTGCAGGGAAGTTGCCTTATGTGGCATCCACCTCCCGGTCCATCAGAGGCTCCCTATGGGCCATGCCCTTGATACCCCAGGTGGCGTTTTGGCAACCCTTTTACTCACACTATTACACTTACACGTGTTCTTACACTTATCATTTATAATTGGCTTCTGCCTGTTGAAATGTTTTATCTTTTGGTATACTATTGTTAAATGCTCCGGATGACCAGTAAGAAAACTACAATGCTGCCATCCCCCTTTTCCATTGATATGGCTACCCTAAATATTGTGTCTTTTAGCATCAATGGTTTAAATACACCACAGAAGAGACACTAAATGTTCAGGCTTCTCCGTGGTGAACACGCAGATATTCTGCTGCTCCAGGAGACACACTTCCGCAACAATCGCATCCCCACCAAATCCTACTCCCAATGGTTCCATAGTACGCATTCCTCAGCTTCAAGAGGTGTTTCTATTGTCATCTCTTTATGCAGACCCGGAGGGTCGATACCTAATAGTAGTAGGTACTCTGGGAGGCCAAGCTATAACAATAGCCAATATCTACGTTCCTAACACCCGTCAGGTATCGTGGTTAATCAAAACACTGAATTTTATTAGGTCTCATACAGTAGGCACACTGTTCCTGGGTGGAGACCTCAACTTGGCCCTAGACCCATATTTGGACTTAACCTCTAGTTCTCAATCCACATCTAGGTCACCCTTGACTAAATAAAAAATACTAATCTCAGACATGGCTTTAATAGATGCTTGGCGTACAGTTCATATAGATTATAGGGACTGCACTTTTTATTCCAACACGCATGGCACATATCGCCTTGTCTATATATTTGTTCCAGCTCTCTCTCTTTACAACATTGTCTCGGCCAACATAGCTCAGATATCGATTTCTGACCATGCTCCTATTTCGCTGAAACTCCGGCTTCAGGGATTACCCCCTAAAGAATGGACATGGAAACTCAACACTACAATTTTGGACACCCCCTCTCACACGCAATCCCTGACCCAAAAGTTAGTTTTATTTTCAAACGAATGCTGACCCCAATGTCTCCCAACCAATTCAGTGGGAGACTCATAAGGCATACATTAGAGGTGAATTTGTTGCGCTAGGGAGTCGTCTCAAGAAACAGAGGGAGAAAGAACTGCAATCATTGCTAAGTCAAATCACTCAATTAGAAACTACCCATAAAGTATCTCACTCATCCCTTAATCTTACAAATTTAGTATCCCTCAGGCGTCAGGTGAAAGATTTACTGAATATTAAGTCTGCAAAGACGTTACAATACCTCCATTATAAATACTCTGCACACGGGGATAACGGTAACAAAGTGATGTCCTCGCTGTTGAACAAACAGAGAACTAAAACTATATCTTCCATAAAAACTGTTGAGGGTACTAGCACACCCCTAATAGCACAGCAATTCCATTGTTTCTACACTGACCTTTATAACCTAAGTTCTCTAACTATAGACTGACCAGAGAACACCACAAATAATCCAACTGAGGACTTGATCTCCTCTTTTCTCTGTAACATAAACATTCCTTCACTTTCGGCAGTGGACCGCGATCAGTTGGGTGTCCCCGTTACATTAGAAGAAGCTGAGAACGTTCTAGGAACAATCCCTAATGAAAGGGGCCCAGGCCCGGATGGCTTCCCCATAATATATTATAAGACATTTAAGAAGAACCTGCTACCAGAATTTGTCAAACTGTGCAATTCCCTTTTAAACAATTCAAAATTCCCCCCACAATCACTCGAAGCTCACATAACCATCATACATAAAGAGGGTAAAGACCCCGAACTCTGTAGTAGCTATCGCCCGAATTCTTTACTCAACACAGGCCTCAAATGGTGGGCCAAGATCCTTGCACACAGACTTTCATCCTTTTTACCCAAGATTATTGGTGAAGATAAAGTGGGCTTTGTCCAAGGGAGGGAGGGGAAACACAATGTTTCTAGAGTTCTGCATGCAGCATACTATGCTAATCAAAAGAAAACACCATTAGTGTTGTTGGGTACGGACGCGGAGAAGGCTTTCGACAGGGTCAGCTGGAAGTTCATCAGATGCACATTACAAGCCTTTCAATTCCCTGACCCATTCATTGAAGCTGTTTTTTCTCTATATACTTCTCCTACGGCTAGAATACAAGTAAATGGCACCCTGTTGGGCCATTTCTCTATTAGAAATGGTACGTGGCAGGGGTGTCCCCTGTCCTCTTCACTATTTATCTTGTGCCTTGAGATGCTTCTTCTGAAAATACGCCAATCTGACCAGATCCAAGGCCTCAAGGTGGGTGCTTTCACACATAAAACTGCTGCATATGCAGATGATTTATTATTGATCATTACTAATCCCCTCGAGGCGTTCCCTATTATATTACAGATATTTGACGAATATGGGAAGGTGTCTAATTTTAAAATTAATTTTGACAAATCCGAAGCTTTGAATGTGAACCTCTCGGACTCCCAGCTGGCCCTAGTTAAGGAGAACTCTCCATTCCGATGGCCTTCCGACGCCATTAAATATCTGGGAATATAAATCCCAACGGACCTCACCACTTTTATTTAAGATTAATTACCTTCCATTACTCCAAAAAATAAGCAAATCCCTTCAAGAATGGAAGGTACCATACGTTTCCTGGTTTGGGAGAAAGAACATCCTCTCCACATTTATTCTTCCCCAGCTACTATACATGATACAAGTACTGCCCATAGATGTTCGATTTTCTTCTTTTTCTAAAGTAAACACATTGTTCAGAAAATTCTTGTGGAATACTAAGAGAGCGAGACTGCCTTTCTTACACTTAACTTAAAAACCAACTAGCGGAGGCATTGGACTGCCTGATCCATTGCTTTATTTCCAAGCCTCCCAGTTAGCTCGCTGGACATTGTTAGCCAACCCCACATTGAAAGCCCTGTATTTGGAGATAGAGAGAGAGACCTTATCACCTGGCTATAGAATCTGGATGTAGCTTAAATACCCCCCTCTGAGTCCCACAACTGTCCCTAGTGACTTAACACTGGGTATGCTGAGAGTTTGCAGGAACCACATTTCTCTATCCATGTCCAGAGATCTGATCTCCCCATTAACGCCTATAAACACCTTACCTTCAGTTATGGCACATAAACACTTTCCCACTTGGTTGAACTCGTTACCTGATATAAGGATTGCAGAAGTTGTTGGAGCTAACACTGATGGAGACGTTTTATCTTTGGTTTCCCAACACTCAGGACCGTTACTCTAGCCTGCAAAGGTTCGATCTCCTCTTGACGCTCCGCCGATTTAAAAGTCGGAACATAAACCTGACCCTACCTGGTTAGAAAATTTCACACTCCTCGATACTCCACCAACCAAACTTCTCTCTAAGATTTATAACACTCTCCTCTAAACCGGCATTAATTGCATTGTGGGAGAATGAACTTGGCTGCACATTTACAAAAGAAGAAACTTCCACTATACTCGCATGCTCCCATGGGTTCTCCAGATGTGTGAAAATCCAAGAGAACTCTTTTAAAATTATTACCCGCTGGTACAGAACCCCCAGAGTACTTATATAACATTGGAGTGTCCCCAGATAATAAATGTTGGAGATGTGGTGTTTGGGTTGGAACTATTTCACACATCTTCTGGGACTATCCTAGATGAAAAATGAGTCCTCCTCTGGCTCTCAAGTGGGCCTTTCCGCCCTGCTAAACAAGACCTAACTACAACTCTCATAACAGCAGCCAAGTTGCTTGTTCCTCTGCATTGGAGGTCAACCTTTCCGCCCACCCTTGAGCAATGGGTCAGTAAAGTGCACCTAATCTGTAGGTTTGAGGAGCTATTGGGTTGGGAAACTCAGTCCAGATCAAGATTCCTTCAGGTGTGGACCCCATGGCTAGACTTTATTAACAAAAAGGTCTAACCCTATAGTGAGATCTTGGGATGATTAGGAGTCTCACCTAATCTAGTGCTCTATCATTGAGTGACATCCAATATACTCTAATCTAAATCTCTCTTCTCTACCCCCCCCCTTCCTTAACCCTTATAGACCCCACTGTATCAACAGATAGGTCATCACCAGTGCAATTTGTTCTTTGTTTCTTGTTTTATGTACCTTATAAAGTTAATTGGAGGATGTAACGATCTCTAGATGCGCAATCTTCCTCCTCTAGTTGCATTATTGTTATGTGCCTCAATAGCTATATTTTGCCATGTCAGTAATTACTTTTATATAAACAGAGGTTTGCACGCCAGCATCTGTAAGGATTGTCCGTAAGCCTTCTAAAGTCCCAAAAAAAAGAAAATGTAATTTACAAGATGATCAAAACATGAAGTACACATATGGGAAATGTAAAGTAATAACTATTTTAGGAGGTATCACTATCTGTTTTAAAAGCAGAGAAATTTTAATTTTGAAAATTGCAAATGTTTCCACATTTTTGGTAAATTTGGTATTTTTTTATAAATAAAAATGAAATATTTTGACTCAAATTTACCTCTGTCATGAAGTACAATATGTGATGAGAAAACAATCTCAGAATGACCTGGATAAGTAAAAGCGTTTTAAAGTTTTTACCACATAAAGTGACACTGGTCAGATTTGCAAAAAATGGCCTGGTCCTTAAAGGGCTTCTGTCACCCCCCAACCCCCAATTTTCAGTTTTTGTATTTGTTAATGTAAGCAGATTCCATATATGCCCCTCTTACCTCGGGCAGTGCAGTAATTACAGTAAAAAACGTACTTTTATTAAAAACGCCCCCTCCTCCACTTGATTTACAGGGCCAGCGAGCGTTCTCCTCCTCTCACTGGCCCTGCCTGCAGCCTCAAATTCCGCGCCTGCGCCGTACCGGTCATCATTCGGCGCAGGCACTCTGAGAGAAGGACGCTCGCTTGGCCGCTCCTTCCTCAGTGCACCTGCACCGATGACGTCAGCCCTACACCCAGAAGAGAGGTCTTCTCTTCCGGGTGTAGGGCTGATGTCATTGGCGCAGGCGCACTGAGGAAGGAGCGGCCGTCCTTCTCTGAGCGCCTGCGCCGAATGACGACCGGTACGGCGCAGGCGCGGGATTTGAGGCTACAGGCAGGGCCAGCGAGAGGAGGAGAGCGCTTGCTGGCCCTGTCAATTAAGTGGAGGAGGGGGTGTTTTTTCAAACAGAGGATGCGGCGGCTACCAGCAAGTCCGCCCAACTTGCTGGTAGTGAAGAAATTTACATATAATAAAAGTAAGTTTTTTACTGTAATTACTGCACTGCCCGAGGTAAGAGGGCATATATGGAATCTGCTTACATTAACAAATATAATAAGTCAAAAACTGAAAATTGGGGGTTGGGGGGTAACAGAAGCCCTTTAAGGTGAATAATGGCAGGGTCCTGAAGGGGTTTAGTAAAAAGTTCAGTTGTTTACAACCATTGACTCCTAATCCTTTCTACCACCTTCCGTTGCACCTAACGATGCTGGCGTCATGAACACCAGGGACCCTGCCTCCACAGCACCTTAAAAACCCATTCCACCAAGGGCACCTCAACCACCTGTACGGCGGGAATCCCTGGGCGACAGAGTGTGCCCCGAAGGAACTGGTGCTGTCCTTCCATTCACTGCACACCTGCCCAGGGAGCTCTACAGAACAGTGAGTAAACAACTACTACCCCCATCGCAGTGTTCCAGACTAAAATAAATATCAAGGAGCCATTGGCTCCTCACCTGAAAAATTTAGGAGCCAAATGAAATTTTTAGTCGCCAAATTTAAAGGGAGTCTGTCACCACTATATGACCATATACAGCACTTACATGGCGCTGTAGCACACCTATACATGATTCTAATGGTACCTTTGTTATTTTCTTTAGACATCCAGAAGCAGGAAAAACGACGTTTATTTCATATGCAAATGAGCACTCGCAAGTGCCCGGGGGCGGCGTTCAGTGTGTAGGTGCCCAGGCTGCTCTGCCTTTTTAACCGTTACTCCTCCCCCAGCCTCTTCCTTTGCCCGCCCTCCTATTCCCTTGTATCATCCCTAGGTCTGGCCGAGATCCCGCGCACTGCTTCGCTGGCGCATGCGCACTAGTTGAATTGATGCCGAACCCAAAATGGGCATTGCAGTTTGTATGCCCCGGCCCAGCGAAGCAGTGCGCAGGCGCGGGATCTCGGCTGGACCTAGGGATGATACAAGGGAATAGGAGGGCGGGCAAAGTCAGAGGCTGGGGGAGGAGTAACGGTTAAAAAGGCAGGGCAGCCTGGGCACCTACAAACGAAACACCGCCCCCGGGCACTTGCGAGTGCTCATTTGCATATGAAATAAACGTTGTTTTTCCTGCTTCTGGATTATAAACATATAATATAGCTGGGATGCTTAGGAGAATGGGGTTTTCTAAGCTACAGCTCACGCAGTTAAAGGGGTTGTGCACTCATTTCCATGACCTGTCAGACTAGCCAGATTCACGTTGGTAATCCCTAGGGGCTGGGTCCTGGCTCATTCGCTTCCAGGCCTCCGCTGCTTATCTTGGGTTTCTCCATGAAAACGTTTGGCTGCAGTGGCAATCACTGGCCACAGTGGAGATCTGCTCCCCTTGCATCACATGACCATTTAACATAATGCAAGGGAAGCAGTGGTCAGTTATTGGCTGTAACGGCGTCAAATAGGACGTTTTCATGAAGGGACTCAAGACAAGCAACGGAGGCTGGGGAGCAAACACTGGGGATCAGGTAAGTATGATCACCAACAAAGGTCCTGCCAGTCTCAGAAATGAGTGTATACAAACCCTTTAAGGAGTTAATTTTTTTAAGGGGTTTCAAACCAGTATTCTTCTGTATGTGACACAGAATTGGTTAAAATAAACCCCCACTGCACTCCTTAAAAGGCCAATCACTTGAGAGTCGCCGCTGCAACCAGTGACCACATCAGCAGGCATCACGTGTTGACGGGACCAACATCACAGTGGGGTGGGGGGGGGGCAGCTTTTGTTTTTTACATTTATTAAAAAATATAATATTAGGGTACTTTCACACTTGCGGCAGGAAGGGTCCGACAGGCTGTTCACCCTGTTGGATCCGTCCTTCCGCTATTTCGCCGTGCCGCCGCTCCGTCCCCATTGACTATAATTGGGACGGGGCGGAGCTCTGGCGCAGCACGGCAGTTCGCGGTGAGAGGCCGTCGGACTAAAAAGTCGGACATGCAGGACTTTTAGTCTGGCGGCCTTTCGCCGTGCACTGCAGTGCTGCGCCGGAGCTCCGCCCCTGTCCCCATTATAGTCAATGGGGACGGAGCGGCGGTCCGGCGGCACGGCGAAATAGCGGAAGGACAGATCCGACAGGGTGAACAGCCTGTCGGATCCGTCCTGCCGCAAGTGTGAAAGTAGCCTAACAGAGAAAAATATAATACTTCAGGAGCTTTACTCTTTATTCTCAACCCCTCTGCTTGCCTGTCAGTGAATGAAAACCTTTCTTGTTTGCTGTTGTTTCTTGAGGAAAGATTTGCCCGTATTCTAGTGCTGCTCACTGTGCAACTGTGGCTGGACATGGACATTCAGTCTGTGAATGTCAACCTTGAAGGTTTCCATTCACTGCCAGCAAGCAGAGATGTGGGAAAGGTAGGGGACTTCCTCTGGCAGGTGAACTAGCCTGTGCTTAACCCCTTATAGGCTGATTCAGTGCCATTTTCCCCTCTTTTTAACTTTACCACATGTCTTTGGAGCAGAAAGGAGCAGCTAAGCGCTCTCTGCCCATCACCCACATGTCAGTAAGGAGCCTCCTTGTCAATCTGGTGCCTTGGGACAGCTGAGCGGACCCCTAGGCCGGGGGAGTCCCATTGTTTCATCATTCTGCCAGCAGTGTCACGGACTGACGGGAAGGCTGAGAGCGGATTGCTATCCCCTATTTGGAAGTGAATACTGGTCTTGTGGAATAATAGATAATTATATGATTTATGATCAGAAATGGTTATTAGTAATCTGTGCGTTGATAGGATTGCGCTGGTTTCGCAGGAGCTTTGTACTGCCGGGATCACATAGCATTATATTGATTTATGATGCCATGTAACACTTACAGTTCTGGAATGTATTGGATGACACTGACAGCATTAGGTCAGTGTTATCCAGTACATTCCAGACCTCTAAGGGTTACATAGCATCATAAATCAATATAATGCTATGCGACCAGGCTACAGCGGATCCCACCGACATACTGTGGTGTTAAACCAGTGCTTATACTTGATCTTACAGGGTTTACTGATCTCTGGCTTCTCCTTGTGACCTCATAGGGACCCACTATATCTTCTGCAAACTCAAACTTTTATTGGTCACATATAGTATAAAGTTCTGTGACGCGTTTCGTCTCACAATATGAGCCTTTCTCAAACAGGTAATGGCATACAAACAACATAGCATACACGATTTAAATAGACCGCCAAAGCGGAAGTGACATCAGGTCGCCTTGGTGATGAACTAAACAAAAAGCAAAAAAACAACAGAAACACGTGAGGAAATGACCCAACTGCAGCAGCATCAATAAAGACCAAATTGATATAACATATAAGGAATTCTCCAAAAGTAGAGGCAATTTCAAGATGAGATGATGCGGTTGGGGGTTCATCACATTTTCTGAAAAAGAAGAAAATAAACAAGTGATTACATAAATATGAAAATGAACGGTGGAGCTTGGAAATTACAGGAAGCTATTGAGATCATACTCACGGTTCAATCCCCTGGGTTCAAGTGTCTGCAGGGTGTGAATCCAGTAGGCTTCACGCTTTTTTAACATTTTAATCCTGTCACCCCCTCTGCGAGGTTGCGGTACATGTTCAATAATCTGGAAGCGCAGTTGTGCGATATTATGACTTCAGCGATCAATGCGGGAGGGAATCGGTAAGAGCAGGTTCTTTTTACGTATAGTGGACTTATGTTTCGAGAAGCGATCCTTCATCCGCATGGAGGTCTCCCCTATGTATCGGAGTCCACACGGACATTTCAGCAGGTGCACTACGTAGTTACTATTGCTTGTGAAGAATCCCTTAACAGGAAATTGCTTTCCCGTATGGGGATGTAGAAAGTATTCTCCTCTGATCACACTCGAGCAGTGTATACATCCCAAGCAGGGAAATGTACCCTTTCTTGGAGTGGACAAGGTACGCTGTCGCTTCTCAATCTGACCGCTGCCCACGTCAGCCCGTACCACCATGTCGCCAATATTTTTGTTGCGCTTATAACAGATTAAAGGAGGACTCTTGAACTCCTCCACAGAGGGGTATGCCCTGGACAAAATACTCCAATGTCGATTGAAGATAAGTCTACACTTGTTCACCCATGGGTGATATTTGGCGACAAATGGTATACGTGACTTTTTCTCTTCTTTAGGAACCAATGAAGTAACTTTATTCCTCTCTCTATTCAGCAGTGAAGTGGGATAACCTCGATTCTCAAATCTCACGGACATTTCATTCAAGCGATTTTCCTTAACCCCTGCACTGGAGACAATCCTGCGAACCCTCTGGAACTGGGAATGGGGCAGTGCTTTTTTAACTGTAGGAGGATTATTGCTGGAATAATGGAGGAGAGAATCCCTGTCAGTACTCTTAATATATAGATCAGTCTCCACTGCTCCATCCTCACCTTTGATCACAAGGGTATCCCAAAAATTAATCTCATGGTTATCATAGTGCAACGTAAATTGGAGTTCATGCCATACAGAATTTAGATAATCTGCAAAGTCCCGAAGGGATCGAATGCCGCCACGCCACACGCAAAACACGTCATCGACGAATCTTCGCCAAAAAATACAGTGAAGCTTGAACAGTTCATTATTATAGATATATTTATCCTCAAACCATGACATGTAAGAATTTGCGTATGGCGGTGCGGCATTCGAGCCCATCGCGGTCCCACAGCACTGCTGATAATACGTGTCTTGGAACAAAAAATTATTTTCATTCAAAATGATCTCAAGTAAACACAAGAAAAAATGTTTCTCACGTTCTGTGTGAGAGGAAAAGGACAGCAACCACTCTACAGCCCGTATGCCCTTGGAGTGGATAATGTAGGTGGCCAATAAAGTGGCCAATAAATCATCATCCTGTAACGTCAGGTTCCTAATCTCACTTAAAAATTGGTTAGTGTCCAGCAAAAAAGATGGCATATTTTTAGTAAGAGGTGTCCGGACCTTTTCAAGGAGAATCGCTGGTGGAGATAAGATAGAATCAGTCAGGGCCACAAGTCAGGGCCACAATTGGATGGCCAGGAGGTTGACTAAGAGATTTATGCACTTTGGGGAGTGTATAAAACGCTGGCGTTACAGGATGATGATTGATCAAGTATTCCCCCAATTTAGGATCAATAGTTTTATCAGATACAAACATATCCACCAAAGTACAAAGCTTACTCTTGATAGTGAATACCGGGTCCCCCTTTAATGGCCGATATACTTCAGTGTTAGCCAATTGGCCCAGAATCTCAGTTATGTAATATTCCTTGTCCATCAGGACAAGGGCACCCCCTTTGTCAGCAGGTTTAAGAATTAAGGTACTATCCTGCGTCAAGTCCTCTATAGCTTGTCTTTCAGGACGTGAGAGGTTGTGAGTTAAATGAAACCCACAATGTCTCACATCCTGTAATGCTTGCAAAATATCGCGCTGGACAGGATGGTAACTTTTAGGTGGCTGAAAGCTACTTTTTAATCTTAGGCCAAAATCTTTCAACATGAGACAAGTATCATCCATATTAACCCTCTCTTGATTCGTCTTGTCAGGGGTGGCAAAGTGTGGTTTAAGTCGGACATTCCGAAAAAAGCGCTGACAGTCCATATCAAGTTCAAAACTGTCCAGTGGACTGGTCGGACAAAAGGACAGTCCCTTCTCAAGTACTTGAAGTTGCAATGGACTCAAGTTTTTAGAAGAAATGTTAAACACTAGAGTGTTACTTGTACCTGAGAGCGCGTGGTCCTCGGTGCATCGATGCCGCCTATAATGACGTCCTGCTCGTCTGGTGTTTTTCTTGGTTGGGGTCTTTGTCTCCTTCTGCCTAAAAAAGTCGAGCGAGGTGCTCCAACCAGGGAGTCGCTGCCAGATCCAGATGACATAGAGCCTGCCCGGCGCTGCGGCCTAGTGAATAGTGGTGTTGCGGTACCTGACAAATCTTGCCATTTATGCACGCGCTTGTTCTGATAATCCTCAGAGTCTCTGATAAACTTCTGGCGTTTAGTGCCTTCAATATCTCTCTTGAGGTCAGCGCAAATTTTGTCAACTTTGGACTTCAGAGCGGTTAGTTCATCCTCAGGTAGCGCATCCTTTAGTTGTGTCTCAATAGACGTTATCTTCTGTTTGCTGGCAGTTATAGCCTCCGTCAGATATTCAATGGTTAATACCATAAGGTCCATAGAGCATTTGTTGAGAATATTAGCAAAATGGGTACAGTAGTCGATGTCGTCGCAGAAAAATGTGGGTCTCAAATGGACCCGTAATCCACGTGGGATACGCTGTAAACGGCAGTATTCAGCTAAAGTAGAGACGTGTAATTCCCAGGAGGTTCATCTCCTCAGCTCCTTTTCCAACTCTCTCCCTCGATATTCCGTAGGAGGTATTTTGAGAAAGTCCACATTGGCAGTCACATTGGACATGATCTCACGTGCCCGTTCATCCGTGTAGGTAAAAGAACTCATGGTAGAAATCCACAGGTGCTCGCGCTGTCGATGACGTGTTTTGCGTGTGGCGGGGCGGCATTCGATCCCTTCGGGACTTTGCAGATTATCTAAATTCTGTATGGCATGAACTCCAATTTACGTTGCACTATGATAACCATGAGATAAATTTTTTGGATACCCTTGTGATCAAAGGTGAGGATGGAGCAGTGGAGACTGATCTATATATTAACCGCCTCACGTCCGCCCATAGGATATAAACGTCCTATGGGTGGACGTCTATTTCTGACAGCACGTTTTAAAACGTCCTGTCAGAAATAGCAGCTGCACGCTAATCGTGCAGCTGCTGATCGGGTTGCCCGCTGTCAGTGACAGCAGGGCAACCCAGAGATAAGGCAGGGACAGTGCCCAGGTGTCCCTGCCTTCACGATCGCTGCAGACACAGCGCTCGCCGAGCGCTGTGTCTGCAGAGCAGGAAGCGCTGTGCGCTTCCTGTTCCGGCCCGGCGGTCATGTGACCGCCGGGACCGGAGAGTGCAGGGGCTGTGTGAGGTCTCTCAGAGACCTCGATCAGCCCTGCACTGAGGCTGTACAGCGCTAGATTGCTGCTGTACAGCCTCTATAGGGGTGCATTTGTCCTGTAACTGGGGCTACTATGTCAGCCCCAGTTACAGGAGAAATCAACAGTGTAAAAAAAAAAAAAAAGTGAAGTAAATGTCCCCCAGAGGTCTTGTATGACCTTATGGGGGACGAAAAGTGTAAAATAAAATAAAAATAAAATAAAGTGTTGAAAAAATAAAAAAAAAAAAAGGTTCACATGTAAAAAAAAAAAAAATCCCAAGTAAGGAATAAAAAAAAAAAAAAAAATAGAAAAAATAAAATAAAATAGACATATTTAGTATTGCCGCGTCCGTAAAAACCAGCTCTATAAAAATATCACATGACCTAACCCCTCGGGTGAACACCGTAAAAAATAAATAAAAAAAACTGTGTCAAAACAAGCAATTTTTGTCACCTTGCATCACAAAAGGTGCAACACCAAGTGATCAAAAACGCGTATGTCCCACAAAATGGTACCAATAAAACCGTCACCTCATCCCGCAAAAAATGAGCCCCTACATAAGAAAATCTCTCAAAAAATAAAAAAACTATAGCTCTTAGAACATGGAGACACTAAAACATCATTTTTTTGGTTTCAAAAATGCTATTATTGTGTTAAAGTAAAACAAATTAAAAAAAGTATACATATTAGGTATTGCCGCGTCCGTAAAAACCAGCTCTATAAAAATATCACATGACCTAACCCCTCGGGTGAACACCGTAAAAAAAAAATAAAAAAAACTGTGTCAAAACAAGCAATTTTTGTCACCTTGCATCACAAAAGGTGCAACACCAAGTGATCAAAAACGCGTATGTCCCACAAAATAGTACCAATAAAACCGTCACCTCATCCCGCAAAAAATGAGCCCCTACATAAGAAAATCTCTCAAAAAATAAAAAAACTATAGCTCTCAGAACATGGACACATTAAAACATAATTTTTTGGTTTCAAAAATGCTATTATTGTGTAAAACTTTAATAAATGAGAAAAAGTATACATATTAGGTATCGCCACGTCCGTAACAATCTGCTCTATAAAAATGTCACTTGACTGAACCCCTCAGGTGAACGCTGTAAAAATAAATAAATAGAAACTGTGCTAAAACAACCAATTTTTTGGTCACCTTGCCCAATAAAGTGTTATAATGAATGATCAAAAAATCATATGTACCCAAAAATAGTACTAATAAAACTGGCACCTTATCCCCTAGTTTCCAAAATGGGGTCACTTCTTGGGAGTTTCTACTGTAAGGGTGCATCAGGGGGCTTCAAATGGGACATGGCATCTAAAAACCATGTGGAGTTCCTTTCCTTCTGCGCCCTGCCGTGTGCCCATACAGCAGTTTACGACCACATGTGGGGTGTTTCTGTAAACCGCAGAATCTGGGTAATAAATATTGAGTTTTGTTTGGCTGTTAACCATCGATGTGTTAAAGAAAAAAATTGATTAAAATGGAAAATCTGCCAAAAAAGTGAAATTTAAAAATTTGATCTCCATTTTCCTTTAATTCTTGTGGAACGCCTAAAGGGTTAACAAAGTTTGTAAAATCGGTTTTGAATACCTTGAGGGGTGTAGTTTCTACAATGGGGTCCTTTATGGGGGTATCCACTATGTAGGCCCCACAAAGTGACTTCAGACCTGAACTGGTCCTTATAAAGTGGGTTTTGGCAATTTTCTTACAAATTTGAAGAATTGCTTCTAAACTTCTAAGCCTTCTAACGTCCTAAAAAAATAAAATGACATTTCCAAAATGATGCCAACATAAAGTAGACATATGGGAAATGTTAAATAATAACTATTTTATGAGGTATCACTTTCTGTTTTGAAAGCAGAGAAATTGAAATTTAGAAAATTGCGAATTTTCCAAATTTTTGGGTAAATTTGGGATTTTTTCATAAATAAAGGTGAAATATTTTGACTCAAATTTATGACTATCATGAAGTACAATGTGTCACGAGAAAACAATCTCTGAATGACTTGGATAAATAAAGGTGTTCCAAAGTTATTACCACATAAAGTGAGATATGTCAGTTTTGCAAAATTTGGCCTGGTCAGGAAGGGGGCAAAGGGCCCAGATGGGAAGTGGTTAAGAGTACTGACAGGGATTCTCTCCTCCATTATTCTAGTAATCATCCCCCTACAGTTAAAAAAGCACTGCCCCATTCCCAGTTCCAGAGGGTTCGCAGGATTGTCTCCAGTGCAGGGGTTAAGGAAAATCGCTTGAATGAAATGTCCGTGAGATTTGAGAATCGAGGTTATCCCACCTCACTGCTGAATAGAGAGAGGAATAAAGTTACTTCTTTGGTTCCTAAAGAAGAAAAAAAGTCACGTATACCATTTGTCGCCAAATATCACCCATGGGTGAACAAGTGCAGACTTATCTTCAATCGACATTGGAGTATTTTGTCCAGGGCATACCCCTCTGTGGAGGAGTTCAAGAGTCCTCCTTTAATCTGTTATAAGCGCAACAAAAATATTGGCGACATGGTGGTACGGGCTGACGTGGGCAGCGGTCAGATTGAGAAGCGACAGCTTACCTTGTCCACTCCAAGAAAGGGTACATTTCCCTGCTTGAGATGTATACACTGCTCGAGTGTGATCAGAGGAGAATACTTTCTACATCCCCATACGGGAAAGCAATTTCCTGTTAAGGGATTCTTCACATGCAATAGTAACTACGTAGTGCACCTGCTGAAATGTCCGTGTGGACTCCGATACATAGGGGAGACCTCCATGCGGATGAAGGATCGCTTCTCGAAACATAAGTACACTATGCGTAAAAAGAACCTGCTCTTACCGATTCCCTACCACATTGATCGCTGTAGTCATAATATCGCACAACTGCGCATCCAGATTATTGAACATGTACCGCAACCTCGCAGAGGGGGTGACAGGATTAAAATGTTAAAAAAGCGTGAAGCCTACTGGATTCACACCCTGCAGACACTTGAACCCAGGGGATTGAACCGAGAGTATGATCTCAATAGCTTCCTGTAATTTCCAAGCTCCACCGTTCATTTTCATATTTATGTAATCACTTGTTTATTTTCTTCTTTTTCAGAAAACGTGATGAACCCACAACCGCATCATCTCATCTTGAAATTGCCTCTACTTTTGGAGAATTCCTTATATGTTATATCAATTTGGTCTTTATTGATGCTGCTGCAGTTGGGTCATTTCCTCACGTGTTTCTGTTGTTTTTTTGCTCTTTGTTTAGTTCATCACCAAGGCGACCTGATGTCACTTCCGCTTTGGCGGTCTATTTAAATCGTGTATGCTATGTTGTTTGTATGCCATTACCTGTTTGAGAAAGGCTCATATTGTGAGCCGTAACGCGTCACAGAACTTTATACTATATGTAACCAATAAAAGTTTGAGTTCGCAGAAGATATAGTGAGTGCCGGTCTTTTCCTCTAATACACGTGAGATTGCTATCTCGGACGCGTGCACCACGCCTCTTGAACAGAGTGCCAGCTGATCATTACCTGATTCTCATAGGGACCCAGTCCTATAAAACAGCGGTCCCCAACCGCCGGTCCGCAGCCCAGGACTGGGCCCTGAAAGATTGTTTGCCGGGCCGTCTTTAACGCGGTACTAATGAAGTGCTTCCATTATGGAAGCACTTCATTAGTACCGGAGCACCAGGAAGCGGTGAAGGCTGTGTACTCACCACTTCCTGGTCCACGGCTCAGCTGTCGGCTGTCCAGGGCTGCGCACAGCGTGAGGGCGCACTGTGACCTCACACTGTGCGCCGCGCGTGCGATACACAGCCGACAGCAGGATGAAGAGGATCGCGATGGTGAGGAGCGGTGGCGTACAGGAGCAGGAGAGGTAAGTGAGTTTTTTTTTTACTTTATTTGCACTGATGGCTGACATGGGGTCTGATGGCTGACATGGGGGGCTGATGGCTGACATGGGGGGCTGATGGCTGACATGGGGTCTGATGGCTGGCTGACATGGGGTCTGATGGCTGGCTGACATGGGGTCTGAAGGCTGGCTGACATGGGGGGCTGATGGCTGACATGGGGTCTGAAGGCTGGCTGACATGGGGGGCTGATGGCTGGCTGACATGGGGGGCTGATGGCTTACATGGGGGGCTGATGGCTGACATGGGGGGGCTGATGGCTGACATGGGGTCTGATGGCTGGCTGACATGGGGGGCTGATGGCTTACATGGGGGGCTGATGGCTGACATGGGGGGGCTGATGGCTGACATGGGGGGCTGATGGCTGGCTGACATGGGGGGCTGATGGCTTACATGGGGGGCTGATGGCTGACATGGGGGGGCTGATGGCTGACATGGGGTCTGATGGCTGGCTGACATGGGGTCTGATGGCTGGCTGACATGGGGTCTGAAGGCTGGCTGACATGGGGGGCTGATGGCTGACATGGGGTCTGAAGGCTGGCTGACATGGGGGGCTAATGGCTGACATGGGGTCTGAAGGCTGGCTGACATGGGGGGCTGATGGCTGACATGGGGTCTGAAGGCTGGCTGACATGGGGGGCTGATGGCTGACATGGGGTCTGAAGGCTTGGCTGACATGGGGTCTGATGGCTGATATGGGGGGCTGATGGCTGGCTGACATGGGGTGCTGATGGCTGGCTGACATGGGGAGCTGATGGCTGATATGGGGGGCTGATGGCTGACATGGGGTCTGATGGCTGACATGGGGA
Source organism: Bufo bufo (assembly GCF_905171765.1). Lineage (NCBI taxonomy): Eukaryota > Metazoa > Chordata > Amphibia > Anura > Bufonidae > Bufo > Bufo bufo. Next base: position 234,770,436 of record NC_053389.1, on the reverse strand, counting down.
GCTGATGGCTGATATGGGGGGCTGATGGCTGATATGGGGGGCTGATGGCTGACATGGGGTCTGATAGCTGGCTGACATGGGGAGCAGATGGCTGACATGAGGTGCTGATGGCTGGCTGACATGGGGGCTGATGGCTGACATGGGGGCTGAGGGCTGACATGGGGGGCTGATAGATGGCTGAAGGTTGGGGGGTTGATCTGAGGCATTGGGGGTCTGATTGCTGGTCTGACCTGAGGTGTAAACTAAAATATTTTTTTCTTATTGTTCTCTTCTAAAACGTGAGTCTTATAGGGCAAAAAATACGGTACAGTGCAGCAGAGACCCTAGTCAGTTTATATAGTCGTTATATAGTGTTATATATTTTAATATGCACCTTGTGTTTTGTTAGAGGTTGTCACAGCCCCGCCCCCTTTTACTGACATCACTGAATATAATAGTAATATAATTACACTGTGATCAGACATGAGATCCACACACCTTATACTACAGTAACAGCTATTCCATCTATTACTGCTGACAACCAGCCTCTATATCATGTCTGAGAGGTTGTCACAGCCCCGCCCCCTGTTACTGACATCACTGAATAGTAATATAATTACATTGTGATCAGACATGAGATCCACACATCTTATACTACAGTAACAGCTATTCCATCTATTACTGCTGACAACCAGCCTCTATATCATGTCGGAGAGGTTGTCACAGCCCCGCCCCCTGTTACTGACATCACTGACTATAATAGTAATATAATTACATTGTGATCAGACATGAGATCCACACACCTTATACTACAGTAACAGCTATTCCATCTATTACTGCTGACAACCAGCCTCTATATCATGTCTGAGAGGTTGTCACAGCCCCGCCCCCTGTTACTGACATCACTGAGTATAATAGTAATATAATTACACTGTGATCAGACATGAGATCCACACACCTTATACTACAGTAACAGCTATTCCATCTATTACTGCTGACCACCAGTCTCTATATCATGTCTGAGAGGTTGTCACAGCCCCGCCCCCTGTTACTGACATCACTGAGTATAATAGTAATATAATTACATTGTGATCAGACATGAGATCACACACCTTATACTACAGTAACAGCTATTCCATCTATTACTGCTGACAACAGCCTCTATATCATGTCGGAGAGGTTGTCACAGCCCCGCCCCCTGTTACTGACATCACTGACTATAATAGTAATATAATCACATTGTGATCAGACATGAGCTGACAACCAGCCTCTATACCATATGAGGACATAGTGGCATATAACCCAACCATTATAAGTGAATGGGGTCCGACAGATGCCAGATGTGTTTTGTCAATTTAGTTTCCTCTGCTCCTATTAAGACAGAAAAACAAAAAAACTTGACAGAAGTGTGAACATTGCCTTATTTCTACCTGAGTCTGGGAAAGCTGGGTGATGATAGCCATTAGATAGACCCCTCACACAGGGGTTGTCACCCAGCTTTCCCAGACCCCACCAATCATAACTTGGCTATTCAGGATCCAGGCTCCAGTTGGGTGACAGCACATCCATTAGAGGCAATGGCAGAGCCCCAATCTAAGCCACCCTCTTGCTGCTGGCTGTGTGGCCCCTGACTCTTGGCAGTTGGAGGGTTTGTCCCTGGATTTTCCCTGACTTCAGACTTCGTCATGTTGACTCACTATCTTCTGACATTGGACACGCCCAGTGAGGGGGAGGGGCGATTATAAAGCGATCTGACACGTCTGGAGCCGTTTGGGTTCAAGGAGCGTTCCTGTGTACGGGCAAAGTTCTCAGGGAGCAGCAGGTAAGTGGTGCGGACTGTGCCCTCACCGGTGGGGTTAATTCTGAGACCCCCTCAGCTCAGCCTGACCCTGTCGTCCTACACTTTTTATAGGACACACTTTGACGGTAGGTCTTGGGGTGACAGCGGTAGGTGGTGACGAGGGCGGAGGCTGTTTAGGGACCGCAGCACATATTTATTAGTGGTAGAAGTTTTTGCAAGTTCCTTTTTTTTTTTTTTTTACCACTGCAGCTACCTGTTTACCCAGCTGGGCGTGACAGGGGCCCCAGCAAATGTACTGACATTAGGGCCTAGACACAGGTGTAACTGTTGGCAAAAACACGACTTCAGCCAGTGGATGGCGTAGTTCTTACGCCAGGGGCACGGACTGCCATAGATTCGCCTAACTTATGACCAGGTGCATAAATTAGCCGAATAGGAGTAAATCAAAAAGGACACTCAGTTTTTCATGGCCGTTTTGCATCAGTGTGCGCATCCATTTTCTGTCCGTGTCTGTTTTTTAATGTCCGTTTTGTATCAGTTTTTCATGTCCGTTAAAAAATGGATGAATTTGACCCACCCTTCTGAGAACACCCACAGGACGGTAGGCCCCCAGCTAAAATAATGTTCCCCGTACTGTAGGATTTTTTTTATTTTTTATTTTATTGCCCCCAGCTTTAATAATGCCCCTTGCTAAATAAATAAATGTGCCCCGCAGTGTATTTTTTATTTTATTTTTGAACTGCCCCTAGCTTTAATTATGCCCCTAATGTAGGGCCTCATCTTAAATAATGTCCTCCCATAGTGTTTTTTTATTTATTTATTTTTTGACCCACAGCTTTATAATGCCCCCCATGGTTTATATATTGCCCCCATAGTGTCTCGCAGCCACAAAAACAACGCTAGTGTGAAAGTAGCCTTACTTGTGTGACCAGAGAAGAGTCCTATCTTGGGCTACTTTCACACTTGCGTTCAGAGCGGGTCCGTCTGATGTCTTCACAGACGGATCCGCTCCTATAATGCAGACTTGGGCTCTGTTCAGAACGGATCCGTCTGCATTATAGTTTAGAATAAATTCTAAGTCTGAAAGTTGTTCAGACGGATCCGTCCAGACTTTACATTGAAAGTCAATGGGGGCGGATCCGTTTGAAAATTGCACCATACTGTGTCATCTTCAAACGGATCCGTCCCCATTGACTTACATTGTAAGTCTGGACGGATCCGCTTGTGTCCGCCTGCTGAGCGGAGGCTGAGCGCTGCCAGACTGATGCATTCTGAGCGGATCCGCGTCCACTCAGAATGCATTAGGGCTGGACGGATGCGTTCGGGGCTGCTTGTGAGAGCCTTCAAACGGAGCTCACAAGCGGAGCCCCGAACGCAGGTGTGAAAGTAGCCTTACTTGTGTGACCAGAGAAGAGTCATATTTTCAAGCTCTGACTCCTCTCCGGTTAATTTCCATATGGATCAAATCGTTTATTTTTTTACACAATAATGGCACAGAGGGGACTGGATATTGCGGATGTGCTAGCGGCCATCAAGCAACCCATGTCCTCAGCTCTATACCCCAAATCCCATTGATAGGTTCCCTTTAATGGGTCTGTGATCATGAACATCCTTTTTCACGCAACATTTCTGCATTTAGGAAAAATCGCAGCATGTTCTGTATTCAGCATGTTTCACGTAGCTCTGGTTCTATAGCGGTGAAAGGGGCTTGTGTGAAAAAAACGCAATGCGTTTTTCAATGATGGTTGCGGGGAGATGTAGATTGTTCTTCAGGGTTTTATTAACTTATTTTTTTTCACGCGATTGAAAAACGCATTCCAAAACTGATTGTACCCGCGCTGAAAAAACTTAGACATCACAACGCATTCGCAACGCAAACTTACACAACACAATTGGAGACAAAACTGACTGGACTTGCGTGCAAAACCGTCAGTGTTTTTTTTCTTGAACACAATCCATATTGTTTGTGTGAAAAGAGGCCTAAGACTGGCGTAAAAAGTCTGTCTTAGTAAATGACCCCCCCCAGTGCGTATAAACAGCACAAGGAATTGTAAAGGCTCCTTTAACGCGAACAGATTTTTAGCCGCAAAACTTTGTGATGACATCTTCCGCATGTGAAGACACTCTTAAACTACAATTATAAGCGAAATATCATAATGCTTAAAGCGGTTATCTGGGTTGTGCTGCGATCACGTGCCGTACATTGGTCGCTGGCCTGGGGTTAGGACCCGCAGCGCATGTGTAAGGCCTCATGCACACGACCGTTGTTGGGTTCTGTGTCCGTTGTTCCGTTTTCCGTGATTTTCTGCAGACCCATTGACTTTCAATGGGTCAGTTGAAAACTCGGAAAATGCACCGTTTGTCATCCGCGTCCGTGATCTGTGTTTCCAGTCCGTCAAAAAAAATATGACCAAGTCAATGGGTCCGTGAAAAAACACGGAGGCACACAAGATTGTCATCCGCGTCCGTGATCTATAATTTTTAAGGCAAACTTGATTTTTTTTTCACTTTTCATGTCTGGTGATCCTCCAAAAATCAAGGAAGATACACGGAAACAAAAACGGATCACGGAACAACGGAACCCCGTTTTGCGGACCGTGAAAAAATACTGTCGTGTGCATGAGGCCTAAATCGGAATATCTCACTAGCGCTATGGCTCGAGATTCAGACTTGCACATGCGTTGCGAAATATTGCCACAGGCTAGAATCGTGCCCAAGGAAGTGGCCGCCACACGGGATCGCAGTGAGACATAGATAACCCCCTTTAAATAATCACCTCCATCACGTCATTGGATAGTAGAGGCAGCTATGGCAACTGGTGTCCTTAGGTCTGAACTCCCCCCCCCCCCCCCCCCCCCCCCCACAAGATGGGCATCATGGCTCAAGCAGATCCGGCAAAAATGTCGGCTGGACAAAAAAACGGTGCATTTGTCTGGCCAAAACTTGGGATTTATGCTGGAAAAGTGGGTGGACCATTGCCAGATCCCATTATAGTCAATAGGGATCCAGAGGTGAACAGTTGTATCCGGCAATGCCAGATCAGGCCACAGGAATTCAAATGTAAGGCCTCATGCACAGCACCGTATGTATTTTGCAGTCCGCAAAAATGGATCCGCAAAAAATAAAGATGACATCCATGTGCATTCAGTATTTTGTAGAACGGAACAGTTGGCCCCTAATAAAACAGTCCTATCCTTGTCTGTAATGTGGACAATAATAGGACTTGTTCTATTTTTATTTTTTGCAGAACGGAAATACAGACATACGGAAATAAATGGTTCCACATACAGTCCGTAACAGACACGAAATGAAAATAAGTACCAAAAAGTACCAGTCATGAATACGTTTGTGTGCATGAGCCCTACAGTTATCATAAATCCAAGCAAACGACAGGTTCCCTTTAATGGGTCTGTGATCATGAACACCGGGATTTGGGGTATAGAGCTGAGGACATGGGTTGCTGGATGGCCGCTAGCACATCCGCAATACCCAGTCCCCATAGCTCTGTGTGCTTTTATTGTGTAAAAAAAAACCTGATTTGATACATATGAATCGCTGTGGAAACCCAGTCCAGAGGTCCCATAATTAGCAGAATGAACATTGCCTGTGTACCACGTTTCGTGTGACTGTAGTTAGGTTGTCCAAAAAGTACCAGTCAGGGGGGTGGATGGGTGCTTGGATTTATGATAACTGTAGGGCTCATGCACACAAACGTATTCATGACTGGTACTTTTTGGACAACCTAACTACAGTCACGAAACGTGGTACACAGGCAATGTTCATTCTGCTAATTATGGGACCTCTGGACTGGGTTTCCACAGCGATTCAGCGGCCGCACAAATTTGTGAATTAAAGGATGTAATACACATAAACGTGTGAGGCTGCTGATCACCTTAGGCCCCATTCACACGTCCGCAATTTCGTTCCGCATTTTGCGGAACGGAATTGCAGACCCATTCATTTCTATGGGGCCGCACGACGCCTGGCCTGCAAATGCGGACCCGCACTTCAGGGTCCGCGTTTCTGTTCCCGTAAAAAAAAAAAAATAGAACATGTCCTATTCTTGTCCGCAATTGCGGACAAGAATAGGCATATTATATTAGTGCCGGCAATGTGCCGAACGCACATTACCGCTGTCCGTGGTTTGCGGATCCTCAAAACGCGTTACGGACGTGTGAATGGAGCCTAAGGTGGACAAGTTTGTGGCCTTCACATGGTGGCCACCACAATGAAACCCAGTTCTAAAATGAACGAACTGTACAAAAGATGATTAAAGGGGTTCAGGCTAGAGGTATTGATGACCTATGCTCAGGATAAGTCATCAATAGCAGATCAGCCGGAGTCGGACTCCCAGCTCCCCCACATTCAGCTGTTTGAGGGGTCGTTTGAGGATAGCTCATCAATATCTGTATCCTGGACAACTCCTTTAGGGTCTATTCACATGTAGCTGTTAAGGTGCAGTTAATATTTGATGCTGCAATATGTAAAGTAATTGCAGAAGTTTACAGATGACCGGTAAGAAAACATACAGCCAATTCCGGCATTACAGTACTATGGTAAAATCAAATGAATGTGTGTTTTTTTTTTTTCAAATGTGGTTTTGACTGCACCTCAACTTCTCAAGGAGGTAGGGGTGGGATTCAAATTTTTAACAGGTTCCCTACTCAAAGGCGGACGCGCGGTATCACGACATATATTTACATATACATACACCATATATATGCAACACACATAAATACACCATATACATGGTACACAAACAGAAATACACCATATATACACTACACACACATACCTCCCAACTTTTAAAAAGCCTGAGGAGCTAAACTATGGAATGGAAGCGCTCATCTCCGTCTGCCACTGTAATTTTGACAACCGGATCTGGAGAACCTGAGGGAACTGGTCCCATGCCTGTGGGGAGGATTTATACAACCAGTTAGGGCCCTTGCACACGACCATATTCCCTCTGAGACATGCGGTCCGTGAGCGGGCCATATGTCCCGGAGCGGCATTGATCGTGCGCACAGGAGCACACAGCATCATAGATTACTATGATGCTGTGCACGTCGGGCCGCCTGCTGGGCTATTGTCATAAGAGTGCGGGATAATAGCCCCGCGGGCGGCCCGACGTGCACAGCATCATTGTAATCTATGATGCTGTGTACTCCCGTGCGCACGATCAATGCCGCTTAGGGACCTATGGACTGCATGTCTCGGAGGGCATACGGTCGTGTGCAAGAGGGCTTATTCTGAGGTTAGTAACTGGGATAACTTTCAGTTTGTTATCCTTCTGACATGAAAACACCAAGGCAGGTGAATACCTCCTAGTAGGCACTTTATATGGCTATAGGCAGGTGAATACCACCTAGTAGGCACTTTATATTGGTATAGGCAGGTGAATACCCCCTAGTAGGCACTTTATATTGGTATAGGCAGGTGAATACCTCCTAGTAGGCACTTTATATTGGTATAGGCAGGTGAATAGCCCCTAGTAGGCACTTTATATGGCTATAGGCAGGTGAATACCTCCTAGTAGGCACTTTATATTGGTATAGGCAGGTGAATACCTCCTAGTAGGCACTTTATATTGGTATAGGCAGGTGAATACCACCTAGTAGGCACTTTATATGGCTATAGGCAGGTGAATACCCCCTAGTAGGCACTTTATATTGGTATAGGCAGGTGAATACCACCTAGTAGGCACTTTATATGGCTATAGGCAGGTGAATACCACCTAGTAGGCACTTTATATGGCTATAGGCAGGTGAATACCCCCTAGTAGGCACTTTATATGGCTATAGGCAGGTGAATACCCCCTAGTAGGCACTTTATATGGCTATAGGCAGGTGAATACCCCCTAGTAGGCACTTTATATGGCTATAGGCAGGTGAATACCCCCTAGTAGGCACTTTATATGGCTATAGGCAGGTGAATACCCCCTAGTAGGCACTTTATATGGCTATAGGCAGGTGAATACCCCCTAGTAGGCACTTTATATGGCTATAGGCAGGTGAATACCCCCTAGTAGGCACTTTATATGGCTATAGGCAGGTGAATACCCCCTAGTAGGCACTTTATATTGGTATAGGCAGGTGAATACCCCCTAGTAGGCACTTTATATTGGTATAGGCAGGTGAATACCCCCTAGTAGGCACTTTATATGGCTATAGGCAAGTGAATACCCCCTAGTAGGCACTTTATATTGGTATAGGCAGGTGAATATATATTTTTATCCACTTGGGAGTGATGAGGAGGCAGTGGGAGATAGGCCAGGGCTGTGCCATCGGCCCAGGCATATTTACTTACATTTACACCAGTTTTAGGTGTAAAATTAGGCAAAAGAAACGACAGGCGCACACACTGGAGGATGCGCCTAACATGACTAGGTGCACACCTCATCATAAATTAGGCGCATCCATCCTCTGCCACCGCAAAGGGAAAACAAATGGCGTTGTGAAAAGCCAGTCTTTGTAAATGACCCCCACTGAGTTCAGAAGGGTTACTGCTGCTGTCACATGATCGGCCATTATAAAGTCTTCCTCCTGCAGCAGACATGGCAACACAAGATCAGTGACTAATTATTAGCTATCCTCCGGTGGCTGACTCATACTCGCTCCTAATTTCCAGTTTCTATTTGATACCCAGAGTTGCAACTTTACTGTTAATTTATCAAGGTTTAGTCCTTTCATTGGAGGAGAAAGGTAAAATACAACTCTCTGTAAATAAGATCTATCTGCAGAAAACCGGTCCAGCCAGTTAGACAATACTTTATGTAGGAAAGCTGGGAAACCTCCTATAAGGGTAGGTCTACACGGAGACATGTCGCACAACACAAAAATATGTCTGACTTGTCTGCAACTTGCTGTCACATGACTATTTTAGAACTGTGATTTGACCGTGAAAACACACCCGAGTCGCATGCGACTTACATTAAAGTTAATGGAGCAAAAGTTGCATCCAACTTGTGAACTACGACACAAAAACCACCAAGTCTAGATTCTTTTCCAGATAGTTTTAGACTGTTACATTGCACCATATCATGCTCGAATACCATTGACAATCCTTACGTGCAATGTTGTTGTGTAGCTGTACACTAATCATGCCTCCTATGTACATCAATATAACCACTATAATACTGCCTCCTATGTACAAGAATATAACCACTATAATACTGCCTCCTATGTACAAGAATAGAACTACTATAATACTGCCTCCTATGTACAAGAATAGAACTACTATAATACTGCCTCCTATGTACAAGAGTATAAATACTATAATACTGCCTCCTATGTACAAGAATATAACCACTATAATACTGCCTCCTATGTACAAGAATAGAACCACTATAATACTGCCTCCTATGTACAAGAATAGAACTACTATAATACTGCCTCCTATGTACAAGAATAGAACTACTATAATACTGCCTCCTATGTACAAGAGTATAAATACTATAATACTGCCTCCTATGTACAAGAATAGAACCACTATAATACTGCCTCCTATGTACAAGAATAGAACGACTATAATACTGCCTCCTATGTACAAGAATAGAACGACTATAATACTGCCTCCTATGTACAAGAATAGAACGACTATAATACTGCCTCCTATGTACAAGAATAGAACTACTATAATACTGCCTCCTATGTACAAGAATAGAACTACTATAATACTGCAAAGAAATGATCACGGCTAGCTCCAAATAGGTTGCAGGCATGAAAAAGTGCAAACTGACAAAAAAAAAGTTCATTTCATCCTCCGGATAAAACAATGGAATCCTTTATTGAAGACTAAGGGTGTTATATACATCCGAATTGTCCCACAGAAGGTGCATTTTTTTTTTTTTTTTTTGGTGTGCTATGCGGGTCATTTATTAAACTGGTGTAAAGTCGAACTGGCTTGCCAATATCAACCAATCAGATTTCACTTTTCATTTTCCAAAGGAGCTGTCCAAAAATATGATGGGTGGATAATTGGTTGCTATGGGCAACTAGGCCAGTTCTACTTTACACCAATTTGATAAATTACCCCCTATGTGTTTCGCATACCTGGATTATATGACAATTCTTCAATAAAGAATTCCATTCCAGAGGCTGGAATAAACTTTTTTCGTCAGTTTACTATAATACTTCCTCTTTTATATACAAGAATATAACTACTATAATACTGCAGCATATACTCGTAAATCACAGCCAGCTGAAGCAGGAATCTCGGCGCATGGAAGTGATGTGGACCACCAAGTAACAGCAGGAAAAAGCATAACCAGTCACCGGATAAAACATATGGTGTAACTTTATTTCATCTTCAAATGATCCAAATAGGAAAGCGGACACAGTGACACTACAGCTTTCTTGTGACTTGTATCGCTACAACAAAGTGTGGGGTTTCCACACAAAATGCATCACAAGCAAGCTATAGTGTCACGGTGTGGCCATTTTCCTATTAGGATCCTTTGAAGATGAAATAAAGCTGCTTCATGTGTTTTATCCAGTGGCTGGTTTCTGCTTTCCTGCTGTTACTTGGTGGTCCACATCACTTCCATGCTCCAAGAGTCCTGCTTCAGCTGGCTGTGATTTACGATTATATGCTGCAGTATTATAGTAGTTATATTCTTGCACATAGGAGTAGTATTATAGTAGTTATATTCTTGTACATAGGAGGCAGTATTGTAGTAGTTATATTTCCAAATAGGAAAATGGACACACAGTAACATTATAGCTTTCTTGTGACCTGTTTTTGCTACGACTAAGGGCTCATTCAGATGGCCGTATGTGTTTTGCGGTCCGCAAATTGCGGATCCGCAAAACACGGATGGCTGCCAGTGTGCGTTCTGCAATTTGTGGACTGCACATGGCCGTCACTCTCATAGAAAATGCCTATTGTTAGCAATTGCGGACAAGAATAGGACATGCTCTATATTTTTTTTTCTCGTGCATGGCATTGGGGGACACAGCACTATGGGTATATGCCCAGCTGCCACTAGGAGGCTGACACTAGGAGGCTGACACTAGAAACAAAAAAGTGTTGGCTCCTCCCAGGTGGGCTATACCCCTCTGCCAGAGCCGAGAGATATCAGTCTAGTTCTAGTGTCCGTAGGAGGCAGATATGACCTGCTATTTCTTTTTCGCAGGTCATCCTGCTAAATTTGATTTTATTTTTATTTTCATTCCCTGGCTTCTGCCGACACCAGTCTGGGGCGCATAGTTCTGCAAGCAGCTGTGCTTTAGACTGCGGCATGGCGCTTCTTTCTTCCCTCCCTCGGGGACTGCTTTTGGACGTCCCATGGTGCTGTGTCCCCCAATGGCATGCACGAGAAAAATTTATTTTTTGTACTCACCGTAAAATCCTTTTCTCGTAGTAGGCATTAGGGGACACAGATCCCACCCTCGAGTTGTCGGGTTTCCCCAGTTGAAGACTTGTTGGCTCTGTTTTTTTCCTGGTTCTGGTGTGCCGTTCCTACTGCTCTTGTACCGACTGATATCTCTCGGTTCTTGCAGAGGGGTATAGCCCACCTGGGAGGAGCCAACACTTTGTTTCTAGTGGCAGCTGGGCATATACCCATGGTGCTGTGTCCCCCAATGCCTACTACGAGAAAAGGATTTTACGGTGAGTACAAAAAATCAATTTTTTGCAGGGCTGCGGAAGTGAACAGTGAATGCGGACAGCACACGGTGTGCTGTCCACATTTTTTGCGGCCCCTTTAAAATGAATGGGTCTGTACCCGTTCCACAAAAATGCGGAACAAAACATACGGCTGTCTGAATTTCCACACAAAATGCATCACAAGCGAGCTATAGTGTCACTGTGTGTGGTTATTTTCCTATTCGGATTCTTTGAAAATGAAATAGTTACTCCATGTGTTTTTATCCAGTGGTTGGATTCAGCTTTTTCCTGCTACTATAACACTGCTTGCTTCTTATGTACAGGAATATAACTACTATAATACTGCCCCCTATGTACAAGAATATAACTACTATAATACTGCCTTCTATGTACAAGAATATAACTACTGTAATACTACCTCCTATGTACAAGAATATAACTACTATAATACTGCCGCTATGTACAAGAATATAACTACTATAATACTACCTCCTATGTACAGGAATATAACTACTATAATACTGTCTCCTATGTACAAGAATATAACTACTATAATACAGCCTCCTATGTGCAAGAATATAACTACTATAATACTGCTTCCTATGTACAAGAATATAACTACTGTAATACTGCCCCCTATTTACAGTAATAAACTGCTATAATACTGTCTCCTGGTTGTGCAGTCTTCCTGTGAGGTGACTTATCAGTTTTATTGTCTCTCGGCAGCCATGGTCTCGGTGCAGGATGAAGCTTTGGACGAGGTTCCTCTCCAGGAGGAGGACAGTATTGAGTTCCGGGTGTTGATGGTATATGCACAGCGTACTTTGCCCAACAATAAATTCCAAGACCTGATGAGCCAGACTCCTGTAAAGAAGAAAGAGGCTGAAACCTCCAATGGGGAAGGACACACAGTTGGTAATGGGCCTGCAAACTCTCTTAAAAAGAAAGGGAAAAAGAAGAAAGGTGCTGCCACCTCTAATGGGGAAGGACACAAAGTTGATGATGGCCCCTCGGCCACCCCAAAAAAGAAAGAGAAGAAGAGGAGTAGGCACTGGCGATTGTTCCCAAAGTGTCTGCAGCCACCAAGAGACAAGGAAGAAATCAAATTCCGTTCAGACGGTAGGTATAACGCTTTTATTACAAATGAAACCTTGTTCATCAGGATATCAGGGGCCCCTGTGCTTAGGGGACCACAATCCTCCCAAAAGCAGACGCTTAATGCTAGTCAGATATCTCGCCATACAGGGGTGTATTTTCAGTCTGCATAATATTTTATTTATTTCCACCATTAAGGCTTATTCAGACAACCGTAAATTTGTTTTGCGGAACGAATGCAGACCCATTCATTTCAATGGGGCCGAAAAAGATGCGGACAGCAGACCTATTCTTGTCCACAATTTCGTACAAGAGGCATTTCTATCATAGGGCTGGCCGCGTGCGTTCCGCAAAATGTGAAACGCACTCGGCCGGTATCCTTGTTTTGCGGATCCACAAAACGCATACGGCCCTTACACCTCTGTTTGTAACTGGGGACTGGAAGTCATAGCCATAGGTGGCCATGTGTGGAAAGCTGTCTTGGTTTCTCGGGGACCGAACCAACATATAACCATAACTCCTTGTGTACGTTATCCCCCATTAAGTTTTGTGCCTACTATGGTTGGTACAAGAGCGGCAAGCCATGTCCACATGACATCCACACACTACTACTTCTCTTCTTGTTGCTTCTAATTCCTCTATTGTTACCTGTTTGCAGAGAATCCGGATGACACGCGCTTCAGAGAAATCGTCCAGAGACTAAAATCCATTGTCCAGGGACTGGAAAAGCAAGATCACGAGAGTGCAACATTCAGGGTGTTGAAGCGATTGCCCAGCATCCAGCATGACGGAGATGGTAAGAGATGGTCTTAATAGGTGGATGCCACTGGTGCAGATGGTTAGACTGATCAGCCACTTTAACCATATATAAACTGTGTCACTTTCATTCTATGATTGTACTACAACTCCCAACATCCTCTGCATCCCAGATGTCACAGAATATAGATTTTTTTTTTTTTTTTTTCTCCTATCTTAAGATCTGTGAAGGGGCAGGACGGGGACTACTTTAGCTATCACTGCAAACATAGATACTCGTACAAAATTACCACAAAAAATGCCAGTGAACGCGCTACAGCTTAAAGGTGCCCATACATATCAGCTGACTGCTCTACTGTGGCATACTCTGCATGGAAGCAGACCACGTGACTGCTATGGGGCACTTGGGGAGGTCCTTGAAAGCTTCCTAATTCCTGACTGAAAAATACAGCATTTTAAAGCAGCAACCACTAGGGGGAACCTAGTTAAATGGAGTTCAATAGTAGCTGTATACATTCATTTACATTGAGCTCCCCCTAATGGTGGCTGCAGGCAGACCACTTTATAATATATTGTGTGAGAGGAAGAGGAGGTATAGAGATTGATCGGTGTATTTATGACAGTTGTCTGGTGTAAATGCATTCAGAAATATGGTGTTTAGAATGAGCGCTACATTTATGAAGCACATGGGTAAGGTGAATCTCATTTTTTAATGAAAAAAATAAATAAAATCCTCCACAAACATGTTCCATGTGTTGTGACTAGGGATGAGTGAATTGACTTCGGAAGAAACCTCCAAAGTCAGTTCGCATAAAACTTTATTCTAATACTGTACGGAGCAGGAGCTCCGTACAGTATTAGAATGTATTGGCTCCGATGAGCCAAAGTTATTGAGACTTTGTGTAATAACTTCATAAATTTGTACTGTAAAAAAACATTTTCCGAACTCTGGTTCGGTTCTAAGGTACCACTTGGAACCGAAACGGAGTTTGGGAAATGTTGTTTTTTTTTTTTTTTTTTTTGCAGTACAAATTAATTTATGAAGTTACGGTATTACGTGAAGTCTCGCGAGACTTCACAAAGCAATAATTTTGGCTCATAGGAGATGATTCATTCTAATACTGTACGGAGCTTCTGCTCCGTACAGTGTTGGAACAAATTATAATTTTTTTAAACCATTTTTATAGAGTTTTCAGAAAGGTTACAGTATGCATTAGTGGTAGCGCAGTACCAGCATATAATTTATACAATACTAAAATAGAGCAAATAAAGAAACATATGAGATTACAATGAAGGTACAGTTTCATGTCTTCAATTACACTACTTGTTTTTTATGCATATTTACAAACAGTTTATGTAAAAGAACAATACTTAGATTTGGACCATTGTTCCCATACATCTAAGGATCTCTCATGATGTTTGCATAAGAATGAGAGGGTTTTCTCATATGTATATGCATTATGTCAGACAATGAAGGAGTAGTGTCAATAATTCTGTGGCTAAAAATAAGTGTGCTAAAACTCCGCTACTTCTGCAAGGGATGTCTCCCAGGTCGAGGTATAATAGGGCTAAAGAAGGGGATGGGGACATTGGGTAACCGGCTAGTTCAGAGGCAACCTCAAATACTTCCTTCCAAAGTGCCTCAAGTTTGGGGCAGGACCATAGTATATGCAATAAAGGGCCCCTATTTCCACCCCCCCTCCAGCACTGATTAGAGGTACCAGGGAACATGTGGCATAATCTGTCTGGGGTGTAATACCATCGTAGTGTGGACTTCATTATGCATTCATTAATGTGTAGTGCATTTAAAGGGAACCTGTCACCGGGATTTTGGGTATAGAGCTGAGGACATGGGTTGCTAGATGGCCGCTAGCACATCTGCAATACCCAGTCCCCATAGCTCTGTGTGCTTTTATTGTGTAAAAAAAACTGATTTGATACATAAGCAAATTAACCTGAGATGAGTCCTGTCCCTGACTCATCTCTCGTACAGGACACATCTCAGGCTAATTTGCATATGTATCAAATCGTTTTTTTTACACAATAAAAGCACACAGAGCTATGTGGACTGGATATTGTGGATGTGTTAGCGCCGGCCATCTAGCAACCCATGTCCTCAGCTCTATACCCAAAATCCAGGTGACAGGAGTTTGGTGGAGAATCTTCCATTGAGCATTTGAAAAGGATTTATTTAATTCTGTCTCCCAAGAAAGAAAAGGTGTGGATTTAGTGAAGGTCTCTTTGCTACCCAGCTTGACATATATAGGCTTGAGGGCCAGATTTGGAACAAAGTTTTATGCAAATCAACTTTGGATGTTCCAGCCGAAGTCTATTCGCGCATCGCTAGTTGTGACATTTCTTTATTATTCCTGCTAGAAGTTATGAAGGAATTGCTACCAGTTTGTAATGAAGGTCTAGATAGTTGGTGTCAATAAAACTATTGTTAAGAAAAATGGCACACGTGGCCTCCTCTCCTGTACCCTAATGGCATGGTCTGGTTCTCTTCTTCAGGTGAAGAGGATTTAATTAAAGATATTGTGGAGATTCTGAGAGCAGAAGGCGACAAGATGAATAAAGAGGTGATTATTGCTCTATGATAATATATAATGTACAAGGAATGACACAGACTCGGGGATTTGGGAGCTTTGCATCAGTCAGATAGGATTTCCTATACAAACACTGGAAAGAAAATCACCAGCTTGTTGTATTAGATCATAGATTGATATGCTCATGCCGTGCAGCACTCCTCAGGCAGACTCTGTAGTTCCAATAATCCGGAGTATCCTTGTTCCATCAAGACTTAGACTCCTGCCTACTGGTTATGGTACTACAGATGTAATGTCCATATCACTGGGAAGTGTCCTCATAGATAATACACATGGTATACAAGAGCCCTATGTCAGGGGTAGGGAACCTTTTTGCTGCCGAGGGCCATTTGGATATTTGTAACATTGTTCGGGGGCCATTTAAAAATTGCGCTTCAATTATTTTTTTTTAAATCTACAGTGCTGTATATATATTACATATAGCACAGGTGCCATTTTGACCACACGTAGCAGTCTAATTTTTAAGTTCAGAATATTTGTTCTTTATTTGGCATGAATGGCAGCCAAGCTGAAGCCAGGGGGCGTCTACATCCACCTTTCACTCCGCCACTGTCCCTGCTTTTGTCCCTTTCTCAGTCTCATATCTGCCCCCCCACCTCCGTCAGATCCCATCAGACCCTTTCTAGCATCAGATCAGACCCTCCCCTGCCTTAGATCAGACCCCCAGCCTCAGATCACACCCCCATCAGACTCCTCCTAACCTCAGATCAGACCTTCCCCACTTTCAATTGGCCTCAGATCAGCCCCTATCAGAGCCCCCAGCATCCAACTTGCCTCTCCAGCTTCGGACGGCGCTGCCACTTGGCAGATTCACTTACCCTCCCTGGTCGTCTTCCTGCCGCATTGTACTGTGACCTGACGGCTCACAGCGCGCACACCTATATGCACTAAGTTCTGACACTGTACGTGGACACAGAGCGGGGCAGAAGACCAGGGAAGGTGAGCACAGTCAGTGCAGTGCTGTTCTTACCTCCCTTGCTTCCTTCATGCTAATGACCGCTCTCATAATGGAAGCGGTCATTAGCATTTTTACTGTGTTCTGGCAGGGGGCTGGAGGCCACATGAATTGATCCCCGGGAGCCATAGGTTCCCCACCCCTAATGTCATTGAGGAGGTGCAGTATAGTCAGGCAGCCTGCAGGTGGTGCTGTTACATATGCATTTTCTATGTAATTGAGGAGGTGTAGTGCCATTAAGCAGCCAGCAGATGATGCTATTGCAGATGTAATCTCCAGATCTTAGAGGAGCAGCATTCTATTATTGAGGAGGTGCAGTGGTACTGGCCAGCCTGTAGGTGGTTCTCTTATAAATTTTTATTTATTTTTGTTCCTTCTCTCTTCAGATTGTCCAAGAGCAGAGACTTCAGGCAAACTGGTCTTACAGTTTCTTTCAGAAGCTTACTGAGGCTTATGTGTCGCAGATGATCCCTGCCTCAGAACTAGAGGACATACAGCAGACCAGTAAGATTGCGCTGTGCATCCATGCCACCACCAAACTCACCGCTTTAGACAGTCATCCCATGAACCGGATGTTTGGGTTTGGAGCCAGATATCTAAAGGAAAATTACAGCCAGTGGATACAGCAGCAAGGAGGATGGGTAAGCCCAGCCACAAGAGGGAGCTGTTGTAGAACAGCAAATCTCAAAGAGGAAATGGTCTAACAGCTCCACATGGCAGGCAGTGTGAAGCCTGAGTCTCGCTGAGACTGGAAGTGGATTTAAAGATGTTATCCGGGAAATAATGATGACATGACCTCTCCCGAGGATAAGTCATCACATCAGCGGAGATTTGAGTCCTTGCATCCCTGCCGATCTGCAGTTTGAGGGAGCCGCTGCACTTACTGGAGCTCTGGTGAGCAATGCAGGCTCCTGGCAGCTTTCCAAGGACAGCGCTGTACATCGCATAGTGGCAGTGTTTGGTATTGCAGCTCAGCCTTAGGGCTATTACACACGAGCGGATCCCGTGCATGTCAGCTGCAGCGTGAATGAGGGCCAAGCCCTGCACTGGAAAGCAGAGACACGGAGCATTAACAGGATTGACGCTCTTTGCCTCTGACCTTTTTTACTACAAAATCACGGTGACAACTTTATCTCGCTGTGATTTTGTAGTAAAAAGATTAGAGGGGCACAGAGCATTATCAATCATGTTACTGCTCCGTGTCTCTGCTGTCCAGAGCGGGGCTTGGCTCTCATTCACGCTGTGGATGACATGCACAGGCTGCTGCGCTCAAAACCTCTCCTAATAGCTTATCAGTGGGGTCCTGCATGTCGCACCCCCACAGATCTCATACTGATGACCAATCCAGAGGATAAGTCCTAAATATCTTTTCCTGGATAACCTTTTAAGTCTTCAAGCAAAGCACAGGTGCAGCAGTGCTTCTCAGAGCTACCTGTATCGGCTCTGGAAGTATGAGATCCGTACTCCACATTCTGCAAAAGCGTAACCGAGCCGACGCAAGCGGAAGGTGCTTAGTGACCCCTTAACGCCACTTGCATTATCGCTGGCTCTAGTCCTGGACAGCAGTTAGGGATATACTTACCAAGCTGCTCTACATAGATGTGCCTTGGATCTACATTGTAACCACCACTGTGTATAGTTCTCCAAAACCAGGAGTGGAGCCTACAAAGAAAAAGTAGAATTGAAAAATGTGCCTCTTCTGTGTTCCGGACCCAGTCTGGGATTTGGCTTAGAAACTGTCCCATTTAGACTACCTCAGGCACAATGCCGATTTATAGATGTAAAGGGATTTGGGTTGGGGCTGTCAAAGATGATCTGAATAACATTAAATCTTCTTTTAGGAAAAAGCTATGGGAATCCCAGACACACAAGACGAGTCAGAGGAAGAATAAGGTACGGAAGTCTGAGTCGAATGCCACCCAATTCCTGTGATCTCAAGCATCTGACTTGGGACTTGTCTTCTGAAGCATGGAATAACAAATTCATCTATCATGCAGGACAAAAGGGTCTTGTATGCATTTTAATGCCAACATCAATAGAGCAGTGACAAGACGGGTACAACATGAGTGGCAGGACCCTGAGTGACCTGCATGTTACTAGTTGTGAGGATTCCTGGGCAGCACTGGGGTTCTGGGTTCGAATCCAACCAAGGACAACATCTGCATGGAGTTTGTATGTTCTCCTGCATAGGCTTCATCCCACACTCCAAAGACAGGGAATCTAGATTGTGAGCTACATAGAAGACAGCGAGTGTGGAATATGTCATTGTTTTATATAAGCGAGTAAAATAAATAAAATACATACTGGTCTCTTTAAGGGAATACAGACCAATGGTGCTTCAGACCGGTCACCCGGAGGATCACAGAGCACCAGCTTTGACTCGGAGCACAGAGATGGACAAGTGGGTGGGGCCTGTAGATCAGGTCATTGTGTTGTAGCTCAGAATCCTGGTGTTGGGGTGGGTTTACACAGGCCAATGGAGCAGGCAATTACTGGGAAGGAAGCGTTCCTTCCCTACAATTGCCTGCTGGTTAGTGGAGGGAAAGCGCTGCATTTACATGTGATCACCTTTACTGTATGGGGATGGGCAATGGCTATTGCAAATCATTTAACCACATACAGATTCATTGTTTCTGGCCTCAGGCTGGGTCTCCTAGGCAACCTGTTAGTGTATTACAATGCAGATGTATTGTAATGAATTGTAGAGGGGATCAGACCCCCAAAAGTTAGTCGGAAATAAAGTAAAAGAACTGTTTTAAAAAAAAAAAGAAAAAGTTTCAAGTGAAAAAAACGCCCCTTTTCCCCTTATTTTTTATAATAAAAAATTTAAAACAAAAAGAAAAAACACACATTAGGTATCGCTGCATCCGTAACAACTCTATAAATATCACATGATCCACCCCGTCCGATAAACACCAAATAAAAAAACTGTCAGTAATTTGTCACCTTACATTACAAAAAGTGCAACACCAAGCGATCAAAAAGGCGTATGTCCCACAAAATACCAATAAAAATCACCTCATCCTGCAAAAAATGTGCCCCCCACATAAGAAAATCACAAAAAAATAAAAACTATAGCTCTCAGAACCTGAGACACTAAAATATCATTTTTTTTTTTGTGTCAAATATGCTATTGTGTAAAAGTTAAATAAGAAAAAGTATACATATTGGGTTTTGCCACGTCTAACAACCAGCTCTATAAAAATGGTGAACACCGTAAAAATACAGTGCCAAAAAAGCCACTGTCACCTTATATCACAAAAATTACAACATCAAAAAGGCTTATGGCCCCCCCCCTTCCAAAATAGTACTAGTCACCTCATCCCGCAAAAAAGGAGACCCTACCTAAGACAATCGGTCAAAAAATAAAAAAAGCTATGGTTCTTAGACTATGGATACACTAAGACTTTTTTAAAAAAAAAATTTTAAAATGCTATTGTGTAAAAGTTAAATAAAAGTATACATATTAGGTATTGCCATGACTGTAACAATCTGTATAAAATCTCTATAAAAATGTCACATGACCTAAACCCTCAGGTGCATGCTGGAAAAATAAATACTACCAAAATTACCAATTTTTTTTGGTCACCTTGCCCCATAAAGTGTAATAGTGAATGATCAAAAAAATCATATGTACCCAAAAATGGTACCAATAAAAAACGTTAACTCTTCCTGCTAAAAACGAGCCCCTGCACGAGACTCAGTAGAAAGAAAAATATGGTTTTTGGAAAATGGACACAAACACTTTTTTTTTTTTTAAATGCTTTATGTAAAACTGAAACAAAGAAAGAAAGACATTTGATATCACTGTGTCCATAACAACCTGCTCTATAAAAAATAGCACATGATCTACCCTGTCAGATGGATGTTTTAAAAAAAAAAATATATAAAAATGGTTGTTTTGGCACAGTTTTTGTTACCTTGCCTCACAAAAAACGTAATATAGAGCAATTAAAAATCATATGTACCCCAAAATAGTACCAATTAAACTGGCACCTTACCCCCTAGTTTCCAAAATGGACCCTTACAGTAGAAAATCCCAAAAAGTGACCCCATCAGGGGGGCATTAAAATGGGACATGGCATCTAAAAACCAGTCCAGCAAAATCTGCCATCCAAAAACCATATGGCGTTCCTTTTCTTCTGCGCCCTTAAATCAGTTTACGACCACATGCTGGAAGTTTCTGTAAACCGCAGAATCTGGGTAATAAATATTGTTTTGTGTTAAAGAAAAAAATGGAAAATCTGGCAAAAAAGTGAATTTTTTTTATTTAATCTCCATTTTCCTTTAATTCTTGTGGAACACCTAAAGGATGTTAAACTTTGTAAAATCAGTTTTGAGTAACTTAAGGGGTGTAGTTTCTACAATGGGGTCATTTATGGGGGGTTTACACTGTAAGCCCCACAAAGTGACTTCAGACCTCAACTGGTCCCTTTTTTTAAAAGTGGGTTTTGGAAATTTTCTTAAAAATTTTAATTGCTTCTAAAATTCTAAGCCTTCTAACGTCCTAAAAAAAAAAAAAAAAAGACATTTACAAGATGATGCCAACATAAAGGAGACCTATGAGGACTGTTAAGTAATATTTTGAGGTATCACTTTGTTTTAAAAGCAGAGAAATAAAAATTTTAGAAAATTGCAAGTGTTTCATAATTTTTGGTAAATTTGTCTTTTTTTTTTTTTCATAAATAAAGGTGAAATATATTGACTCAAATTTATGACTGTCATGAAGTACACAATGTGTCACGAGAAAACACTCTCAGAATGGCTTGGATAAGTAAAAGCATTCCAAGGTTATTACCACCATATAGTGACACACAAAAAATGGCCTGGGCAGGAAGGTGAAAACTGGCTTGGGGTAGAAAGGGTTAATCTCTTATTTTAGCCTTTCCTGCAGAAAGTTTAGGATCAATGGAATATCCGGAGGTGAGGATAAATCCAAATCTGATCTGGAAAAATAGATAAATGCTTTCCAGATTTACCCCCCCCCCCCCTCCCCTCCATTGTTGCGACATAGCATCTCACCCCTGAGACTGATCCACTGCGTTGAGGTAAAAAAAAAAAAAAACTTTTGCATTTCTTGTTCACTCTGGAAGCAAACAGGTATATTGAGGGGACTCCCCCATAGATGCTCTATTTGGTTAAAGACTTCTTGACAAAGGCACCAATCCCCGTTTGATCCTGTGCCTGCTTAGGAAGTCTGCCTGAGTATTTTCTGAACCTTTCAAATGGACTTTTCCTTCTAATAGGTGGAAGATCATAAGTCAGATTTAATAACAGACGACTGTTTTCTCCCCCCCCCCCCTCTACTATAAGGTCATCCAGGTATGGGATAATTTTATAATATCCAACCTCTTTACTTGAGCCATCACCTCTGCCGTTTCCTTTTGGAGGTATCTCAAAGCTCAGTGCTCTGAACTGCCGATGAAAGACTGAGTCTTTTGTCTTTACTGCTACCCTGAAAAACCTCTGAGATGAGGGGTGCATGGGCATGTGATAAAAGGCATCCTTGATATGTCAACGCCATAACACAATTGGGGATCAGATGAAGGACTGTAGATGCTATCAATTCCATCCGGAATTTCTGATGTCAGGTCTTTCAAATTTATTATTGTTGTCCGATAGGATCTGTTTGGCTTGGGGACAAGGAAAAGAGTTGATGGAACCCTTCTCCAATTTCCTCTTTTGGAACAGGAATTAAAACAGCTGTGTCCATTAGGTCTTTTATTTCCCCTAATAAGGCTAACTGCTTTGGAGAATGCTGATACAAAGATATAATTTTTACTCTTTTTGGTGGGGATTTCTTGAAGTCCAACTGATAACCTTCCGTTTATAGTACGTATTACCCAGGGACTTGCTGTAATATTTTGCCAGGCTTGATAAAGTAAACTCTACCATCTGAATTTTTCTCCACTTGGTGGAGCTGAGCAAGGTAGAGATTTTTTTTTAAGCTGTTCTACAGGGGAACGAACCTCCATCTTGACCAGATTCTGTATGTTCTGGAAGAGAGACGAGAATTCTTCCGCTACCACTCTGTCCAAACATGCTTGACAACAGACTATGGGGTAAGATGGGCTTAACTTCTTTTTGCAAATCCCACACTCTCTGCCCTTTATCTTGTGGGTAGCTTTCCTTGGGAGCTTTTTAACCTGTATTAACACATCCCACAGAAAACCATATAACATAAAAAAAACACATTCTCCTACCAGGAGATGGTGGGGTACAACCCCTTACCCCCCCCCCCTCCAGGAGTACCATGCCAGATTCTGAATGCTGCTCTGTGCGCTGTGGTCCATTCCTCCGCCCCCCATAATTTCCAGCTGAAAGGGGTTATTTTGGAAGGGGTCCAGTCACTATACAGCAACCTGCCACTCTGCTGCTGCTACCTTCCACATCGGCCGGCGTCTCCTTTTGAAGGGCGTGCACTACCCACCATGTTTCTGGCTCCTCCTCCTCCTTCCTGTACCAGCGCGGAACGCACGCAACACATCTGGCACACTTGCCCACTGTCCGCCAAAAACCGGGCCTGCTGGAACACGAACACACACCACCTGACGTGCAGGGTGGATGAAGACTTCCATCCCCCACCGGAACACCGCCCAGCTGCAGACCTGAAGGAACATGAGGCAGCCACCAGGACTCCACCCATGGCAAGCAAAAAGAGACTAACCGGACTTCACAGCGGCTTCTAGTGAAGGCTTACGACAGGAACGCTCAACCTGCGGCCCTCCAGCTGTTGTAAAACTACAATTCCCACCATGCCCTACTGTAGGCTGTCCAAGCATGCTGGGAGTTGTAGTTTTGCAACAGCTGGAGGGCTGCAGGTTGAGCATCCGTGTCTTACACAGTCAGGTAAAATCTACTAGGTATTTTCAAAAACCCTAGAGATCCTGCAGCCTCCTAACTAGCTCCAGGAAAGATCCACTCCCCTGTCCTATGGACAGGAAACGGGAAGAAACTGAGGAATGGAGAGAGGAGGAACCTTCTAATTATCTGGGAAGTTCCTGTTTCCTGTCCGGAAGGGGGAGGATCTCTCACAGGTGCAGTCATGGGGCATAATGGAAAAGATGATTGAGGAGTCTGTACCAACAATCATTTCACCCAGATAACCAGCCCGAACATTGTACTGTGTAAACCCGCCTTTAGGGCTGTTTCACACGAGCGGATGCCGTGCATGACATCCGCTCCGTGAATGACAGCCAAGACCCGATGCAGACTGCAGAAGCACGGAGCATTAACATGACTGATAATGCTCCGTGCCTCTCTGTGATCTCTTTACTACGAAATCACAGTGACAACTTTATCTCACTGTGATTTCGTAGTAGAGATCACAGAGAGGCACGGAGCATTATCAGTCATGTTACTGCTCCGTGCTTCTGCAGTCTGCATTGGGTCTTGGCACTCTTTCACGGAGCGGATGTCACGCACGGCATCCGCTCGTGTGAAACAGCCCTTACACTTCATGCCCGGAAACTCTTGCGAACATTTGATTCTGCACTAGCACTTTATTCTATGTACTTGAGTGACAATTTGTATATCAGTTGTGATCGTATGCCCTCCTGCTGCAATGCCACCTTTCTCCACAATGTGCTACAAGAAAATTTAGACTAGCACATGAATGTGCTTGTCTAAATTGTCTTGTAGTATACATTGAGGGTAGCGTCTCTTTTAGACTGAACACACCCATCTACCTGGGGCTTCTGAGCAGAGTATAAATGTAGCTGGTTCCTACACTGCCCTGAATATTGTAGGCTTAGGTAAGTCCAAGAGAGGCAGTTCTGTTAGTGTTAGGCCTCATGCACACGGCTGTTTGGGTCCGCATCCGAGCCGCCGTTTTGGCGGCTCGGATACGGACCCATTCACTTCAATAGGGCCGTAAAAGACGCGGACAGCACTCAGTGTGCTCTCCGCATCCGTAGCTCCGTTCCGCGGCCCCGTTAAAAAAAAATTAACATGTCCTATTCTTGTCCACGCTTTGCGGACAAGAATAGGCATTTATATTGCCGATGCCTGTTCCGCAAATTGCAGAAGGCAACACGGGCGGCTTCCGTTTTTTTGCGGATCCGCGGACCGCAAAAAAACGGCACGGCCATGTGCATGAGGCCTTAGGCGCACTATTGTGGCTTAAATTGGAATACTTACATTTAGTCACATCTACTGTGCTCAACAGGAGCTCCCTGTACTACATGCCCTGTTATGCTTTCCAATTTTATGTACTGCCTCTACCAGTGCTACATCTCTACCCATGCTCCCTGTGCCCCTTGTACTGTACAGTACTGCTCGCCAACCTTACATGTTCCGTTTCACTGTTCACCTGTCCTTCATGCCCTGTTACTCTCCACCTTTATGGTACTGCCTTCTACCTGTGCCCCCTGTATTCTACCAGTGCTACATCTCCTGCACTGCTCTACCATTGCTCCCTTGTTAGCAATCTGGCAGTGTAAATGTAATGCTCGTTTTTCAAGTAATTCAATAGTTTGTGTGCACACAAAACAGTTTGCCGGCAACAGATCATCATGTGTAAACATGATCTGCTGCCGGCAAACGAGTCAGTATGGGGATGAGTGATGGCATTAGCCATCACTGCTCCCCATACTGAAGGAGATCTCTGCATGTAAATGCAGTGCTCTCCTCCACTGACGAGCTTCTGTCAGGAAGGAACAATCTGCTCTTTAGGTCTGTGTACTGGACCAAGACAAGATGCTTATTTGCACACTAGATAAAAGGGTATATTTATACATTGTAAACTTGAAATGAATTAAGGGAAGAAGCATTGTTTTCAACGTTGGAGGGCGATGGACAGAGGGCCTGTAATGAATGTTTGTGCGCCGTCAAGACAATAATTAGGAAGATTGTTCAGGTTTTGAGCTTTTGTTTTATTATAAAAATTAACTCTGTTACAGCTTGGCATACAGTAATTGATCTTTATACAGGTGACTGGTGATTTATTATACACAGCTTACAAAGTCAAGCTCATATTTTACAAAAAAAAAAAAATATATAAAAGAATTGTATGAGCGCGCGGCGCTGACCAAATGTTGGCCAATATCATAAATCCTCCATTACATCCTCGTGCAGATGTCATACCGGCAGCAGCAGAAAAGAAATCCGTGTTAAAGCTGGAAGCCAATGACATTAAGGGAGTCACACTCCTCCTTTTTATCACCTGTGATTAACTCGTAACATGCCAGGGGCTTTGGTCACTGCATACCTGATTGAGCCTAATATTACTGAAACAGAGCAGCAGTTACCTATAGTGTGCGACCGTTACATAGAGGAGAGCATCCAACTAGTGTTACCATCTCACAGAACCAGTTTTAAAAAAAGAGAAGCATCTTTTTTAAATGAAATGTGTAAAAAAAAAAAAAAATTATCTGCCAGTTAAAACCAGTGACACACACATCCCTTTTTTCTAATCTTTTACTTTCTGATTGCTGATTTTTTAATTCTATGTCCTGGACATGATTATGGGGGCGGCCATCTTGTCTGAGCTGTTCTTAACAGCATTTAGAAAATATTAAGAAAATTGCTTTATGGCAGCCCCATGGACCATAGACACAGTGGTCAGGAAGAGACCTCATTGTTTTCTAGGCGCGCCTTGTGCAGAGGTCATTGTACAATGAAAGAATAGATAAGCTTTGACAATCACCTATTGTGAATGGTGGATCCTGTCTTATTACAGTCCAGATTAGAAGGACAGATATCACCTCCGTGTATAGATAAGGAGGTAACTGCAGTAAAGTGATCTGTAAAGACCAAGAGGTCACGCCTATTAGGCTTAGTGGCCAGTGCAAAAACTGCAGGATTTTATGATTTTTGTTTAAATATGACATGGAAAATTAAAAATAAGAATAAAAAATTCTTTAAAAATATGTTAAACATAAACCCGTGATTTGAACAATAGGTCATTTTCTGATGACAAATTCCCTTAAAGGGGGATGTCCAGGATTAGAAAAACATGGCTGCTTCCTCCCACGATACTACACTTGTCCACAGGTTGTGGGTGGTATTGCTGAGCATTCACTTCCATGAAGTTGAGCTGCAACACCATACACAAAACAGGGAGAGGTCTGGTGCGATTTCTGGAACAAAGCAGCCATGTTTTTTCTTACCTTGTATGACCCCTTTAAGGCTCACACAGTGAGTCAGGCCACTTTTACACGGCAGCATTGAAAGTGCAGTGTGAACTATACTCATAAGAACGTATTTTTGGCTCTTGGCATAGCAAACAGCAGGGTGTCGCATCACAGTAGGGGTGTACTTAAAGGAGCACTCAACCTAAAGGAGATTACATTATTGTTCTATCCAATCTATTGTCCCCCTTTATTAGGCCTTTCAGACCGGGTAAAGATGGAGTTCAATCTCCACCTCTCCATATTTCCCCATTCATAAGGATAAAAGAAGCAGAGATGTGAGAATCTGTTGGCGCGCACAGCAGTGGAACGGAGGGGTATTTATAAAATAAAAAAAGTGTTTGGATCTATAGGGTCTACACTATCTGGTACGCATACCAGTTTCTCATAGGCTACATACACACAACTGTTGTGTGGTCTTCAAACCGCAAAACACGGAACGGCATGGACAGCCATTAATATAACTGCCTATTCTTGTCCGCAAAACACGGACAGCCATTAATATAACTGCCTATTCTTGTCCGCAAAACACGGACAAGAATAGGACAGGTTTTTTTTTTGCGGACCACGGAACAGAGCAACGGATGCGGACAGCACACGGAGTGCTGTCCATATCTTTTGCGGCCCCATTGAAGAGAATGGGTCCGCATCCGAGCTGCCAAAACAACGGCCGTGTGCATGAGGCCATACACAAACCCACGATAGGTCCTCTTTAGGTGACATCTTCTATTAGGAGTGAAGAGTCAATGGACACTAACACTTCCCGTCTCCCCACTACCCAGAATTTTAGCCAAACCAAAAGGTCCTCTTCAATCTAAACCCCTGCTGGTCACGTCTTGAGTATGGTATTGGATCTGACATTTGCTATGTTTAGATACCCACAAGAAAAATCACCCCAAAACGTCTAAAAATGCGATATACATAAGAAAAACAAACCGTTCACTCACCCTGTTCATATAGATTAATCCTGACGGGTGCTTGGAACCATGCATGAGAGCTTAAACAAGAAATGTGAAGAAAGTCCGGCACTCCACACAGTTGGATAAA
This sequence comes from Bufo bufo, assembly GCF_905171765.1. Lineage (NCBI taxonomy): Eukaryota > Metazoa > Chordata > Amphibia > Anura > Bufonidae > Bufo > Bufo bufo. Next base: position 234,742,461 of record NC_053389.1, on the reverse strand, counting down.
AACTTCAATACTTCATTGTAGAAATCACAAACCTGGATCCAACCGCCCATACAAACAATGACACGTTTTGATCAGAAAAGAATAGCCTGAATGAGATCTTTTCTGACTGAAACGTGTCATGTATGATTTCTACCAGAAAGCACTGAAGATTTTATCCAACCACGTGGAGTGCCAGGCCTTCTTCACTTGAAATGTGGTATAATGGAGACTGGACATACTGCACAGACATCGATGTCTATATACACACACAGGTATACGGCATATAAACATGAGGAGAGTACAAAACAATGTTACATGGCTTATAAATACAGTACAGTATCTACATTGTATGTGGTATAAAAACACTTAAAATTTGCAGACTTTGTAAAATAGAAACAATACATCTCTAACTCCAGCTGCCAGAAGGGGACGCCACCTCTGTGATAAATGGGGAGACACAAACTTTGGTGATATAAAGTAACAAAAAAAAACTGCAACACAAGTAACAGCCCCATCCTCATAGTGGTTTAGGAACAGATTAGTGGTATATTAGACATATCATGCTGCTATATAGTTGACTGTATAGGGAATAAGCCACAGCTTTGCTCAATTCCATATGCAGTGATGATGGAATTCGACATAGGACATATCCAGGGAACAAATGATGGTGTACACCCACTAGGTAGCCTTAAATGCAGCAGCAGTGGAGCTCCCCTTTAATTCTTGAAAACTGTTGCAGTTTTCCGCAGTTCATTTACAGTGGCTCTGCAGGTTTCTGTGGTTTAATGCAGACTCATACACATGAGCATCAGATGTAAGTTTGTCATACAGTGAAATTTGCACCCAGAGTCGGGAGACCAGGGTTGGCAGGACATGTGTACACAGCGGTGCACGGTATGTGAATCATTGCTCAGGTGTGAGTCCAATTAAAAATAAAATTTAAAAATTACTATCATAGTTGTTAATCATTTAAGTGCCCCAGACACGGTAAGGATTAACGTAGAACTTTTTTTGGCATTAAAATCTGGCGTTGCGTCTCCTCGGCAGCTGATTAAGGCATTGTGTGTATTCTGTTTGCAAAAATATATTTATATATCTTTATATATTTGTACAATATATGGGTAGAATGAGAATCTTTTATACAAAAGCTTAAACGTCAGATGAGGGGGAGGAGCTGCGCCTTGCGTTAACGGCTGAACAGCATGACGAGGAGTGAGTTAAGAAAATATATAAATATGTTTCTCTATGTACAAGTCTGTCCACGGAATGACCCTGCCCTCTTCTACTCAGATCGCTTCCGGAAATAAAATCTGTACATGAAATTAAAAACATTAAGAGGAGCAAAGTCCCCTCTCCACAGGTATTCTTGTATTTACAGGGCTGGGGGGCTCATGAGGAGTCCGTACATGGAGAGGGGGGAGGCGGGTACAGATGATGAGAGTAGCTGCGCTCTGTGTATGGAGATGGAGGACAACTCTCCTCAGCAGACAGGTACTGGCTGCGCGGTGTTGGGGGAGGGGGCACCGGCTCAGAGTCATAGTTCAGATCACTGGTGTAGCCTTTAGCAGTGGTGGACATGAGGCGGTGGCTCGGCGTGTAGTCACTGTCGCACACGTCAGTACTGCATGGCGTGGTTGGAGGAGCAAAGTGACGGTAGCTGTATGGTCTGTAACTGAAATAATAAACACATGATCAACATATTATGCCACCTGGGTGATAGATGTACGGAAATTCAGCTTAAAGGGGACACCTTTCTGCAAAATTACAGTAATGCCATAGAGTAGCATGTAGCTGCTGCTAATTGGCCTCTGAGCTTTACTTTAGACTGCGTGGAGGTGGCCTCAATCAGTAAATGGGGATGCCGTTGGCCATATCGTTTTCAAGATGGCGCTTTTCCTCTTGTACCATTCCTGCGCTGAGCGGCAGCGACTGTATAAACCTTCCTGGACAACTTTATTCAAATGTCATTACATCCTACTGTATGGCATTATTGTAACTTTGCAGCAAAGTGGGCAACCCCTTTATTAATAGTGTATAAAAGTTCTTCCACTTTCTAATACACTTTGGGGCAGATTCACAGCGTGTAATACAACAGTCTTCGTAAAAGGTCTCTTAAAAGGGGTATTCCAGGTTTTGGCCATTGACAGCCTATGTTCAGAATAGACCATCAATATCTTACAGTTGGGGGACTGACACCCCGCTAATCAGCTGTTTCAGAGTATCTCCGGTGTCAGAACTACACAGCTCTGTTCACTGTGTAGTGGACGGAGCTGGTTACTGTAGTGCTGCTCATAATGTTTACACTTCCTGACATTTTTGAAAAGTGACAAGTATAAAAAGTTGGAAATTATACCCCAAACATGACAAGGATAGGCCATCTATATGAACATATCGGAAAAAAAACAACTTTCATTTCTCAGCAGACAGGGCAGCATAAACTGGTGACAGATAAAATAACCTAGTAGTTTTGGAAAAAGCTGCATTCAGCAGCTCCAGCATGAGCCAAGTGTGGAGTCCACCCAATACAGTGCACAAGCTTGGGAGTCCTCATATTCATAAGCTCTTCTGCCCCCTGCTGCTGAACGACAGCTCTTTAGCTATGGCTCGTGAATATGAGGACTCGAGTGATCAGACACTGGTGGCTAGACCTGCACCAATTCAAGAAAGTGACCCAGAGTTGAGAGGGCAGTGTAAAAATGGTGACAGATTCCCTTTAATCGTACAAAGTAATGTTTAGGATGGATACAATTAAGGCTACTTTCACACTTGCGGCAGAGTGATCCGGCAAGCAGTTCCGTCGCCGGAACCGGCAATCTGCATGCAAACGGATAGCATTTGTAGACTGATCCGGATGTGGATCAGTCTTACAAATGCATTGCAAGAACGGATCTGTCTGTCCGCATGTCATCCGGAGAAACGGATCCGTTATATATTTTCTTTACATTTTTACCGGAAGAACGAATCTGGCATTCCGATATTTTTAATGCAGGATCCGGCACTAATACATTTTAATCCGGCATTCCGGCAACTGATCTGGAATTTTGGACGGAGAGAATACCGCAGCATGATGCAGTATTTCCTCCGTCCAAAACGCTGTTCAGTGACTGAACTGAAGACATCCTGAACGGATTTCTCTCCATTCAGAATGCATTAGGATAAAACTGATCAGTTCTTTTCCGTTATTGAGCCCCTAGGACGTAACTCTGTGCCGGAAAAGAAAAACGCTAGTGTGAAAGTATCCTAAAGCATTAGGTCAGGACAAGTTTTCAGCCAGCCCGGAACCATTTCCGTGCACTGGATAAGTCATCTCCTACATGCCTGACTATTTCTATGGTGGTGAGCTGACTTTTCATTCCTATATGCTCTTCAGTGAGAACCAGGATGTAAACAGGGGTCTTAATTTTCACTGAAAGCAGAGATCTTGACCGGCACGGCACAGTGCTACACTGTCACATCATGACTTGTGCAAGGCACAGCTCTGAGTGGATGCTGGAGAACACTTCTAAACAGTGAGACAAGAGGCGAATCCTGTCTTGCCCTGACCTAAGGAGTGCTCATTACCTGTAAGACCGGTGTGTGGATGGGCTATTGGAGGAATAACCAAACTCCATGGTGTAATGTGAACGCTCCGTGGCTGGGGAAGGCGGAGGATTCAGAATCTGAAAATGGAAGGAAATACATTACTAGGGAAGATTTACTAGTGCAAAAAAATGTCATCCAAAGCAGAATATTCAACAATGAGGACAAATCACTCGACTGATCCCATGAGATGTCAACTCTTCATGGAAGATGGGGGACTGTGGAAAGTAGATCGTCATATTCTTCAAAGACTGGATGCTTCATTAGTGTATAAGGAACACTTCTGCACCTTTCTAATAGAGAGTTGTGCTGTTGATATGTATCGTTCACAGCGAATTTTATAAACTGAATATAACTAACAAACCCTCAGCTGTGAGGAGTATAACTCCTGTACACATTTTCAGTCTGTGGATGTAATTATTTTCTCATTCATGGACAGTAAGCAGAGATCTTGAAAACAGTGAGGAAGTGAAACACCGTTTATTGGTGCAAAACCTTCTATTACCCAATAAAAGATCTTTCGGGATTATTTTGGAAGTACGCCATGGAAAATTTCACAACACTATCGAACTGTCTCCACATCATCAGACTGCATTTACAGAGACCTTGACTCACCGGTGGAAAATAAGTTCCTTTGGTACTGGACGAGCTGCTAGATGATGCTCCGGTCACATGTGCGCGATCATACGGCGGCCCGCTGCTCCCACCCATAATGCTCAGGGAACTTATTACAGACTTCCCACGTGACATTCCTGCAGATGAAACCATCATAAAAAAAAATTACAGGAAGAGACAATCCTAATGACCGGCAATAATAACCAGTCATATGAAGACCACAACACAAAGTAAAGTGTGGAGCATGCTAGTAGTGAAAGGGTTACAAGACAGGAGAGACGGCTGTGAATTTCTGCACCCAAAGTGTGTGAAACCCGATTCCATGACCGGTACAATGAACTCACAGCACCCACATGCAACTGGATACAGGTCCTCACTCTATACACTGGGGGAAGGATGTTGGCAGCTCTTTGTTGTAGAGTGGGGGTGGAGATGGCGCGTCTAGAACAGGACACCATAAGGCAGGGGTGGCCAACCTGAGGCTCTCCAGCTGTTGCAAAACTACAACTCCCAGCATGCCCAGACTACCTACAGCTATCAGCTTACAGCAGGGCATAGCGGGAGTTGTAGTTTTACAACAGCTGGAGAGCCGCAGGTTGGTCATGCCTGCTATAAGGGATATGAAGCAATACCATTTCTTAAAGGTGTTTTGCACACTTACAGTTCCAGGTTTCCATTACACATAAGACAAAGCAGCACAGAAAGACCCCAATGTGTCAAATGTGGAGAACTGATTAACCCCCCTCATCGCATATAGACGCACAGTTAAAAGGGAGTCTTTCACCTAAACTGACCATTATAGAACACTAACACCATGATCTGCATTATAGTCCCCATATTGGAATGCTACTTACCGTATAGCTGCCCATCATAAAAACACTTTTATTCAATATGTTAATTAGGTTCTGAAGGTGCCCAAGGGCGGCGTTCAAGCGGCCGGTGCCCAGGCCCCTCGTCGCTTTTCATATGAAACCCCTCCCATTTCGCCCCTCTGGCCCGCCCTAGGTTCTTCAGAAATGCAGCGCCAGCGCAGTTCACAAGATTCGCCACACCTGCGCACTTCATTCCCCAATCCGGCACAAGCGCATTAAACGCTCTTGTGCCTCTGCCTATAACGGGGAATGAAGTGCGCAGGCGCGGCGAATCTTGTGAACAGGGCTGCATTTCTGAAGAACCTAGGGTGGGTGAGAGGGGTGAAAGGGGAGGGGTTTCATATGAAAAGCGACGAGGGATCTGGGCACCGGCCGCTTGAACGCCACCCCCTGGGCACCTTCAGAACCTAATTAACATATTGAATAAAAGTGTTTTTATGATGGGCAGCTATACGGTAAGTAGCATTCCGATATGGGGACTATAATGCAGATCATGGTGTTAGTGTTCTATAATGGTCAGTTTAGGTGAAAGACTCCCTTTAAGCCTTGTGTGGGACATCGCAGAATATAACAGCTGATAGCCCACTGTAACCGAGATTGTGGTGTTCTCTTGTATAGCCATGGTAGCCCAGAGGGGCTCCAACAAAAGCCAGCCCCCCATCCCCCCATTTCAGCCATGACTAGATGCCTATCGGGCCATGCCTGTCAATTATATGACTTGTACCCTGCATTTTTCTTAGAGCTAGAAGGTGAAGACTAGCTGCTATGATGTCTCCCATATACAGCACACAAAGAGGCGATACTGCTCCCCTATTTCTCTGTAGAATACTCTCAGGAGCAGCAGAAGGAACATGGAGGGCATTATAGTGACGCTGAGCAGCAGTGAATCCAGCACTGGGGCGAAAGTAGTATCAGTCCCTCACAAGATGGGTAGCATCTAACCTGATCCCTTAGTTAGAAGGCAGTTCATCTAGTCTCTCAATAAGAAATTTACCAATGAATTGAGAGAGAGTAATCAGTGCAGGAGAGAGAAGAAGCAGCTGATAACAGAGTAAGTCATTTTTCTCTAATAAAGCTATATTTCAAACTCTCTTACATTCACTTCTACTAATGATTTATGCAGAGGTTGTTGAAATGACAGTGACCATTGAAGTAGTTTGTAAATTGATACTTGTTGACTTTTTGAATGCATAAAGCAAGCAGCAGCAACACTTCAAAATGGCAGTACACCCACCTGGCAGGGAGCTGGTAAGAGAGCTTGGGTGGGGCACATATCCCAGGGGCACAGAGGCCGGACCATGCACCACATAGTCGTTCGCCATGGTCTCACCATCGCCCTTCATACGGGGGCACAACACCCTCTGGCAGACAAAGTAAACACCACCGACCACAAAGACAGTGAGGATGACACCAATGATGGAGCCAATGGTGTTTGTTGAGGGTGGAGGTGGCTCTTCTGTAGGATCTGTAAGGGACAATACATGATATTAGGTGGGAGGGGTAGGTGAATCTAGGGGTGGGGTATGGTGTATTATATCATCAACTCACAGCAGCCCAATTCATCGGAGCCGTCGCTGCAGTCCCTGTTGTGGTCACATCGTCTGTGTTTTCCTATGCACTGGCCATTGGTGCAATGAAACTGGTCAGCAGTGCAGATTTCTGAGGAAACGGGAAGAAGGTACAATTAAACATAAGGCAGTGACCGCAAGCTGTTGAGGTCAGCTGAGGGTTGTAGTTTTGCAATCACTGGACAGCCACAGGCTGGAAAACTCCAAATCTAAGAAATAGAAGAAAATCCCACCAAACAGTGCCCCATCTGTTCCAGGTAAAACTGGGTTAGAATAATATGGTCACCAAGCTTTCCAAAGGAAGCCAAATTCAGCAGCAGATTGGACTACAGGATGCTCACCATTGCAGTTTTTCTCGTCAGACTTGTCCTGGCAGTTGGCCTCCCCATTACACCTGAGAGAAGAGTCTATGCACTGCCCGCTGGCACACTGGAACTGGGTACTGGAGCACTTGGGGCAGTTGTGTTCATCACTGTTGTCAACGCACTCCATGAAGCCGTCACAGCGCCACTCTGCAGGAATGCAGTCCACCTCTCCGGTGTAACAAGTGAACTGCTGGGGGGAGCAGGTGGGGGGCTCTGGAAAAAATAAAGAGACAGGAGGTTAATACATCCTGATGTTATATGGCACACTAACATGTAACACTTTAAGGACCATTTTGCTGCGAGTCACACAGGTTGAAATGAATAAAATGACAAGGTTTGCTGAATATTTCCCACAGATCTATACAATCTGCTCGGCTCCTCTTGCTCTATAACCCGCTGTCTGCAGATGGCACTGCATTTCGTGGCGACAGGTTTTCTTCATCAATGGAACAATTTTGAGATTCATATAACTTTTTAATTAACTAAACACTTTTGTGTGGTGGTGGTGTTTATTGGGGGAAAATACTTCAAGTCCACCATTGCTTTTTAAGCTTTAAATTTAAGTTTTTTTGTTTTTTGTTTTGTTAAAGCCATTAAACTTTACAATGGGACTTCACAATGCACTTATATAATGCTTTGGTATACCAATGCATTATTGCCTGTCCAGTAATAAAGGCTGGGTCTGACATAGCCATGGCAGACCTGGGGGCCACTGTTTGGAGATGCCACAGTCAGTATTGAAAAGTTTGGTCACTCACCTCCACAGGACAGCTCATCCTGTAAAAGGACCAAGTGCATGGGACATGAGCAACGAGTTGTTCCATCACCTTTCACTATACATATGTGTGAGCAGCCGCCATTCTCCTGTGCGCAGGGGTGCTCCTCTGAAAGAGAAAAATTAACTGCTGATCAACCTTTCTGCTCATTCAGCATTTCTTAAAATTAGTGCCAACAACTGCAGGACTCACTGTAGTCCTTCACACTCAGTTCTGTCACAGCATGGATATCAGTCAGGAATGGGATCCGGGCCTGGATTTTTGTGCGCCCCTCTCGACCCATTTTATCAATGCGTTCAATCATCTGCTGTTGTCGGTCGATCCAGTACAGGTGGTTACCAAAAACCGTGAGTCCCACCGGCTGCAGCACATTGGAATCTTCCAGCACAATGCGGTTCCCACCTGTCAGTGAGACATTATGTGAGAGACCAAACTTCACAAGCAATACAAAAAAATAGTATTCAATGACGCTGAAATTCCTACAATCTGTCTTTCAATAATCCAGTACAGAAGTATCATGTACGCAAACAGAAGACTAATCCCCTTCTAAACGATTAACGTCATTGCCACAAATTCGGCATATTTCTGGTCTTCTACACTATTGTAAAACAGTCCATGATAATGATGATGAATTAATTGATCATACCCCCTGAAAGGCTATGTCCACCAACACAATTTTTTATTTATTGTCCCAATGCGGCAAAAATGAAACCTTAAAAAAAACAAAAAAAAAAAAACGTAGCAGCCGGTTTTAATTTAAAACCTCCTGTGACTTTCTTTAGCTCCTCCATGAAAACAGAAAATCCAACCCTATGCAGTCAGGTCCTGCAGTCATACTCGCATCTGTCCAATACTTATTTCTCACTGACCTAATGTATGTTAGAAAAGAACTGGGAACAGAAGGGAGAATTCACGCAGGATATCAGACTACACAGGCTCTGCATGGAAGCTGTAATATCCTCTGAACAAGGAGATTTAAACCTACTGCAAGGTTGCATCAGGTTTCACTTTAGATGCACTGGGACTAAAATAGAAAAAAAGTACTTGCTATGGTGGACATAGAATTTTTTTTGGTTACCTACCATAAAATCCCTCTCTCTTCTGTTCATTGGGGGACACAGGATAGACCATGGGTACAGTGTTCCTTCCTCCCACTAGCTACACCCTTCCCACAGAGACTAAGCTAGATCAGTGCATTAGAAGGAGAAACAAGGTGGCATAATAATGGAGAAACCCGCAACAGACGGGTCTCTGTTCATCTCAAACTACCCAACAAAAGAGCAATCAGGGTGGGAGCCATGTCCCTGGTAAACTAAACAGAAAGGATTTTATGGTAAGTAACTAAAAATGTTCTCACTCGTGTCAGGACACAGGACAGACCACATAGCCCTAAGTAGCCATTGTTGACTCCTGCATTTAAAGAAGGCTCCCGCATTGCTTCCTGCTCTCCTTTACAAACATATCCGAACATCAAGAAGCTCAGATGACGGGCATGCAAAACATGGCAGCTCGGTGCACCTATCATCCCTGGCCATTGCCTGCCACAGACTGCAATGTGAGCTGCAGCAATTTAAATTATTACTTGCCAGCATACTACATTATACAAGACCATATATAGAGACACTTATCTCTCCTATAGGACAGGAGAGTGCGATACGTATAGAACTGAGCACTACGCATGCTAAATATTGTCATAGGGGCTCACACTACTGAAGATTCCAGTAATCAAAGGTTAGTGCAGCGCAGCCCAGTGGTCAGCTGTGGGAGTGGGGGAGCGATATACACAAGAATAGAGGACAGGAATAGTTTCAGTGGAGTCCCGGGGTCCCTTGATACTGAGCATGTGTTTGAAGACTCATTGGTCTCCCCACTCTTAGTAAGGGGGGGGGGGGGGGTTGTGGGGCTCCCTGTAATCCCTGTGCAAACGTAAAAGTGCCCCAAAAAAATGATCAGCAGACTTACAGGTATGTCTGCCTCCTACAGACACTAAGCAAAAACTGATCTAGCTTAGTCCCTATAGAGTGGAAGGAGGGAACATGGAGCTGTGCGACAATGGCACAGATCAGAAAACACCACAAATTTGAACAGGTGGCATGTAAAACTCAATTTTCCTGCAGAGGGCACTGCTGGAGAATTGACAGTCCAACTGGGGCTTTTCCCAGCCATAACCATATTATTTACAGGGCCGGCTAACGAGGCACCCGCTTTAAATAACCTAATGCTTCTTACCAGACAGGTCGCTGCTTTCGATCCGTCTCAAGTCTGAATCTGCCCAAAATAACTTTCCCATTTTATTATCCAGGGCAAGAGCGATGGGTTTACTAAGACCGGTGAAGAAGAGAACCTCACGTTCTGTCCCATCCAGCGCGGCGCGCTCTATTTTGGCTGAACGTTCCTGTAGATTGGTGAAATACATGTACCTGGAGAAGCAGAAGAACACCAGCAATAGGTCAGCCATGCATATAACAATTATTAGAGGGCCATAGACTGATCATTCACTCGACAAGAATAATTCTCACTCACCCTCTCTCTGGGTTCACCAGGATGGCTCTGGGTCGGTCTTGCTCTCCTTTCAGAACGATTCCTACAGCGCGGCCATCCATGCGGGTGACATTTATAACATTGGTCGCCTCGCAGGTCCAATATATGAAACGGCTGTAGATGTCAATGCTCATGTCGTAGGGCTGCATGTCTAGGTTCTGGTTGGGGTTTGTGTTGGAAACCAAGGTCACGTTCTGAAAGGTAGGGTTAAACTAGAAAGGGTAATATCAAGCGGTTCCATGTGCCAGTCTATGAGGCATTATATACTGGGCATAAAAACTGAAAAAAAGAAGTTTAGGTCCAACGTTTCTTAAAGGGTTCCAAGTTCCATTCAAGTGAACAGGAGCTGAGCTGCAATAAGACAAGAGGACACAATGGCTCTGTCCTGGCACCAGCTGCAAACTGCTAATTGGTGGGGGTGTCAGACCCCAAAACAATCTAATAGGTCATCAATATCTAGATTCCAGACAACTCCTTCACATCACATTAAAAACCTCTTTACGATATTCTAGAACTAAATGTCACCGCGTGCGGTAAGGTCCCACAGTGGTGGCCTCAGACTGCCAGAATTTTATCATATAACCGTACCAGGCAGGAGATTTGCTGTGTAGCTCTTAAACATGAAAATCTGTTCACTCTAAAAATGTATTACAAATTTAATCACCACAATTATTTTTTTTATCTAGTCAGAAAATGAAAGTTATTTCATGGTAAAGATTGAATCTCACCTGACTGCCATCTTCAAGGGCTCTGCGGATGCTCTGCCGGGAATCGATCCAGTACAGGTGCTTTTCCACAGGATCATAGTCAATGGCACGAACATTGCGTAGGTTGTGAATAGGGAGGATGATGTCAGGGCTCTGCTGCTCGTCGATCACCATCCTGTTAATCGCATTTTTCTGACTGAAGAGCAGGAAGGAGCTAGGAGCTGAGACGAGAGCAACACATTAACATGGCACACAGACATTATAACCCCCAGACTGGCAGCTCGCTGCGATCCACCACTCACCACTACAAGTCTTGTTGTCCGGGTTCAAGAAGTAGTGCACGGGGCAACTGCAGGTGTAACCAGCCACCGGTGTGGCCAGACAAAGGTGGGAGCAGTGGCCATTGCTGGCCGCACACTCATTCCAGCCTGACTGTCTGGAGGAGTGAAATACCAGGATGTCCATGACGTAGTCCAAGTGACCTTGGATGATGGTCCTGTTCTGGCCACTGGTTTTGTTGGCTCTCTCAATGCTCCGACGGCTCCAATCAGTCCAGTATATGAAATCTTGGTACTGAGTAAGACCAAAAGGGTGCGGCAAGTCGTCGGCTATGACTTCACGATCTTGTCCTGTGAGTGAGTATAAAGATTGTAAGACTTGGGACAAAAGCGTAGGCTAGGAAAAGGGTCAGATGTCTCCAGATGTGAGACTACATGCCAGGGTGGATAAAAAAAAAAAAAAATCAATGATTTAAAAAATAAAAATAATATATATTTTTTTAATATAAAATGCTTTTTGAGGAAAATATATTACCATCCAAAGGTTATTCCAGCATGAAATAAAGATTAGTTTTTTAATTATGTAGAATAAGGCTGTATACGTAAAAAATTTTGGGCAAATAAATTCCATTAATCCATTCACAATGTCATGCTCTTCCAGAGGTTTTTGTAAGATTATTGGGCAGTTTCTCTGCCTACAAGATATTATCAGAGATGCTTGGTTTACTTTTGCAGTTCTCAAAACTGAATTTGACTCAGCAGAGATCACATGCCTCTTCTTCACAGCAAAAATGTTATAACATGAACAGAGTTGAGAAAAAGACCTTAATCCTAACTTCTACAAACCTATGAATACAGAATCAACCTAATCAAACTAATATGAAAAGTTGTTATTCTAAAAATCTTCATCTACTTGCATATTATAAGTTATACCAGCAAGAATTAGTCTTTATGGAGAAAACTATGATTTAAATCAAGCCTTACTGACTAGTGATTTAAATCAAATCCACCCTGCTACATGCACAAGAGAGCCACAGAGAATATGGCTGTCTCCACATTCCCCTTTTCTGAATTGCCCTAATTCATCTGAAATGGACAATGAAGGACCTTGAAAATAAATATTCCATATTTGTTTAAGTCTCTGCTTGCTGTCAGCGAATGCATTTTTTCTCAAATTTTTTTTTTAAAGTTTCTATGCAAATGACGAAAGACAGATATAAACTTGCTTGTTACAATGAATCAATCTTCTCCTATTCTGGACTCCAAACAGATACACTCTAACAAAACTACTGCTGTGAAAAGTAGACTTTTGCCTCTTGAATGTAAAATAAAGTTCACACTCACAGAAAGCAAGCAGAGATCTTGAAAAACATTTAAAATAAAGCATATCAGAGGTGCAATGATAATGGCAAATTTATGAGAAACGGAGATAAAACTTAAAGCAGCCGTCAGAATTGCACTGGAGGAGAGCGGAGGATTGTGGGCCACAGAAAGAGGCCGATAGACGGGGATGCTTCATACAAAGAGGATCAGTTACTTAAAACACTGTGTTAAACATTTCCCCCTGCAGATAAATCCTTTTTAATGCAAATTAACTTGGTGCAGAGAGTGGAGTTTGGCACCTCTCCATGAGCAGACTCGCTTCCTGAACAGAAACGTACCCAGGCGTGGGGAGCAGGCTGCACAGCTGGGGAGCCCTTCATTCACCTGCAGGAACCTCGCTGGCCCGAGGCCCGGCACACGGCTCACAGAGACGAGCCATGATGGTTGTTAGTATTAAATATGCATACAAGGCTGCATAACAATGCTTCATGCACTGATACTACGCTAAGCTTATTTAATATTATGCTGATTTCTTATGTTGGTCCCTAAGTGCCCAAGTGTATGGATAGGACTTAAAATCCCTCAGCTCAACATGCTGCAGAACACTAAATGCTGCTCTGGATGCGACTGGAAAGGCCCCTTTACATGGGCTGACAATCGCCTGATCTTAAATTGGAGGCGAGAGCTGCGTTTACCTGCAGCAATCACTGCTGCATACAGATTCATTGTTTCTGTGCGGCAGATCGCTCTTTACAGAAAGGGAGTAGTAACGGAGTGGGAGTCCTATCCGTCATAATAAAAGTCTATGGGCTGCATAATGGGTCCGTCTCATTTCCATTATGCAGGAGAGGACTCCCGTGCATAACGGAAAACGGGATGGATCAGTTTTGCAGCCCATAGACTTTTATTATGACAGAATGAAATAACGGAATGCCTCTAAAGGATTCCGTGGTAATGGAATCCATAACGCAATTCTGCTTTTACCAGTAAATGAATCGCAAACGAATTTCAAAATATGAAATTCGCTCATCTCTAGACACAATGCATGATCAGAACATGCATTTAAGCTGTTCCTCAGGAGGCCAATGTAATGCAACAATTAGGATTACTCACCGAGCATGTTTGAGGACTCAATAAGATTGGTGTCTAGATCTGTCCAGTAAAGCCTCCTCTCTGCATAGTCAATGGTTAGCCCATTGGCGCGGCCCACATTGGGCACCAAGGTGATGCGTTCACTTCCATCCATAGCTGCTCTGTCAATCTTAGGTTTTCCACCCCACTCCGTCCAATACATAAACCTAGAAAACAATACATTGGATGCTTTATACAGCTCTGGTCGAGACTGCACAGACAGAACGACGAGGGCAGCTCTGGCTGTGACTAGAGTAGGACATGATCTACTGCATTAAAGGGCACTGAGCAATATCATTATACAGGGTGGGCCATTTATATGGATACACCTTAATAAAATGGGAATGGTTGGAGATATTAACTTCCTGTTTGTGGCACATTAGTATATGTGAGGGGGGAAACTTTTCAAGATGGGTGGTGACCATGGCGGCCATTTTGAATCTAACTTTTGTTTTTTCAATAGGAAGAGGGTCATGTGACACATCATGTAGCACAGGCTTCCAGTATCCGTAGTTTCAGGTGCTGCACATCTTGTATCTTCACAGCATAGACGATTGCCTTCAGATGATACGAGATGTGCAGCACCTGAAACTACGGATACTGGAAGCCTGTGCTAGCATTTCTCCTGCGGTGTTGCTATCAGTGTGTGAAGAGTGGGAGAAGAGGGTTGCATTGACAATCCAACACAATGGGCAGCACATTGAACACATTTTATAAGTGGTCAGAAACTTGTAAATAACTCATGAAAGAATAAAGTTACGTTAAAACCAAGCACACCATTGTTTTTCTTGTGAAATTCCCAATAAGTTTGATGTCACATGACCCTCTTCCTATTAAAAAAAAACAAAAGTTGGATTCAAAATGTCCGACATCAAAATGGCTGCCATGGTCACCACCCATCTTGAAAAGTTTCCCCCCTCACATATACTAATGTGCCACAAACAAGAAGTTAATATCACCAACCATTCCGATTTTATTAAGGTGTATCCATATAAATGGTCTCACTTCAGCAAACATTTAATATGTAGAGGAAGTTAATACAAGCCATTTACTAATGTATTGTTATTATCCATATTGCTTCCTTTGCTGGCCGATTCATTTTTCCATCACATTATACACTGCTCGTTTCCATGGTTACGACCACCCTGCAATCTGTCAGTGGTGGTCGTGCTTGCACACTATAGGAAAAAGTGCTGGCCTCTCTGGCGGCTGGGACCATGGAAGTGCACATAGGCCGGTGTTTTTCCTATAGTGTGCAAACACAACCACCACTGATGGATTGCAGGGTGGCCGTAACCAAAAAAACAAGCAGTGTATACTGTGATGGAAAAATTAATCCAGGCAGCAAAGGAAGCAATATAGACAATCACAATATATTAGTAAGTGCCTTGTATTAACTTCCACTACATAATAAATGCTATTTGCTGAAGTGAGACAAGCCCTTTACGTTATTTCTGCACATGCATCCATGATTACAGCTTGGAGCTTCTGTCGTCTTTTTCCAGAGCTCACCTTTACCTACATGATTTTGCACATTCTCTTCAGCTCAGCCATGACCTACTTTACACAAGAGGAATGGCAGGGAGACTGATTCTGACTAAATGACCAGATAATATTTCACCTTTGTGTCATTACTGATAGAGTAGATAAATGTCCCTTTGTTACAATGAACAGAGACGGACAAAAAGGACAACAGCCATTTTTAAAAACTTTCCATTTTCTTTCACAAAGCAGAAAATGATAATTCTCCAGTGAGCGGGTCTAATAAAGGCGGGGTCCACAGTGGAAGAGGAGGGATCCACAGCGGAAGAGGAGGGATCCACAGCGGAAGAGGAGGGATCCACAGCGGAAGAGGAGGGATCCACAGCGGAAGGAGGACGGAGAGGGAGACTCAGAGCAGAAAGGTGGGCGAGAGATAGGGAGGAGGTTATCCACAGCAGAGAAATCAACCTCATTTTGCAGCGACAGATCCTCTGCTCCCACACCACTGTATTACTAGTCAGCCATGCAAGTCTAAGATGCCACAGTTGCCACCCAGCTTCCACAGGAAGGGTGAGCTGCAATATCAGACAGCCCATAAGCAAAAATAGCACAGTGTCTGAAACCGCATGAGAGACCTCACTGCCCAGGCTATCTTAAGGGGTACGCATCTTTCATGACAGGAAAGGGTATCAGGGAGTAAAAGGATGGACATTAAGGTCAACTCTTGGGTCAAGTGTATCTAGGTATAACAGATTATCTGGTAACTCACCCCTCTGCTGGGTCAAGTGCGAGTGCCCGCGGGCTGTCCAAGTCCTTCCACACCAGGATCTGCCGGTGAAGGCCATCAAGCTTAGAAACCTCAATACGATTGGTGCCAGTGTCTGCCCAGTACAGGTTCTTCCCCAACCAGTCCACCGCCATGCCCTCTGGGTAATCCAAGCCAAACTGAACCACATGCTCCAGAGCACTTCCGTTCATGAACGCACGACTAATCGTCTGTAAAGAGCACAAAGCAAGATTTGTGAATGCACCTCAGAATGGGACTAAAAGTATACAACAGGATGTAAAATGATCATATAATCAATATAGTTCCAAATTAGTCCAAAATTCCTTTACATATAAACTGGAAAAATGACTCACCACTTCAGAACCACACAAATTTTGTGTTTTTCCAGCTCACTAATGCAGAACAAAAAGACTTGTTACCCATTATCACTCACGCACGCACCTTTAAACTTATGTCTGTCCAGTAAATCCTGTTGTCCGTAACATCAAAATCCAGAGCAGAGGCCTCCTTCACGCCGGTCAGTGGGATGGCTACGTTGTTATTGTTTGTCTCTAGAGAAATGCGCCGAATGTCTGCCCGTCGAGAGAAGAGCAGGAAAGCCTCAGGCACGATGCACGTCTTCATATCGTTGATGAGCTCTAGGCCGATGGGACAAGCGCACCGTGGTCCCTGAGGGCGATAGAGGCACAGATGGCTGCAGCCACCGTTGTTGTCTGCACATGCATTGGTCCCTTTAAGAGAAGATTAAACAAAATTAGAATACACGGAGGCAATACACAACCTCAAGATCCTCTCCAAATGACAGTGTCCTTTACTCACCTGACATCCTGTGAATGTTGGTGGCTTTTAATCCCATCAGGTCAGGCAGTTGGTCTATGATGACCTCTCGCTCCCCCGAATGCTTATGAACCCGCTCGATACTGCGCCTCTGCCAGTCTGTCCAGTACACATAATCCCCCAGCAACGTGAAACCGAAGATATGAGGCAGCTTGTCCTCCACCAGCACCCGCCGACCAGTTCCATTTGTAGTCATAACCTGCAATAAGTCATGGAGCCACACTTACTACAAAGCACAAGACTAAGTGCTAGGCAAAAGAGGATGCTGGCCTAGTCCTGCTCACACAGCTTCTACCAGAGTCAGCAAGCCTGACAGCTTCACGCAGTCTAGATTTAAGGTTACGTTCACACATTCAGGTTTTATGGCAAATCTGTTGTGTACTATTTAAGGATCTGCAAGAGAAATCCGAGACTGACACTTTGATTTCTACTGCGGATGGGCCAGCGGACCCGCAAGAGGATTAACCTCACTACCACTCAATAGATCTCATAGGTCTATCTCGGGGGATCCTCCTTTCATATGACTTAGACATAGGCCCAAAACGAAAAGTTAACCTGTTTTTCCAGTGATATCAATTCCATTCTTATAGTTTACATCCCGTTATCAACTGCATCCTGACAAGTATCACAACTGGATGGATCAGCGGTGAATTGTCCCATCGGCTACATGCACATGAACATATTCTGTTTCCAAGTCCGTTCCGTTTTTTTTTGCGGATTTAAGGAGACGTGGTAGGTCTACTTTAAAACCTCTCTCACCTTGGGACTCGCAAGTACCATCTTGTATTGTTTAGGCCTCATGCACATGACCGTTGTTTTGGTCCGCATCCGAGCCACAGTTTTTTTGGCTTTGATGTGGATCCATTCATTTCAACGGGTCCGCAAAAAATGCGGACAGCACACCGTGTGCTGTCCGCATCAGTATGTCCGTTCCATAGCCCAGCAAAAAAAATAGAACATGTCCTATTCTTGTCAGTTTTAGGCATTGTTACAATGGATAAGCAAAAAAATGTAAAATAAAGGATGACATACGGAAGTCATCCTTTTTTTTGAGGACCGCAAAACACATACGGTCGTGTGCATGTAGCCTAAAACTCATGTCATCCATACAAGACCATGAGAAACTAAACTGAATCGGAGATTGCTCTTCAATGATACTGTTTCACAGCACCAAGTATAGCTGGATGATCCTTGGACACCACAAAGAATTCCCCAAATCAAGAAGAAAAAAAGAATAAATAGGACCATAAGACAATCCGCCCAGAGCAGGGCTGGCCAACCTGCGGCTCTGCAGCTGTTGCAAAACTACAACTCCCAGCATGCCCAGACAGCCTACAACTATCAGCCTACAGCATGGCGGGAATTGTAGTTTTACAACAGCTGGAGAGCCGCAGGTTGGCCAGCCCTGGCCCAGAGGATCGACCACAAGACAATCCGCCCAGAGGATCGACCACAAGACAATCCGCCCAGAGGATCGACCACAAGACAATCCGCCCAGAGGATCGACCACAAGAAAATCCGCCCAGAGGATCGACCACAAGACAATCCGCCCAGAGGATCGACCACAAGACAATCCGCCCAGAGGATCGACCACAAGACAATCCGCCCAGAGGATCGACCACAAGACAATCCGCCCAGAGGATCGACCACAAGACAATCCGCCCAGAGGATCGACCACAAGACAATCCGCCAGAGGATCTACCATAAGACAATCCGCCAGAGGATCTACCATAAGAAGATTCGCCCAGCAGCCATAGGGATTTCCCTCCCAGCAGTGTCTCCTCTTACATGTGAAGCCATCTCTGGTCCATCAGAGGTTAAGCATTAGATAACCCCCATTTTTCACCCCAGTTCAGGAACTGAAATCTGTGGTGGTTGCAGCTCTAGGAAGTGCAGAGTGGTGTGAAGTTTCACGTTAGGGGTCAATTCTAAACACCAGGAAACCGCAGAGGGGAGAAAGTCGACTACAGGAAACACATGTGGCTTCAACCGCATCAACCCAACTCCCTGGGCGGAGAGCCGGCACAGAGCAGAGCACATGAGAGCTGCAACAGTTCACCAAGTACTGTAGGTTATCTAACAATATAAAAGCTCCTCTGTGATGTAAACGCATCCGCAGCACAAATCTGGCCTTTACTACAATGTATTAGTGCAGGTCAAATGTTTACTCCAGGATTCCAGACTGTAACAGACCCTCAGCTGTGAGAAGTAGTGAATAAAGGATGGATTTTTAGCATTTGGAAATAAAACAAGAAAGTTCTTGTTCACTGGAAGCAAGCATGGTTATTTCTCCTGATTACATGGAAATGATTATAACACTGTAGTACGTGGCCAGTCATACCTCTGACAGCAGCTTCCCACTTAGAGGGGTCATCCCACGAAAACGTATTTAGAAGTCAATGGAGCAGGGAACTGACATACGAGCTGCTCCTCAGAGAGGGGACTCGGAAACCTCCCTTATTTGGGATCATGGGGGGGAGGGGGGACAGCATTGGGAACTCTAGTGCTCCGTTATTTAACCCTTTTATGTTCATAAGCAGCACTATTCTTTCACAAACACTGCTGCACACTCACACTAATGTGAAGTCTATGGAGTAGGGTGTTTGATAAAGGCTATGTGTTAGCCGAAACGTAACAACCCTGTAACACGTTTTTGTTCACCTGAGCGGTTCCCAATAAAGGGATTTTTGTACCGGACATGCTGCCTCCATCATCATTTATTGGAAAGTCTATGGAGTAAACATCCTTACAATGCCAAGTGAAAAAAAAAAAAAAAGGCAGGGGGACAAATATGTGGAATAACAGTCGCAGCAGTCACAGGGTTAAGCATGCCGTGATGTGCAGTTCACATTAGACGCCCCTCCCACTCCCTGCTGGTGTGGTACAATGAGTGGCGGCCATCTTTTTTTTTTTTTTTTTAAAGAGATTAATGTCACTGCTGTAGAGACAGTCTGCTGCAAGCTGCCAGATAAAAACGGGGAACAAAAGCTTCTTCTGAACCCCCCTGCTGAGGTCTATTAACCACCACGGCCAGCTTATCGACGTCTCGGGGACTGGCAGAGAACCCACAAAGCGACGCCTGTACTTAGAAGTTCAGAAAAAAATTTAAATATAGAGCTACATCCCACTGGATTGAACAGCGCATACAACACGCGGCTAACCCAAGACCCGTCCCTTACTATTATCACAGGGAGCACCTGAAGGCGGCGAGGAACACGCCGTCTTATTTCAGAACGTCACAAATTAACAAAATGGGGAACAAAGGCCCCTTATTAACCCCTTAATGGCCAACATTTTAGTACTAAAAGCAGAAGTAGTGGTTTAATGGCTGTAACCTTCTCTGTTGGGCCACCAAAATAGATACAAGGACATGAGGCTGTTTTTTAAAACCACTTTTAGAGAATTTTATACTTTTTTTTTTAGCTTTTTAAGCTACGTTCACATCTGCGTTTTTGCTGGATCCGTCATGGATCAGCAAAAACGCTTCCGTCATGATAATGCAACTGTCTGCATCTGTTATGAACGGATCCCGTTGTATTATCTCTAAAACTGCCAAAACAGATCAGTGTCTAAAACCATTGTAAGTAAATGGGGGATGGATCCGTTTTCTTTTGTGTCAGAGAAAACGGATCCGTCACCATTGACTTACATTGTGAGTCATGACTGATCCGTCTTGATCAGTTTCCCAGGACGCACTCAGAAACACTGTTTTCAGCTCTTTTGTGTGCGTCATGGGAACACAATGAAACGGAACGGAATGCATTCTGGTGCACTCAAATCCCTTCAGTTCAGTTTTGTCCCCGTTGACAATGAATGGGGACAAAACTGAAGCATTTTCCCCCGGTATTGAGATCCTATGATCAGTGTTCAGCGTACTTGTGTTTTAAGTTCGGCGTCTAAAGTTCAGCTTCGGGTTATTGAAGAATCCCATTATGGATTCTAAATTCCGTTATGGTGCCTGGTAACGGAATCCATAACGGGATACTTCGATAACCCGAACTTTAAACACAAGTTCGCTCAACACTACCTATGACGGATCTCAATAGCGGAAAGGAAAACGCTGATGTGAAAGTAGCCTTCGTTGAAAAGTGTTCAAAAATAGAATGCAATTTTTACCTTTTTTTTTTTTTTCAAAGCTATGGATCTGTATCTGTTAAGTTTGCAAACAGAAAAATGAAGGTAATAATATGGATATCCTGTTTTGTTTTGCTAGTTTTGATGCGTAATAAAGGTGAGGAGAGGTATTAGGTCTGTACAAGTCTTTTGTCTATGCACTATATTCCTAGCAGAGAGCAAGCAGAGGTCTTAACGCTGAAGAAACAATTCAGGAAAAGCGGACTCCTACCTCTATTTTGTCTGTCTTGGCATCTCCCCAGTATATTTTTCCTTCTGCATAGTCCAATGCGAGACCGTTCGGCCACCCAAGCGAGGTGTTCACTAATACAACCCTATCAGAACCATCCATTGCCGCTCGTTCAATTTTGGGAGTTTCTCCCCAGTCAGTCCAGTACATATAACTGCAGAGATAAAAGGGACATGTAAGCAGAACTGATCAAAGGGCAACTGCTTTACAAGGAATTCCTAACTTGACTTTTACAAGAACCAACGCCTTAAGACAGGGAGAAAACAGCTGCTGGGAAATCTATTGATCTACCACTGATCTCCCCGCCATGTGAACACCATGTTGCTCTTTTCACCTAAATAGATACAAAAGTCTGAGCCAAGGAATTATTTATATGGCTGGTGCTCTGCTTTTCTGATACATAGCTCCAAATACCCAGTGCAAGAAAAGTTAAAAGGGTTTTCTCATTTTCCACAGGATAGGTGATAAAAGTATGATTGATGAGGGGGTCCTTTCGTAGGGAATCCCAATAATCCAAAAAACGGGGGTCCCAAGTCCCCTGTGTGAACTGAGTGTTAGTGTGCACATGTGACCACAACTCCATTCACTTCTGCGAGACTGCTGGAGACAGCCAAGCACAGTACCTGGCAGTCAAATACACAATGAATGGTGCAATGGTCAAACATGGGCTCTACGGCTCTAAATCACACAAGCGACTCAAGAACCTCTGCTCCAGTGACCGGTAAAAGGTTCCCAGAAGTCCTACATCAGCAGCTCCTTCTTTTCTCTCCTGCATTGACCATTTACCATAAAATATCAGCTCACTGGTAGATCATGTTACATGCAGCCAATAGAAGTCTATGAAGAGGGGAGGAGAAGGAGGCTCTAGTAAAGGCGGGTTTACACGTGCCGATGGAACAACCGATTCTCGGGAAGGAAGCGTTCCTTCCCGACAATCGGCTGCTCGTTCAGTGAAGGAGATCGCTCCTTCACAGTACGAGGTTGAGGGATCGCGATTGTGATCCCTCGTCTCCATACAGAATCATTGTTTCTGGGCAGCAGGTCGCTGTTTAAACACCACAATCTACTGCCCAGGAACGATGACTGGAGTGCCTGCACGAACGACAGGATCAGCTGATTAACGACCATTTTGCTTGTTCATCGGGTGATCAGTGGCACAGTTAGATGGTCAGATTATCAGGGAACGAGTGCTCGCAGGAACGGCTGTTTCCGATAATCTGGCTGATTATTGGTGCATGTAAATCTTAAGTTTTCTATCTCACTCCCAATGCAGGATTCACAGCTACACTGCTCAGCACTACAGTATAAGGTCTCATGTGCACACAAAATGTGTTTTTGGTCAGCATCCAATCTGCATTTTTTTCTGGCCAGATGCAGACCCAATGGGGCCACATCTTTGCTCCGCGGTCCCAAAAAAAAATAAAAAATAATAATACATGTCCTATTCTTGTCCGTTTTACGGACAAGGATAGGACAGTTCTATAGAGGGCAGGACGTTCTGTGCTGCAAAAAGCACGCCTGGACTGTATCTGAGTTTTGCAGTCCGCAAAAAAGGCAACAGCCGTCTGCATGAGCCCTAGGGCTGTATAACATAACGTACCCGTGAGTTGGATCCAGCACAATCGCCCTGGGCTCATCAAGGTCCTCTGATATTAGAATCTTGCGCATGGTTCCATTTAACCGCGTTACCTCAATCCGGTCAGTTCCAGTGTCCGTCCAGTACAAGTTCCGTGCCACCCAGTCTACAGCAATGCCATCAGGATGAGACACTTGAGAAACAATGATAAACTGACTGGATGAACCATCTATCTGCGCCCGGCGGATAGCCCGCACCTCGTCATCTGTCCAGTAAATATAGCTGTCAACCGGGTCATAATCTATGGCAATGGCGTGGCGAATATCATCTAATGGAAGAACGATGTCTGTGAAGTCAGGGGTGTCCAAAGATATTCTCCTAAGATCTGTCCGCCGGGCGAGAAGTAATAACTCTGTCGCACCTGCAGAAATTCAGAGGGAGAATCATTAATGCCACATCTCAATCCTCAGTAAATGTAAGGCCACATGAAATGGTTGCAAACCTCGCCAATGTGTGGTTTTACAGTAAACTGGCACGATTTTCAAATCAATCCTTAACCATGATCTAGCAATGTGAAAACTGCGACAATTTGCAGTAATACAACAGGTCAGCGCAGTTTGTGGAATCCTCTCTTAATACAGTACAAGCTAAGTAGATGAGATCTTTAAAATCTTGTGTACACACTTCGGAAAGTAACCGCACTGCACAGCATGTCAACTGTTTGTGCGGCATTTACTCTTTGCAAAGCACGAGATCCGGAGCAAATCCATCTCTAAATCCGCGACAAAATCCACAAGTAACACATGCAGATTTTGGTGCAGATTTAGTACGGTAACCAGTGAAAAATGCACGACAATCCGCGTGGAAAATCCACACAAACTACACTGCTGTGTGCATATATCCTATTCTGCGCAGCAAATTTCATCCAGCTTTCCCAAACTCCTGAATGGCAAAGCTGAATGCATAGACAAAATGCTGCAGTAATAGTGGCCATATTAACAGTCATGCAGATTTCCTAAAGAAATGATATTTTTTGGTAGACTTTGTGTGGGTGGGGGTGAAGAGGGTGGCCAAAAGCTCAAAATAACTTGAAGCAGCGGTCCCAACCTTTGGCTCTCCAGCTGTAGCAAAACTACAACTCCCATCAAGCCCTGAACATATCAATGTGATATTGAGGGCTTTGTTACCAATCAACTGTAATATTTTTACCGCCTTCTGTTCTGCTCTCCCAGGATTAATGGTCAGCTCAGAGTAAAATGTGTTTAGTCTAGTGACATTTTTCCTCAGCAAAGGCTCCACAGGATTTAGGTACCCCTCCTCCCACCCCCTTAACACAAACATGAGGCCCAAGCAGGAGAATTCCTCAATGTTGACTTAAGGGCAGGGACAACATTCCAGGCCCAGACAAAGGAGCCAGAGAGAAACTACGCCAAGAGGGGGCGCCAAGGCGCAGAGTCCCGACAGAACAGCAGAGTTTGGTGCTGGGAATACGGAAGGATCCTGGAGAACGCTTTTTACCAAAACCTATGACGCTGCCGCGCAGGAACCTGCTGCTCTTTATGTGCTGCTGACTAACAGCTCAAGCAGCTGCAGTTGCGTGACAGAAGCCAGACAAAAAGGCAGCCAGGAGCACCTGTGGAGTGATTGTTATCAGATGGCCTAACTAGTCACCGGCTCCTTACCCGAACGTTACCAGCGAGCACGGGGCACAAACCATTGGCCTGCGGCCAGGCTGCTCACTAAGTAAATGGTACAGTGATCCAAGTTTCCATTAATATTAGACGGAAAAAATAAAATAAAAAAAATGCATACACTAAAGGGGAAATACGTTAGTGGCAGCATCTCCATCCATTATACAGGCTGCCCATATACACTGGCAAAGAGGTGGTAAATGAAGGCCATGCCATAAGCAAATGACTGCAGGAGCCTGATGGACAGAAGCTCTGCACCATGCAGGACAGGCAGTGCACAGTACATCATGGCTACCCCATACTCCACAGCCATGCACGTTGTGATCAAGTTCTTGCCATTTCTGAACAGCAATATTTCTTATCCTAGGCTGATCTTGAGTTGTATTCTACTCCTGAGCTGTACTCACTATTCTTCTGGTGGAGTCACTGTGTACATACATTACCCTGTACTGATCCTGTATTATACTCTAGAGCTATTCTGCTGGTGGAGTCACTGTGTACATACATTACTTATCCTGTACTGATCCTGAGTTACATCCTGTATTATACTCCAGAGCTGCACTCACTATTCTGCTGGTGGAGTCACTGTGTACATACATTACCCTGTACTGATCCTGTATTATACTCCAGAGCTGCACTCACTATTCTGCTGGTGGAGTTACTGTGTACATACAATACTCATCCTGTACTGATCCTGAGTTACATCCAATATTATACTCCAGAGCTGCACTCACTATTCTGCTGGTGGAGTCACTGCGTACATACATTACCCTGTACTGATCCTGTATTATACTCCAGAGCTGCACTCACTATTCTGCTGGTGGAGTTACTGTGTACATACAATACTCATCCTGTACTGATCCTGAGTTACATCCTGTATTATACTCCAGAGCTGCACTCACTATTCTGCTGGTGGAGTCACTGCGTACATACATTACCCTGTACTGATCCTGTATTATACTCCAGAGCTGCACTCACTATTCTGCTGGTGGAGTTACTGTGTACATACAATACTCATCCTGTACTGATCCTGAGTTACATCCTGTATTATACTCCTATACCTATGTAAAACTGCTAACACCCTACATACAGGCAGTTTTTTTTACTTTTATTTCTCCCTAGTGAGAAACCAGCGGAGACTCACCCTGTAAACACGTCATGCCATCATCCTGGAGCCTCACTCCCGTCGGACAGGCGCACTGGTAAAATGGCTCCACTGGAGACATGAGGCACAGATGAGAACAGCCGCCATTGTTCCCAGCACATGGATTTGTAGCTGCCAGAGAAAGAAGAACAAAAATCGGTAAATGTGAAGATTACCTCTACTGCCTGAAATCCAACTTCCTACCCATTCACAAGGCTCAGGCTCCGGCTCTACTTCTCCCTCATGCCTTACACTGCAGCTCTGCTCCCAGGGTACTATGACCAGCGATACCATTTTAGCTGTATTCTCTCCAGAAGTCTAACAGTCTCAAATCCTCCTCAGGCTGCGGATCTGTCTCACCCCCCATGCTTTATACTCCAGATTTGCCAATTCGTACTGCTGAATAGCATTAGGAAACCATAGAAAACAAACCAACCACTACTGACCATTTGGTTGCCTCAAGTGGCTGAATGCATGGATATCCATGGGGGAGAAGATGTTGCTGTCCACTTCTCTGCGGTCTTCCCCGGTGTACTTGTTACACGCTAGAATTGACCGTGTATTCCAGTCCGTCCAGAATATTGTGTCCCCAAAGAGGGTGAGGGCGAAGGGATGTGGAAGTGATCCTTTCACCACCGTTTGTCTGGAAAAGAAAAAGAGACCCTCAAAGTCAGTGCATGTAAACCTCTATAGATTGCGCAAAAGTGAATTAAAAAAAAAAAAAGGAAGGACCACAGTCCCACATGGGACCCGCTATATACTGAGCACTAATCCATTTCAGGAAAGTGATGGTCTCTCTATTCTTAACTCCTGTTAATGCACTAAGCAACTGCATAGACAGCAATTCCCTACACTTCACCGACAGCTCCTTACCAGCAATATAGGGGCCCCTGCAGGTACCTGTAAATAACCCTGCTGCTCAGCATGGATTCATTTTATAATTGACACAGTTTGCATACAGCAACGATTTTGCGCATGTCTAAGAAAGCTCTGCTTCTCAGGAGCAATATTTGCCACTGCCGGGCCCTGGTGGTGGGGAGGGGGGCACTGCACGGAGATAATCGCCAGCCAGGGATTCCATGTCATGTACTCAGTCACAAGGATCTCTTTATGCAATCAGCCTGTGGAGGCAGCGAAAACAAAGGAGACTTTATGGAAAAAATAATGGAAAGTACAAATGCCGTCCGCTGCCATTTCCTGTGGAGGAGGGGGTGCGGGTCTAGGGAGATTATCACAAGAGTAATCAGACACAGGGAGCAATGAAAAACACATCCCCAGAGGTGAGCGGGCGGCTAAAGTAAACAGGTCGGTCCCGGACGCACAGTCCTCGCAGCTGGAACCGTTTGGTTCCTACAAATAAAACAAATTTAGGTTCAGCAACCCCCGGGAGGAACAAAGAGGGAGGTTGAAGACTAAACACGCAGGAGGAGCAGACCTTGTTAACTGCTGCCATGCTGGACGCGGTGTCCACCGTGCCGCAACCACTGCAACATTTGTCAAAATCTTGCAAAGAAAAAAAAATAAGTGGGTCCATTTCCTCTAGATCCCCCCCCCCAATGCTCATGGGTGCAGGTTTCTTTCTATTCTCACGTGGCAAGGGAAGTTTCTGTTTCTGCAAGCCACCCTAAGGCCCCATGGACATGTCCGGATCCACAAAATACGGGTGCGGTCCATGTTGCATCCACAGACCCATTGACCACATCCTATGATCGGTACTGTACTAACTCCTGAGGAGATGTGTGAGGCCCCATGCAAACGACTGCACAAATGGTGGAACTGCAAAATACGGATGTGGTCCTTGTGCAGTCTGCATTTTACTTTAGCAAATGGCATTGATCATATACACAAAGTGAATACAAGCCACTTACTAATGTATTGTGATTGCCCATATTGCTTCCTTTGCTGGCTGGATTCATTTTTCCCATCACATTACACACTGCTCGTATCCAGGGGTTACGACCAGCCTGCAAATCCAGCAGCGGGGGACGTGCTTGCACATTATAGGATTGCAGGGTGATCAAAGCCCAGAGACAACCCCGCTAATGGTTCCTCAGTCCTCATCCTGCAGACAAGTACAGGACAAGTCCTATCTTTCTGAGGAACGGACACGTGGACGCGGAAAGCGCATGGATCATCCGTGTGCTCTCCGAATCCATATGACCGTTCCTCAAAATGCAGACCACGGACCAAGTGAAAACAACAGGTCCACAAATAAAATGCAGACTGCACAAGGACCACATCCGTATTTTGCAGATCCGCGATTTGAAGAACGCATGACGGATATGGTCGTATGCATGGGGCCTGACCATCTCCTTAGGAGATTGCACTGATCATAGGACACAGTCATTACCTGGAAGTCATTAATATCCGCAGATAGGACGTGCTGGCCTCCAAGCAACGGTGGTGATAAGGACGTGGATATTAACTGGCGAGAACAATGCGGCACACTATGGCTTCCTGCAGAGAGCTGAAACGAGCAATGCAGGAAGGAAAGCGGCGTAGGACACTTTCACCGGTCAGATACATAATGCATTTATAACAGATAACGGGCACCAGACGTAAAGACTGCGCCAATTAATGGCTGCTTAGTTTGTCACGTGGCTCAGAGGAATTCATCTGTCACTTACACACCATGAGGAGGTAAATCATGGTAAACAGCAGGGGCATATGCCCCATGGTCATCACAAGGTACCCATCATTTACCTTCTACATCCAGGTGTGACAGACATCACTATCCACCACTTTACTTTAGAGACTCTTTATAAAGTATTTTCCCGAAAAAATTATTCTAAATGATGCTAGATCTCTGCTTGCAGCCAGTGAATGCCATCCTCCAGAGGACGAAAACCCGTCCTGACCCAATTCACCTCACAGATCTGCTACTTACAATGCATCAGCAGCACAAATCTCTGCCCTATCCTGATAGTTTGTTACAATGTATCAGTTTACCTCACAAAGGATTGTCTAAACTGGATACAACTGTAACAAACCCTCAGCTGTAAAAAAAAGACTTCAGGCCAGGGTAGGTTTTCAGCCTATGAACGCAAGCAAGAATGTTTCTGTTCTCTGACAGCAAGCAGAGATCATGGTAACTGGTTAGCTAATCTGCAAAAGAATACTAGAAAGTGGCAGAAGCTGACTCTCTCTCGGCCAGTGAGTGAACTCTCCATGTTGTGCGGCTATGACTGTCCTGCTCCGGGGACGGAGCGGCACGACATGCACAGAGACGGTCGCTGAGCCGTCAATGCTCCACATTGCGTTAGAAGGAAAACATTGACACCCACACAAGACAGCTGGAAAGCAGCCGTCGACACATTTGCTTTTGGTTAAGTCTTGGAAATCTCCTTTGGCTTTTATTTTCTTTAGCTGGTTAAGGAATTCATCGTGCCAAAGGAAAGTTCAAGAAAGCTGGCAGCACTTGACACGCTGAAGCTGGCGCGGCCTCCACAAATAAATCCAGCGAGCAAGAGCGGCAGCGTGGTACTAGTGACAGACCTTGTATAAGCTCCGCTGGCACCAAGCCGACAAATGTCACTACACATGGAGCTGGGCGCACAGACCTTATGCCTAGGAAGCCACTAAATGCAGTACACCAAAGACAATACAGTGCGATCCCGATTATCCAACCATCATAGAAAACGCATGTCACCCACAAACAGCTGTCTGCAGATGAGTCGCTGGCTTATTTATTATCCGAGTCATGTCTCAAGGCCTAGTTAAAGGGTCAAACACTGACTTATAGAATAGCTGCCTTACATCTGGTGGCATTAGAGGCAGAGCTTGTTAAGAGCTCATTTGCATCCCTTTCTTCACCGACTTAGGCCTCTTTCACACGGGCGTGTGCGCCCCGTGGTCGTGCTGCGGCCCGCAAAATGCGGGCCGCAATGCACGAGCACAGTCCATGGGGCAGCCGCAGCGGATCGCGGACCCATTCACTTGAATGGGTCCGCGATCTGGTCGTTCCGCAAAAAGATAGAACATGTCCTATCTTTTTGCAGAACGGAAGTACGGGACGAAACCCCCACGGAAGCACTCCGTAGGGTTCCGTTCCGCACCATTCCGCATCTCCGGACCCATTGAAGTGAATGGGTCCACATCCGTGATGCGGAATGCCCACGGAACAGCGCGTGTATATCGGATCCGCAAATGCGGTCCGCAATACGGCAACGGGACGCACACGCCCGTGTGAAAGAGGCCTTACTGAAACTTTGCGTTTTCATCCCTCATTATTTTCAAGAACCCATTTTACTGTCAGTGAGTGGAACCTCAATGCCAACATTGAAAATGGACAAGGTAACGAAAGGTTTCTAGCATCCTGTAGCTTGTTGCAATGTATCAGCCCCATAGGGCTGATGCTGTGCGACAGTACTCCCTACACTGATACACTGTGACAAACCCTCAGGTATACAAGCAGGCCTAAGCCTCAGAAAATACATGTGAATGATTCCTTCCACTGGCAATTGTGAGGAACAGAAACAAAGTGCATTAAGAAGTTGCAGAACTTTTCAGTACGCAGCAAATTTCCGGTTATCTGGAATCCAAAAATGCCAAAACTATAACAATCCAAGAAAAGAACGGCAGGGTTGACCCAGATCATGTCCCCACAGGGGGCTGTCTTCTCCAGTGGCTCCAATGAATGCCCCAGTTACAGTGGAATTAAAGCGGTTGTCAGAGATAGCTAAAAATCTTAGACAACCCCTACCACAGCTGTATATGGCACATGACTGCTGCAGCCAATCGCTGTCTCAGTGGCCCACAGCCATCACAGTAGTCTGATGTGTACGGTGACGTACCTGGATTTGGCACCTCGCTGCTGCAGCCAATCACTGTCCTCAGGTATAGACCACTGAGGACAGTGACTGGCTGCAGCAGTCACGTGCTGTATTCAGGCTGACACCACTATGCAGCAGGAGTGCCAAAAGCATTTTTTTTTTTTTTTTTTTTTTTTTTTTAAAGGACACTGTAGCAGTTGCCTGAGATTTTTAATTAACTTGGACAGTCCCTGTAAAAATATTAGGGGGGAAAAAAGACAAGTGTGAATGTCCCCAGAGGTTTTCCATGAAATCATGGTGTATGTAACATAATACAGAAGATGATAATAATAAAAAAAAACAAAAAAAAAAAAAACAACAACAACACAACAAAACACAACACAACAACATGCATGTTATCAAAAATGACCAAAAGCAAATCGAGAAGCCAAACAAAAATGTACATTTTCAAATTTAAAGGAGCTGTCTGAGATTTTGAAACTGATGACCCATCATTAGAATAGGTTAATATCTGATCGGTGGGGTCTGACTACCAGCAGCCCTGCCGATCAGCTTTTTTTGAAGAGGCAGTGGCGCTCCACTGCTTTTTTGCTTTATTTTTTGTACATCTCATCCCTAAAACAAAAAAAATAAATAATAAAAATACAAAAAAGATTAAAAACAGCCCTATGCGGCCAGCTGTTAAACAAACACATATGCAAAAGGACAAGAAAAAAAAAAGAAAAAAAGCGCCTGGTCATTTATGACTCAAACACTGGTTGTAAAGCAGACTCCTCCATCGGCACGCGAGATGCTCCTTAAGGAACGCTGCTGGGATCGCACCCTGCCTAGATGGTTAAATGAAATGTCCCGACAGGAAGAGGGAAACAAAAGCTCCTGCAGCCGATCTGAGGACCCGTTCCTAATATCCTGCAGCTGTGTAAACACCGGCCGGCAGCTACACACCATTTACCCTGCTGGACTTCTCACCCAACTTTACAGCGAGCTCCCATCCATCAGGGAGGAGGCTGCGGAGAAGAGACTGCGCAAAGCAGGCGCCTTCTACACAGTGCAGGTAACTCTGCTGCCCCTCACAGACAGGGGTTGGTATAGGCACTCACCTGAAGGAGCCATCCAGATTGGACTTGTGGATGAAGCTCAATTTGGCGTCTGCCCAGTAAAGCTTCTGATCTTCGTAATCCAACGTCAGCCCGTTTGGCCAATATATGTCTGTGTCTATAATGACGGCCCGCAGAGAGCCGTCCATCCCGGCGCGCTCAATCTTTGGCACTTCGCCCCAGTCCGTCCAGTACATGTAACTGAAAGAAAGAAACAGACATGATGGTAAGCGCTGTGTACCTCCGATAACCCATCACCTGGAGGGCAGCTCATCGTTCCATGTGGCCATCTGCGCTGGAGAAGAGCTGCTGTTCAGGACACTGGAAAAGCTGGGTCACAACCCATGCGAGAGCTGCAACAGTCACATACTGGTAGGTGTCATCCAGCTTTTCTAGTGTACCCATGCACAAGAGAGACCAGGACACTGGGAGAACTACAATGGTGGCCACATTCCCTATCAGAAATTTTCTTCTCATACCTCAAGGCTGAAAATCCATCTTTACCTATCTCTCACAGCTGAGGGTTTGTAACTATTGCATCCAGGCTAGCCAACTCAGAGATACATATAGAGCAGGTAATCTGTATCACGCTACAATTGTCAGAACTGAGCACAACTGTAACAAATCCTCAGCTTTGAGAAGGATTAGGTCTCCATGCGCTTTTAGACTTTGGATGTAAACAAAAATGTTCTCTTTAACAGTCAGCAAGCAGAGATTTTGAATTTGAACAAAACCTGAAATAGAATATTGAAGAAAAAAAAAAAAAAGTGTAGAACATCTATGAGAGGAATAAGTTATATAAGTGATATTATAAGGTCTGGGGCAGTTTGCATTCACAAGGACAGGGTAAGGGTTAACAACGCAGCAGCCATGTACCCCGCTGCACACGGATCGAAGCATGTCTCAGGTATGAGGATTACAGACAATTCACCTTTGTACTTGACAAAGTTCGGCGGTGGGAAGACAAGTTGGAACAGACAATCGTGCCACCTCCAATTAGTAAGTCATTATATGAAATCATTGCGCTTGTACTGCAAACCGCAAAATTTGTCCTCTGAAGTAAAGCGCGACGAACGACCCCCACCACCGAACACACACACACACAAACACCAACGGGGGTGCAAGCTGTATGTAAAATGACTAGGAATCAGGAGAATAGGCGATCAAGCCAGGCAGCAAGGATTCCCTGTAGTCATTAACACCACTGATCGCTCCTATGCCCCTATAACATTTGCACACCCAATATCGCATCTGTTAAAACTGCCCCAGGGACTGTCGCAAGGGCATATATACCCCAGAGTGGCTACACATGTGGCTGTTAAGAGTCCCCATGCAGAGGAGGAGTCCAAACTGATTACTATGAATTATGAGAATGGGTGCTTGTGCTGGGCAGAAAGGATTCCCTGTGGTCATTACCACCACTGATCTATCTTTTGCAGCTATAGGATTTTCACACCCAAAATCAGGGCAGTGGAGTCGGACTCTAAGCTAGTTTTGGGTGGAGTTGGGAGAAATGTACTGACTACAACTCCAGCTTAAAAAATTATTATCCATTATTAATATTGTGTAATTAATTTAACCTTTCTATAAATTTAGAAAATGTTAATAAAAAATAAATGTTATGTTTTATTCAAGGCTATTATATATTAAAATCAGTGATAAGCAGGGTGTTCTAGTGGTGCTGGAGAATCAGTCCTCACCCCTCCCATGTTCTGTCCTGCCCCTATAATACAGACAATGGTAAGCAGGATGTTCTAGTGGTGCTAGAGAATCAGTCCTCACCCCCTCCCATGTTCTGTCCTGCCCCTATAATACAGACAATGATAAGCAGGGTGTTCTAGTGGTGCTGGAGAATCAGTCCTCACCCCCTCCCATGTTCTGTCCTGCCCCTATAATACAGACAATGATAAGCAGGGTGCTCTAGTGGTGCTGGAGAATCAGTCCTCACCCCCTCCCATGTTCTGTCCTGCCCCTATAATACAGACAATGGTAAGCAGGGTGCTCTAGTGGTGCTAGAGAATCAGTCCTCACCCCCTCCCATGTTCTGTCCTGCCCCTATAATACAGACAATGATAAGCAGGGTGTTCTAGTGGTGCTAGAGAATCAGTCCTCACCCCTCCCATGTTCTGTCCTGCCCCTATAATACAGACAATGATAAGCAGGGTGTTCTAGTGGTGCTAGAGAATCAGTCCTCACCCCTCCCATGTTCTGTCCTGCCCCTATAATACAGACAATGATAAGCAGGGTGCTCTAGTGGTGCTAGAGAATCAGTCCTCACCCCCTCCCATGTTCTGTCCTGCCCCTATAATACAGACAATGATAAGCAGGGTGTTCTAGTGGTGCTGGAGAATCAGTCCTCACCCCCTCCCATGTTCTGTCCTGCCCCTATAATACAGACAATGATAAGCAGGGTGCTCTAGTGGTGCTGGAGAATCAGTCCTCACCCCCTCCCATGTTCTGTCCTGCCCCTATAATACAGACAATGGTAAGCAGGGTGCTCTAGTGGTGCTAGAGAATCAGTCCTCACCCCCTCCCATGTTCTGTCCTGCCCCTATAATACAGACAATGATAAGCAGGGTGTTCTAGTGGTGCTAGAGAATCAGTCCTCACCCCTCCCATGTTCTGTCCTGCCCCTATAATACAGACAATGATAAGCAGGGTGTTCTAGTGGTGCTAGAGAATCAGTCCTCACCCCTCCCATGTTCTGTCCTGCCCCTATAATACAGACAATGATAAGCAGGGTGCTCTAGTGGTGCTAGAGAATCAGTCCTCACCCCCTCTCATGTTCTGTCCTGCCCCTATAATACAGACAATGATAAGCAGGGTGCTCTAGTGGTGCTAGAGAATCAGTCCTCACCCCCTCCCATGTTCTGTCCTGCCCCTATAATACAGACAATGATAAGCAGGGTGCTCTAGTGGTGCTGGAGAATCAGTCCTCACCCCTCCCATGTTCTGTCCTGCCCCTATAATACAGACAATGATAAGCAGGGTGCTCTAGTGGTGCTAGAGAATCAGTCCTCACCCCTCCCATGTTCTGTCCTGCCCCTATAATACAGACAATGATAAGCAGGGTGCTCTAGTGGTGCTAGAGAATCAGTCCTCACCCCCTCCCATGTTCTGTCCTGCCCCTATAATACAGACAATGATAAGCAGGATGCTCTAGTGGTGCTAGAGAATCAGTCCTCACCCCCTCTCATGTTCTGTCCTGCCCCTATAATACAGACAATGATAAGCAGGGTGCTCTAGTGGTGCTGGAGAATCAGTCCTCACCCCTCCCATGTTCTGTCCTGCCCCTATAATACAGACAATGATAAGCAGGGTGCTCTAGTGGTGCTAGAGAATCAGTCCTCACCCCTCCCATGTTCTGTCCTGCCCCTATAATACAGACAATGATAAGCAGGGTGCTCTAGTGGTGCTAGAGAATCAGTCCTCACCCCCTCCCATGTTCTGTCCTGCCCCTATAATACAGACAATGATAAGCAGGATGGACTAGTGGTGCTAGAGAATCAGTCCTCACCACCTCCGGTTCTGTCCTGTCCGGGGTGAGCTAATCGCGTTTCGGTTCCAAGATCCAAAGTCGGCCTGTCTCCGTACAGCATTAAAATGTATTCGCTGTGCAGAGGCAAAAGTCACGAGGCTTCGGTGAATAACTTTGGCCTTCGATGCTACAACTTTAAAAACAGGAATCCAAAGTCTGCCAAGGTCGGGAGATGCTAGGGAGGCTCGTCCTCATCACCACCTGCCATTGGCTGCACCCCTCCCAAGACACCGGATGCTTTCAACTACACAGAAGCAGTGGCGGACGTGTGGGGACCAGGAGCGACGCGGATGCCGGGGAGCATTTCAGGGGTCGGATAACCCCTTTGACAGGTCTCTGCACAGCATTAAAACGGAGTTAGAGATAATCAGTCCTCACCTCTCCCGTGTTCTCCCTCATCACTTATACTAGGCATCTTCATGCTGTTCCAGGTCACAAAACTGCACATGCTCAGTAGAGACGACCAGAGGAGGAAGTTCTGTACTGGGCATGCCTGCAAGTCATCTTAGAACTTCTAGACAGAACAGGAAGACAGCATTAAAAGGTGTTGTCAGGCATAAGCAACTTTTCACAGGTGCCCACAGCCTGTCTCCGCTATGGAAAGATTCATACTTACCTACTCTCCACCAGTCCTGTGCGACGGCTCTCATGTGTCTATTGTCCGGTCCGCGCCATCCTCACTTCCACCCTGGCACATACATGAATATTTGCTCCACTGCAGCCAATGACTGGCTTTACTGGTGATGAGTCTCTTGAGGACATGTCACTGCTGAATCCAGTCATTGGCCGCAGTGGAGCAGATGATCATGTCCATGATGGGGAGGAAGTAAACAGGCCGCAGCTGGCACACATAGCAGAGCAGGCTGCGGACACCTAGGAATTAAACGTTATCTCATCTGTTCCCGGACAACCTGTGGGGGCAAAGACCCCTTACTCCAATTTATGCCGAGTTCCAAATCATCATTGCCCATAGATTTAGTAATGGGTACCCATCTGGAGTATTGATTGACCGACACTCAGTGATCAAACAAGTCTGTTTATTCAAGGCAAAATGTGCATAATCTTATACTGTTTTTTTTTTTTTTTTTTTGGGGGGGGGGGGGGGAGAAGAGAGAGAAGAAAACCACCCACGTCTTAAATATTAAACAACCACAATTGCAGAGATCAGCTTAAGTTCAAAAAAGGAACCTAGTTTCCTGGAAAATTATGTGTTAAATCATTATGCATATAAGAAACAGGAACCTGCAAAATATACACAGCAGTACTAGGAAATCACAGTATCAGGCACAATACTGCGCACAAAACAGGGACAGGAATGTACAAACTGCCCTGGAGACAAAGATATCAAAGAACCTGATGAAAAGAGGCTTACCCAGACCAGGATGGCGTTACCCCGACGTGCGTTTCGGCGTGCCTTCGTCAGGGGATAACGCCATCACTGTGGATCATGAAATTATAAAGCCCTTCCCACCAATGAGGTTGCATTCCCACTTTGAGTAAATAATTTTCAATCACCTGGATGTACAGCGGCAAAACACAGTGAGCGGTCCTCCCCCCAGCCGGCGTCACATCGATACACCCCCAACCACGTGACAAAGTCACGTGATACAGCGGGCCGCCGTAGAGACGTGCCGCGCGTGCGCAGTATTTTGCCTGATACTGTGATTTCCTAGTACTGCTGTGTCTATCTTGC
The DNA here is from genome assembly GCF_905171765.1 of Bufo bufo. Taxonomy (NCBI): domain Eukaryota; kingdom Metazoa; phylum Chordata; class Amphibia; order Anura; family Bufonidae; genus Bufo; species Bufo bufo. The sequence continues at coordinate 234,705,747 of NC_053389.1, read as the reverse complement.
AGGTTCCGGTTTCTTATATGCATAATGATGTAACATATTAGACTTATCCTTTACATATGTGTGACAATAAGTCCTTATACTATAATACGTACATGTAGCCTTGTGTCCCTATTAGGATGGTGTTCTTCTCTGCTACCTTCTTTTTAAAGTGACAACGTCTTTTATATATGTACTATTGTGATTTCAATGAAATATATTTTTTGCACTGATACTCAGTGAGCTCCATTTTTTGTAGGTTTTGTAAATATGGTGTAAGTAGCCTCATTACTCACATGATGGTAAGAAAAAAATCCCAAGTCTTATTACTGAATGACTGCCCATTTATGAAGGAGTGTGAGCGTGATAAAATGCAGGAGTGGGAATCAGGACTTTGGACTCCACAGCCCTGCCCTGAAATATAACTTCCTCAGGGACTGGCACAAGGGCACACATGTAGCCGTCGTGGGGCCTCCTTTTCTTAAATTAACCCGTATCCTGATAAGTGGTCTGAAACTCCCCCTACACAACAGTCCTCAGGTCCAATGTCACCGCTACCCTCCAAGGAAGGTCCAGTGGCCTAGGCTGGCACCAAGGTCTTCTAGCCTCCATGGGAAACCTGATCACACACTGATCCATACCATGCATGTCTACAAGCCGCATGGTCATCCTGCTTTCCCGGTGTACTGCATGGTCACCTCTACGAGTGGCTGAAGCCGAGGTAAGGAATGTCAGCTCTGCTCAGCCGAGCCTCCTACCTCAGCACATGCTCCATTTCACTCTCTGTATTTTTGCAACTCAAGTTCAAAAGCATTCCAGGCCGAGACCTGCCCATCCCAGCGCCTCCACCGAGCCGAGTGTAAACAGGGCAGCCCTGCTAATGGCCTTTGTTACAGGGATCTCTGAATGCAGAGGTGATCGTAGGAAGAAAAAAACAAAAAAAAACACGGCTCAATGGCGAATTAACCACAACGTCCTTTATCAATGAAATGCATTACAATACCAGAGGCCAACCAAGCCTTTACATAAAACTGCACTTTTTCCACAGCCGTTACTGGATATTAATGTGACTGAGGTGTGTATACACCCCAGTAAACGCTATATTGAAATCATTACAACCATATACCTGTTGCAGGTTCCCCACTTTCAGTCTTGCAAAAACCCAGCTGACGGGTATGACTCCCAACATCTGCCGAGTCCTCCAGACTGTCAGGACCATGAAACAATTGGCAAGAACATGTAAAAAAATCACAACCAACACACGACAACAATCCTGACAAAATGTGGTCACACCTAGAATCACAATGATATCACAGCCCAGACATGGCGTCCTATACCAAACCAGGGCTACTTCTAATAAGCGATGTTCATTATTCTTGTACATAGGAGGCAGTATTATAGTAGTTATATATAGGGGCAGTATTATAGTAGTTAGATTCTTGTACATAGGATGCAGTATTATAGTAGTTATATTCTTGTACATAGGAGGCAGTATTATAGTAGTTATATTCTTGTACATAGGAGGCAGTATTATAGTAGTTATATTCTTGTACATAGGAGGTAGTATTATAGTAGTTATATTCCTGTACATAGGAGGCAGTATTATAGTAGTTATATTCCTGTACATAGGAGGCAGTATTATAGTAGTTATATTCTTGTACATAGGAGGTAGTATTATAGTAGTTATATTCTTGTACATAGGAGGTAGTATTATAGTAGTTATATTCTTGTACATAGGAGGCAGTATTATAGTAGTTATATTCTTGTACAAAGGAGGCAGTATTATAGTAGTTATATTCTTGTACAAAGGAGGCAGTATTATAGTAGTTATATTCTTGTACATAGGAGGCAGTAATATAGTACTTATATTCTTGTACATAGGAGGCAGTATTATAGTAGTTATATTCTTGTACATAGGAGGCAGTATTATAGTAGTTATATTCTTGTACATAGGAGGCAGTATTATAGTAGTTATATTCGTGTACATAGGAGGCAGTAATATAGTAGTTATATTCTTGTACATAGGAGGCAGTATTATAGTAGTTATATTCTTGTACATAGGAGGCAGTATTATAGTAGTTATATTCTTGTACATAGGAGGCAGTATTATAGTAGTTATATTCTTGTACATAGGAGGCAGTATTATAGTAGTTATATTCTTGTACATAGGAGGCAGTATTATAGTAGTTATATTCGTGTACATAGGAGGCAGTAATATAGTAGTTATATTCTTGTACATAGGAGGCAGTATGATAATAGTTATATTCTTGTAAGGCCTCTTTCACACTATCGTTTTTTTTTCCGTTTTGCGGAACTATTCATTTCAATGGGTCCGCAAAATAAAAAGGAATGTACTCCGTATGCATTCCGTTTCCGTGTTTCCGTTCAAAGATCGAGCATGTCCTATATTTGGCCGCAAATCACGTTCCGTGGCTCCATTAAAGTCAATGGGTCCACAAAAAAAAAATGAATGCATACGGAAATGCAGTTGGAACCAACTATTGAAAATGTTATGCCCAGCCCAAAATGTTCTATGTAATTACTGTATACTGATTTGTGACGACTCATACTGATCTATACTGATTTGTGACGACACACAAATCTACCTCTCTGGTCCAGACATCACCACCTTACTATCAAGAATCCCACAATGTCTATCTTCTATATCATCCTTCTTCGCCTTTCGCTTTCTAAAACTTAACATGGATAAAAACAGAATTCATCATCTTTCCCCATCTTGCTCAACCCCCTCAGCAGACCTATCTATCACGATCAATGGCTGCACACTATCCCCGGTCAACCAAGTCCGCTGCCTTGGAGTGACCTTGGATTCCGCCCTTTCCTTCCGACCACACATCCAAGCCCTTTCCACCACCTGCCGCCTCCAACTCAAAAACATCTCCCGCATCAGCGATTTCCTTAACTTTGAATCTGCAAAAATGCTTGTACATGCCCTCATCATCTCCCGCCTAGACTACTGCAACACTCTCCTCTGTGGCCTTCCATCTAGCACTCTCGCACCCCTCCAATCTATCCTCAATTCTGCTGCCCGACTAATCCACCTCTCACCCCATTACTCCTCTGCCTCTCCCCTCTGCCAATCCCTTCACTGGCTCCCCATTGCCCAGCGAATTCACTTCAAAGTACTAACAAATACATACAAGGCCGTCCATAACCTGTCCCCTCCCTACATCTCGGAGATACTTTCCCGATACATTCCCACACGCACTCTCCGATCCTCTTATCACCTCCTCCCACAATTGCCTCGAAGATTTCTCCCGTGCATCCCCCACACTCTGGAACTCGCTTGCCCAACATATCAGACTCTTACCGACAGTGGAATCCTTCAGGCTGGGTTCACACCTGAGCGTTTTACAGCACGTTCCTACGCGCTGTAAAACGCTCAACAGGCAAGAACCAATGCTTCCCTATGGGCATGGTTCTCACCTGAGCGTTTTACAGCACGTACGAACGCGCTGTAAAACGCCCTACGCCCCAAGAAGTACAGGAGCTTCTTTGGGGCGTAGTGTCGCGCGTTCCCGTACATAGACTTCCGGGAACGCTCGACAATGGGCGTTCGCTTTACTTCCGGAGCAGTGTATGTGACGCCCGGAGAATGGCGCATACAGATCGCTCAGGTCTGAACCCAGCGTTAAGAGAAACCTGAAAACCCACCTCTTCAGACAAGCCTACAACCGGTGACCCTGCTGCCTCTATACTGCCATGACTAGCTTCACCCGCACCTACTGTGTCCTTCTCCCATACCATGTAGATTGTAAGCCCTCACAGGCAGGGCCCTCTCTACTTCTGTACAAGTTTGTAACTCGTCTTGTTCATGCTTCGTGCAATTGTCTGTATGTATGTATGTATGTATGTATGTATGCCCCTTATCATATGTACAGAACTATGGAATGAATGGCGCTTTAATAATAAATAATAAAATAATACTGTATATGCCATACAGAAAAACGGAACGGAAACAAAAAAATGGAACAACGGATTCGTGAAAAACGGACCGCAAAACACTGAAATAGCCATACGGTAGTGTGAAAGAGGCATAATAGGGGCAGTATTATAGTAATTATATTCTTGTACCTAGGAGGCAGTATTATAGTAGTTATATTATTGTACATAGGAGGCAGTATTAGGCCTCTTTCACACGGGCGTTGCGGGAAAATGTGCGGGTGCGTTGCGGGAACACCCGCGATTTTTCCGCGCGAGTGCAAAACATTGTAATGCGTTTTGCACTCGCGTGAGAAAAATCACGCATGTTTGGTACCGAAACCCGAACTTCTTCACAGAAGTTCGGGCTTGGGATCGGTGTTCTGTAGATTGTATTATTTTCCCTTATAACATGGTTATAAGGGAAAATAATAGCATTCTGAATACAGAATGCATAGTAAAACAGCGCTGGAGGGGTTAAAAAATAAAATAAAAAAATTAACTCACCTTCTCCTCTTGTTCGCGTAGTTCCCGGTCTTTACTTCTTTAATGATGAGTTGTGGGCTAAAGGACCTTTGGTGACGTCAGATCACATGCTCCAATCACATGGTCCATCACCGTGGTGATGTACCATGTGATTGGAGCATGTGATCTGACTTCACCAAAGGTCCTTTAGCCCACAACTCATCATTAAAGAAGTAAAGACCGGGAACTACGCGAACAAGAGGAGAAGGTGAGTTAATTTTTTTATTTTATTTTTTAACCCCTCCAGCGCTGTTTTACTATGCATTCTGTATTCAGAATGCTATTATTTTCCCTTATGACCATGTTATAAGGGAAAATAATACAATGAATAGACCGTCACCTAGCAACCATGCGTGAAAATCGCACCGCATCCGCACTTGCTTGCGGATGCTTGCGATTTTCACGCAACCCCATTCACTTCTATGGCGCCTGCGTTGCGTGAAAAACGCAGAATATAGAGCATGCTGTGATTTTCACGCAAAGCATAAGTGATGCGTGAAAATCACCGCTCATCTGAACAGCCCCATAGAAATGAATGGGTCGGTATTCAGTGCGGATGCAATGCGTTCACCTTACGCATCGCATCTGCGCGGAATACTCGCCCGTGTGAAAGGGGCCTTATAGTAGTTATATTCTTGTACCTAGGAGGCAGTATTATAGTAGTTATATTCTTGTACCTAGGAGGCAGTATTATAGTAGTTATATTCTTGTACCTAGGAGGCAGTATTATAGTAGTTATATTCTAGTACCTAGGAGGCAGTATTATAGTAGTTATATTCTTGTACCTAGGAGGCAGTATTATAGTAGTTATATTCTTGTACCTAGGAGGCAGTATTATAGTAGTTATATTCTTGTACATAGCAGGCAGTATTATAGTAGTTATATTCTTGTACCTAGGAGGCAGTATTATAGTAGTTATATTCTTGTACATAGCAGGCAGTATTATAGTAGTTATATTCTTGTACCTAGGAGGCAGTATTATAGTAGCTATATTTTGGTACATTGGGGGCAATATAATAGTTATACTGTAGCGCACAGAAGAAATCTTCGTCTGGATGATATTTATCCTGGGGATGTATAACAGGAACAATCACAGCGGTGGGCATGTTAAGACTCCATTCACACGTCCGCAAATGGGTCCGCAATTTAGGCGGAACGGGTGCGGACCCATTCGTTTTCTATGGGGACGAATGGATGCGGACAGCACACAGTGTGCTGTCAGCATCCGCATTTGCAGAGCACGGCCCCGATCTTCAGGTCCGCAAAAGATAGAACATGTCCTATTCTTGTCCGCAGCTTGCACGCAACACACCACGGATGTGTGAATGGAGCCTAATAGTGTGGAGCTGCCCTTCATAATGCTGCCATCAAATGATATTACAGCAGCTCATCCCAACACACTGAAGATTGAATAGCCCCATGTATTTATAGCATGGATTTGTAAACTCATACCAGGTGCCAGCAGTCTTTGTTAGTTTTAATTAAAACATGCCCCATTACAACCACATTTTAGAAGCACTTTACAGCTCGGAGGCTTCCCAGGGTCTGTGGAGGAGATTCTCATTGACTTGCATGGGCTGGAGGGAGGATGGGGGAGGGGGATGATGCAGTCAGTGAGACCACATGCAAGCAGCTGTGAGCTCAGACACGGATCCTCATCGTTTCCCCCATATGCAGGCTTCTAATCATTCCACTGCTGTAATTAGGGCAACCATGGGACTTCTTCATAATTCCCTCCAAACTTCCATACATAAGCTCCGCAGAGGAATAAAAATTAAAAAAAAGGAATCCCATGGAAGAAGACGGGGGAAGTGCAGAGATCTAGTCCCTTGGCTCCTACCTACCCGAAGCTACTTATGCAGTTCATTAGCTCCCTGCTGAGCTCCCAGCAAGAACCCGGAGCAATCAGCATAAATGGAGCTGTCCCCTGGTACAGATCAGGAGGAACTCCGGGGAGAGCGCAGTCAATGGGAAGGGTCAGCGAGATTTCCCCCTATACCACAGGAACATACACAGATAGTTCCCATGACATGAACACCATATGGTGGGGAGGTATGGCACCTCTGCATTATATGACTGAAACACACTGCCCACATACAGCGCCACGGACATGACGAAGAATGACGCCTACATGATCCGTAAGGACGTCTTCACACCCTGCGAAAAAAAGAAAATCTGACAGAAACTTTGCAGGCGCAGTTTTTTAAAGTGCAGATTAGGATGCATGTGTGAATTTTGATGCAGACCCTCATTAACCATTTTTTTTTTTTCATTTTTTACTCCCAGCCCTTCCAAAGCCATAACTTTTTATTTTTTCATTCACATAGCCGTATGAGGGTTTGTTTTTTTGGGCTCAAAAAGATGTACTTTCTAATGGCACCATTTACGGTTGCATACAATGTAGTGAGAAGAGGGAAAAAAAATCCAAATGGGGTGGAATTCTAAAAAAAAAAAAACACCATTCCGTCAGTTTTAGGCCTCATGCACACCACCGTCTTTCGGGTCCGCACCCGAGCCGCAGTTTTTGCGGCTCGGGTGCGGACCCATTCACTTTAATGGGGCCGCAAAAGATGCGGACAGCACTCCGTGTGCAGTCCGCATCCGTTGCTATATTTTTTTTGCGGGGCTATGGGACGGAGCATGTCCTATTCTTGTCCGTTTTGCGGACAAGAATAGGCATTTCTACAATGGGCCGCCCGTTCCGCAAATTGCGGAAGACACACAGGCAATAAACGGCACGGTCTTGTGCATGTAGCCTTATGGGGTGTTTATGTTATTTTTTTTACACCTTCTCCTATGTGGTAAAACCGACCTGTTACTTTTATTGTCCGGGTCATTACAATTACAACGATGGCACATATGTATAGATTTACTGGGAAAAAAAAAAAAAACTAAGAACCTAGGAAAGAATGTTTTCCTTTGCATCCCCATAACTGTAGGAGGGCTCATTATTTAGCGGGACGATCTGTACTTTTCCCTGACACCATTCTGGGGGTGTGTCTTTATCACTTTTTATTCAATGTTTTTGTTGAAGATTAAATGGCCAAAAAATTGTGAATTGGCCATATTGACTTTTTTTCCCCCCCAGTTTCGTCATTTGCCGCATGGTATAAATATTTTTATATTAAAGGGGTTTTGCACTTTGTTTAAACTGATGATCTATCCTCTGGATAGATCATCAGCATCTGATCGGCAGGGGTCCGACACCCGGGACCCCTGCCAATCAGCTGTTTGAGAAGGCCGCGGTGCTCCAGCCTTCTCGCTGTTTACCGCAGGCCCAGTGACGTCACGACTAGTATCAATGGCCTGGGCGGAGCCAAGTTCTGTTCAATTGAATGGAGCTTAGCCCCGCCCAGGCCAGTTGATACAAGTCGTGACCTCACTGGGCCAGCGGTAAACAGTGAGAAGGCCGCGGCGCTGCTGCCTTCTCAAACAGCTGATCGCGGTGGTCCCGGTTGTCAGACCCCCGCCAATCAGATGCTGATGATCTATCCAGAGGATAGATCATCAGTTAAAACAAAGTGCACAACCCCTTTAATACTACAGATGTTTTCACACAAGACGATGCCCATGATGTTAATTTTTTTTATTATTTTTGTATTTTTATTTTGGGTAAAGGAGGATGATTTGAATTTTTTTATTTTTAAAAATAGGAACTAGTGTGCGGCAGCCCGGTAACACTCCTGAGTACACTACATCCGGTTACCCCAATCGTCGCCAGGGGGACCCAGTAAATGGCCAGAAGCGAGCGCTCCTGGTCTTTAACTTCTCAGATGCCGTGGTCACATTTGAAAATGGCATCTGAGGTGTTAAATGTACGCGATCAACGTCATCATCGATAGCATACATTAGTCCTGAGTGGCTACTGCTCAACTAAATTTATGTTGGCCTGACTCAGTAAATCTTGTAATTTATTAATTTACACCTCTGCTCTTTTTAGGCTTAGGAGTCATGTGGGCGGTGCCACCCAGTGATTGACAGCCTCCTCTTTATGGTTAGTCAGCGTTAGCTGTCAATCACTGAAAAGACTGCCTATCTGCTCAGCTTCTCCTGCTCTATAGCAGATTGCACGGCATTTCATGGTAACAGGTTCCCTTTGAGATGAATGGAGACATTCCACAGAGGAGCACAGGGCAGGGATTGACACTTTTCATTCCCACAGGATAACATGGGGGTTGGGGGGCAGGCATCAGGCCCCCCCCTATGGTGGATCCTCTTAAAGCAGTGTCACCAGCTATCACAGTAAACCATTAGCCGCCAAAAGACGCTAAAAAGCAAAATATGGGAAGGAGAAGCAGCAGACAAAGCGACTTATAACCACCATCTTCCCCGGAGGCCTTTGGAGGAGGGGAGGACCCAATTAATTTGTCAGCCACTGACGAGGCTTGGAGGCTCTGGCATATGCTCGGCATCTGATTGCCTGCTGCTGTGATCACATGGCCCTGCATCAAAGGAAACAATCAGCAATTCAGCAAGCAAATAGAAAGCAGACCTCCGGGATCGGACGCCAAGAAGCTCTACCAAATGTAACACGAAGTAAACGCTGCACTAGAAGATGACCATAGACCAAGTGATGCACCCCTGACAATCACCAGTCTGTGCCTGAGGCATCCTGCCCTGTTCAGGTAAAGGTGCCCACACACCTTCAGCAGCTGTGGGCCAAAAGCTCTCTCTCCCGACTCCCCCGCTCAGATGAGCGTGTACATGTTGTCAATGGGGAAAAAGGGAAAGCGGTTGTCAGACACCTTATCGCCTGGAAGAACAAATGCATTGGGGAAAAACCCAAATCCCTGATCCTTCTCTTCCCCTGACGTTATCTGTCAGATTGGTTTTCAAATTGACTGTGCCACATTTTTAAGTTACTTGCCCGTCTCCGGCGCTCCCATAGACAATGAATAAAGCGGCAGTGCACATGCATGACCTGCTGCAGAAAGAGAGAACTGGACCCCCCTTCCATGATTGGTGGGGGTCCCAGAGGTCAGACCCCCAGTGATCAGCTAGTTATCACTCGTCCACAGAATAGAGAAATCTCAGTTCCATAGAAGTGGACCGACACATTCAGAGGGTGGACTCGGGGACTTCTCGCTCTCAGGGTCACAGGTGGTCCCCATCAGGGGCGCTGTGCAGTGGTAGGCCTGTCCACCCATCATCAATGTGAAACCTGGAGCCGCCCTAAAACATCTGACTTGGCTATTTCTCCTCATTTTTTCTAGTTGGGGGACAACTGATACGGTCACCAAAACAGCTGCCAGCTTTTCAACTGACTTAAAACAAAGGGCAGGGAGGTTTCTATCCTATGAAGAACACTACAGTTGGATGGCATTACCACTCACCCTCTGGCAGGATCCAGGGCGATCGCTCGGGGTTGATCAAGTTCTTGCCAGAATAAAACTTTCCGCAAAGTGCCATCCAGGTTAGAAACTTCTATCCTATTTGTCTCGGATTCTGTCCAGTACAGTTTCTCTCCTAACCAGTCACAGGCCAGTCCATCTGGCGATACCAATCCGCCAATGACAACATCCTGCGAGCTTCCAGTCTTGTTGAAGTTGATCCTTTTAATGGCTTCCTCGCTGACATCGCTCCAGTAAATATATCCACGGAAATACACAAAGTCCACAGCGGCTGCGTCCTCCAGGCCCGTGACCAGGACAGTGGAGTTCCCCTTCATTCCAGCAGCATCCACCAGCCGCAGGTCACGCCGGTTGGCATAAAGCAGTAAGGGAGATGCTGAAAGAAAAACCAGGACAGATGAACTACAGCGGGTACAGGTAGTCAGACAAAAAACAACAATGTACACCTAGCTTCAATTTTGCTCGTTTTCAGTTCCTTGGATGTAGCCTGCAGTGTAAAGAATGGTGGCATTCACGGTGATATCTCTTTATTCACTTGAATACAGTCTCCTCTACGCTATACTAGATATACCCATCGCCTTATGGACACAACATATAGATTTTGCGGTCCACAAATCGCTCCAGTCCGTATGCCTTCTGCATATTTTTATGGACCCATTGACTTCACTGGGTCCGTGGTTCGCATTTTGTGGGCATATTCTTTTTGCAGAACGGACATTCAGATGTGGGAAGCATGGTGGTGTTTTTTTTTTAGGACCCATTGACTTCTATATTCTTTTTGCGGAAAGGTCATACAGATGCGGAATGCACACTGATGATCCGTGTGCTTTCCGCATCCGTACGCCGTTCTGCAATAAGATAGAACATATTCTGTTGGTGGTCGCAAAACATTAACCACGGTCCGCAAAAAACGCAGAGGCAGCATGGACGGTATCCGCAGTTTGCAGACAGCATACGGTCGTGTGCATGAGGCCTCAACCAAATTACAAGTGGGAGGTGTAGAACGGAATATATTACTGATCAATATGATCCTGAACAAGAAACCCACCATGCTCTACACTGCATCTAGAAAAAGGAGCAGAATGGAAATAAGTGACACTGATAATGGGTACGACCACATCAACCCACTATTTCTTGTACATAGGGAACCAATTAGGTCAAGAAAGCAGCACAAAGTTCCCAATTTGCAGAGCCACATTAGACTGTGACTGCGGAGAGCTTACAATCTAGAGAAATATAAGGACGAGGGCGATGAAGTGCAGATAGTGTGCGGGCGCTGTGCATGGATATAAAGACTTCCAGGTGTGGGGAGCATCAGCTGAGCTCCGGCTGCAGCTCATAAACCATATGGAGGAATCTCTTAAAGAGCCATGAAATAGCGGGCACGCAGCTCTCCCCCTGCCTGTCCCAGGGTGACCCTACAGCCGCCAGATTGGAGAGTGATCTTCAGATGGCAGAACTACTGCCGAATGATTACAACTGCGCTGCTACAACATTAGTGGGATTAGTGCTCCACACCGACACCAGTAGGCCCCAGTCCCGAGCACTGGTGGTGGATCTAGAGGGGGCTGCCCAAGGCTTTCATCACTGGCACACGTCAGACTGCCTCAGACTTAAGCGCTGCCAGACTAAAAGTCAAGCGGCTGTTAAACCAGCAAGGACTTGTCTCCCATCCCAGTCAGACCATCATGGACTCCCATATCTACTAAAGTCCCAGACTTCATGTGGGTAATGACCGCAGCGTCACCATCAGGATAGACATCTGAGAAGTGCATCAGGCAGGAACCTTTTGTCGGTGACTTAACCCCTCAGCTGCTGGGAGGCAGACAAAGAAAGCCTGGTCATGTGACCTCAGCTGCACACTTTTGCACCTCAGGCGCCTCCCATAATGAAGCGTCTTATTGCCACTTCCTCAGACTTTGTGCTCCAGTTTCTCACAGCAGTAAGGGTCTATTCATACGTCCGTGAATGTGTCCGCACCCGTTTTGCAATTCTGCGGACCCCTTCATTCTCTATGGGGCAGGAATGGATGCAGACAGCACACTGTGTGCTGTCCGGATCCGCATTTCCGGAGCGCGCCCGCGATCTTCCGGTCCGCGGCTCCGGAAAAAAAAATTGCCATTTCTATGGGGGTGCCGGCCTGGTGTATTGCGGATCCGCAATACACTACGGACGTGAGAATGGACCCTAAGGCTACGTGCACACGACCGTATGCGTTTAGCGATCCGCAATTAGCAGATCCGCAAGAAAAAAAAGAAACACGAATGAGAGCTGTATGTCATCAGTTTTTTTTGCGGATCCATTGTAACAATGCCTAAAACGGGCAAGAATAGAACATGTTCTATTTTTTTGCGGGGCTACGGAACGGACATACTGATGCGGACAGCGCACAGTGTGCTGTCCGCATTTTTTGTGGACCCATTGAAATGAATGGGTCCGCATCATATATGCAAAAAAAACGAACGGAACGGACACGGAAAAACAACGTTCGTGTGCTTGTAGCCTAATCGAGATGTCTGCTGGTGGTCAGTGAATGAAAAATACTTATTGCAGATGATGGTTTGTTACAATGTATAGGAAGGAGCTGGCGCATTGCGTTCAGGATTGCTTAGAATCATACAATGCAACAGGCCCCTCAGCGACGGGCAGGATGAGATCAGGGCAGGTTTTCAGGCCCTGGATGTAAACAAAAATGCTCGCCTTCACTGACAGCAAGCAGAGAATATGGAAAGGTGTAAAAACACAGGGTTTATAAAGGCTTTGCAGAGCTTTTCAACCAAATGAAGATCGACCCAAGCAGCCGGCCGCACCAGTAGATCTGCCGGAGATCGGCGGCGCTTTCTAGGAAGCGAGTTGTAGTCTATGGCCAATTTGGAACTGGCAGCGTGTTCCCAGTCTGTGCCCTGGCATACTGGTTAATGTGGTAAAATCCAGCCTGTCCAGTACATACTGGGGGAGGGATAGAGAACACATGCGTTGGACAGATGTCAGGGGACGCGCCTGCAGCTGGCATATTGGGGGAGCCAAGTAAAAACAAAGTGACAACAATCTCATCTCACAAGATCTGGAGCAAAACTTCAAACCTCAGGAGAAGTAAGGAAAAATGAAGGAGGAGGGCACGGCCCCCTCCCCACCAACTGGGGATGTATGTAAAAGCTATTAGGATGTAAATTGATTAAGTGGGCGCTTACTCAACAGTCCAGCAATGTGAGGTGGGAGGCAGCCAAAACAAACAATCATGGCGGCTGCTGAGATCCTGAGCCCCCCTCCCCCAACCAAGAAAAAGTAGTGGACACAGACCTGCCAAAAATAACCAAAAACCCATCCCAGCGACTTACTACAACTCTCAACATGTACAGCTTCCTAGGACCTCACGTAATATCACCATACCATGGTCCCCGCTCCCTCATACTTCATAGGCACCCCTACCCCAAATCACATCCCCCTGTAGAGAGCCCACCACCAGCACAGGTGGGCACACAGCTCATACCCCAGTACCCCACACAATTAACCCCTGCACTTCCACCAGGTACAATCGTCTGCATAAAACTGGTTCCAGGTTACCCAAGTGCAGGCCCCATTTACCTCCACTTCACCCAGTACAAGGTCCTCCATGAAAAAGACCCAGCAGGCTCTGCGCCAGCTTCAGGTGACCCCCCCTTCCAGTAACCCTACGCACCCCACATCGATGTCGGGTACCCCAAAATCCCACACCTCCTCTCACGACTTTGCCCCAGGTCACCCCCTCGCTCCGAGCCCCCGCAGTCACATGACCCCGCACTTACCCCTCAGCAGGCAGCTCAGGCTGCAGACCAGCAGGCTCCTCAGCACGGCGCCCATGTCTGCGTGTGGCCCCTGTACATCGCGAGCGTGCGCCTCAATGCTCAGCGCTCTCCCGGCCCCGGCTGACGCTTCCCCGCTCAGGACCCTCCATGCTGCGTGTGAAGCCGCCGCGGATACTCTCCTCCCCCTCCTGCTCCGGCGGCGGATTGATCCTTGTCCTGTAACCGAGTTCCGCACTGCTCCACCGACTAACGTAAGCCCTTACTGCTCAGGTATGAACCCGGTACCCTCCGCTCTGTGCACTGTACCCAGCGCCGTCCGTTCGGTCATTCTCACGGGCGAGTAAGGCGCAGAATTCCGCAGGGACTACCTTCTCTCCTCCCTTCCCCCTTTTCTGCAGCCGGAACTACATTCCCAGGGCCTGTCCTCTGTGAGCGGAGAGCTGAGACCTCGGTCTGGAGTGAGGGGCCAGCCGGCTCCCCTCCCACCCTCAGCCTGGGGGATGGGGGCAGAGGACACTTATGTAAACAACCGGGCGACTCCATGTCAGGGCACACGGCTGTATTGTCCCTTTGTGCTGCTGTATACTATACGCAGTGTACATTACTATTATACAGTATAGACATTGATCTAATCCTGGAATACATTATACAGGAACCCATCATATAATTCACAGTATATACATTATATAGTACATTACACTTCCCATATTATAGCACATATACACACAGACATAAACAACAGTCTATATATGTTTATACACACACATATATATAACCATAAAATACACATATATAATGTCATAAATAATACATTACGCTTCCCATATTATACCGCAGTAGATATAAACAGCGACATAGTGTATATATGTTTATATACATGTGTAACTATAAAATATAATACCTCATAAATAAAACATTACACTTCCCATATTATACCACATTACATATACACACAGACATCAACAAGATAGTGTATATATGTTTATATACATATATCTATATATATAAAGAAGGACGTACAGGTAAAACTCGAAAAATTAGAATATTGTGCAAAGTTCATTTATTTCAGTAATGCAACTTAAAAGGTGAAACTAACATATGAGATAGACTCATTACATGCAAAGCGAGATATTCCCAGCCTTTAAGCTCCATTAACACGTCCGTGGTGTGTTGCGGACCCGCAACACACCCGCCCGGCACCCCTATAGAAATGCCTATTCTTGTCCGCAAGCTGCGGACAAGAATAGGACATGTTCTATCTTTTGCGGAGCTGCGGACCCGAAGATCGGGGCCGCGCTCCGCAAATGCGGATGCTGACAGCACACTGTGTGCTGTCCACATCCATTCCGTCCCCATAGAAAATGAATGGGTCCGCACCCGTTCCGCAAAATTGCGGAACGGATGAGGACCCATTTGCGGACGTGTGAATGGAGCCTTATTTGTTATAATTTGGATGATTATGGTTTACAGTTTATGAAACCCCAAAGTCACAATCTCAGTTGCCCTTTGCTCAGGGGATATGGATTAATTAGCTGACTAGAGTGTGAAACTTTGAGTCTAGAATATTAAACCTTTTCACAAAATTCAAATTTTAAGCTGCATTAATGCAATTCTTTTTAATTTGCATTAGTGAAATAAATGGACTTTTGCACGATATTCTAATTTTCCGAGTTTCACCTGTATGTGTGTATGTGTGTATGTTCCGCGATCACTCAAAAACGCAACCATCGATTTCAACGAAACTTGGTATACTCATCCCTTGCTACCTGGAAAGAAATCTTGTGGGGGTCACAGCTCTGTAGGACGTACCGTTCCTAAGATATTCCTAAAAAATGACCTGCATTAGCCAATACAAGCCTGCAAGTCTTTCTCTTCATATCCCAACTGCCATACACACGGTCACATGTCCCTTATCAATCAATAGAAGCTCGCAGGCCCTTAGTCTCCACATACACACAGTTTTACTCCAGGTTTCCCTAACAACCCAGCCATTTTTCTTCACTGCTGTAGGTCAGCTTTAAAGGGGCAGGGCGCTATGGATGACACTGTTAAGGGAGCAGAGTGCTGTAGAGGTCACAGTTCAGGGGGTAGGTAGGGTGGCTATTCAGACCACCCTCAAAAGACGGATTTTAAAACTCCGCCCCCATGTCCCACTAGGCCACGCCTCCTCCCAATCCACAGCCGCCAGGAATTGAAAAAATGAAAGTAAAAATAAACTTCTGTCAGCTGCAAGGGTGGGAGGGATGGTGACTTTCTCCCTGCAGCTCACGCTCAGACAGCACTGTGCTGCTGTCTGAGAGTGAGCTGTTCAAAAGAACATCCCTGTGTGAGATATTCCCAAAATATGCATTAGCCAATAGGCTGGTCACATGACTCTTAGCCAATAGAAGCTCGCAGGCCCTTAGTCTCCACATACGCAAAGTTTTACACCAGGTTTCCATAACAACCCAGCCCTTTTTCTTCACTGCTGCAGGTCAGCTTTAAAGGGGCAGGGTGCTGTGGATGACACTGTTAAGGGAGGGGAGTGCTGTGAAGGTCTCAGTTCAGGGGCAAGTAGACTGGCCATTCAGGCCACCCTCAAAAGACGGACTTAAAAACCCCACCCCCAGGTCCCACTAAGCCACGCCCCCTCCCACTCCACACTCCTACTTCTGTCAGCTGCAGGGGTGGGAGGGAGGGTGACTTTCTCCCTGCAGCTCACGCTCAAACAGCACAGTGCTGCTGTCTGAGAGTGAGCTGTTCAAAAGAACATCCCTGTGTCCGTCCAGGTGCTGCGCCGGACGGAGGACAGGGAGTCTGAAAGCTTGACTGTTCTGCCTAAATCTGGAACTCTGGCCACCCTAGGGCTAGGCTGCTGTGGAGGTCACAGTTAAGGGGACATTCCGCTATGGAGGTCAGTGTTAAGTGGCAGATTGCTGTAGAGGCCACTGTTATGGGGACGGAATGTTGTGGAAATCACTGTTAAGGAAATGGGGTACTGTGGAGGTCACTAATAAAGGGGCGGCCGCTGTGGAGGTCACTGTTAAAGCGGCGGGCTGCTGTGGTAGTCACTGTTTAGGGGGTGAGATGCTGTCCAGGTCACTGTTAAAGGTGTGGGCTGCTGTGGAGGTCACTGATAAGGGGGAGGGATGCTGTGAAGGTCACTATAAAAGGGGCGGGCGCGGTGGAGGTCTCTGTTAAGGGGACAGGGAACTGTAGAGGTTACAGTTAGGGCTGTTTCACATGAGCGGATGCCGTGCGTGGCATCCGCTCCGTGAAAGAGTGCCAAGACCCGATGCAGACTGCAGAGGCACGGAGCATTAACATGACTGATAATGCTCCGTGCCTCTGCAGTCTGCATCGGGTCTTGGCACTCTTTCACGGAGCGGATGCCACGCACGGCATCCGCTCGTGTGAAACAGCCCTTAAGGGGGTGGTCCGCTATCGAGGTCAGTGTTAAGGGGCGGGGTGCTGTAGAGGTCACTGTTAACGAGACTGGGTACTGTGGAGGTCACTTCTAAACGAGCGGCCGCTGTGGAAGTCACTGTTAAAGGGGAGGGCGCTGTTGATGTTACTGTTAAGGGGGCAGGCTGCTGTGGAGGTCACTGTTGAAGGGGCGGGGTTCTGCAGATGTCACTGTTATGGGGGATACTGTCGATATCTTTTAACGACACACACAAACATTAAATTAAATAGATGAAATATAACCGTGCAAAGCTGGGTCCTTCTGCTAGTGTAACTATAAAATAATTTAGAATTAACTTTATATAATACATTTACTATATAAATATATACACAAATACTGTAATATCGCTTTTACCTACTCATCTTCCATGCTATGTTAAAACTATGGAGGACATTTATTAACCCTTGTATGCCAAACAGTCACAAAGCTTGGTGCATGCCCTACATGCGCTAAATGTGGTGACTTTTGGGGCATTTGGAACCCCACTCGTTTCTCATAATCTACATCAGGAAACTCGTGTAGTTTATAGTGGAAATCTGCTCCAATTGCGCCACAATTATTAAGACGCGTGCACCAGTCATGTGCGATACACTGGTCTTAGTAAATGCCCCCTTTAAAGGGGTATTCCAAGTGTTTTTTTTACTGATGACATATCTTCAGTATCTGATTGGTGGGGATCCGATCGGCTGTTTCAGAAGGCACCGCCGCTCCTGTGAGCGCTGTGGCCTTCTCTAAGCTCACCAAGCACAGCACCGTATATTTTATAGCGACTGTTCTTGGTTTTGCTCTCAGCCCCATTCACTTCAATAGGGCTGAGCTGCTCCTGGGCCATGTAACCAATAAATGTGACGTCACATGGTCTAAGAAAATCTGGAGAAGGCCGCAGCGCTACTGTGAGCACTGCTGGCTTCTCAGCAGTGCTCACAGTAGCGCTGCGGCCTTCACCAATGAGATACTGATGACCTATCCAGAGGACAGTTCATCAGTAAAAATCACTTGGAAAACCAACTGCTATGGCAGAGAGCAACTTGACAGATCCAGCATTGCTGGATTCTATAGTTCACCACCGGATCCCCATTGATTGTAATGAGGTTGGCAGTGATCCGGCCGCTTTCCAACATAAATTCCAGATTTAGGCCTCATGACTATGACTGTGTGTCAGCCATGTCCATGTTGCAGACTGCAATGGGCACCGACCCTGTGCCCGCCATCTGTGGACACAGACCCATTCACTTGAATGGGGTTCTCATCCGACGGTTCACACCGCAACAAAGCAGTGCACGCATTACTTTTTTGCGGTGCGGAAGCATGAACAGAAAACCCAAAGAAGCACTCTGTAGTGCTTCTGTGGGCTTCCGATCCGTGCCTCCATTCTGCATAAACAGCTGGTGCGTGTATATTGCCACAATACCACAGGCTGCCTACGGTCATGTGCATGAGGCCTTAGGCCAGAGAAAAACCATTGCATATGAACACTCGTTAGCGATAATCTGTGTAAAGGTGCCATTGGTGCAGTCACCTAAATCATCATTTTCCGGCAGCAGATCGTGCCGTCTAACCAGCCTCTGCTGCCGGCAATTAATAATTCTGTATGGGGACGAGCGATGGTGTTAGCGATCACTCCTCCTCATACTGTGGATCACTCTATGTAAATGCGGCAGTCTCCTCCACTGACGACCAGGTATTTGTCAGGAAGGAACACTTCCTTCCAGACAGTCAGTCGCTTGCTACTTACCATGTAATAAGGCCTTTAGCTGACACCAGGAGTGACTTCGCCTTAAAGGGGTTACAAGTGATGGCCTATCCTCAAGAGAGCTGATCAATGTCAGATTGGTGAGGGTGCCTACAGTCCAGACCTTTCACCAATTAAAAACCTGAGCAGCTATAATCCTACATCAGATGAGATTGGGACAACTCCTCTCCTAAGGGCGCCTTCACAAGCGGCAGATTTTGAGGCAGAAAATTCTGCGACTGAAAATCAGCTCCATTCATTATTATTTTTTATATATATATTTTATTGCATTTTGAAAATTTTAATACATACAACATTTTATACAAACATTGTACAGACAACATACCTGCACATCAAATAATAAAAAATAAAATATGAAATAAAAAATATCCCTGCCATTTCAATATATACCCATGATATACGTGAGCTCTCAATGCGGACCCTATGAAGGTAAGGGTAAGATATATATACTGTAATAGATCTCAAGATCTCAGCTGCAATCTACCTAGCGTGTTTTTTTAATTGCTGTCAGGTACCATTAAGTTAGAGAGAAAGGTCTGATCACATTATCTATTTATTCCTCTGTAAGGAAATGTAGTAGAAAATTACGCCACCTTCCCACAAATTTTTTCACACTCCGTTCCTTGTGCCTCTCAGCCTCCCTGCGTTCCAATACTATCTCCCTAGTAGGGACGGCGGGTCGCAGCCAGTGTTGTAGAAGACTCCTTTTAGTCACCATGCATATAGCATGAAAAAGATTGGGTAAATTATTTTCCCCTGGACCGTCTGTTCACCGCCTGTCACCGCCAGTTCTGTGAGAAGATCTGGCAGACGTTCTTCTCTACCTCTTGTATGATGTTCTTTGTTTTGGTTTCACTTTCTCATCTCCTTTCCTTCTGCCAGGTGTCACTTATTTCGACTAATCATCTTCCTTTATAATCCCTCCCATACTGCCTCACTTTGCGGTTTATACTACTTCCTGGATGAGGTGTTCACTGCTGGAGGCTGCGTCTGCTGTTTGTTCAGATAAGTCATTTACTTTATTGTGTTTCCTTGCTGGCTTGATTCTAGGTGACCCTGACTTCGTCCATATTAAGTGCAGGGAGCCGGTGATTGTGTCCCCTCACTATTATAGGGTTTTCAGGTGTCACACAGACTTAGGTACGTGGGCATACAATCGTCTACCATCGAGACCCTTGCATGTGCATAGCAGTCAGGGAGAGCTCTTAGGGTTTTATAGGGCTCACCTATAAACTCCCTAGTTTGGGATCAAGCCAGTCGCTCGATTATTTATATGTTCCAGCTATCTGCTAACTTCATCCGTCACATTATAAACCGCCATAACCGTCTTAAGCATGGATCCGGCTTCAGCCTTGATTGACCGTATGCAAGGTCTTTCGCTGGAGGTAGCAGATCTCCGTAAAACTGCGTCTCAGTTTCAGGTGACCGGTTCTGCTGGCGTTCATGGAGTTTGTTCCGAGCCTAAGATCTTGCTCCCGAATACGTTCTCCGGGGGTAGTGAGAATTCTGTTCGCTTTAGAGAGGCTTGCAAACTCCATTTTCACCTACTTCCCCATTCCTCTGGTGATGAGCAACAAAGGGTGGGGATCATCATCTCGCTGCTCAGGGATAACGCTCAGTCTTGGGCCTTTTCGCTGCCGGTGGGGGCACGGCAGAATCTAAACAGCTTTTTTTATGCCAGGGTAAACAGTCCGCAGAGATATATATTTCTGAATTTCGGATATGGGCAGCTGATACTGGTTGGAATGATGCTGCAATCCGAAGTCAATTTTGCCATGGTCTTTCGGAAAGATTGAAAGATGCATTCGCTTTTCATGAGAGACCAGCGTCGTTAGAGTCAGCCATGTCTCTAGCTGTTCGTATTGACAGGTGTCTTAGAGAGAGAGAGGAGACTACTCTTTCCTGTCATATTCAGCCCAAGGACAGTGGGGCTGTGTCATTCAGTGCTGCAGTCTCAGTCTGTCTCAATCCCCTCTGAGGAGGAGGCCATGCACCTGGGTTTGCTTGCCTCTGATAGTAGAGGATTCAGCTCTCAGAGGAGGGTTTGTTTCTGTTGTGGGGGTATAAATCATTTGGCTAATGTTTGCCCCTCTAAGAGATTCATGGCGTTTTCTGAGGGTAATAAAAACAAAACAAAAAAAACCTCTAAAAACTTTCCATTTGATACTATTGGCAAGTTTGATGCGGAAATTGAAGGTTTGCCGTTTGCTTGTAGTTCCCGTTTTCTCCTACCTGCCAGGGTGGCGCTAGACAGCAAGAACATTGTTTGTGAGATTTTTGTAGATAGTGGAGCAGCTGTCAATCTCATTGATAACTGTAACGGATCTCCTGGCACCCCGACCTGGTACCTCCGTTGATAGATGCTCCTAGTGCTTTCCGAGGACTCCAAGCACTCCACTTGTCACCGTACGCACTGCAGACCCCACGAACCGCCGAAGCTTGGTTGAGGTCTCACCGTCTCCTACCCACCCTGGACCTACGACAAGGCTCCAGGCTCCAGTGGGTGAACCTCTCCTAAAACCAGAGAGCAGGAACAGCTCTTACAAGAGCTAGTAGTAAAGCCAGGGGAGTATAGCAGATCTTCAGCGTATAGCAATCCCCCAGTGTTGATTAGTTACCCAAACACCAGCCTCAACATGATGAAGGATAAAACAGGCACTCTTTATTGAGGGCTACCCGCCCGTATTTATGCAGGTCCCCATCTGGTGGACACGCCCCTAGGGGACCAGAAGGAAGACTTTGACACAGGACAGATATGCAGCAATTCAGGATACACAGACACAATACATCCCCACAATGCATCATGGTTTCCTCCTCTCTGCCCTGGAAACACCCGAGGAGTAATTCAATTATCTCTCAAGACAAAGGGAAATCGCCAATACACATGTGGGGACAACAGGACAGAAATCACCATTTAAACATGCAATGTCACAACCCTTACAGTAAACACAGACATTTAACATATCCCCAGATAGCTCAAGTCTGAGTGCATATTATTAGGTGAATGGCACTCAGACTACACGAATACAATAAAATTAGCTATCTGGGTACCCTCACATAACATAAAATACAATTCCAAAGACAGATTTAAGCTGTGCGGCCGGTCTCTCTTCTCCTTTAAAGTTAGTATGGACCATAATCCTGAGGCAAGAGGCTGGTAGCCAGGCCCCTCCGAAACCCAGTGGCGAGGTTGGTTTCGCCACAATAACCAATTTGCAACAACGCATGGAAAGGATATACCTGTTTTTGCTATCGATTCCGCTACACTTTCTCAAAGATCGTTAAAGGGCATAGTTCACAATATCCGTTTGACTGTGGGTGACGCTCATGTTGAGGATATGTCATGTTTCGTCTTAAGCGGATTACCTACTCCTCTAGTGTTGGGGCTACCCTGGCTCACTAAACATAACCCCACCATTGATTGGCAAGCAAGGCAAATAAATGGTTGGAGTGAGTTTTGCAGAGAGAATTGCCTCACGGCGTCTCTTTCAGAGGTTTCTACCAAGACTGTGCCATCTTTTCTCTCTGAATTTTCTGATGTGTTTTCCGAGAGTGGTGTCCAGTAGTTGCCCCCTCACCGGGAGTACGACTGCCCTATTAATCTCATCCCAGGGGCCAAGCTGCCAAAATCACGACTATACAATGTCTCCCAACCTGAAAGAGTCGCTATGCGTACTTATATCTCTGAGAGCCTGAGAAAGGGACACATCCGACCCTCGAAGTCACCTGTTGTGCTGTTTTTTTTTTTTTGTTAAGAAAAAAGATGCTTCTTTAAGACCTTGTCTGGATTTCAGGGAGCTGAACCGTATCACGATTCGTGACCCATATCCGCTTCCTCTGATCCCGGACCTGTTTAACCAGATTGTTGGGGCTTAAAGTTTTTTCTAAGTTGGATTTAAGAGGGGCATACAACCTAGTCAGGGTCAGTGAAGGGGACGAATGGAAGACGGCCTTCAATACCCCTGAGGGTCATTTCGAGAATTTGGTTATGTCCTTTGGTTTGATGAATGCTCCGGCCGTCTTCCAACATTTTGTGAACAGCATTTTTTATCATTTAATGGGGAAATTTGTACTGGTGTATCTAGATGACATTTAGATTTTTTTTCTCCTGATTTCAAGACTCATCAAGACCACCTACGTCAGGTCTTGTTGATTCTGCGGGAGAATAAATTATACGCTAAACTGGAAAAATGTGTGTTTGCGGTTCCGGAGATTCAATTTCTTGGTTTTCTTCTCTCCGCTTCTGGTTTTCGGATGGACCCTGAGAAGGTCCGCGCTGTGCTTGATTTAGAGCTTCCTGAGAATCAGAAGGCGCTGATACGGTTTTTGGGTTTTGCCAATTATTACAGAAAGTTCATTTTGAATTATTCCTCTGTTGTTAAGCCACTCACTAATATGACTAAAAAGGGGGTGGATTTTTCCTCGTGGTCGGTAGATGCGCTTAAAGCCTTTTCTAGTATTAAAGAGAGTTTTGCTTCCGCTCCCATTTTGGTACAACCTGATGTCTCTCTACCTTTTATTGTTGAGGTGGATGCTTCTGAGGTGGGTGTGGGTGCGGTCTTATCTCAGGGTCCCTCTCCTGCCAAATGGCGACCGTGTGCCTTTTTCTCAAGGAAACTCCCCTCTCCAGAGAGAAATAACGATGTGGGAGATAGGTTGTTGGCCATCAAATTAGCTTTTGAGGAATGGCGCCATTGGTTAGAGGGAGCCAGACACCCTATTACCGTGTTTACCGACCATAAGAATCTGGCCTACTTGGAATCGGCCAAGCGTCTGAACCCGAGACAGGCCAGATGGTCTTCGTTCTTTTCTAGGTTTCATTTTGTTGTTATGTTCCGCCCTGGGATTAAAAATGTGAAGGCGGATGCCCTGTCACGTTGTTTTCCGGGAGGGGGGAACTTTGAAGACCCGGGTCCCATTTTGGCTGAAGGGGTGGTCGTCTCTGCTCTTTATCCTGATTTGGAGGCAGAGGTTCAGGCAGCCCAGGCAGAGGCTCCTGATCTTTGTCCTCCTGGGAGGTTGTTTGTGCCTCTCGCTTTACGACACAAGGTTTTTAAGGAGCACCACGATACTGTCCTTGCTGGGCACCCGGGGAGTAGAGCCACAGTGGATCTCATTGCTCGGAGATTCTGGTGGCCGGCTCTTCGTAAGACGTTTGAGGGTTTTGTGGCAGCCTGCGAGACCTGCGCTCGTGCCAGGGTCCCTCATTCACGGCCATCGGGTTCTCTGCTCCCGTTACCCATTCCTTCCCGTCCTTGGACGCATCTGTCCATTGACTTCATTACGGACCTGCCTCGTTCCTCGGGGAAGACTGTGATTCTGGTGGTAGTGGACCGTTTTAGCAAAATGGCACATTTCATTCTCTTTCCTGGGTTACCCAATGCTAAGACGCTGGCGCAAGCGTTTGTTGATCATGTTGTTAAATTGCATGGCATTCCTTCAGACATTGTTTCTAATAGGGGCACGCAATTTGTTTCCAGATTCTGGAAGGCCTTCTGTTCTCGCTTGGGGGTTCGGTTGTCGTTCTCTTCTGCTTTTCACCCGCAGTCGAATGGTCAGACCGAACGCGTCAATCAGAATCTGGAGACATGTCTGCGCTGTTTTATAGCGGAGAATCAGGAGGATTGGTATTCTTTTTTGTCCCTTGCTGAGTTTGCTTTAAATAACCGTCGCCAGGAGTCCTCTGATAAGTCACCTTTTTCTGGTGCATATGGGTTTCATCCGCAGTTTGGGACATTCTCTGGAGAGGGGTCTTCTGGTTTACCTGATGAGGAGAGATTTTCCTAGTCTTTGTCATTTATTTGGCAAAAGATTCAGGGTAATCTGAAGAGGATGAGTGAGAGATATAAGCGTGTGGCGGATAAGAGACGTGTGCCTGGTCCGGACCTGAATGTTGGTGATCTGGTGTGGTTGTCTACAAAGAATATCAAACTGAAGGTTCCCTCCTGGAAGTTGGGTCCTAAGTTTATTGGGCCTTACAAGATCTTGTCCGTCATCAATCCCGTTGCCTTCCTTCTTGATCTTCCTCAGACTTGGAAGATCCATAATGTTTTTCACAAGTCCCTATTAAAACCTTATGTCCAACCCACGGTACCCTCCTCTTTGCCTCCTCCTCCGATTATTGTTGATGGTAATCTTGAATTTCAGGTCTCTAGGATTGTCGATTCTCGCATTATCCGTGGTTCTCTTCAGTACCTCGTTCATTGGGAGGGTTATGGTCCTGAGGAGAGGATGTGGGTCCCAGTGGCGGACATTAAGGCCACTCGAATCATCAGGGCTTTCTATAGGTCTCATCCTGAGAAGGTGGGCTCTGAGTGTCCGGAGTCCACCCGTAGAGGGAGGGGTACTGTCACCGCCAGTTCTGTGAGAAGATATGGCAGACGTTCTTCTCTACCTCTTGTATGATGTTCTTTGTTTTGGTTTCACTTTCTCATCTCTTTTCCTTCTGCCAGGTGTCACTCATTTCGACTAATCGTCTTCCTTTATAATCCCTCCCATACTGCCTCACGTTGCAGTTTATACTACTTCCTGGATGAGGTGTTCACTGCTGGAGGCTGCGCCTGCTGTTTGTTCAGATAAGTCATTTACTTTATTGTGTTTCCTTGCTGGCTTCATTCTAGGTGACCCTGACTCCGTCCGTATTAAGTGCAGGGAGCCGGTGGTCGTGTCCCCTCACTATTATAGGGTTTTCAGGTGTCACACAGTATTATCGTATATACATTTAGTTGTAGACTACTGGTTGCCTACTCTTGACATGTGCATTTGTGTTGTAATTTTTATTAATTTAAAATATAACTTTTATTACTTGTGATAATACTAAAATAAATTTTTTTGCAATTTTTATCTAACCTACTAGTTAAAACTATCTCTGGACTTCGAGATGGTGCTTCCTTTTATATTTGTTTTTTTACACTATAACTGCAGCAGTGGTAGTTAGTTAGCAGTTACTATCGATTGGTCAGCCTTTATTAGTGCAGGCTGCCTTCTGTTTGAATACTGTATTTGTACCTTTATCTTATGGTAAATAGGTAGTTATTGCTGGTATATATTGGCTCCAGCAGTTGGATACTTTAGAGCCAAGGCTTGTTACTGTAGCCTATTTATTGCGACATTTTCTGCCTGTAGTTACCTTATAACTATTCCTATATAGCTGCTGCTGTTCACACTGCTATCTGCTGGTAGTGCTCTTACTGTGATCTGGCTACTTTAATCGCTGACTATTAGTGACAGCCTGTCTACTGTTTTAACAATCTATTGGCCCGCTATTTGCAGTTTGCTAAGTTTGCTGATAGTGCTGTTACCAGCATGGTGCCTTTGTGGGCTGTCACTGTGTTAGTCGAGCGCGGGATCACTGATCTCTAGATGTCCACGGTCTAAAATTCTAATTGCTGCCCCCCGACATGTTTCGCCATGTCCATGGCGTCTTCAGGGGATCGGGCAGTCTGCACGGAGTAAACGTGTGGCTGTGTTAGGCTACTTTCACACCTGCGTTCAGGTGTCCGCTCGTGAGCTCCGTTTAAAGGGGCTCACGAGCGGTCCTGAACGCAGCCGTCCAGCCCTGATGCATTCTCAATGGAGGCGGATCCACTGAGAATGCATCCGCCTGCCAGCGCTCAGCCTCTGCTCCGCTCAATGAGCGGACACCTGAACGCTGCTTGCAGCGTTCGGGTGTCCGCTTGGCCGTGCGGAGGCGAGCGGATCCGTCCAGACTTACAATGTAAGTCAATGGGGACGGATCCGCTTGAAGATGACACCATATGGCTCAATCTTCAAGCGGATCCGTCCCCCATTGACTTTCAATGTAAAGTCTGAACGGATCCGCTCAGACTACTTTCAGACTTAGAAAATTTTCTAAGTTATAATGCAGACGGATCCGTTCTGAACGGATGCAAACGTCTGCATTATAGGAGCGGATCTAGACGGATCCGCTCCGAACGCTAGTGTGAAAGTAGCCTTATTTATAACCTCCCTTAGGGTGACGGAGGTTATAAATAACACAGCCACACGTTTACTCCATGCAGACTGCCCGATCCCCTGAAGACGCCATGGACATGGCGAAACATGTCGGGGGGCAGCAATTAGAATTTTAGACCCTGGACATCTAGAGATCAGTGATCCAGCGCTCGACTAACACAGTGACAGCCCACAAAGGCACCATGCTGGTAACAGCACTATCAGCAAACTTAGCAAACCGCAAATAGCGGGCCAATAGATTGTTAAAACAGTAGACAGGCTGTCACTAATAGTCAGCGATTAAAGTAGCCAGATCACAGTAAGAGCACTACCAGCAGATAGCAGTGTGAACAGCAGCAGCTATATAGGAATAGTTATAGGGTAACTACAGGCAGAAAATGTTGCAATAAATAGGCTACAGTAACAAGCCTTGGCTCTAAATTATCCAACTGCTGGAGCCAATATATACCAGCAATAACTACCTATTTACCATAAGATAAAGGTACAAATACAGTATTCAAACAGAAGGCAGCCTGCACTAATAAAGGCTGACCAATCGATAGTAACTGCTAACTAACTACCACTGCTGCAGTAATAGTGTAAAAAAACAAATATAAAAGGAAGCACCATCTCGAAGTCCAGAGATAGTTTTAACTAGTAGGTTAGATAAAAATTGCTAAAAAATGTATTTTAGTATTATCACAAGTAATAAAAGTTATATTTTAAATTAATAAAAATTACAACACAAATGCACATGTCAAGAGTAGGCAACCAGTAGTCTACGACTAAATGTATACACGATATTAAGTGCCTCTACATGTGCAGGGTATATATGAATGTAATATATATCACACAGTATTAGGTACGCGGGCATGCAATCGTCTACCATACAGACCCTTGCATGTGCATAGCAGTCAGGGAGAGCTCTTAGGGTTTTATAGGGCTCACCTATAAGCTCCCTAGTTTGGGATCAAGCCAGTCGCTCGTTTATTTATATGTTCCAGCTATCTGCTAACTTCATCCGTGACACCGCCGCTCCCAATAGTGAAACAGATAGGTCATAGGGGTTAGTGGTATCTCCTGTTTCCAGATATCTCTGATAAATAGCGCAATCCTTTCCCACAATGCCGCGGATTATGGACACGTCCACAACCCATAAAATAGATCCGTCTTGGACGCTTGGCATTTAGGACAACTAGTTAATGTATCTGGTCTGTCAGGGTTTGAGGGAGGTCAAAGGCATACACAGCATTATGCATAATCCTGAAATATGTATCCCTCCAGGTTTTGTTCAGTATGGCATTTCTCATGGAACCCCAACCCGTAAGTATCTTGTTACCTGCTTCTTGGTCCCCCAGAATTCTACTCCATGTTTTAAATGCGTGTACAGGCATACCATCGCCAAGACCTACCCTGATTTGAGAGTACAATGAGGAAATTGATTCTGGGCCTGAACCTCTATTGAGGATCTTATCAAACCTGTTCGCCTGCGTTTCATGAGATACATTGGTCAGTTTGGCAGTAAGGAAGTCTTTGACCTGTGCAAACTGAATGGCCTGAAAAGATCTTAATTTATATTGCTCCGTAATTTCTTGCTGAGTTAACCACCATCCGTTAGTAGCATGCATCATGTGTTGAGCAGTCATAATCCGCTTGTCCCTCCATTCCCTGGAGAGAACATTAGATCTCCCTTGCTCAAACTCTGGATGGTTCCATAGAGACAAGTATTTGGAGATCCTCCATGCCTTGCCTTGCCATATGAAGTGTGATATTGCCTCATATAATTTGGAAATATCAGCATGTTTGATTAGGAGGGGCAATGTCTGCGGCAGATATAAGAGTTTTGAGAAACTCATCATTTTGACAAGATTAATTTGTCCCAAAAGCGATAGAGGCGGATTCTGCCATTTTTGGAGCTCTTGGCTTATTTTCCTAAGTAAAGGGACATAGTTAAGAGAGTACGGGAAGTCAGACTTATGTCCGATTTTAATTCCTAGGTAGGTTATATTATCTCTTGCCAATGGTATACCGCAGTATTTGGGCAGGCTTACCCCCCTTCAAGGCTAAGACCGCACATTTTGTAATGTTCAGTCTGAACCCCGAAAGTGCCCCAAACTGTTATTTTATCCAATACCTTTTGTAAGTCTCTCCTAAGGTACCCCATGAACAGTATAACTTCATCAGCAAAAATAGCTGCCTTCAAGGTACTATTTCCCACTTTAATACCTGCGTATGGTGCTTGCTTGTTCAGATACCGTGCTATTGGCTTTATAGCCAAGTTAAACAATAAGGGGGACAATGGGCAGCGTTGCCGGGTGCTCTGAAACAGCTGAAAGGGTTCTGATAGAAAGCCTGACATGCTAATTCTAGCCTGTGGGTTTTGGTAGAGTTGAGCAATATAAGATCTGAAGGGTCCCACTATTCCCATCTTGTCTAGGACCCGCCCTAGCCACTCCCAATGAACAATAGCAAATGCTTTTTCTGCATCCAGGGTGACTAGGGCGGGGTCCGTATCCCCCTTGTGTTCCGTGCCACTCCATCCAGAGCCACCAATACTCTACGTATATTGGTGACCGCTGAATGGCCTTGAATAAAACAAACTTTCATTGGAGTTATCAGATCTGGGAGAATCCCTGCCAGTCTGTTGGCCATGAGTTTAGAGATGATTTTCACATCTTGGTTAATTAGGGAGATAGGGCGGTATGAGGCGGGATCCTGAGATGGTTTGCCCTCTTTAGGTAGCAGTCTAATGTGAGCCACATTCATCTCAGAAGAGAAACTCCCTCCCTAATGAAAGGCATTACCTACGCATGACAGCAGAGGGGAAATTTGTGTCTTAAGAATTTTATAGAAGTCACCTGAATACCCATCTGGTCCCGGTGCCTTAGAGCCCGGTATATGGGAGATTGTGGTTTTGATCTCCCCTGCTGTAATGGGTGAATTCAGTTCGTTCAGTTGCTCTTGAGTGAGAACCGAAAAGTCCTAACTTGTCCAAAAACTGGTGCCCATCATCTATTTTAGTAATTGGTTTACTATAGATCCCCGCGTAATACTGTTGAAAAACCTGTAGGATCTTCCGTGAATCTGTTTCAATGGACCCCCCGGGATTTCTGATGTGACCTATAGGCCTTACCAACTGTCTTCCTTTTGCCAGATTAGCCATCAATCTCCCTGCTTTGTTCCCGTATTTATGAAACTCCAGTTCCCAATTTGCTCTATAGAGATTTTCCTTCCTGTCTGCCCATAAATCAAAGTCCCGTCTGGCTTGTATCCAGGCTTGCTTATATTGTGATGTGCCGAATTGTAGGAATTCCCTGTACGTTCTCTGGACCTCTCTACTAGTTTTAAGGTAATGAGCCTTCGTGGCCCTTTTGAGTCCTGCAATGTGGGATATTAACCGACCTGGCCTTGCCAACCTCCCAGTACAACAACGGGTTAGTGGCATGTTCTTGGTTTAGGGAGCTATATTCCAGCCACAATCCTTGTATTAATTCTGCAAAAGAATGGTCTTTTGTTAGGTAGGATGGAAATTTCCAAATAAACTCCTTGCCCTTGGGGGTTGAATCTGCCAGAGTCAAGAGAACTGGGGAGTGATCAGATATCACAAAATCTCCAATATGTACCTCTTGTATCCTGGTTAACAATTGAGGGGCTATAATCCAGTAATCTATCCTTGACCAGGAATGTTGGGCATGGGAATATTGTGTATACTGCCGATCATCTGGGTGTAAAGTCCTCCAGGCGTCTAGCAATGACGTGTCTTCTAGGAGAGAAGCTATATAACTTGTAGAATTTAAGAAACATTGAGGTAAATTCTGTACTTTCCTTAAAATGTAAGATAACAAACAAGAAAAAAATTTGGCAGAAAATTCTCCAACTGCAAATCAGTTCCATTCACCTTAATGGGGTATTGCAGAAATCAATGTGCTTGCTGCCCCATTACAATGAATGGAGCTGGACTTCCGGATTTGCAGTTTGAGAATTTTCTGCCACAAAATCTGCTGCATGTGAAGGCGCCCTAAATCTCCAGCAATTGGTCTTCTCACTTCCCAGACGTTTACAGGTTGTAGTCATGGCCCTGTCTCAAGTTCTTTAAGATGTGTTTATGCCATCAAGTTCTAAATGAGTAAATTTTATCATGAAATGGTAAAATGTCTCACTTTCAACATCTGATAAAATATGGGTCTATGAGATTTGTAAATTATTGGGGTTGTACGCTATATATACGATAGATTATGTTATATTGTATCTAGGGATGAGCGAATCGACTTCAGATGAAACATCCGAAGTTGATTTGCATAAAACTTTGTTCTAATACTGTACGGAGCAGGATCTCCGTACAGTATTAGAATGTATTGGCTCAGATGAGCCGAAGTTATTGCTTTGCGAAGTCTCACGAGACTTCGCGCAATAACTTCATAAATTAATTTGTACTGTAAAAAAAACATTTCCCAAACTCGGGTTCGGTTCCAAGTGGGGATGTAAGATTGACAACCCAATAATCTGGGTATTTCTGCAGGTCCCAGTTTTGGGGCGATCACGATTTTTCCTCTGCTTGTTTTTATTCCTGACTCCAACTTTTAGATGGTTCCTTTTGGGGGGAAGTCAAATCAAACTGATTTTTATTACAATTGCACCAATATTAAGACAAAATATGAAGATTTCCTATAATGAAATTTTAATACGAAGCCGCTCAAATTCTGGTCACATGATCACTTCAATTGAACTATTGTATTGCGGATTTACAATGTCCGATATGTAAGGCTAGGTTCACATCTGCACTTGTATTTCAGTTTTTCTGTTCCATTATAGGGACATGAAAATGACAGCAGTGCCAGATCTGTCAGATGATGGACACCAATGGTGCCCAATGGACCCCACTGACTATAATATGGTCCATCAAGTTTCTATCTGTTTATTCATTTTGCTAGAAAAAACTTTACAGATAGACTAAGTTTCAAAAACTTTTCACTAAAATCATCCACATTGCGTGCTAATGCTCCCTGCTTCTAATGTGTTAAAGGTTTATGACTTCCCCTACCGGGCCCCACCAGTGCGAGCTGAGAAAATATAACCCCAAAAATATCTGTCCACAGTCCGATTTCAGGTCACGTGGGAAAAAAGGAATTTGGAGAGAAAACAGAGAAATGGGACAAACTCTCCCATCCGTCCTGTAACTCTAGAACCTGCCCCGAGCCGAAGAGCAGACGCCTCATCATTCTCGGAACCCAAATCCCCCCAGAGGAGTCATCACCGACTACAATGCAGCCTAAGCTCTCTTGCTGAGCCTATGTATCTATGTATCTAAACCAAATGTGTGATACTGTGCTGCTGTATCTCATCGTATGATGTGTTATACTGTCTGCTGATCCGCTCTATCTAATCCTATGGCGTGATACGGTCTGTGGAACTACTGTATCTAAGCCTATTATGTGTGATACTGTCTGTTGAGCCATATCTAATCCCATTATATGTGATAGTGTCTGTTCAGCTGATGTATCTAATCCTGTCAAGTGTGATACTGCTTGCTGATCTGCTATATCTAATCATATCATAAGTGATACTGTTGACTGAGCTGCTGTATCTAACCCTATCATGTATGATACTCTCTGCTGAACCTCTGTATCTAATTATATCATGTGTGATACTGTTTGCTGAGCTGCTGTATCTTTCCTATCATGTGTGATACTATCTGTTGAGCTACTATAGCCAATCCTATTGTGTGATACTTTCTACTGAGCTGCTGTATCTAAGCCTATCATGTGTGATACTCTCTGCTGTGCTGCTGTATCTAATCCTATTGTGTGTGATTCTGTCTGCTTAGCTGTCATATCTAATCGTTTTGTGTGATACTCTCTGCTGAACCGCTATATCTAAGCCTGATATTGTAACTGATACTCTCTGCTCAGCCTCTGTATCTAATCCTATCATGTGTGATGCTGCCTGCTGAGCTGCTGTATCAAATCCTATCGTGTTATGCCCCCTGCTGAGCTGTTGTATCTAAGTCTATCATGTATGATACTCTCTGCTGAGACTCTGTATCTAAGGGTTCATGCACACGACCCTGTGTATTTTGCAGTCCGGAAAATACGAATCCGCAAAAAAATACGGATGACGTCCGCGTGTATTCCGTATTTTGCGGAATGGAACAGCTGGCCCCTAATAGAACAGTCCTATCCTTGTCCCTAATGCGGACAATAATAGGACATGTTCTATTCTTTTGTGGAACGGACATACAGAAACGTAATGCACACGGAGTAACTTCCTTTTTTTGCGACCCATTGAAATGAATAATTCTGCATATGGTCCGCAAAAAAAAATGGACTGGACACAGAAATAAAATACGTTTGTGTGCATGAGCCCTAATACTATCATGTTTGATACTGTCTGCCGAGCTGAGGTATCTAAGCCTATCATGTAAGGTACTTTCTTAAATAATCAGGGTGTACTCTGTTTCTTCTTTCAGGCATCTAGGAATAAATCAGAGTAAATTAAGGTATTACGGCCGGGGAGGACGTCTTTAATAAAGTGCCGGTGTATGGACACAATGAGCCCCCTGTGAGCATCAGACCTTCCCCTAATTACGTGGCTGCCCAGAGTCTGGAAAACTATAAGGAAGCCATAAAACTTGCCTTAATTGCTGCATTCACTGTACGACATCATTGTCCCATAATGGCTTTTTATAGCAGGCACCACCACGGGGCACTTGACAGTAGAAATAATCCTTAAGGGCAAATTGCCTGTACTCACATGTCAGAGCTGTCACTCACAGTCATTGCCAAGACAGGGGCCAATGTATCAAGGGTAAAATGGTGGGGGCCATATATATTTACAAGTGGCAGCTCTGAAGGGGTCGCAGATCTGTGGAGTAGTAGCTGTTTGTAGTCAGCAGTGCATGCCCCAGCAAGTGGGAAGGAGCACTGTCTAAGGGTCCTTTTACATGGGCAGATAACCTGCCCGTAATGAGCGGCGATCGAGATTCTCGTACAAACGATATTATGATTACCGGTTTTTTCACCCTGTAAGACGCACCTGCCCATAAGACGCAACTAGGTTTTAGAGGAGGAAAATAAGAAAAAAATGTTTTCATCAGATCCCTAATCAGAACACCAATGTTAATTAGACCTCAGCTGAAGCCCCCAATGTTAATAAGACCCCCAATCAGACCTCAGATCAGACTCCCAACATGAATAAAACCTCAGATCAGACCCCCAATGTGAATTAAACCTCAGATCAGACCCCCAATGTGAATATGACCCCCAATCAGACCTTAGATCAGAGTCCCAATGTGAATAACCCCCAATCAGACCTCACATCAGAGCCCCAATGTGAATATGACCCCCAATCAGAGCTTAGATCAGACCTCACATCAGAGCCCCAATGTGAATGACCCCCAATCAGTCCTCAGATCAGACAGTAGTGCAGACAAAAAAAAATCAACTTACCTCTCCTGCTTGGGACGCCACCGCTCCTCACATGCAGCGCTCTTCCTGTTCTTCCTGCCACACGCTGTGACTCGACGCTGAACAGTGTAAAGTTACTGAAACCCGAGGTCCTCACGCTGTGCGCAGTCACAGCACAGCGAGCTTCCGAGGAAGTGGTGAGTACAGAGCCCAGGGAGCGGTGCATTCACTGCTTCCCGGTCCTCCTGTGCAAATGAGCGCTTCCACAATGGAAGCTCTCATTAGTATTCGTCCCATAAAACGAACTTTGGGGGGGAAACATATGGTATTTGTCCCTCCCTCCCATATGATTTCCATTATTATCGGCAGTACATCCCCTAATTTGTATTTGATCATGAAAGATGTAATCAATGACAGACAAGCAAACTATCATTAGTCCTTCGATTGCTAGACATGTTTACACGTGGCAATGATCAGGGAGAAACATTCGTACAATTGGTCGGGCGATGATTGCGCTGAGTAAAATGCCCTAGATGGTGCCCAACTTTTCAGTGCAAGACAAAAGACACTCCGCAGTGCCTAGAAAAAGCAGAACTGTGACAGAGATCACATGCAAGCACCGTGCGACGCGCATTACACAAGTTTGGAATGGTGGCCCGAAAAAGGTGAAGAAGCCTCTACTTCAGTATCATCATAAGAAGCGTTGGCTCGAGTTTGCAAAAAAGTACGAACTGTGGACAATAGAAGATTTAAAATGGGTGATTTGGAGCGATGAGGCGAAAGTCAATAGTCTGGGCTCTGATTGTGCAAATGAGTCTGGAAGAAACAAGGGGAAACGGATCAAGAAATTGAAGGAACGGTTAAGTTTAGTGGAGGAAGCCTGATGAATACTTGACCAGGATCGATGGTGGTCTCAATGCTGAGATATATGTGAGTATCCTACAAGATGAGTTACTTCATACACTTGAGTATTATGGGTATGAAAAGGACGACATAGTGTTCCAGCAGGACAACAACCTGAAGCATACATCGAGATTGGAGAAGAAATGGTTCAATGACAGTGAAGTAGAGGTGCTGGATTAATCTCCACAGTCCCCAGACCTCAACCCAATCAAACTATGGGTAGAGATAAATTAAAAAATAAATCAACAAAAAGCCTAGAGGCTGAATACCCTAACTTGACCCAGATAATTTTTCCCAATAAAACATAAATTTTAATGATCACAATTATAATGACTCTTGGCAACACTGATCTAATAGTTTAGCAGGGATAGTGCACGTCCCTGACATCTATGATTTCGGCTTTATACAAACACACTTTACACACAGACTGGACACAGCGGTTTATAACCTATTGTTTATGCTCACTGAGCCATTATAATTGTGATCATTAAAAGTTACGTTTTATTGGGAAAAATTATCTGGGTCAAGTTTGCGTATTCAGCCTCTAGGCTTTTTGTTGATTTATTTAAGTATACTGTAGGAAGGGTCCATCGTTGACAGAAGGTATGTGTCCTGGCCTCGGTGAAGTAAGAGCCGGTATTTTCAAGTGTCAGCGGCAGCTAATGCTGATTGACACTTTTCTGTTTTAGTATGGCTGTATAGCTGATCCGGGACGGCTCTTACTGGGAGTAGCCAAAGTGATGGGTGGGTGACTACTCCCCACGTTCCAGGCTGGGTATTGACTGGCCTATAAAAAACCCAGCCAGCAGTGTCAGCTGTGAGTGGATTACTCCTTTCTGACAGTGGAGCTCTGTCAGTCCCTGTGTTGGGACCTGGGAGTTTGGGCCTGGATTAAGGCCTGCTACCTTGTTGGTGTGAAAGCAGGTGGATTCTGCTTTGTCCAAGGACTTCTTCTTTGCTGTATGGTTGAACGAACACCAGAATCAAAAGGTGACGGTTTTCCTTGAAACTGACTTTTTGTTTTGTCATTTACTTAATGTGTGAATAAACACTGAACTGTTTAATTCAAAGACTTTGTTGTTGCCTCTATACTGCGTCCACTAACCTGCCTACCAGAGCGAATCCCCACAATGCCCATACCCAGATAGGGTCCACCAGGGTTTTGTTTTAGAGTTAAAGAAAAAGCTGTATACCTACCCAAGTGGGTCGAGCAGTGTGCACCAACATTGGGAACATGAAGAAGAGACCTGGGAACAGATTTCACTTGAGACATAACAATGCAGTTACATGACAAGAATCTGCATTACTAATCATATGCTAAATAGTTGCAAGTCCAATTTATGTATGAGGTAGCGAAGATGATTGTCAGTGTATTAACATCTTCTTTATTTCACCATTATCTAAAAAGAGTAATTAATTAATACATACCAAATCACGGTGGGAGAAGACTGTGCTACCACAACGTTTTGGGGGCGTTTCTTAGCTTAAATTATTATTATTATTACTGGAGAGCACTAATGGGGGGGAATTATTATTGCTGGAAGCACTATAGGGGTATTAGTACTACCGGGGTCACTATAAAGGCATTATTAATAATACTGAGGGCACAATTTTTTCCACAGTACAGTATTTGAGGCCATTGAGGGTAGTAGTATGGATGACAATGTTGGGGCACCAGGAGGAGAAAGATGATAGAAAAGTGAGGAATCTAATATAGCTATGTGGTAAACTCTGCAGAGAGAAGATGTGGCTGAAAGAACTTGTTGCGGTGACCTAGGCCAAATGGAGATGATGAAGAAAGGGAACTTATGCATCAAAGGAGACATCGCTGCATGTAAGAGGTATGTAGTGCTGTATTCTCCTGTATGTTTGGTAAAGCTGGCTCAGTGCTGTGACCCGCGTCTCACCTTCTCAGCCCCCTCCTCCATATCTTAGAGACAACAGGAGGAGGGAAAAAGGCAGCTTGCACTGGCCACCACAGGGGCAGCTTCTGGGAAGGTGTGCTGCTGGGGTGGTTTATTGTGCTGCATTGTGGTATTTTATCTCTGCTAGGATTGTATTTGCCCTGCACTGTGGTGTATGGTTCTGCAGGAGAACAAAATACCAAAATGCTTCCAATATACTTCCCAGCAGACCACAGTGCAGAACCAAATAGAACAGTTCAATACGATCTGCTGGAGCAGTATATTGTATAGTACTATGGTATTTGGTTCTGCTGAGGCAGTATATTGTATAGTACTATGGTATTTGGTTCTGCTGAGGCAGTATATTGTGCTGCACTGTGGTATTTGGTTCTGCTGGGGCAGTATGTTGTGCTGCACTATGGTATTTGATTCTGCTGGGGCAGTATGTTGTGCTGCACTATGGTATTTGGTTCTGCTGAGGCAGTATATTGTGCTGCACTATGGTATTTGGTTCTGCTGGGGTAGTATATTGTGCTGTACTGTGGTATTTGGATCTGCTGAGGAAGTATATTGTGCTGCACTGTGGTATTTGGTTCTCCTGGGGCAGTATATTGTGCTGCACTATGATATTTGATTCTGCTGAGGCAGTATATTGTGCTGCACTGTGGTATTTGGTTCTGCTGGGGCAGTATATTGTGCTGCACTGTGGTATTTGGTTCTGCTGGGGCAGTATATTGTGCTGTACTGTGGTATTTGGTTCTTCTGAGGCAGTATATTGTGCTGTACCGTGGTATTTGGTTTTGCTAAGGCAGTATATTGTGCTGCACTGTGGTAATTGGTTCTGCTGGGGCAGTATATTGTGCTGCACTGTGGTATTTGGTTCTGCTGGGGCAGTATATTCTGCTGCACTGTGGTATTTGGTTCTGCTGGGGCAGTATATTGTGCTGCACTGTGGTATTTGGTTCTGCTGGGGCAGTATATAGTGCTGCAGTGTGGTATTTGGTTCTGCTGGGGCAGTATATTGTGCTACGCTGTGGTATTTTGTTCTGCTTGGTAGGGCTAAAACGATTATGTGGCGAAAATAACCTCGCCACTGGGTTTTGGAGGGGGCTGGTTGCCAGCCTCTTGCCCCAGGATTATGGGCCCTCTCATCAGCCCATGCAAAACTTAAACCCCCATGGCGATTTGACTGTGTTTGGGCATCTGAGCGCTCAGATCCAAGCCATATGGGGACATGTGGGGTTTTGAGGTGTGTGACAGAACCCTCTGTCTGTGTAATTGTAGTGTATGTTATGTGAGGGTACCCCGATAGCTAATTTTATTGTATTTGTGTATTCTGAGTGCTATTCACCTAATGATATGCACTCAGACTTGAGCTATCTGGGAATATGTTAAATGTCTGTGTTTGCTGTGAGGGTGTGACATTGTGTGTTTGGGTGGTGATTCCTGTCCTGTTGTTCCCACATGTGTATTGGTGATTTCCCTTTGTCCTGAGAGATAATTGAATTGCTCCTCGGGTGTCTCCAGGGCAGAGAGGAGGAAACCATGATGCATTGTGGGGATGTGTTGTGTCTGTGTATCCTGAGTGCTACGTATCTGTCCTGTGTCACAGTCTTCCTTCTGGTCCCCTAGGGGCGTGTACACCAGATGGGGACCTGCATAAATACGGGCGGGTAGCCCTCAATAAAGTGTTCCTGTTTTACACTCAACATAGAGCCTCGTCTCATGTGTGTGGGGATTGCTATACTTGTATACTCCCCTGGCTATTACTCCTAGCTCTTGTAAGAGCTGTTCCTTTTCCTGGTTCCTGTGGTGGTATCGGTGTCGAGCGGAGTGCTTGGAGTCCTCGGGAGGCACTGGGAGCATTTATCAACGGAGGTACCCGGTCAGGGTGCTAGGAGATCCGTTACAGATTACTCGATTGAATTCGAGTAATTCTACACAAAAAAATCCTCAATGCAAATTTTTTTGCATCGAGGATTCGTTTGTGTCATGTGACCACGGAGCCGGAGTGAAGTGCTTGCTATCACTTAACGCTCCGTGGTCACCCGCTGGCCCGTACCGCGCTGCACTGGATTCTGACACATCGTCAGCAGAGAAGAAGAGGAAGGAGCTGTGGAGCGGCGCCCCTACAGGAAAGGTAAGTATTTTATTTCACTGGCGTTGGGGACATGGCACTGAAGGGGGACAGCCGGCAATGGATGGCATGGAGGGGGAGTGGGGGACATGGAGTGGCTGATCTGATGGCACTGGGGGAGTGGGGGACATGGAGGGGCTGATCTGATGGCACTGGGGGAGTGGGGGACATGGCAATGGATAGCATGGTGGGGCTGATCGATGGCACTGGGGGAGTGGTGCTGAAGGCACTGAGGTGGGGGAGAGCTGAAGGCACTGGGGTGGGGGAGAGCTGAGGGCACTAGGGCAGGGATGTCCAACCTGAGGCTCTCCAGCTGTTGCAAAACTACAACTCCCAGCATGCCCAGACTGCCTACAGCAGGGCATGGTGGGAGTTGTAGTTTTACAACAGCTGGAGAGCCGCAGGTTGGCCATGCCTGCACTAGGTGAACGGAGCTGATGGCACTCGGAGA
Source organism: Bufo bufo (assembly GCF_905171765.1). NCBI lineage: Eukaryota > Metazoa > Chordata > Amphibia > Anura > Bufonidae > Bufo > Bufo bufo. The sequence goes on along the minus strand of NC_053389.1, from coordinate 234,666,219 downwards.
ACTGATGCACTTGGGCTGATCGCACAGGAGGGCACAAAGGGTGTTGGGGACTGACGGCAGGGGGTCTGATGAGTTTTTTAGAAAGGAAAACAGTCTATTAATTAATTTTTTCTTATTAGATTACTCGATTAATCGCAAAAAATAAGCAATAGAATACTCGATTACTGAAATAATCGCTTACTGCAGGCCTACTGCTTGGGCAGTATATTGTGCTGCACTATGGTATTTGGTTCTGCTGAGGCAGTATATTGTGTTGTACTGTGGTATTTGGTTCTGCTGGGGCAGTATTTTGTGCTGCGTTTTTCTATTTTGTTCTAATGGGGTATAACAATTTAGCTGTGCTTTGGTATTTGGTTCTGCTGCAGGTATTGCTCTGTGGTGTTGCTTGCCACATCTATGTATTAGCCCCACCTTCTTTTATTTTGGGCCGTGATAGGGAATATTCAGACAGTGCCTAGGGTGGCACCAGCTATACAGTCAGGTCCATAAATATTGGGACAATTCTAACATTTTTGGCTCTATACACCACCACAATGAATTTGAAATGAAACGAACAAGATGTGCTTTAACTGCAGACTGTCAGCTTTAATTTGAGGGTATTTACATCCAAATCAGGTGAACTGTGTAGGAATTACAACAGTTTGCATATGTGCCTCCCACCTGTTAAGGAACCAAAAGTAATGGGACAATTGGCTTCTCAGCTGTTCCATGGCCAGGTGTGTGTTATTCACTCATTATCCCAATTACAATGAGCAGATAAAAGGTCCAGAGTTCATTTCCAGTCTGCTATTTGCGTTTGGAATCTGTTGCTGTCAACTCTCAAGATGAGATCCAAAGAGCTGTCACTATCAGTGAAGCAAGCTATCATTAGGCTGAAAAAACACAACAAACCCATCAGAGAGATAGCAAAAACATTAGGCATGGCCAAAACAACTGTTTGGAATATTCTTAAAAAGAAGGAACGCACTGGTGAGCTCAGCAACACCAAAAGATGCGGAAGACCACGGAAAACAACTGTGGTGGATGACCAAAGAATTCTTTCCCTGGTGAAGAAAACACCCTTCACAACAGTTGGCCAGATCAAGAACACTCTCCAGGAGGTAGGTGTATGTGTGTCAAAGTCAACAATCAAGAGAAGACTTCACCAGAGTGAATACAGAGGGTTCACCGGAAGATGTAAACCATTGGTGAGCCTCAAAAACAGAAAGGCCAGATTAGAGTTTGCCAAACGACATCTAAAAAAGCCTTCACAGTTCTGGAACAACATCCTATGGACAGATTAGACCAAGATCAACTTGTACCAGAGTGATGGGAAGAGAAGAGTATGGAGAAGGAAAGGAACTGCTGATGATCCTAAGCATACCGCCTCATCAGTGAAGCATGGTGGTGGTAATGTCATGGTGCGGGCATGTATGGCTGCCAATGGAACTGGTTCTCTTTTATTTATTGATGATGTGACTGTTGAAAAAAGTAGCAGGATGAATTCTGAGGTGTTTCGGGTAATATTATCTGCTCATATTCAGCCAAATGCTTCAGAACTCATTGGACGGCGCTTCACAGTGCAGATGGACAATGACCCAAAGCATACTGCAAAAGCAACCAAAACGTTTTTTAACCGCCTCACGTCCGCCCATAGACTATAAACGTCCTATGGGTGGACGTCTATTTCTGACAGCACGTTTTAAAACGTCCTGTCAGAAATAGCAGCTGCACGCTAATCGTGCAGCTGCTGATCGGGTTGCCCGCTGTCAGTGACAGCAGGGCAACCCTAAGACAAGGCAGGGACAGTTCCCAGGTGTCCCTGCCTTCATGATCGCTGCAGAGAAGGAAGCGCTGTGCGCTTCCTGTTCCGGCCCGGCGGTCATGTGACCGCCGGGACCGGAGAGTGCAGGGGCTGTGTGAGGTCTCTCAGAGACCTCGATCAGCCCTGCTCTGAGGCTGTACAGCGCTGGATTGCTGCTGTACAGCCTCTCTAGGGGTGCATTTGTCCTGTAACTGGGGCTACTATGTCAGCCCCAGTTACAGGAGAAATCAACAGTGAAAAAAAAAAGAAAAAGTGAAGTAAATGTCCCCCAGAGGTCTTGTATGACCTTATGGGGGACGAAAAGTGTAAAATAAAAAAAATAAAAATAAAAGGTTGAAAATAAAAAAATTAAAAAAAGTTTCACATGTAAAAAAAAAAAAAAGTCCCCAAGTAAGGAATGAAAAAAAAAAGTTAAAAATAGAAAAAATAAAAAAAAGTATACATATTAGGTATTGCCGCGTCCGTATAAACCAGCTCTATAAAAATATCACATGACCTAACCCCTCGGGTGAACACCGTAAAAAAAAAAAAAAAAACTGTGTCAAAACAAGCAATTTTTGTCACCTTGCATCACAAAAGGTGCAACACCAAGTGATCAAAAACGCGTATGTCCCACAAAATAGTACCAATAAAACCGTCACCTCATCCCGCAAAAAATGAGCCCCTACATAAGAAAATCTATCAAAAAATAAAAAAACTATAGCTCTTAGAACATGGAGACACTAAAACATCATTTTTTTGGTTTCAAAAATGCTATTATTGTGTTAAAGTGAAACAAATAAAAAAAAGTATACATATTAGGTATTGCCGCGTCCGTAAAAACCAGCTCTATAAAAATATCACATGACCTAACCCCTCGGGTGAACACCGTAAAAAAAAAACAAAAAAAACTGTGTCAAAACAAGCAATTTTTGTCACCTTGCATCACAAAAGGTGCAACACCAAGTGATCAAAAACGCGTATGTCCCACAAAATAGTACCAATAAAACCGTCACCTCATCCCGCAAAAAATGAGCCCCTACATAAGAAAATCTCTCAAAAAATAAAAAAACTATAGCTCTCAGAACATGGACACATTAAAACATAATTTTTTTGTTTCAAAAATGCTATTATTGTGTAAAACTTTAATAAATGAGAAAAAGTATACATATTAGGTATCGCCACGTCCGTAACAATCTGCTCTATAAAAATGTCACTTGACTGAACCCCTCAGGTGAACGCTGTAAAAATAAATAAATAGAAACTGTGCTAAAACAACCAATTTTTTGGTCACCTTGCCCCATAAAGTGTTATAATGAATGATCAAAAAATCATATGTACCCAAAAATAGTACTAATAAAACTGGCACCTTATCCCCTAGTTTCCAAAATGGGGTCACTTCTTGGGAGTTTCTACTGTAAGGGTGCATCAGGGGGCTTCAAATGGGAGAATGCATCTAAAAACCATGTGGAGTTCCTTTTCTTCTGCGCCCTGCCGTGTGCCCATACAGCAGTTTATGACCACATGTGGGGTGTTTCTGTAAACCGCAGAATCTGGGTAATAAATATTGAGTTTTGTTTGGCTGTTAACCATCGATGTGTTAAAGAAAAAAATTGATTAAAATGGAAAATCTGCCAAAAAAGTGAAATTTAAAAATTTGATCTCCATTTTCCTTTAATTCTTGTGGAACGCCTAAAGAGTTAACAAAGTTTGTAAAATCGGTTTTGAATACCTTGAGGGGTTTAGTTTCTACAATGGGGTCATTTATGGGGGTATCCACTATGTAGGCCCCACAAAGTGACTTCAGACCTGAACTGGTCCTTATAAAGTGGATTTTGGCAATTTTCTTAAAAATTTGAAGAATTCCTTCTAAACTTCTAAGCCTTCTAACGTCCTAAAAAAATAAAATGACATTTCCAAAATGATGCCAACATAAAGTAGACATATGGGGAATGTTAAATAATAAATATTTTATGAGATATCACTTTCTGTTTTAAAAGCAGAGAAATTGAAATTTAGAAAATTGCGAATTTTTCAAATTTTTGGTTAAATTTTGGATTTTTTCATAAATAAAGGTGAAATATTTTGACTCAAATTTATGACTATCATGAAGTACAATGTGTCACGAGAAAACAATCTCTGAATGACTTGGATAAATAAAGGCGTTCTAAAGTTATTACCACATAAAGTGAGATATGTCAGTTTTGCAAAATTTGGCCTGGTCAGGAAGGGGGCAAAAGGCCCAGATGGGAAGTGGTTAAGGGAAAGAAGTGGAATGTTATGCAATGGCCAAATCAATCACCTGACCTGAATTTGATTGAGCATGCATTTCACTTGCTGAAGGCAAAACTGAAGGGAAAATGCCCCAAGAACAAGCAGGAACTGAAGGCAGTAGAGGCCTGGCAGAGCATCACCAGGGATGAAACCCAGTGTCTGGTGATGTCTATGTGTTCCAGACTTCAGGCTGTAATCGACTGCAAAGGATTTGCAACCAAGTATTAAAAAGTGAAAGTTTGATTTATGATTATTATTCTGTCCCATTACTTTTGGTTGTTTAACAAGTGGGAGGCACATATGCAAACTGTTGTAATTCCTACACCGTTCACCTGATTTGGATGTAAATACCCTCAAATTAAAGCTGACAGTGTGCAGTTAAAGCAAATCTTGTTCGTTTAATTTCAAATCCATTGTGGTGGTTTATAGAGCCAAAAATGTTAGAATTGTGTCGATGTCCCAATATTTATGGACCTGACTGTAAATACAGTCGTGGATATAGTGCCTGGTTGTCAGCAGTAATAGATGGAATAGCTGTTACTGTAGTATAAGGTGTGTGGATCTCATGTCTGATCACAATGTAATTATATTACTATTATATTCAGTGATGTCAGTAACAGGGGGCGGGGCTGTGACAACCTCTCAGACATGATATAGAGGCTGGTTTTCAGTAGTAATACATGAAATAGCGGTTACTGTAGTATAAGGTGTGTGGATCTCATGTCTGATCACAATGTAATTATATTACTATTATATTCAGTGATGTCAGTAACAGGGGGCGGGGCTGTGACAACCTCTCAGACATGATATAGAGGCTGGTTGTCAGCAGTAATAGATGGAATAGCTGTTACTGTAGTATAAGGTGTGTGGATCTCATGTCTGATCACAATGTAATTATATTACTATTATATTCAGTGATGTCAGTAACAGGGGGCGGGGCTGTGACAACCTCTCAGACATGGTATAGAGGCTGGTTGTCAGCAGTAATAGATGGAATAGCTGTTACTGTAGTATAAGGTGTGTGGATCTCATGTCTGATCACAGTGTAATTATATTACTATTATATTCAGTGATGTCAGTAACAGGGGGCGGGGCTGTGACAACCTCTCAGACATGCTATAGAGGCTGGTTGTCAGCAGTAATAGATGGAATAGCTGTTACTGTAGTATAAGGTGTGTGGATCTCTTGTCTGATCACAGTGTAATTATATTACTATTATACTCAGTGATGTCAGTAACAGGGGGCGGGGCTGTGACAACCTCTCAGACATGATATAGAGGCTAATTGTCAGCAGTAATAGATGGAATAGCTGTTACTGTAGTATAAGGTGTGTGATCTCATGTCTGATCACAGTGTAATTATATTACTATTATACTCAGTGATGTAATGTCACAGCCAGACAGCTGAGAAGCGCTCACAGGAGCTTCTCAGATCCTCCTCCTTGAATTTCTTTGTTTTGGTTTAGTTTCTCATCTCGTTAGTCTATCTCAGCTGTCATGCAGTCAGACTGATCGCTACCCTTTAAGTTCCTCCCCATAATGCAGTAGTGTGCGGCTGATACAACTTCCTGGAGTGTGTGTGCATGCAGTTCCCAGTTCCAAGTTCCCAGTTCCCAGTTCCCAGGTCTCAGTCCTCAGTCGTCAGTCGTCTGCAGATTAGTGCTGTTTATGTATTTATGTTTTTGTCTTTTCTGGATCCAGGTGACCCTGACTCCCTCCGTGTCAGTGTAGGGAGCCGGTGGTCGTGTCCCTTCACTATAGTAGGGTCTTCAGGTAATAGATAGCCGAGGAACGTGGATATGCGGCCATCCACCTTTTAGGGTGTTCGCATAGGCTGAGCAATGAGGGAGAGCGGCAGGTCTATTGCAGGGGTCTCCCTTTGTTCCTTAGTTGTGGATCCAGAGAGACATTTTTTATATGGTATTGTCTTGTTTCCTGTACACCATCCGTGACATTATCAGCCGCCAAAACCGTCTCAAGCATGGATCCGGTTTCACTTTTGGCTGAACGCCTCCAGGGTCTTTCATTGGAGGTAGCTGATCTCCGTAGGATTTTTTCTCAGTTTCAAGTGACCGGTTCAGCTTGCGTTCATGGAGTTTGTGCTGAGCCCAAGATCTCGCTCCCGGATACGTTCTCTGGGGGTAGTGAGAATTTTGTGTGTTTTAAAGAGGCTTGCAAACTCCATTTTCGCCTTCTTCCCCATTCTTCTGGTGATGAAGAACGGAGGGTGGGGATCATTGTATAGCTGCTCAGGGGTAACGTTCAGTCTTGGGCCTTTTCGCTACAGGAGGGGGCACGGCCCCTCCGCTCAGTGGATGAATTATTTTTAGCCCTGGGTCAGATATATGATGATCCGGATCGTATTGCTCTGGCTGAGTCTAGACTACGTCTGTTATGCCAGGGTAAACAATCCGTATAGATATACTGCTCCGAATTTCGGAGATGGGCAGCTGATACTGGTTGGAATGATGCTGCACTCCGAAGTCAATTTTGCCATGGTCTTTCAGAGGGATTGAAAGATGCATTTTCCTTTCATGAGAGGCCTATCTCCTTGGACTCTGCTATGTCTCAGGCCGTTCGTATTGACAGGCGTCTTAGAGAGAGACGAGAGATCTCTCCTTCCTGTCCTACTCAGTCTCGGAACAGTGCAGCGGTCTCATTCTGTGCGCAGGAGTCTCAGTCGCTGTCAGCCCCTTCTGAGCAGGAGCCCATGCAGCTGGGGTTGATTGCCTCTGACAATAGAAGATTCAGCCTGCATGGGAGGGTTTGTTTTTGTTGTGGAGGTATAAATCATTTGGCAAATGTTTGTCCCTCAAGGAGATTCAGGCAGTTTTCTGGGAGTAATAAAGAGACAAAAAGGAAAAAATCTTTTAAAAATGTTCCGTCTGTTACTATTGTCAGGGTTGAGGCGGAAATTGAAGGTATTCCGTTTGCTTGTAGTTCCCGTTTTGTCCTGCCTGCTAGGGTGGCGCTAGAGAGCAAGAGCATTTTTTGTGAGATTTTTGTGGATAGTGGAGCAGCTGTCAACCTCATTGATAATCAATTTGCAATAACTCATGGTTTCCAGGTTTGCACTTTGGGAAGGGATATTCCTGTTTTTGCTATTGATTCAGCTCCACTTTCTCAGAAATCATTAAAGGGCATAGTTCACACAATCCGTTTAATTGTGAGTGATGCTCATGTTGAGGATGTGTCATGTTTCGTCCTTAGCGGTTTGCCTACTCCTCTAGTGTTGGGGCTACCCTGGCTCACTAAACATAACCCCACCATTGATTGGCAAGCGAGGCAAATAAATGGTTGGAGTAACTTTTGCAGAGAGAATTGCCTCATGACATCTGTTTCTGAGGTTTCTACTAAGACTGTACCACCTTTCCTCTCTGAATTTCTGGATGTCTTCTCTGAGAGTGGAGTTCAGGGTTTACCTCCGCACAGGGAGTATGATTGCCCTATTAATCTCATCCCAGGCGCCAAGCTGCCTAAATCTCGTTTATACAATCTCTCCCAACCTGAGAGGGTCGCTATGCGGGCTTATATCTCTGAGAGTTTGAGAAAAGGACACATACGACCCTCGAAGTCACCTGTTGCCGCTGGTTTTTTCTTTGTTAAGAAAAAAGATGGTTCTTTAAGACCTTGTCTGGATTTCAGGGAGCTGAACAGTATCACTATTCGTGATCCTTATCCGCTTCCTCTGATCCCGGACCTGTTTAACCAGGTTGTTGGGGCTAAAGTCTTTTCCAAATTAGACCTAAGAGGGGCATACAACCTGGTTAGGGTCAGAGAAAGAGACGAATGAAAGACGGCTTTCAATACCCCTGAGGGCCATTTTGAGAATTTGGTTATGCCTTTTGGTTTGATGAATGCCCCAGCCGTTTTTCAGCATTTCGTCAACAGCATTTTTTATCATTTAATGGGAAAATTTGTATTAGTGTATTTGGATGACATTTTGATTTTTTCTCCTGATTTCAAGACTCATAAGGAACACTTACGTCAGGTCTTGCTCATTCTGCGGGAGAATAAATTATATGCGAAACTGGAAAAATGTGTGTTTGCGGTTCCAGAAATCCAATTTCTGGGGTTTCTTGTCTCCGCTTCTGGTTTTCGCATGGACCCCGAGAAGGTCTGCGCTGTGCTTGAGTGGGAGCTTCCTGAGAACCAGAAGGCGCTGATGCGTTTTTTGGGCTTTGCCAATTGTTACAGGAAATTTATTTTGAATTATTCCTCTGTTGTTAAACCACTCACTGATATGACCAGAAAGGGGGTAGATTTTTCTTCCTGGTCGGTAGAGGCGCGTAAGGCCTTTTCTAATATCAAGGAGAGTTTTGCTTCCGCTCCCATCCTAGTACAACCTGATATTTCGTTACCCTTCATAGTTGAGGTTGATGCTTCTGAGGTAGGGGTGGGTGCGGTCTTGTCTCAGGGTTCCTCTCCTGCCAAATGGCAACCGTGTGCCTTTTTCTCAAAGAAACTCTCCTCCGCAGAGAGAAATTATGATGTGGGAGATAGGGAATTGTTGGCCATCAAGTTGGCTTTTGAGGAATGGCGCCATTGGCTAGAGGGAGCCAGACACCCTATTACCGTGTTTACTGACCATAAAAATCTGGCCTATTTGGAGTCAGCCAAGCGTCTGAACCCGAGACAGGCCAGATGGTCTTTGTTCTTTTCAAGGTTTCATTTTGTTGTTACGTTCCGCCCTGGGGTTAAGAACGTTGTTTTCCAGGAGGTGGGAATTTTGAAGACCCGGGTCCCATTTTGGCTGAAGGTGTGGTGGTCTCTGCTCTTTTTCCTGAATTGGAGGCAGAGGTGCAGGCAGCCCAGTCAGAAGCTCCTGATCTTTGTCCTCCTGGGAGGTTGTTTGTGCCTCTCGCTTTGAGACACAAGATTTTTAAAGAACACCACGACACGGTCCTTGCTGGGCACCCGGGGGCAAGAGCCACACTGGATCTCATCGCTCGGAGATTCTGGTGGCCTGCGCTTCGTAAGTCGGTTGAGGGTTTTGTGGCAGCTTGCGAGACTTGCGCTCGTGCCAAGGTCCCTCATTCACGGCCATCAGGTCTTCTCCTTCCTTTGCCCATTCCTTCCCGTCCTTGGACACATCTGTCCATGGACTTCATAACGGACTTGCCTCGTTCCTCGGGGAAGTCTGTGATTCTGGTGGTGGTGGACCGTTTTAGCAAAATGGTGCATTTTATCCCTTTCCCTGGTTTGCCCAATGCTAAGACGCTGGCGCAGGCATTTATTGACCACATTGTCAAATTGCATGGGATTCCTTCAGACATAGTCTCTGATAGGGGCACGCAGTTTGTTTCCAGATTCTGGAAGGCTTTCTGTTCTCGCTTGGGGGTTCGGTTGTCATTCTCTTCTGCTTTCCATCCGCAGTCGAATGGCCAGACAGAGCGCGTCAATCAGAATCTGGAGACATATCTGCGCTGTTTTGTGGCGGAGAATCAGGAGGATTGGTGTTCTTTTTTGTCCCTTGCTGAGTTTGCTTTAAATAACCGTCGTCAGGAGTCCTCTGATAAGTCACCATTTTTTGGTGCATATGGGTTCCATCCGCAGTTTGGGACTTTCTCGGGAGAGGGCTCTTCTGGTTTGCCTGATGAGGACAGATTCTCCTCGTCTTTGTCATCTATTTGGCAAAAGATTCAGGATAATCTAAAGAGCATGAGTGAGAGATATAAGCGTGTGGCGGATAAGAGACGTGTGCCTGGTCCGGACCTGAATGTTGGTGATCTGGTGTGGTTGTCTACCAAGAATATCAAATTGAAGGTTCCCTCCTGGAAGTTGGGTCCTAGGTTTATTGGGCCTTACAAGATCCTGTCTGTCATCAATCCTGTTGCCTACCGTCTTGATCTTCCTCAGACTTGGAAGATCCATAATGTTTTTCATAAGTCCTTATTGAAACCTTATGTTCAACCTATTGTACCCTCGCCTTTGCCTTCTCCTCCGATTATGGTTGATGGAAATCTTGAATTTCAGGTCTCTAGGATTGTGGATTCTCGTCTTGTCCGCGGTTCCCTCCAGTACCTCGTTCATTGGGAGGGTTATGGTCCTGAGGAGAGGATGTGGGTCCCAGTGACGGACATTAAGGCCTCTCGTCTCATCAGGGCTTTCCATAGGTCCCATCCTGAGAAGGTGGGCCCTGAGTGTCCGGAGTCCACTCCTAGAGGGAGGGGTACTGTCACAGCCAGACAGCTGAGAAGCGCTCACAGGAGCTTCTCAGATCCTCCTCCTTGAATTTCTTTGTTTTGGTTTAGTTTCTCATCTCGTTAGTCTATCTCAGCTGTCATGCAGTCAGACTGATCGCTACCCTTTAAGTTCCTCCCCATAATGCAGTAGTGTGGGGCTGATACAACTTCCTGGAGTGTGTGTGCATGCAGTTCCCAGTTCCCAGTTCCCAGTTCCAAGTTCCCAGTTCCCAGTTCCCAGGTCTCAGTCCTTAGTCGTCAGTCGTCTGCAGATTAGTGCTGTTTATGTATTTATGTTTTTGTCTTTTCTGGATCCAGGTGACCCTGACTCCCTCCGTGTCAGTGTAGGGAGCCGGTGGTCGTGTCCCTTTACTATTGTAGGGTCTTCAGGTAATAGATAGCCGAGGAACGTGGATATGCGGCCATCCACCTTTGGGGTGTTCGCATAGGCTGAGCAATGAGGGAGAGCGGCAGGTCTATTGCAGGGGTCTCCCTTTGTTCCTTAGTTGTGGATCCAGAGAGACATTTTTTATATTGCATTGTCTTGTTTCCTGTACACCATCCGTGACATTATCAGCCGCCAAAACCGTCTCAAGCATGGATCCGGTTTCACTTTTGGCTGAACGCCTCCAGGGTCTTTCATTGGAGGTAGCTGATCTCCGTAGGATTTTTTCTCAGTTTCAAGTGACCGGTTCAGCTTGCGTTCATGGAGTTTGTGCTGAGCCCAAGATCTCGCTCCCGGATACGTTCTCTGGGGGTAGTGAGAATTTTGTGTGTTTTAAAGAGGCTTGCAAACTCCATTTTCGCCTTCTTCCCCATTCTTCTGGTGATGAAGAACGGAGGGTGGGGATCATTGTATAGCTGCTCAGGGGTAACGTTCAGTCTTGGGCCTTTTCGCTACAGGAGGGGGCACGGCCCCTCCGCTCAGTGGATGAATTATTTTTAGCCCTGGGTCAGATATATGATGATCCGGATCGTATTGCTCTGGCTGAGTCTAGACTACGTCTGTTATGCCAGGGTAAACAATCCGTATAGATATACTGCTCCGAATTTCGGAGATGGGCAGCTGATACTGGTTGGAATGATGCTGCACTCCGAAGTCAATTTTGCCATGGTCTTTCAGAGGGATTGAAAGATGCATTTTCCTTTCATGAGAGAGGCCTATCTCCTTGGACTCTGCTATGTCTCAGGCCGTTCGTATTGACAGGCGTCTTAGAGAGAGACGAGAGATCTCTCCTTCCTGTCCTACTCAGTCTCGGAACAGTGCAGCGGTCTCATTCTGTGCGCAGGAGTCTCAGTCGCTGTCAGCCCCTTCTGAGCAGGAGCCCATGCAGCTGGGGTTGATTGCCTCTGACAATAGAAGATTCAGCCTGCATGGGAGGGTTTGTTTTTGTTGTGGAGGTATAAATCATTTGGCAAATGTTTGTCCCTCAAGGAGATTCAGGCAGTTTTCTGGGAGTAATAAAGAGACAAAAAGGAAAAAATCTTTTAAAAATGTTCCGTTTGCTTGTGGTTCCCGTTTTGTCCTGCCTGCTAGGGTGGCGCTAGAGAGCAAGAGCATTTTTTGTGAGATTTTTGTGGATAGTGGAGCAGCTGTCAACCTCATTGATAATCAATTTGCAATAACTCATGGTTTCCAGGTTTGCACTTTGGGAAGGGATATTCCTGTTTTTGCTATTGATTCAGCTCCACTTTCTCAGAAATCATTAAAGGGCATAGTTCACAATATCCGTTTAATTGTGAGTGATGCTCATGTTGAGGATGTGTCATGTTTCGTCCTTAGCGGTTTGCCTACTCCTCTAGTGTTGGGGCTACCCTGGCTCACTAAACATAACCCCACCATTGATTGGCAAGCGAGGCAAATAAATGGTTGGAGTAACTTTTGCAGAGAGAATTGCCTCATGACATCTGTTTCTGAGGTTTCTACTAAGACTGTACCACCTTTCCTCTCTGAATTTTTGGATGTCTTCTCTGAGAGTGGAGTTCAGGGTTTACCTCCGCACAGGGAGTATGATTGCCCTATTAATCTCATCCCAGGCGCCAAGCTGCCTAAATCTCGTTTATACAATCTCTCCCAACCTGAGAGGGTCGCTATGCGGGCTTATATCTCTGAGAGTTTGAGAAAAGGACACATACGACCCTCGAAGTCACCTGTTGCCGCTGGTTTTTTCTTTGTTAAGAAAAAAGATGGTTCTTTAAGACCTTGTCTGGATTTCAGGGAGCTGAACAGTATCACTATTCGTGATCCTTATCCGCTTCCTCTGATCCCGGACCTGTTTAACCAGGTTGTTGGGGCTAAAGTCTTTTCCAAATTAGACCTAAGAGGGGCATACAACCTGGTTAGGGTCAGAGAAAGAGACGAATGAAAGACGGCTTTCAATACCCCTGAGGGCCATTTTGAGAATTTGGTTATGCCTTTTGGTTTGATGAATGCCCCAGCCGTTTTTCAGCATTTCGTCAACAGCATTTTTTATCATTTAATGGGAAAATTTGTATTAGTGTATTTGGATGACATTTTGATTTTTTCTCCTGATTTCAAGACTCATAGGGAACACTTACGTCAGGTCTTGCTCATTCTGCGGGAGAATAAATTATATGCGAAACTGGAAAAATGTGTGTTTGCGGTTCCAGAAATCCAATTTCTGGGGTTTCTTGTCTCCGCTTCTGGTTTTCGCATGGACCCCGAGAAGGTCTGCGCTGTGCTTGAGTGGGAGCTTCCTGAGAACCAGAAGGCGCTGATGCGTTTTTTGGGCTTTGCCAATTGTTACAGGAAATTTATTTTGAATTATTCCTCTGTTGTTAAACCACTCACTGATATGACCAGAAAGGGGGTAGATTTTTCTTCCTGGTCGGTAGAGGCGCGTAAGGCCTTTTCTAATATCAAGGAGAGTTTTGCTTCCGCTCCCATCCTAGTACAACCTGATATTTCGTTACCCTTCATAGTTGAGGTTGATGCTTCTGAGGTAGGGGTGGGTGCGGTCTTGTCTCAGGGTTCCTCTCCTGCCAAATGGCAACCGTGTGCCTTTTTCTCAAAGAAACTCTCCTCCGCAGAGAGAAATTATGATGTGGGAGATAGGGAATTGTTGGCCATCAAGTTGGCTTTTGAGGAATGGCGCCATTGGCTAGAGGGAGCCAGACACCCTATTACCGTGTTTACTGACCATAAAAATCTGGCCTATTTGGAGTCAGCCAAGCGTCTGAACCCGAGACAGGCCAGATGGTCTTTGTTCTTTTCAAGGTTTCATTTTGTTGTTACGTTCCGCCCTGGGGTTAAGAACGTTGTTTTCCAGGAGGTGGGAATTTTGAAGACCCGGGTCCCATTTTGGCTGAAGGTGTGGTGGTCTCTGCTCTTTTTCCTGAATTGGAGGCAGAGGTGCAGGCAGCCCAGTCAGAAGCTCCTGATCTTTGTCCTCCTGGGAGGTTGTTTGTGCCTCTCGCTTTGAGACACAAGATTTTTAAAGAACACCACGACACGGTCCTTGCTGGGCACCCGGGGGCAAGAGCCACACTGGATCTCATCGCTCTGAGATTCTGGTGGCCTGCGCTTCGTAAGTCGGTTGAGGGTTTTGTGGCAGCTTGCGAGACTTGCGCTCGTGCCAAGGTCCCTCATTCACGGCCATCAGGTCTTCTCCTTCCTTTGCCCATTCCTTCCCGTCCTTGGACACATCTGTCCATGGACTTCATAACGGACTTGCCTCGTTCCTCGGGGAAGTCTGTGATTCTGGTGGTGGTGGACCGTTTTAGCAAAATGGTGCATTTTATCCCTTTCCCTGGTTTGCCCAATGCTAAGACGCTGGCGCAGGCATTTATTGACCACATTGTCAAATTGCATGGGATTCCTTCAGACATAGTCTCTGATAGGGGCACGCAGTTTGTTTCCAGATTCTGGAAGGCTTTCTGTTCTCGCTTGGGGGTTCGGTTGTCATTCTCTTCTGCTTTCCATCCGCAGTCGAATGGCCAGACAGAGCGCGTCAATCAGAATCTGGAGACATATCTGCGCTGTTTTGTGGCGGAGAATCAGGAGGATTGGTGTTCTTTTTTGTCCCTTGCTGAGTTTGCTTTAAATAACCGTCGTCAGGAGTCCTCTGATAAGTCACCATTTTTTGGTGCATATGGGTTCCATCCGCAGTTTGGGACTTTCTCGGGAGAGGGCTCTTCTGGTTTGCCTGATGAGGACAGATTCTCCTCGTCTTTGTCATCTATTTGGCAAAAGATTCAGGATAATCTAAAGAGCGTGAGTGAGAGATATAAGCGTGTGGCGGATAAGAGACGTGTGCCTGGTCCGGACCTGAATGTTGGTGATCTGGTGTGGTTGTCTACCAAGAATATCAAATTGAAGGTTCCCTCCTGGAAGTTGGGTCCTAGGTTTATTGGGCCTTACAAGATCCTGTCTGTCATCAATCCTGTTGCCTACCGTCTTGATCTTCCTCAGACTTGGAAGATCCATAATGTTTTTCATAAGTCCTTATTGAAACCTTATGTTCAACCTATTGTACCCTCTCCTTTGCCTCCTCCTCCGATTATGGTTGATGGAAATCTTGAATTTCAGGTCTCTAGGATTGTGGATTCTCGTCTTGTCCGCGGTTCCCTCCAGTACCTCGTTCATTGGGAGGGTTATGGTCCTGAGGAGAGGATGTGGGTCCCAGTGACGGACATTAAGGCCTCTCGTCTCATCAGGGCTTTCCATAGGTCCCATCCTGAGAAGGTGGGCCCTGAGTGTCCGGAGTCCACTCCTAGAGGGAGGGGTACTGTCACAGCCAGACAGCTGAGAAGCGCTCACAGGAGCTTCTCAGATCCTCCTCCTTGAATTTCTTTGTTTTGGTTTAGTTTCTCATCTCGTTAGTCTATCTCAGCTGTCATGCAGTCAGACTGATCGCTACCCTTTAAGTTCCTCCCCATAATGCAGTAGTGTGCGGCTGATACAACTTCCTGGAGTGTGTGTGCATGCTGTTCCCAGTTCCCAGTTCTCAGTCGTCAGTCGTCTGCAGATTAGTGCTGTTTATGTATTTATGTTTTTGTCTTTTCTGGATCCAGGTGACCCTGACTCCCTCCGTGTCAGTGTAGGGAGCCGGTGGTCGTGTCCCTTCACTATTGTAGGGTCTTCAGGTAATAGATAGCCGAGGAACGTGGATATGCGGCCATCCACCTTTGGGGTGTTCGCATAGGCTGAGCAGTGAGGGAGAGCGGCAGCTCTATTGCAGGGGTCTCCCTTTGTTCGTTAGTTGTGGATCCAGAGAGACATTGTTTATATGGTATTGTCTTGTTTCCTGTACACCATCCGTGACATGTAAGTAACGTATACATATTTTTCCTGCACTCTGTAGGATAGAAGAGCGTCGTGTGCTCCACATATGCAACCTTTTTTTCCTAATGTTAAACATAGGGTAAAAACGTGTTGTGAACCCAGCTAAAGACTGTTAAATAGACAAGTGTCTATAAGACGCTTTGATTCCCACACAGTGATTATCTGTCATCAGTTGGATAAAGCGATTATTCATCGTTAAATTCCATCTGACAAATGATAATTTTGGTGAAAATTGTTTGTTTTGCAGATCTTTAGTCTAATGTGTATGGGCGCCTTAGTGAGATTATGTATTGTCAGTGCTCTTCTAGACCAGTGATGGCGAACTTTTTAGAGCCCGGGTGCCTAAACTGCAGCCCGAAACCTACTTATTTATTACAAAGTGCCAACACAGTAATTTAACCTGAATAATAATATAGTATATCTTCCATGTACTTCATTATTTAGCTATAATAGCCTGCCTCTATTCTATGCGCTGCCTGTGCCATTCATAGTGCACCCTGCTCTGATAAATGGCAGGAAAAGTCTAAGGCATATTGGTACACCATAGACTTTTTCCATGGTACGGGTGCCCACAGAGAGGGCTCTGAGTGCCACCTCTGGCACTTGTGCCATAGGTTCGCCACCACTGCTCTAGACTTTCACATACAGGTCGCCCCCTGCTGGTAAAAGCCTACTAGTGTCTCGGCTTACCTCTGCACTTTTGCAAATTATTTCTCCTTCCAAAATGAAAAGAACTCTGTGCCTCTTGTACCATTGGATATAAGGAAGCTATCCTAAAAGTCAGGGTTCCTCAACTCCAGTCCTCAGGGCTCACCTGCCGGTCATGTTTTCAGGATTTCCTTAGTATTAAGCAGGTGATATCATTTGTGTCCGTGCATCAGGACTTACCCCAGGTATTCATTCTGTGGTATATTCCCAAATCCTGAGCAGTAGGTGGGCCCTGAGGGCCGGAGTTGAGGAACACTGCTATAAGTCATTGTATGACCTTTGAAACAGGCCTTGAGACATAATTTAGGATTATAGGTAAGGCCGTGTATCATCTGCAGACAGCTGTTTCGGGATTACCCCTCATCAGAGAACTGGCTTCACTGAGTCACAGGTCTTTATCGGGTACCATTTTTCCTTCTGTAGGCAGCCTAGTAAGTGCAAGGAGTCGTATAGGCCATGTAATGCTCCTTTAGGAAAAGGGTATGCAAATTATGTCCCAAGGCCTTGACATATAGAATGGATACCCTACATCTGGTGGCACTAGAGAGGCATAGCTCTCTTTTCTTTTTGGAATTTGCATACCGTTTTCCAAGAGGACCACTGTATTGGCTGTAAGACTCCTTATGCCTACTAGGTGCTCTATACACTTGCAGAATTTAAAGGGAAACTTAACCTGCAGTCAGGGCCGGCGCCACCAGTAAGGCGACTTAGGCAGGCGCCATTTAGCAGGGGGCGCCCGTTGCAGTGTAAAAAAAAAAAAAAAAGTTGGTTATATAAGTTCGGCCTACGCCTGCTGTCATTCTGTGTCTGCTCTGTGCTGTCCGTGGCCGAGCTCTGTTTGGTCCGCGGTACAGGAGCTTTTGTTTCCTGTACCCGGCCGGACTGACAGGAAGTGCTCACTTAGTGTGCACTTCCTTTCAGTCCGGCCGGGTACAGGAAACAAAAGCTCCTGTACCGCGGACCAAACAGAGCTCGGCCACGCTAAATTAGAGGTGACGGGGGGGGGGGGGGGGGGGGTGCTGCAATGCTGCAATGAGAGTGACAGGGGGAGGCTTCAATGAGAGTGACAAGGGGGGGGCTTCAATGAGAGTGACAAGGGGGGGCTGCAATGAGAGTGACAAGGGGGGGCTTCAATGAGAGTGACAAGGGGGGGCTTCAATGAGAGTGACAAGGGGGGGGCTTCAATGAGAGTGACAAGGGTGGGCTTCAATGAGAGTGACAAGGGGGGGCTTCAATGAGAGTGACAAGGGGGGGGGACTGCAATGAGAGTGACAAGGGGGGGGCTGCAATGAGAGTGACAAGGGGGGGCTGCAATGAGAGTGACAAGGGGGGGCTGCAATGAGAGTGACAAGGGGGGGCTGCAATGAGAGTGACAAGGGGGGGCTGCAATGAGAGTGACAAGGGAGGGGGCTGCAATGAGAGTGACAAGGGGGGGCTGCAATGAGAGTGACAAGGGGGGGGCTGCAATGAGAGTGACAAGGGGGGGCTGCAATGAGAGTGACAAGGGGGGGCTGCAATGAGAGTGACAAGGGGGGGGGCTGCAATGAGAGTGACAAGGATGGGGGGCTTCAATGAGAGGGACAAGGGGGGGGCTGCAATGAGAGTGACAAGGGAGGGGGGGGTAAAATGAGAGTGACAAGGGAGGGGGGCTGCAATGAGAGTGACAAGGGAGGGGAGGGTAAAATGAGAGTGACAAGGGGGGGGTAAAATGAGTGACAAGGGAGGGGGGGCTGGAATGAGAGTGACAAGGGAGGGGGGGCTGGAACGAGAGTGACAAGCGAGGGGAGGGTAAAATGAGAGTGACAAGGGAGGGGGGGTAAAATGAATGACAAGGGAGGGGGGGGGCTGGAATGAGAGTGACAAGGGAGAGGGGGGGGCTGGAATGAGAGTGACAAGGGAGGGGGGGGCTGGAATGAGAGTGACAAGGGAGGGAGGGAGGGAGGGAGAAGAGAGTGACAAGGGAGTCCCCAGAGCCAGACCAAGAGCCAGACTGCAGCCAGAGACCAGTTCATCTTATTGTCCTGGTGGTAAGTAGACAATGCAATATGCTTATTATGTAATTGTTTAATTAATACTACATTGGAGACTAATTTACCTCACATTTAGGGTCCATTCACACATCCATGTGTGTTTTGCGGATCCACAAAACACGGACAGCAGCAATGTGCGTTCCGCATTTTGCGGGCACTAAGAGAATATGCCTATTCTTGTCCGCTATTGCAGACAAGAATAGGACATGTTCTATTTTTTTCAGGATCGGAATTGCGGATCCCATAGAAATGTATGGGTCCGCAATTCCGTTTCGCAAAAAGAGACAGCTACAAGAAGCTGGATTAACCCTAAGGGAAACATAGCAGTTCTTTTAATTTAAAAGCTGAGAAAGGGGTGGAACATATGTGATGTCATGATATGGGCAGATCATCTGATAAGGGGGGGGGGGGCGGCGGCAATTTTTATCTTGCCTAGGGCGGCAAAAATCCTTGCACCGGCCCTGCCTGCAGTCTGAAGAAATGAGTACTTAAAGGGCATCGGTTAGCAGATTTATACCTACGAAACTGGCTGACCTGTTACATGTGCACTTGGCAGCTGAAGACATCTGTGTTAGTCCGATGTACATATGTACCCACATTGCTGAGAAAAATGATATTTTTATATATGCAAATGAGCCTCTAGGAGCAAAGGGGGCATTGCTGTTACACCTAGAGGCTCCACTTTTTCTGCAACTGCCCTGCCCTCTACACTTTGATTGACAGGGCCAGATGTGATGATGTTTTCACTTAAATTGCAGAGGGCAGGGCAGTTGTAGAGAGAGCGCAGCCTCTAGGTGTAATGGCAATGCCCTTTGCTCCTAGAGGCCCACTTGCATGTATTAAAACATAATTTTTCTCAGCAATGCGGGCACATATGAACATGGGGCCAACACAGATGCTTTCAGTTGCCAAGCACACATGTAACAGGTCCGACAGTTTCATAGGTACAAATCTGCTGACAGATGCCCTTTAACCTCTTAGGGACATATGACGTACCGGTAGGGCATGATGTCCCGGTACTTAAGGACACATGGACACATGACGTACCGGTACGTCATGTGTAGTTCCGATCACCGCCGGCCAATCAGCAGGCACCGTGGGACAATGCCCAGGGGGGTCCTTTGCCCCCCCTCCCCCGCCCCGCCCCGTGTCGGCGATCGCAGCAAACCGCAGGTCAATTCAGACCTGCGGTGTGTTGCGTTTCCGGGTTATTCGGGTCTCTGATGACTCGATAACCCGGAAAGGACGGTGATCGGTGGTGTGATAATACACCACCAATCACCGTCCTGCGATCCTGAGAGGTGGCGGTCACGCCACCTCTTAGGATCGCATCTGATTGGCTGGCAGGGAGGCTGGGTGGGCGGGCGGAGCGGCAAATTTGAATTGCGGAGCTCCGGCTGTGCTGCCCAGAAAAAGTGAGTTTTTTGTGCCATCAGGAACTGTTGTCTGTAGGGACAGGTAGGGATAGATGATTTCGGCAGGGATAGATAGGGGGAAAAAGTTTAGTTTTTTTCTAAAGCACTTTTAGCACCTTGATCGGGTGTCTGGGGTCCACAGCACTTAGCTGTGTGACCCTGGACCCCCCCCAGGGATGCTGCAGCTTGCCCTCCCCCCCACACTTTTTTTTGGGGGAGAAAGTTTTATTATTTTTTTTGCATGCGTTGACTGTGGCCGGCACTCTTTGCGTCCGGCCACTGTTAGCGCATCGCCCACCGGAACCGCACAGCGCATTTTAACTTTCATTTTATATTTTTTTTACACTTTTTTTGAATTTTTTTTGTTCGTTTTTCTTTATTTTTTTATTAACACCCAAGCCCCCCCACACACGCACACTGAATAAAGATTTACAGACACGCACACGCACACACTCCCCTATGGCCCGCTGGACGTTCTCGGCTGAGGAGGCATACGCCCTGCTTGCCTCCGAGTCCGAGAGCCCCAGTCAGGACGAGGATGACCCCACTTTCCTGTTGTAATCTGCGTCCTCCTCATCATCTAGCGATGATGATGAGCCCCCAAGGTGGCGGAGATGCCGCCAGGCTAGTCAAGGGGACCTCCATGCCAGGGACCCTGTGGCCCACGCTAGTACGAGCAGCTCTGGGGCTCGTACTAGTTTTCCGACCCACCAGATCAGTCCACCTGAGCCCCCTGCCGGTGAACTTGTCTGGTGTACTCCAGAGTATTTTGAGCCTGCGATTCCTGATTTTGTAGGCCAGGAATCCAGATTTCCACAGTAGGCTTCACTGAATACGACTACTTTAGTCTTTTTTTCAGTGACCACTTTGTAAATCTGATGGTGGAGCAAACGAACCTGTACACCCAACAGTTCGTTGCTCAACACCCGGGCTCTTTTTTGGCTAGGCCCTGTGGCTGGATGCCGGTCAGTGCAGCCGAGATGAGAAAGTTTTGGGGCCTCGTGCTGCACATGGGCCTAGTCAAAAAAAACAGTGTCAAGCAGTACTGGAGTGGGGACGTCCTCTACCAGACCCCACTTTACAGTATGGCCATGACACGTACCCGATTTGAGGCCATCCGGAAATGCCTGCATTATTCAGATAATGCAGCATGCCCCCCCCCCCCCAAGGTGATCCTGCCTATGACCGCCTGTACAAAATCAGGCCGGTCATCGATCACTTTGGGGCCAAATTTGTGGAGGCCTATTTACCTGGAAGGGAGGTCGCAGTTGATGAGTCTCTCATTGCTTTCAAAGGGAGACTCATTTTCCGCTGAATTTTACCTCCTTTTCTTCTCACTAATAGAGCTTTCATTTGGTGGTATTTCATTGCTGCTGACATTTTTACTTTTTTTGTTATTAATTGAAATTTAACGATTTTTTTGCAAAAAAATGACATTTTTCACTTTCAGTTGCAAAATTTTGCAAAAAAAAACGACATCCATATATAAAATTTTCTCTAAATGTATTGTTCTACATGTCTTTGATAAAAAAAAAATGTTTGGGTAAAAAAAAATGGTTTGGGTAAAAGTTATAGCGTTTACAAACTATGGTACAAAAATGTGAATTTCCGCTTTTTGAAGCAGCTCTGACTTTCTGAGCACCTGTCATGTTTCCTGAGGTTCTACAATGGCCAGACAGTACAAACACCCCACAAATGACCCCATTTCGGAAAGTAGACACCCTAAGGTATTCGCTGATGGGCATAGTGAGTTCATAGAACTTTTTATTTTTTGTCACAAGTTAGTGGAAAATTATGATTTTTTTTTTTTTTCTTACAAAGTCTCATATTCCACTAACTTGTGACAAAAAATAAAAACTTCTATGAACTCACTATGCCCATCAGCAAATACCTTGGGGTGTCTTCTTTCCAAAATGGGGTCACTTGTGGGGTAGTTATACTGCCCTGGCATTCTAGGGGCCCAAATGTGTGGTAAGGAGTTTGAAATCAAAATGTGTAAAAAATGACCGGTGAAATCTGAAAGGTGCTCTTTGGAATGTGGGCCCCTTTGCCCATCTAGGCTGCAAAAAAGTGCCACACATGTGGTATTGCCGTACTCAGGAGAAGTTGGGGAATGTGTTTTGGGGTGTCATTTTACATATACCCATGCTGGGTGAGAGAAATATCTTGGTCAAATGCCAACTTTGTATAAAAAAATGGGAAAAGTTGTCTTTTGCCAAGATATTTCTCTCACCCAGCATGGGTATATGTAAAATGACACCCCAAAACACATTCCCCAACTTCTCCTGAGTACGGAGATACCACATGTGTGACACTTTTTTGCAGCCTAGGTGGGCAAAGGGGCCCATATTCCAAAGAGCACCTTTCGGATTTCACCGGTCATTTTTTACACATTTTGATTTCAAACTTCTTACCACACATTTGGGCCCCTAGAATGCCAGGGCAGTATAACTACCCCACAAGTGACCCCATTTTGGAAAGAAGACACCCCCAGGTATTTTGTGATGGGCATAGTGAGTTCATGGAAGTTTTTATTTTTTAGGTCACAAGTTAGTGGAATATGAGACTTTGTAAGGAAAAAAAAGAAAAATAAAAAATCATCATTTTCCGCTAACTTGTGACAAAAAATATAAAATTCTAGGAACTCGCCATGCCCCTCACGGAATACCTTGGGGTGTCTTCTTTCCAAAATGGGGTCACTTGTGGGGTAGTTATACTGCCCTGGCATTTTCCAGGGGCCCTAATGTGTGGTAAGTAGGTAAATGACCTGTGAAATCCTAAAGGTGCTCTTTGGAATGTGGGCCCCTTTGCCCACCTAGGCTGCAAAAAAGTGTCACACATGTGGTATCGCCGTATTCAGGAGAAGTTGGGCAATGTGTTTTGGGGTGTCTTTTTACATATACTCATGCTGGGTGAGAGAAATATCTTGGCAAAAGACAACTTTTCTCATTTTTTTTATACAAAGTTGGCATTTGACCAAGATATTTATCTCACCCAGCATGGGTATATGTAAAATGACACCCCAAAACACATTGCCCAACTTCTCCTGAGTACGGCGATATTAGATGTGTGACACTTTTTTGCAGCCTAGATGCGCAAAGGGGCCCACATTCCTTTTATGAGGGCATTTTTAGACATTTGGATCCCAGACTTCTTCTCACGCTTTAGGGCCCCTAAAATGCCAGGGCAGTATAAATACCCCACATGTGACCCCATTTTGGAAAGAAGACACCCCAAGGTATTCAATGAGGGGCATGGCGAGTTCATAGAATTTTTTTTTTTTTGGCACAAGTTAGCGGAAATTGATTTTATTTATTTTTTTCTCACAAAGTCTCCCTTTCCGCTAACTTGGGACAAAAAATTCAATCTTTCATGGACTCAATATGCCCCTCACGGAATACCTGGGGGTGTCTTCTTTCCGAAATGGGGTCACATGTGGGGTATTTATACTGCCCTGGCATTCTAGGGGCCCTAAAGCGTGAGAAGAATTTTTACGCATTTGGATTCCGTGAAGGGTATGGTGAGTTCATGTGAGATTTAATTTTTTGACACAAGTTAGTGGAATATGAGACTTTGTAAGAAAAAAATAATAATTTCCGCTAACTTGGGCCAAAAAAATGTCTGAATGGAGCCTTACAGAGGGGTGATCAATGACAGGGGGGTGATCAGGGAGTCTATATGGGGTGATCACCCCCCTGTCATTGATCACCCCCCCTATAAGGCTCCATTCAGATGTCCGTATGTGTTTTGCGGATCCGATCCATGTATCCGTGGATCCGTAAAAATCATACGGACATCTGAATGCAGCCTGACAGGGGGGGTGATCAATGACAGGGGGGTGATCAGGGAGTCTATATGGGGTGATCACCCCCCCTGGAAGGCTCCAGGGGGACGCCTGTATGTGTTTTGCGGATCCGATCCATGTATCAGTGGATCCGTAAAAATCATGCGGACGTCTGAATGGAGCTTTACAGGGGGGTAATCAATGACAGGGGGGTGATCAGGGAGTCTATATGGGGTGATCACCACAGTCACAGTCATTGATCACGCCCCTGTAAGGCTCCATTCAGACGTCCGTATGCGTTTTGCGGATCCGATCCATCTATCATGGTCCTACCTCATCGCTGTGGCGTGTCTCTGCGACTGCAGGACAAGGTAAGCTGCTTTGCATATGTCAGATAGGGCCAGGGAATGAGACCGGGAGGTGCTGGAGAGGGACAAGCGGCTGAGGGACCAGCGGCTGTCATGGCGTCTGGGGCGCCGCTTACACATGAGGGCAGATTCTCACTTCTTGAGGTGCCCATATACCCCCAGTCTCCTCCATTTATAATAATAATAATATATATATATACAGGTCTCTAGCTTCCCGCCACACTTCTACTTCATGAAAATAATCTGGTATGACAGGTACTGGTAAGTCACTTCATCATTATTATTATTATTATGACATAATATTTTCATTATCTTGCTCATGCCCATGAACATACAGCTTTAGGCTCCATTCACACGTCCGTGAATGTGTCTGCACCCGTTCCGCAAATTGCGGAAGGGGTGCAGACCCATTCATTTTCTATGGGGACGGAATGGATGCGGACAGCACACAGTGTGCTGTCCGCATCCGCATTTGCGCTGCGCGGCCCCGATCTTTGGGTCCACAGCTCCGCAAAAAGATAGAACATGTCCTATTCTTGTCCGCAGCTTGTGGACAAGAATAGGCATTTCTATGGGGGTGACGGGCTGGGGTGTTGCGGACGCGCAATTCGCGGGTCCGCAACACACCACGGATGTGTGAATGCAGCCTTATGAGGTTAAAAAAAAACTGGCTCCTAACCTTTTTAGCTGGCTCCTAGATTCAAAGGAAATTTGTCGAGCCCTGCCTTAGGGTACACTTACAAGTTTTGTGTGTACGAGGGGCGAGATTCCCGTATTCAACCCCCAGAATGTCCCCCCACTCTGGGTGTTAGCTGGAAACTTGTGTGGGATCTTATACACCCACTGCTAGATAAGGGTTACCACCTGTACGTGTATAACTTTTATACTAGTATCCCCTTGCTCCAGTCCCTCGCCGCCAGATCCACGTCCGCTTGTGGGACCGTGCGGAAAAATCACCGCGGCCTCCCTACCTACCCCCTCCGGGTACCTGTCACAGGGGTGAGACCCTTGCCCTTACCAGTGGAAACCTGCTGCTGGCCAGATATAAGGACAAGAGGGATGTCCTTGTACTGTCCACAATTCACGGTAACGGCATCACCCCTGTGCGAGGTACCACGGCAACGGTCCACAAGCCCGATTGTATCGTCGACAACAATCGGTATATGGGAGGAGTTGATCTCTCTGATCAAATCCTCAAGCCATATAACGCCATGCGCAAAACCCAGGCATGGTACAAAAAAGTTGCGGTCCACTTGGTACAGGTTGCCTTGTACAACTCTTTTGTGCTGTCCCGGAGAGCTGGCAACACAGGGAAATTCCTTCATTTCTATGAGGCAGTCCTTAAGGCCCTGATCTTTTCTGACCGGGAAAGAGCAGGCCGGAGTACCTCGGGAACTGGAGGCGCCCGGATCGTCCCTGGCCAACACTTTCCAGGTGTGGTCCCCCATACTGGAAAGAAGGGACGGACTCAAAAAAAGTGCAGTGTGTTACAGGAGGCGGATGCGGAAGGACACCACTACTCAGTGTGACACGTGCCCCAATCATCCAGGCCTCTGCATTATTGGTTGCTTCAGGGAGTAACACAGTTCCATGGAGTACTAAATTTATAATCCCCTTCCCCAATTTAGCCACTGACTATCGAAAAAAACTATGGTTCTCAGACTTGACACCCAAAAAAAATAATTTTTTCCAAGAATGATATTTAGGAAAACCAAAAAAAAAAAAAGTAGACATATTAGGTATCGCCGCATCCGTAAGAATCTCCTCTATAAAAATACCCCATGACCTAACCCCCCAGATTAACACGGTCCAAAAAAACAAAAAACGGTGCAAAAAAAGGTGTTTTTTTATTCACCTTACATAACAAAAAGTGTAATAGCAAGCGATCAAAAAGTCATATAGCCCCCAAAATAGAGCCAATAAAGCCGTCCCCTCATCCCGCCAAAAATGAGCCCCTACCTAAGATAATCGGCTAAAAAAAAAAATTATTCTTAGGCCTCCTGCACACGACCTTATGGCTTTTTCACGGATCCGTTATTCTGTTTTTTGTTTCCGTTGTGTTTCCGTTTCTGTTCCGTTTTTCCGTATGGCATATACAGTATACAGTAATTACATAGATAAAATTGGGCTGGGCATAACATTTTCAATAGAAGGTTCCGTATGTGTTCCGTTTTTTTGCGGACCCATTGACTTTAACCACTTAAGGACCACAGGTTTATACCCCCCTAAAGACCAGGCCCTTTTTTACAAATCGGCACTCCACAACTTTAGCGGTTTATTGCTCGGTCATGCAACTTACCACCCAAATGAATTTTACCTCCTTTTCTTCTCACTAATAGAGCTTTCATTTGGTGGTATTTCATTGCTGCTGACATTTTTACTTTTTTTGTTATTAATCGAAATTTAACGATTTTTTTGCAAAAAAAATGACATTTTTCACTTTCAGTTGCAAAATTTAGCAAAAAAAACGACATCCATATATAAAATTTTCTCTAAATGTATTGTTCTACATGTCTTTGATAAAAAAAAAATGTTTGGGTAAAAAAAAATGGTTTGGGTAAAAGTTATAGCGTTTACAAACTATGGTACAAAAATGTGAATTTCCGCTTTTTGAAGCAGCTCTGACTTTCTGAGCACCTGTCATGTTTCCTGAGGTTCTACAATGGCCAGACAGTACAAACACCCCACAAATGACCCCATTTCGGAAAGTAGACACCCTAAGGTATTCGCTGATGGGCATAGTGAGTTCATAGAACTTTTTATTTTTTGTCACAAGTTAGTGGAAAATTATGATTTTTATTTTTTTTTCTTACAAAGTCTCATATTCCACTAACTTGTGACAAAAAATATAAAATTCTAGGAACTCGCCATGCCCCTCACGGAATACCTTGGGGTGTCTTCTTTCCAAAATGGGGTCACTTGTGGGGTAGTTATACTGCCCTGGCATTTTCCAGGGGCCCTAATGTGTGGTAAGTAGGTAAATGACCTGTGAAATCCTAAAGGTGCTCTTTGGAATGTGGGCCCCTTTGCCCACCTAGGCTGCAAAAAAGTGTCACACATGTGGTATCGCCGTATTCAGGAGAAGTTGGGCAATGTGTTTTGGGGTGTCTTTTTACATATACTCATGCTGGGTGAGAGAAATATCTCGGCAAAAGACAACTTTTCTCATTTTTTTATACAAAGTTGTCATTTGACCAAGATATTTATCTCACCCAGCATGGGTATATGTAAAATGACACCCCAAAACACATTGCCCAACTTCTCCTGAGTACGGCGATATTAGATGTGTGACACTTTTTTGCAGCCTAGATGCGCAAAGGGGCCCACATTCCTTTTATGAGGGCATTTTTAGACATTTGGATCCCAGATTCTTCTCACGCTTTAGGGCCCCTAAAATGCCAGGGCAGTATAAATACCCCACATGTGACCCCATTTTGGAAAGAAGACACCCCAAGGTATTCAATGAGGGGCATGGCGAGTTCATAGAATTTTTTTTTTTTTGGCACAAGTTAGCGGAAATTGATTTTATTTATTTTTTTCTCACAAAGTCTCCCTTTCCGCTAACTTGGGACAAAAAATTCAATCTTTCATGGACTCAATATGCCCCTCACGGAATACCTGGGGGTGTCTTCTTTCCGAAATGGGGTCACATGTGGGGTATTTATACTGCCCTGGCATTCTAGGGGCCCTAAAGCGTGAGAAGAATTTTTACGCATTTGGATTCCTTGAAGGGTATGGTGAGTTCATGTGAGATTTAATTTTTTGACACAAGTTAGTGGAATATGAGACTTTGTAAGAAAAAAATAATAATTTCCGCTAACTTGGGCCAAAAAAATGTCTGAATGGAGCCTTACAGAGGGGTGATCAATGACAGGGGGGTGATCAGGGAGTCTATATGGGGTGATCACCCCCCTGTCATTGATCACCCCCCCTATAAGGCTCCATTCAGATGTCCGTATGTGTTTTGCGGATCCGATCCATGTATCCGTGGATCCGTAAAAATCATACGGACATCTGAATGCAGCCTGACAGGGGGGGTGATCAATGACAGGGGGGTGATCAGGGAGTCTATATGGGGTGATCACCCCCCCTGGAAGGCTCCAGGGAGACGCCTGTATGTGTTTTGCGGATCCGATCCATCTATCAGTGGATCCGTAAAAATCATGCGGACGTCTGAATGGAGCTTTACAGGGGGGTAATCAATGACAGGGGGGTGATCAGGGAGTCTATATGGGGTGATCACCACAGTCACAGTCATTGATCACGCCCCTGTAAGGCTCCATTCAGACGTCCGCATGCGTTTTGCGGATCCGATCCATCTATCAGTAGATCCGTAAAAATCATGCGGACGTCTGAATGGAGCTTTACAGGGGGGTGATCAATGACAGGGGGGTAATCAATGACAGGGGGGTGATCAGGGAGTCTATATGGGGTGATCACCACAGTCATTGATCACGCCCCTGTAAGGCTCCATTCAGACGTCCGTATGCGTTTTGCGGATCCGATCCATCTATCAGTGGATCCGTAAAAATCATGCAGACGTCTGAATGGAGCTTTACAGGGGGGTGATCAATGACAGGGGGGTAATCAATGACAGGGGGGTGATCAGGGAGTCTATATGGGGTGATCACCACAGTCATTGATCACGCCCCTGTAAGGCTCCATTCAGACGTCCGTATGCGTTTTGCGGATCCAATCCATCTATCAGTGGATCCGTAAAAATCATGCGGACGTCTGAATGGAGCTTTACAGGGGGGTGATCAATGACAGGGGGGTAATCAATGACAGGGGGGTAATCAGGGAGTCTATATTGGGTGATCACCACAGTCATTGATCACGCCCCTGTAAGGCTCCATTCAGACGTCCGTATGCGTTTTGCGGATCCGATCCATCTATCAGTGGATCCGTAAAAATCATGCAGACGTCTGAATGGAGCTTTACAGGGGGGTGATCAATGACAGGGGGGTAATCAATGACAGGGGGGTGATCAGGGGGTCTATATGGGGTGATCACCACAGTCATTGATCACGCCCCTGTAAGGCTCCATTCAGACGTCCGTATGCGTTTTGCGGATCCGATCCATCTATCAGTGGATCCCTAAAAATCATGCGGACATCTGAATGGAGCTTTACAGGGGGGTGATCAATGACAGGGGGGTGATCAATGACAGGGGGGTGATCAGGGAGTCTATATGGGGTGACCAGGGGCTAATAAGGGGTTAATAAGTGATGGGGGGGGGGGTGTAGTGTAGTGGTGTTTGGTGCTACTTTACTGAGCTACCTGTGTCCTCTGGTGGTCGATCCAAACAAAAGGGACCACCAGAGGACCAGGTAGCAGGTATATTAGACGCTGTTATCAAAACAGCGTCTAATATACCTGTTAGGGGTTAAAAAAATCACATCTCCAGCCTGCCAGCGAACGATCGCCGCTGGTAGGCTGGAGATCCACTCGCTTATCTTCCGATCCTGTGCGCGCGTTCACAGGAAATCTCGGCTCACGCGAGATGACGCCAATCAGCGTTAGCGTAGCCTGGGGGAGCCGCCGCGATGACGCCTTTCGGCGTAACAGTTGCGGCAACTGGTTAATGGAGCCACGGAATGTGATTTGCGGGCAATAATAGGACATGTTCTATCTTTAAACGGAACGGAAATACGGAAACGGAATGCATACGGAGTACATTCAGTTTTTTTTTATGGAACCATTGAAATGAATGGTTCCGTATACGGACCGCAATAAACAGCCAGTAAACGGGGGGGGGAAACGGTCGTGTGCAGGAGGCCTTAGACTATGGAGATACTAAAATGTTTTTTTTTGTTTATAAAAGGATAATATAGGGTAAAACCTAAATAAATGTAAAAAAGTAGACATATTTGGTATCGCCGTGTCCATAAGAATCTCCTCTGTAAAAATACCCCATGACCTAACGTCCCAGATTAACACGGGCCAAAAAAAAATAATTTAAACGGTGCCATAACAGCTATTTTTGGCACATTTTCCATTTTAATCCATTTTTTCAGGTAACAAAGCAAGGGTTAACAGCCAAACAAAAGTTAATATTTATTACCCTGATTCTGCAGTTTACAGAAACGCCCCATATGTGGTCGTAAACTGCTGTATGACCAAACGGCAGGGCGCGAAAGGAAAGGAACGACATATGGTTTCTGGAAGGCAGATTTTGATGACCTTTTTTTTTTACACCATGTTCCATTTGAAGAACCCCTTATGCACCCCTAGAGTAGAAACTCCATAAAAGTGACCCCATCTAAGAAACTACACCCCTCAAGATATGCAAAACTGATTTTACAAACTTTATTAACCCTTTAGGTGTTCCTCAACAGTTTATGGCAAATGGAGATGAAATTTCAGAATTTCTATTTTTGGTAACCTTACCTCACAAAAATGTAATATAGAGCAACTAAAAATTATATGTACCCTTAAAATAGTCCCAACAAAACCGCTACCTTATCCCGTAGTTTCCAAAATGGGGTCACTTTTAGGGAGTCAGGGCAATAAATATAGAGTTTAGTTTGGCTGTTAACCCTTGCTTTGTTACCGGAAAAAAATGTATTAAAATTGAAAATTTGGCAAAAAAATGAAATTCTGAAATGTCATCTCCATTTGCCAATAACTTTTGTGGAGCTCCTAAAGGGTTAACATAGTTTGTAAGATCCATTTTGAATACCTTGAGGGGTGTAGTTTCCAAAATGGGGTCACTTTTAGGGAGTTTCTACTGTAGGGGTGCATCAGGGGGGCTTCAAATGGGACATGGTGTAAATAAACCAGTCCATACAAATCTGCCTTCCAAAAACCACAAGGCGCTCCTTTCCCTCTATGCCCTGCCTTGTGGTCGTACAGTAGTGTACGACCACATATGGGGTGTTTCTGTAAACCGCAGAGTCAGGGCAATAAATATAGAGTTTGGTTTGGCTGTTAACCCTTGCTTTGTTAGTGGAAAAAATTGATTAAAATGGAAAATTTGGCAAATAAATTGAATTCAGAAATTTCATCTCCATTTGCCAATAACTCTTGTGGAGCACCTAAAGGGTTAATGATGTTTGTAAAAATCAGTTTTGAATACCTTGAGGGGTGTAGTTTCTAGAATGGGTGGTTTCATTTTTGGGTGGTTTCTATTATGTAAGCCTCACAAAGTGACTTCAGACCTGAACTGGTCCCTACAAACGGGGTTTTGAAACTTTCTGAAAATTTTCAAGATTTGCTTCTAAACTTCTAAGCCTTGTAACGTCCCCAAAAACTAAAATTGATTCCCAAAATGATCCAAACATGAAGTAGACATATGGGGAATGTAAAGTAATAACTATTTTGGAGGTATTACTATGTATTATAGAAGTAGAGAAATTGAAACTTGGAAATTTGCTAATTTTTCCAATATTTTGGTAAATTTGGTATTTTTTTTATAAATAAAAATGATTTATTTATTTATTGTTTACTTCATTTTACCAGTGTCATGAAGTACAATATGTGACGAAAAAACAATCTCAGAATGGCCTGGATAAGTAAAAGCGTTTTAAAGTTATCACCACATAAAGTGACACTGGTCAGATTTGCAAAAAATAGCCTGGTCCTTAAAGTGAAATATGGCCGTGTCCTTAAGGGGTTAAAGCCAGTGATTGGGGCAATTATTGTGAGGGAGTGTACCTAGAAAATTCGTCCCCCATAATTGCCCTGTTTAAAGATGCTGCCGATCACCTGTTTATCGGGAGAAAGCATCACTGATGTGGTCACCTAAATTATTTTTTCTGGGCAGGGGTCTGCTGCCCAGAAGCAGTTATTCTCTATGGCAGGGATCAGCAACCTCCGGTACTCCAGCTGTTCAGAAACTACAACTCCCAGAATGCCTCATTCACTTCTATGGGAGTTAGAAGAGCGGCCGAGTATGTTTGCATGCTGGGAGTTGTAGTTTCACAGGAGCAGGAGTGCCGAAGGTTGCGGATCCCTGCTCTATGGGGACGAGTGATCACTAGTTACCATACAGAGGAGATGATTGCTGCAGGTAAATGTAGCTCCCACCTAGAGCAGGCAATTATTGGGAGAGAACACTTGTTCCTAGCATAATAAGATTATGCATATTACAATATTTTGAAGAATTTCTCATTTGCTTTGAGGTTTAAAGCCAGGCAGGAAAATAGATCAGAAATGTTTCTAATATTACAGTAGTCACCCCATGGTGGATGCAGCAAATTATACATGGCTTCCTCTGTGTGTTATAGAGGGAGTGGAGCTTAATTCCTTTTTTTTATTTCAGTAAATTATGATTGAACTCTGTAATTCTTAATTGAATCATTACACCCCCCCCCCCCCACCCCGACAACTGAACATCACTGTGGCCATGAAATACCAGTATAAGTATGTTCTTGGGCAGCAGGTGGCAGTGTTGCTGCATTTTCCTCTAATATATTGTGTGCTGTCCAGCTGTTGGTGCCGATGTCCTGGATCTGGCTGAAACCATGGTGACATCTGCAGAAGGACTGGTATATGCTGGTAAGCAGGACAACGATCTGTTGCAATTATAGGAAACACACCATAACCATCGGGTCTGTGCTGTTTTCAACAGCAGAGGTCTGGGGCTAATGTCGGGGATTGGCGGTAATGCCATTTAACCCCTCAGATGCCGTAGTCACATGTGACTATGGCATCTGGGAGCACTAAAACTGAGGGCAGCACATTATCAGTGATTGAAAGCATTGGGTGTATACAGATATAGCTGTCAGTCACCGATAACATCTCCCTCACGTACCGATAGCTGTTCACAGGAGATGGAAAAAGCAAAGATATAAATGTGTATTTACAGGCTTTGGCCTCATGCACACGACCGTTTTTTTTTTTGCGGTCCGCAAAACTGATTTTTGGAGGATCCACGGACATGAAAAAAAAGTTGTTTTGGTGTCCGCCTGGCCGTGCGGAGCCAAACGGATCCGTCCTGACTTACAATGCAAGTCAATGGGGACGGATCCGTTTGACGTTGACACAATATGGTGCAATTGCAAACGGATCCGTCCCCCATTGACTTTCAATGTAAAGTCAGGAGTCCCTATTAATATACCATCAGATCTGAGTTTTCTCCAATCCAATGGTATATTTTAACTTGAAGCGTCCCCATCACCATGGGAACGCCTCTGTTAGAATATACCATCGGATTTGAGTTAGATCGTGAAAACTCAGATCCGACAGTATATTCTAACACAGAGGCGTTCCCATGTGATGGGGACGCTTCAGGTTAGAATATACTAAAAGAACTGTGTACATGACTGCCCCCTCCCCCCCCCTGTATTTAACACATTGGTGGCCAGTGCGGCCCCCCCCCTCCCCCCCTAATTAAAATGACCGACCCCCCATCATTGGTGGCAGCGGAGAGTTCCGATCGGAGTCCCAGTTTAATCGCTGGGACTCCGATCGGTAACCATGGCAACCAGTACACTACTGCAGTCCTGGCTACCATGGTTACTTAGCAATTTTAGAAGCATTATACTTACCTGCGATGTCTGTGACCGGCCGGGCGCTCCTCCTACTGGTAAGTGAAAGGTCTGTGCTATAAGCAATGCGCCGCACAGACCTTTCACTTACCAGTAGGAGGAGCGCCCGGCCGGTCACAGACATCGCAGGTAAGTGCCCGGCCTCACTGGCCACCAATGTGTTAAATACAAGGGAGGGGGGCCGTTTGCACTGGCCACTAATGAGTTAAATACAGGGGAGGGAGGGTGGGCCGCACTGGCCACCAATGAGTTAAATACAGGGGGGGGTCTGCCCCCTGATGCCTGGCAGCACCTGCCAGGCAGCAGAGGGCAGTCATGTACACAGTTCTTTTAGTATATTCTAACCTGAAGCGTCCCCATCACCATGGGAACGCCTCTGTGTTAGAATATACTGTCGGATCTGAGTTTTCACGAAGTGAAAAATCAGATGTAAAAAGCTTTTATGCAGACAGATCAGTCTGTGTGAAAGTAGCCTACGGACAAGGATGACGGACACGGATGGCAATCTTGTGTGCATCCGTGTTTTTTCACTGACCCATTGACTTGAATGGGTCCGTGAACCGTTGTCCGTCAAAAAAATAGGACAGGTCATATTTTTTTGACGGACAGGAAACACGGATCACGGATGCGGCTGCAAAACGGTGCATTTTCCGATTTTTCCACGGACCCATTGAAAGTCAATGGCTCCGCAAAAAAAAAACGGAAAACTGAACAACGGCTGCGGATGCACACAACGGTCGTGTGCATGAGGCCTTTATTGTATCTTTTCCCCCAGCTTCTGCTCAGCTTCCCCTGTTGTATAACACAGTGCTTTCAGATCGCATTGTATTTTGTGGTTACAGATCCTCTTTATGGCTGGTTTCACACTTGGGGGAAATTTACGAAGATCGCCATTTCATATTCTTGGCTTAGTACAAAGTCCACTAGTGTAAGATGTGTCTAAATCATAACAGTTTTTGACATAAATATCAATGAGGCCATTTATCAAACTGGCTTAGTTGCCCATTGCAACCAATCAGATTCTACCTTTCATTTTCCAAAGGAGCTGTCAAAAATGAAAGGTGGAATCTAATTGGTTGCTATGGGCAACTAAGCCAGCTCTACTTTCCACCAGTTTGATAAATGAACCCATAAGTCTGTCAGGCCACACTGGGCCACCCCTTCCTGCCCCATTTTTTTTAAAGAAAAGAGTTAACCTTGGTGTAAACAGGGATAAAGTTGAAAGTTCTTGCACAAAACGGGCTTGGCACAAACATTTGTGACTTCTTTGGGGTTAGAAGCCTTCATAACCCCTTCCCCCAGAAACAGTTTTTTTTTTTTTTTTTTTTTCTTCACTTGCATTGAGTTTTTTTGGGTGTATTGTGTTTTTTTTTTTTTAATGCAGCATGCACTGTGTATGAAAAAAGGCACGTTGAAAATCGGTGACAAAAAAGATAGTCAGATAAGGGCTCATGCAGACGACCGTATGTATTTGGCGGTCTGCAAAAAATACGGATGACGTCCATGGGCATTCCGTATTATGCGGAACGGAACAGCTGGCCCCTAATAGTACAGTCCTATGCTTGTTCGTAATGTGGACAATAATAGGACATGTTCTATTTTTCTACGGAACGGAAATACGAAAACAGAATGCACACGGAGTAACTTCGGTTTTTTTTTTGCAGACCCATTGAAATGAACGGTTCCGCATCTGGTCAGCAAAAAAAAAACAAAAAAAACCTGAATGGACACGGAAAGAAAATACATTCATGTGCATGAGCCCTTAGGGTCCATTGACACGTCCGTGTGTGTTTTGCGGATCCACGGATACGCAAAACACGGACATCGGCGATGTGCGTTCCGCCGGCACTTAATAGAAGAATAGGACATGTTCTAATTTTTTCGGGAATTAAATTGTGGACCCGGAAGTGCGGATCCGCAATTCCGGATCCGGGCAGCACATCGTTCTGCCCCATAGAAATGAATGGGTCCGCAATTCCGTTCCGCATGGACCCTTACAGCGTAGATCCAGATGAGTGTTGCATGTCATATAACTATAGAATGAGACTGTTGTTACAAGGGCTCGCTCTAGTGTTAATTATGAGAATTACACAATGTGCTAACATTCTGTGTTCGCCTAAAAATCTGTTTCATACAGAACAAAATTAAATGGGTTCCCCAAGATTAAAAAGGGTTATCCGATATCTAAAAGATCCCCTCCAATGCCCGTGCCCCTCGTATACATTATACTTACCTGCCTCCCGGCCACCGCGGCCGATCAAAACATCCGGTGACAGGGGGGAGCAGCCAATAACAATGGTGACCAGCCTCAAGGGGGCTCATCAGTGTTGTGGCTTTCTTCGCCGGATGTTTTCATCCGAGTGATGAGGAAATGCAGCGGTGGCCGTGCAGGGATCCGGTGCAAAGCAGGTACCAGGGAACAGGTAAGTATAATGTATACAAGGGGCTTGGGCATGAAGGAGGGGGGGGGGGGGGGGGTCTGCGTCTACAGCAATTATACAGCAGTTGTCATCGTGGTAAGGATGCAAATCTCTGTTGCATTCCATTCTTCACACCTGTCTTCATGAGTGGAAGCTCCGTGCCCTGTTCTCTTCCAGGCTCCTAAATGAGTCTGCAGCCAGGACAGTTCATTCTGTTAGGACACCATGGTTGAGACAGAAAAGATTGTA
Source organism: Bufo bufo (assembly GCF_905171765.1). NCBI lineage: Eukaryota > Metazoa > Chordata > Amphibia > Anura > Bufonidae > Bufo > Bufo bufo. The sequence continues at coordinate 234,630,208 of NC_053389.1, read as the reverse complement.
ATTTGATTGACAGGAGTCATTTGAAGCATTGCACAGTTTCACCCATTTTGTAAGCTGAGAAATCCGAAGATCGGTCACAATGGTGAAGTGGGTGGAGCGGGCTGCTCCAGCCAATCGCTGTGAATTGTAGTAATACAAACAGCAAAAAACACGGGGGCAGAATAAGCTTAGGCAGGCGGTCTACAGCCGCCCCAGGTCTATCACTGTCTCAAAGGGGTTTATAAATTTAGTGCACGGCTAGACATTTGTGCAACTTTATACCAACCAATGATTTACTTCGCAACTGAATTTTGTGCCAAACTTTTGACACAAAACATGGAATCTTAAAGAGGACCTGTCACTACTCCTGCCACGCCTGTTTCAATATCTACATTCATTCCCCCTGTGATAACAATTCTGGAGCATCTACTCTTATGACTCTATGATGTACCATTCCTTTATTATTTTTACTAGCGGTTATGAATAAATTGCTAGCAGTCTGCAGTAAGGGTATAGGGGGTGGCAACAAGTTAAGGGTGTGTTATTGCACAGTCAGGCAGTGCTGATTGGATAGAGTGAGTCTGTGCATGGACACGCCCCCAACTGGTTACCTCCCCTCTGTGCCCTTACTGCAGACTGCTAGCAATTCATTCAAGAGGAATTCTGTATTGCATTCCATCGTAATAGAAGTCTATGCTGGCCATGCCTCTTATAGGCTTGCGTGGTGCATGCCCTTATAAAACTTTGTTGTGGTAGCGGAATCCATAACCCGAACCTTGGACGCCAAACTTAAAACACAAGTTCGCTCAACACTAATCAGAAACTAAGCACAACCTCCGGAAGTCTGTGTGCCTGATTGAAATCTACAGCAGCTGACATGGATTTCAGTCATCATTTACACCAGAAATCTAGTGTAAACTATGATAAACGTGCCAGGGCTGATTGCCCCACCAACGCCATGTCCCCTTTTTAGGAAACTATTGCTTTCCCCCATACAGCTGTCAGTTGGGGTTGTTAATATTAAAAAAATAACCAAAATAAAAAAAATATTCGCCATTAAAAATGCACACGTCAAGAAGAAAAAAAGTTATGCCACAGAATACAGGAACCCAAAAAATTATTTTCATTGTGCCAGAGTAGTAAATAAATAAAAAAATCTGTACATTTAGTATCACCATAATCTATTTATGTTGCAGGGGGTGCAACAAAATTGCTGTTTTTTCCATCCCCTCTAGAGAGTGTTAATAAAAGTGAATCAGTAAGTAACCCAAAATGGTGTGTTGAAAAATGAAGCCTTCATATGGCTACGTGGATGCAAAACTTAAGAAGTTCTGGATTTGGAATGTAACAAAGGAACAAAAAAATAAATAAAACCTCTAAAAGCCCACGTTCTTAAAGGGTTAAAAGAAGTCAGCCCCAGAGCCACTTTCTGTATCCATGCTACAAAGATGAATGCTCCCTATGACATCACTGGGAACTCTGGGGACATTTCTGCTGGGTCTGCTAGGAGAAGATGACTAAGGCTGGGTTCAGACCTGAGCGTCTTTGATATGCGCGTTTAACGCAAGTTTTTGACGCGCGTTTTTTGCAATAGTAAACGCGCGTTTGACGCGCGTTTGTGTGATTGACTGCAATGTCCTATGGCCACAAACGCGCTTCAAAACGCCCCAAAGAAGCTCAAGTACTTGTTTGAGCGTAGGGCGTTTTACAGCGCGTTTTTCAGCGCTGTAAAACGCTCAAGTGAGAACCAGGGCCATAGGGAAGCATTGGTTTTCATGTGTTGAGCGTTTTACAGCGCGTTTGAACGCGCTGTAAAACGCTCAAGTGTGAACCCAGCCTTAGGCTACTTTCACACTAGCGTTCGGGGCTCCGCTTGTGAGTTCCGTTTGAAGGCTCTCACAAGCGGCCCCGAACGGATCCGTACTGCCCCAATGCATTCTGAGTGGATGCGGATCCGCTCAGAATGCATCAGTTTGGCACCGTTTGGCCTCCGCTCCGCTCAGCAGACGGACACCCGAACGCAGCTTGCAGCGTTTTTGTGTCCGCCTGGCCGTGCGGAGCCAAACAGATCCGTCCAGACTTACAATGCAAGTCAATGGGGACGGATCCGTTTGACATTGACACAATATGGTGCAATTTCAAACGGATCCGTCCCCCATTGACTTTCAATGTAAAGTCAGGATTATACCATCAGATCGGAGTTTTCTCCAATCCAATGGTATATTTTAACTTGAAGCGTCCCCATCACCATGGGAACACCTCTATGTTAGAATATACCATCGGATTTGAGTTACATCGTGAAACTCAAATCCGACAGTATATTCTAACACAGAGGTGTTCCCATGGTGATGGGGACGCTTCAAGTTAGAATATACTGAGAACTGTGTACATGACTGCCCCCTGCTGCCTGGCAGGTGCTGCCAGGCAGCAGGGGGCAGACCCCCCTCCCCTCCTGTATTTAACTTATTGGTGGCCAGTGGGGGCCCCCCCTCCCTCCCCAGTATTAATTGTAAGCAGTGCGGCCCCCCTCCCTCTATATTCATCGGTGGCCAGTGCGGATATTAAATATGAGCAGTCCGGTCTCCCCCTCCCTCCCTCCCCAGTATTAAATATGAGCAGTGCGGCCTCCCCCTCCCTCTATTCATTGGTGGCCAGTGCGGATTCAAAGTATTGTGATCAGTGCGGCCTCTCCTCTCGACCCCCCCCCCCCCATCATTGGTGGCAGCGTAGAGTACCGATCGGAGTCCCAGTTTAAATCGCTGGGGCTCCGATCGGTTACCATGGCAGCCAAGACGCTATTGCAGTCTTGGCTGCCATGGTTACTTAGCAACAAATAGCAGCATTATACTTACCTGAAGAGCTGCGATCTATGTGACCGGCCGGGAGCTCCTCCTACTGGTAAGTGACAGGTCTATAGGCAATGCGCCGCACAGACCTGTCACTTTACCAGTAGGAGGAGCTCCCGGCCGGTCACATAGATCGCAGCTCTTCAGGTAAGTATAATGCTGCTATTTGTTGCTAAGTAACCATGGCAGCCAAGACTGCAATAGCGTCTTGGCTGCCATGGTAACCGATCGGAGCCCCAGCGATTTAAACTGGGACTCCGATCGGTACTCTCCGCTGCCACCAATGATGGGGGGGGGGGGGGGGGAGAGGAGAGGCCGCACTGATCACAATACTTTGAATCCGCACTGGCCACCAATGAATAGAGGGAGGGGGAGGCCGCACTGCTCATATTTAATACTGGGGAGGGAGGGAGGGGGAGACCGCACTGCTCATATTTAATACTGGGGAGGGAGGGAGGGGGAGACCGCACTGCTCATATTTAATATCCGCACTGGCCACCGATGAATATAGAGGGAGGGGGGCCGCACTGGCCACCAATAAGTTAAATACAGGAGGGGGGGGGGGGCAGTCATGTACACAGTTCTCAGTATATTCTAACTTGAAGCGTCCCCATCACCATGGGAACGCTTCTGTGTTTAGAATATACTGTCGGATCTGAGTTTTCCGAAGTGAAAAATCAGATCTGAAATAAACTGTTATGCAAACGAATCCGTTCTGAACGGATGCAAGCGTTTGCATTATAGGAGCGGATCCGTCTGATGAAACATCAGACGGATCCGCTCCGAACGCTAGTGTGAAAGTAGCCTTACCTGCTTCTTCTCCTGCAGGCCTGGGCTCCTCTGATGTCAACATCCAGTTTGACATTGCTGCAGCCAATCACAGGCTTCTGTGGTGTTTGGCTTCTCTTGAGTCATGACAGATGGTCACATGACGTTAAGGGGAGCAGGACGCCGCCGCGGCCTGTGATTGGCTGATTTGAGTTTCTGGTGCACCAAGGGCTGGAGACATGCCGAATTTATTAAGATCAATCTAAATCTTAAGTGAATCATTTTGGCGTATAGGAGATCTAGAATGGCGTTTGATAAATCTTCCCCTCTGTGCTTCAAACCTCAATGAAGATATACTATCTGCCCCAAAGAAAAAGAAATTGTATAGCACTAAGGCCCCTTTCACAAAATTTCATGGGTCTGTGTATATGAGCGTTTTTTTACGCATCAGTTCTGCGTTGCGTGAAAAACACAGCATGTTCTATATTCTACGCAGCCCTGGTACCATAGAAGTGAATGGGGCTTCAGTGAAAAACATATTGCATCCACAAGCAAGTGCGGATGCAGTGCGTTTTTCACTGATGGTTCCTAAGAGATGTTGTTTGTAAACCTTCCGTTTTTTTATCACACGCGTGGAAAACGCATTGCACCCGCACGGAAAAAACTGAACGCAATCGCAGACAAAACTGACTGAACTTGCTTGCAAAATGGTACGAGTTTCACTGAACGCATCCGGAGCCAATCCATCACGCTCATGTGAAAGAGGCCTAAGGCCTCTTTCACACGAGCGTGTCCGGATAAGGTCCGGATGCGTTGCGTTGACTGCGATTGCGTTCAATTTTTATCGCGCGGGTGCAATGTGTTTTGCACGCGCGTGATAAAAAACTGAATGTGGTACCCAGACCCGAACCCGGACTTCTTCACAGAAGTTCAGGTTTGGGTTGTGTAGATGTAATGGTTATAAGAGAAAATAATAGCATTCCTAATACAGAATGCATAGTACAATAGGGTTGGAGGGGTTAAAAAAATATAAAAATTAAATATAACTCACCTTTATCTACTTGTTCGCGCAGCTGCCATCTCTTCTGTCTTCTTCTTTGAGGAATAGAACCTTTGATGACGTCACTGCGCTCATCACATGGTCCATCACATGATCTTTTATCATGGTGATGGGTCATGTGATGGACCATGTGATGAGCGCAGTGACGTCATCAAAGGTCCTATTCCTCAAAGAAGAAGACAGAAGAGATGCCGGCTGCGCGAACAAGTGGATTAAGGTGAGTTAAATATTTTTTTAACCCCTTCAGCCCTATTGTACTATGCATTCTGTAATAAGAATGCTATTATTTTCCCTTATAACCATGTTATAAAGGGAAAATAATAAAGATCGGGTCCCCATCCCGATAGTCTCCTAGCAACCGTGCGTGAAAATCGCACCGCATCCGCACTTGCTTGCGATTTTCATGCAGCCCCATTCACTTCTATGGGGCCTGCGTTGCGTGAAAAACGCAGAATATAGACCCTGCTGCGATTTTCACGCAACGCACAAGTGATGCGTGAAAATCACCACTCATGTGCACAGCCCCATAGAAATGAATGGGTCCGGATTCAGTGCGGGTGCAATGCGTTCACCTCACGCATTGCACCTGCGCGGAAAACTCGCCCGTGTGGAAGGAGCCTAAGGATCCCAGGTCCTTAGCCAATCAGAATTCTTTACTGCATTAGAAGATCCCAGGACCCTACTGATGTAGGCAGATTTGGACATTTGAGACGCTAGGAAAGCTGGACAACAAGCCCAATACAAGCTGTAATGATAATGCTATTAGTTGTCACCCAGCTTTTCCAAATTCTGTCTAGTTGTGGAACAAAATGCATTTAGTTGATGTACTGCTGCATAACTAGATCTACCATTTTGGAATCCAGGAAAGTTGGGTGACAATCTGCCGGTATTGTAATAATGGCCATCTTAGGAGGTCACTTATTATTCCAAAAACAAAACTAAACGTTGCTGGAATAGAATTTTCAGGAATAGAAGACGACTACGGAAATTATTTTATTCTACTGATTTTCCAAAATTATTTATTGTATCTCCGCACTGGGAGATGAATATGTATCCATCCACTCAGTCGTATTTGCGGCAAGTACCCCCCCCCCCCCCCCCATTTATTGTATCTCCGCACTGGGAGATGAATATGTGTCCATCCACTCAGCCGTATTTGCGGCAAGTACACCCCCCCCCATGTCAATATGGCCAGTGTTGTAGTGAAGACCAGAGCAGCTGGTGGGGTCTGTCATGTCCATATGTGGGGAAGGACCTGCTGCTACACACTTCAGGTGTCCACGTACATCCCATTGATAAGATAGTCTAGTTTGGTGTATCGATGCCTGCGCCGCACCTCTGACACTTTGCGGCTGATCAGACCAATTATCACCAGGAGAAACAACATCCCAAAAACTAGAGCTGCCACCAGACCGCTCTTATCCTCCAGTGATGGAAGGATGCCCTCAGATGCTGTGCTGTCAGCTTTCCTAGGAGATTCCTCCAGATTGATAACAGGTTCTTGTTGTGATGAGGGATGGGTTACAGTCATAGTTTGCCCAGGCGTCTTGACCTCGTCACTGGCCGATGGTTGGTCCTTAGTCTTGGTGCTGGGTTTTATTTCCTTCCTGGGTGACGTCTGTAAAGGTGCAGGGTGAGTCACCATCTGGGGGGGTCTGGTTTGATGGACTGTAGCAAGGGCTGGGACCTCTGTGTGGGGCAGGGGGTGACTGACCTTCTTTGGTGTCACCATGGGTGTGCCACTGTTGTCAGAGTGATCACTTCCAGGAAGCTTGGCACTCTTATCAGAACTAGGCACTTTGTGGGCACCACTTGTATCCTGGAAAGAGGAAGAGGTCACAATGAGATTGGCCTTTGTTCGGTGTACAGGCTTAGGGGCAGCAGTGCTGAGTGATGTTTTCTTGGGTACAGTGTCCACTTGCTTGGCAGCTACAGTAGGAATAAATGTGAAGTTATCTGGCATCTTATATGTAACTATGCCAGGCTTTGCCTCTTTGGCATCAGGGAGGGTTTTCTTCACCTCTACATGGATGGGAATGGTTGTCGTCCGGATAGTGGGGACTGTGGCAGCGATGGCGGAGGGGTAGTGGATTTGGAGATTGTCCTTCGAAGCTGCTGACTTGGATTCCATCTTCTCCAGGTGTTGATCGATTGTGCTCGCCAGGTGGAGGAGCTGAGTGGTGATTTTTTGGGAGGAGTTGGCTGGTTCCTCCTTAACATGTTTGGCTGGTTCCTGCGAGGCAATAAGAGTGCTGTTTTTTTTGTTGTTTAGGTCAAGTGGACCAGACTCTGTAGAACCAGAGGGGGGGTGCGTAGCTGATCCTGACGTCCTTCCGAGAGAACTCTGCACTTTGCTGTGATCACTAGACTTTGTCTTCTGCTGCACTTTCTCAGGGTCACGTTTTACCGGGTGAGGAGTCTCTGGAATAATTATAAGAAACAAATAATAATCTCTAGGAAAGCAATGGAACGATACTGAACAGATATCTGCTCTGTGACCAGAAATCTGGGTGAGAACGAATATGGCTGCCAACCAGGAAAACATCCCTCACCGCAGGATTGTTTTTTAGGTCTCTGTGGCATATTGCTCATCACCCAGCTTTCCAGGAGTCCAGAATGGTTAATCTGCAGAGCTCTGAAAAAAAATAAAGTGCAATTAGGGGATGTATTACTATCTAGGTCCTAGGTTTTGTCACTCAGCATTTGAAGATATAGATACATAATTCACAGAACTGACCGTTAGGGGGCTCAGAGTTACTTAATGGGGTATCAAAGAATCACAGAGGCACCTTTAAAAAGCAACAGACACATTTAGATATTTTTTTTATTGATTCAATGTCTTTAGTGCTAAAAAGGGTATTTATTAGCTTTGCATTAACGACATTGAACCATTTGGCTTCTGCAGCTTGCATGATTATACAGTACATAGCAGGCTGCAGAATGCTGTTCACAGTTAAATCCCTTGAACTGCCAGTCTGATGGATCGGTCTCTAGCTTCCCTTTCCGCCCTCTGCTGAACTCGTCTAAGCGGATTTATCGCCAACTCAAAGTTCGATCCTTGTTCACAAGGAACATTAGCTGCTGACAGGTGTCTGACAGCAGCTTACTCCACTCTCCTTATTAAGGACACCTGCAGGCATTTGAACAGTCAAATATTGGCCTGATCTGCCATGATATGACACCAAGGCCTCATGCACACGATCATTGTGTGTTTTGCGGTCCGTAAATTGCAGATCCGCAAAACACGGATGGTGTCCGTGTGCGTTCCGCAATTTGCCGAACGGCACGGACAGCCATTGATAGAACTGTCTATTCTTGTCCGCAAAACGGACAAGAATAGGACAGGTTATATTTTTTTTTGCAGACTACGGAACAGAGCAACGGATGCGGACAGCACACGGAGTGCTGTCCCCATCTTTTGCGGCCCCATTGAAGTGAATGGGTCCGCATCCAAGCCGAAAAAACTGCGGCTCGGATGTGGACCAAAACAACGGTCGTGTGCATTAGGCCTAAGCAATACAAGATGGTACTTGCGAGTCCCAAGGTGAGAGGTTTTAAAGACCTACCACGTATCCTGACATGTCTCTTTTAGTAATTACTTGCAGTCTCCATATAATAACAAATCTGAAGCATCTATTGTTATGACTATGTTGTTCCATTCCTTTAATATTCCTGCTAGAAGTTATGATTAAACTGCTTGCCGTGAAGGTCCGCATGGGTGTTACCAGTTGGTGGTTTGACCCTGCACAGTCTGACATTGACAGCACTGATTGGATAGTGTCAGACTGTTCAGGGACACATTTCAACTGGTAACACCCATCTGGACCTTCATTGCAAATGGCTAGTAATTTATTTAGAACTTCTTGGAGCAATAATAAAGTAATGTCACATCATAGGATCATAAGAGTAGATGCTCCACAATTGTTATTACATGGGGAATGTGAGTAGTTACTAAAACAGACATGTCAGGAGAGATGACAGGTCCTATTTAAGTGGCTCACCCAGAGACAGTACCACACTGCATGGTGTATAGGAACGTGTATACCTATACACCAGGGAGAGTCAACCTGTGCCTCTCCAGCTGTTGTAAAACTACAATTCCCACCATGCCCTGCTGTAGGCTGATAGTTGTAGACAGTCTGGGCATGCTGGGAGTTGTAGTTTTGCAACAGCTGGAGAGCCGCAGGTTGGCAATACCTGCTATACACCATTCAGGGGATGTATAGATATTCATGTTTCCAGAATCCAACACACACACAGATCTAGTAGTTATGGTGGAGTAGTATCTTGTATGCATATCTACACTGCTTTCTTATTACCCTATTATGAATTGTCATAGGTCTGAATTGTAATATTAAAGAGGACCTTTCACCGATTATTACACTATGAACTAAGTATACAGACATGTAGAGCGGCGCCCGGGGATCTCACTGCACTTATTATCCCCGGGCACCGCTCCGTTCTCCTGCTATGCCCTCCGGTATCTCCGTTCACTAAGTTATGGTAGGCGGAGTCTGCCCTTGTTCTTCTGTAGTGGCGGCCAATCGCATTGCTGAGCTCACAGCCTGGGAGAAAATAACCTCCCAGGCTGTGAGCTCTGCGCTGCGATTGGCCAGCGCTAGAGCAGAACAAGGACAGACTCCGCCTACCATAACTTAGTGACTGGAATCTCCGCCTACTATAACTTAGTGAGCGGAGATACCGGAGGGCATAACGGGAGAACGGAGCGGCGCCCGGGGATAATAGTAAGTGCAGTGAGATTCCCGGGCGCCGCTCTACATTTCTGTATAGTTAGTTCATAGGGTAAGAATCGGTGAAAGGTCCTCTTTAAAGATTAGATTTTTTTACGGTTGTCCCTCTGTGATTCTCCAAGATGTAGAGACAAGTAGATGTAATTGCATGGGCCCAGGGGTGCACTGTGGTCCAAGGTACTGGAACAGATGGGGTTAAATGCATGCTTCTCTAAATTCCTACATAGTTTGACATCTTCCTTCCTTTTTCCTGAAATGTGTTGCGAAAGGGGTGGAACCATCCTATAAAAATGGGCGTGACTCTGGGATGCACGGTGCAGACCACAGAGCTTTCCTGAAAGGAGAACGTTTCTATTGTGCTAAATGTCGTACATCTGTCTACACTCGGTGCACACGCTCACTGATCCATCCCAGGGTCAGGTATCACCATAGTACTGGGTGACAATCAATATGGCGCCCATTACAGCTACCATAAACATTTTATCCTGCTTTTCCAGTGTCCTGAATAGTTATTAAGAGACACATCTGCTGCTTTCATACCGCTACATAAACTGGGAAAGGTGGGTGACGATGCCCGTGGAAGCAATAATGCTGGCAATAACTGCTGTAATGCAGGTTTTCCAGTGAAGAGGTTTGTAAGAAATGGCAGGTAAGGGAGGAAGGGGAAGATCCAGCTAATAAAATCCAACAGCTGATCCATTATTCCCACTGGGCCCTCAGTTAAAACATTTCTATCATTCTGACTCTGACCACTAGGGGGCGCAAATGCATGCTACTGGTATAAACGTCACCATTACAATGGGTAGCCAAACTCGCTATGGAAATTGGGTGGGATTTAAGGGCCTGTGAGCTGACCACATAGTTAAGACTGTTCTCAGGGGTCACTGACCTGACCACAAGCTGTAACTGAAGACCCCCCGACTAGGCGTCAAGGGGCACGAGTCTATCGTGGGGCAGTGGAAGATGTAACAGTTCGGCTCTCCTCGGCTTTTCCTGGCATCGAAAACCATAAGATTACACTCCTGAACACCTGGAAAATAGAAAGACACTTTACTGAAAGTGAAAGCGTGAACTGACCAGCGCAAAATAGGAATGTGTGCAATGGCGGTATATTCCACGTTACATACGTGTAGAACAATCCTGCTCCTTACCTTCCACATCCAGTTGCTTGCAGCAGGCCGACAGGCATTCCTCCTTGCTGATCACGCTTAAAGGGTCAGTGAAACGTGCACCGCGTGCCACTGCCTGGCTTATGTCAATCACCATATCCGGGATGACCTGGGGGGCACATTGCTGGGTGCCAGAGACTCCCCCAAGAAGCAGCGCAGACAGGAGCAGAGCATAGGGGAGGGCGAGCGTACAGATGTCCATAACAGCAAAGCATGAGGGGTCTGCGAGTCCAAAAAGTAGTCACATGACAACATGCGTCAAACGACCCTGACAAAACAGAAGATTTAGAATTAAAGGGGTTAACCCCCCAAAAAAATAAAAATGTGTAATATATTATATATATATATATATATATATATATATATAGATATAGATATAGAGAGAGAGAGAACGACTTTGCTCCCTTTCTGTTGGTGAACAGCAGCTCATCAAGTACCAGCCACTCCCAGAATGCACTGTAAATATCTCGTCAACCCCTTCCTCCCCTATATATATGGAAAACATTCCCTCACATATAACCCCACCAATGCATATGGTATATAATGCCCTCCCCCAATTTTCTTCTCCACTGTCTAAGGCAGGAATCAGCAACCTCCGGTACTCCAGCTGTTCAAAAACTACAACTCCCTCTACTACAGGCTGCAGAGAGGAAACGTAGTTTTTACCGCCAAAGATCTTTTGAGGAGGGAGAGAAAGTTGGGCATCTGCTCTCAGTGGTTTCTCAGGCACAGAGGGGCTCTTCTTGTATACAAGAACTAATGGATGGAAATGGGAATAGTAGCCAGGATACAAAAGGGATATTAGATATTCTAAAAGGTTTTTACGTCTCTCTCTATGCTTCCAAGGCGTCTAGCTCTGAGGAGGCCTTGTCCGCCTTTCTGGCTGAGGCTCAGCTTTCAGTGTTATCAGAGGAGGATAGCGAGAGACTGGAAGAGCCGATCACGCTGGAGGAGTTAGAGGTTGCCCTTGGGGGGATGGCGAATGGTAAGGCGCCGGGGGCAGACGGCATACCAGTGGAGGTGTATAAAAAGTTGCAGGGGGTGCTTCTTCCTGAATTACTTAAGGTTCTTGAATATTCTCTGGAGATGGGTTCGCTACCACATTCTATGCAGGAGGCTATCATAGTAGTTATTCCTAAGCCTGGGAAAGATCCCAAAGTTCCTGATTCCTATAGACCAATTTCGCTATTAACAGCAGATGTGAAGCTCCTGGCGAAGGTGTTGGCGAACAGGCTGTCCAGGGTAATACTAACTATAGTGCACCCGGATCAAACGGGCTTTATGCCTGGGAAATCGACTGCTATAAATATCCGTAGAGTATATGCTAGTCTGAATATTCCAGCTGATAATGGAGGAGATAGGGCCTTACTTGCGTTAGACGCCGCCAAGGCGTTCGACAGTGTTGAATGGAACTACCTATGGGAAACCTTGAGAGTCATGGGCTTTGGTGCTCGATTTATTCAGTGGGTGAAAGTGTTGTATTCAAGTCCAAAGGCACGGATCAGAGCTAATGGGGGGCTGTCAGATAGCTTTTCTTTGACCAGAGGCACCAGACAGGGGTGCCCATTGTCACCCTTGTTGTTTGCTTTAGCAATTGAACCACTTGCAGCTCTTATCCGCCTGTCACCTCATATTGTGGGGTTTAGATATGGTGAGACGCAAAATAAAGTGGCAATGTATGCTGATGACACTATGTTATTTTTGGGTGACACTGGGGGCTCTTTGGATGCGGCCATGGCTTTAATAGATAGATTTGGTGGCTTCTCTGGGCTTCGGATAAATTGGCAGAAGTCTGCCTTGATGCCGGTAGACGGACAGGCACTCTCTGGTGTGCAGGCAGATAGTTTGATACCCTGGGTGGGCAAGTTTAAATATCTGGGGCTATATATAACACCTAGACTGCTGGATTTTGAAGAACTTAATTTAACTCCTTTGCTAAATACTTTTAGGCTGAAGGCAAGGACATGGGGTAGACTCTTTTTGTCGGTGGTGGGCAGAGTGAATCTCTTAAAAATGGTAATGATGCCTCAGTTACTATACATATTGAATAATGCCCCTGTATGGATCCCTGTTGAGAGATTTAGGAAAATACATTCGATATTCAGAGATCTTATCTGGAAATATGGTCAAGCTAGGATTAAGCTGGAGACGCTGCAATATCCCAAGTCTGAAGGTGGCTTGGCTGTCCCTAACGCCTGGATTTATTTCTTAGCCTCTCAGTGTCAACATTTTAAGGGTTGGATGGAATTTCAGCTACCAGATGTGACGGGGAAGATACTGCAACACTGGTTGGGTAGTAGGGACCTTATGGGTATTCTGGAGGGTGCAGGGATGCATGGGGGGGGAGAGAGAAAGTGACGCTTATAGAGCTTATGAAAAAAGTGTGGACAAAGGTGAAATTGATCAGGGGTGTTGGTGGGGTAGGTGAGCTTTCCCAAATATGGAACAATAACTTGTTGCCAGAGTTCATTTCTCTATCAGGAGTCCGAAATTGGGAATCCCATGGAGTAATGAGGATAGGTCAACTGATCGAGACTAATGTATTTAAATCATTTCAAGGCCTACAGCAGGAATTCAACATTCTTAAAGTGTGGTTCTATCAATACTTGCAGCTGGATCCGAAGATCCGTCTGTATAAAAGCTTTTTCAAAGCTGAGTTTTCACTTCGTGAAAACTCAGAACCGACAGTATATTCTAACACAGAAGCATTCCCATGGTGATGGGGACGCTTCTAGTTAGAATACACTACAAACTGTGTACAAGACTGCCCCCTGCTGCCTGGCAGCACCCGATCTCTTACAGGGGGCCGTGATCAGCACAATTAACCCCTTCAGGTGCGGCACCTGAAGGGGTTAATTGTGCTGATCACTGCCCCCTGTAAGAGATCAGGGCTGCCAGGCAGCAGGGGGCAGACCCTCCCCCCCCTCCCCAGTTTGAATATCATTGGTGGCCAGTGCGGCCCCCCCCCTCTATTGTAATAATAGGTTGGTGGCCAGTGCGGCCCCCCCCCCTCTATTGTAATAATTTGTTGGTGGCACAGTGTGCGCCCCCCCCTCCCTCCCTCTATTGTAATAATTCGTTGGTGGCACAGTGTGCGCCCCCCATCGGCCCCCCCTCCCTCTATAGCATTAACAACATTGGTGGCCAGTGTGCGGCCTCCCATCTCCCCCCCCCTCCCCATCATTGGTGGCAGCGGAGTTCCGATCGGAGTCCCAGTTTAATCGCTGGGGCTCCGATCGGTAACCATGGCAACCAGGACGCTACTACAGTCCTGGTTGCCATGGTTACTTAGCAATAGTACAATAGTAGAAGATTCATACTTACCGGCTGCTGCGATGTTCGTGTCCGGCCGGGAGCTCCACCTACTGGTAAGTGTCATTGCTAAATGAACTATCACTTACCAGTAGGAGGAGCTCCCGGCCGGAAGCAGACATCGCAGCTCCCAGGTAAGTATGAATCTTTTACTATTGTACTATTGCTAGTAACCCGCTGCCACCAATGATCGGGGGGGGGGGGGGGGGGGGTAGATGGGAGGCCGCACACTGGCCAGCAATGTTGTTAATGCTATAGAGGGAGGGGGGGCCAATGGGGGGCGCACACTGTGCCACCAACGATTACAATAGAGGGAGGAAGGGGGGGGGGGCCGCACTGGCCACCAATGATATTCAAACTGGGGAGGGGGGAGGGGGGGGGGGTCTGCCCCCTGCTGCCTGGCAGCCCTGATCTCTTACAGGGGGATATGATAGCACAATTAACCCCTTCAGGTGCGGCACCTGAAGGGTTAATTGTGCTGATCACAGCCCCCTGTAAGAGATCGGATGCTGCTAGGCAGCAGGGGGCAGTCATGCACACAGTTTGTAGTATATTCTAACTAGAAGCGTCCCCATCACCATGGGAACGCCTCTGTGTTAGAATATACTGTCGGAAATGAGGTTTCACGATCTAACTCATATCCGACAGTATATTCTAACATAGAGGCGTTCCCATGGTGATGGGGACACTTCAAGTTAAAATATACCATCGGATTGGAGAAAACTCCGATCCGATGGTATAAAAGGGACTCCAGACTTTACATTGAAAGTCAATGGGGACGGATCCGTTTGAAATGGCACCATATTGTGTCAACGTCAAACGGATCCGTCCCCATTGACTTGCATTGTAATTCAGGACGGATCCGTTTGGCTCCGCACGGCCAGGCGGACACCAAAACGACTTTTTTTTCATGTCCGTGGATCCTCCAAAAATCAAGGAAGACCCACGGACGAAAAAAAGGTCACGGATCACGGAAAAACGGGACCCGTTTTTGCGGACCGCAAAAAAATACGTTCAGGTTTTCATGGGGAATGAAAACCTGATCCAGTTTGTTCTGGACTTCAGAATGGGCCGAAAGCTCACCTTCCAACAACACAATGACCCTAGGCAAACAGCCAAGGCAACACAGGAATGTCTTAGGGACAACTCTATGAATGTCCTTGAGTGGCCCAGCGAGACTTAAACCCTGGAGAGACCTAAAAATGGATGTCCACTGATGGCCCCAATCCAACCTGACAGAGCTTGAGAGGATCTGCAGAGAAGAATGGCAGAAAATCCCCAAATCCAGGTATGGAAAATTGGAAACCTTGTGGCATCCATACCCAAGAAGACTGGAGGCTGTAATCGCTGCCAAAGATGTTTCCACTATGTACTGGGTAAAGGGTCTAAATACTGCAAGATTTTAGTTTTTCTTTTCAATGAATTAGCAAACATTTATTCTGTTCTCATTTCTCATTATGGAGTACTGAGTGCAGAATGATGGGGAGTGATTTGAACTTTTTTGTTTATTTTAGCACAACATAAGGCTACTTTCACACTTGCGGCAGGACGGATCCGACAGGCTGTTCACCCTGTCGGATCCGTCCTTCCGCTATTTCGCCGTGCCGCCACTCCGTCCCCATTGACTATAATGGGGACGGGGGCGGAGCTCCGGTGCAGCACGGCAGTGCACGGCGATAGGCCGCCGGACTAAAAGTCCTGCATGTCTGACCTTTTAGTCCGGTGGCCTCTCACCGCGAACTGCCGTACTGCGCCGGAGCTCTGCCCCGTCCCCATTATAGTCAATGAGAACGGAGCGGTGGTCCGGCGGCACGGCGAAATATAGGAAGGACGGATCCGACAGGGTGAATAGCCTGTCGGATCCGTCCTGCCGCAAGTGTGAAAGTACCCTAAAATGTGAAAAAAGTGAAAGGGTCTGAAGACTTTCTGAATACATTGTACATTCTTGCACATAGGAGGCAGTATTATAGGAGAAGCATTAGTTACTTTCTTGTACGGTGGGAAAGTATTATTGTAGTTATATTCTTGTATAAAGGGGCAGTATTATAGTGGTCAATGCTGGCGCTCTGTCTGTATACTCTTGGCCACTCCATTCAGCAAGATATTTGCATTGTAAAGCCCTCTATAAACAATGGGGGTACAATGCCGGGCACCGGTCGGTGAGAAGTCGATCAGCACTCATGTAAACAGCCTTTACACAGACTAATGCAAACTGTATGGGAGTGAACAATTGCTACTAATGTGTAAAAGTCCGTTAATGTATCTGCAGATTTGTACAATTCCCATGCGAAGTCTCTGGGCTGATGAAAGATCAGAGTATGAGAAAGTCATTTCCATGACACCAGTTCTGCACGGTTTGTGTTTAGGGAGGTGCCGCATCTGGGATTATTCTCTATAATTCAGATGCAGATCAGTTCGCTTTACACATGAATGCTCTGCCGGGGTGACGATGGCTGCGGACCCCCAGAGAACGTTGCTAGGATCCGTCTGTGACAACACAAACAGATCATTCAGTATCCTATGCAGATTGGAAGGTGACGTTCCTGGCACTTTGAACCCTGTAACTGGGGAAGGGCATTTCCAATGCTAGAGCAAAGTAGCAGTAAACAGGCCCCAGATTATAACTGCTGCTTAGTCCTTATATCTGTCCATGGGAAAGCTGGGTGACAAACACGACACGATCCCCCAGCTTTCCTGGAGTCCTGGATGAAAAATTTGCCTGGCTGCTCATGGATACAGGAGCAAGGAATAGATCAATACTCCTCTAAGGGCTCATACACACGGCCGTTGTGCAGCCGTTCCGCGCAATTTGCGGTCCCCAATACATGGGAAACATCCGTGCGGCGGCCATGACAGATTGAGACCCATTCAACTTGAATGGGTCCGTGATCCGTCCTCACCGTAATAAAATAGAACAGGTTCTATTTTTTGCGGTGCGGAGGCACGGACAGAAACACCATGGAAGCACTCCGTAGTGCTTCCGATCCATGCCGCACCACACCTCCCGGATTGCGGATCCATTCCCTTGAATAGGTGATGCGGGGTGCACGCGGCTGTTGCCCGTGTATTGCGGACCCGACATACGCAGGCCGCAATACGTCCACGGCCGTGTGCATGAGCCCTAAGGCGTCATGCACACTGCAGGGCAACGGCCGTGGCCGTATTGCGGCCCGCAAACAACGGGTCCGCAATATTCACTTGAACGGGTCCGCCATCCGGAGCTGCGGTGCGGAACGGAGACACGGAACCCCGCGGAAGCACTACGAAGTGCTTCCGTGGCGTTTCTGTCAGTGTCTCCGCACAGCAAAAAATAGAACATGTTCTATTTTATGCGGTGCGGACAGATCATGGACCCATTCAAGTTTAATGGGTCTCGATCCATCCCGTTGCCCGTGCATTGGGGACCACAATAGCCGTGCGCATGAGGCCCAAGTCAGATTTTTCGCTCAGGAGTCTGGGAAAGCTGGGTGTCAACCCATAGGGCAGCTGACTGTATCATAAACACAGAACCTTTTCTTATCGGCATCCCCCCTCCCCCTTCCTTCCTGACCTTATCAGCCTGTCTGACGATGCAGCTTCGTGAGCAAACTGTCAAAATGGAGATGGAAACCTTAATAACGAGGGAAATCCTATCCGCAGATCCTGAGACACCAAGCTTGTGACGTCTCTCTGCTGCAGGAATTTGCTTTCAGGGATTGTGATGCTGCAACCTCCCCTAGGCGAGGGTGACAACCCAGGAGTAGTCAGGCAGGAAAGACTCGACTATCAGGAAAAAGGCGTATCAATGAGGCGACTGCAACCTATGATTGCGAAAACCTGCAACCCTTAATATACATCTTCATGAACAATTCTGCAAATGTATAAAAAAAATAATGAATCCCAAATTTTAACAGCACTCCTTCCCTGTTCTCAGGGACCTTTGCAGAATAGTGCGGATCTCAAAGGTTAATCATCCCCAGTGTTCGCAAATATTTACGGAGCGGCCGGGCAGGAAGCGGTGAGTGCCATTCTGTATGATCACAGGCACAGCTCTAAAATAAGAAGATGACATAACTGTGCCCGGGACAAGTTATGCAACTTTCTAATAGACTTCGGTTGACATTTCTCATTCCCCTACACCAGTTTTCTGGCATCAAAAAGTCACAAATTTTGGTGCGCACTACCCTTGTACAAATTGTTACGACTTTTTGTGCGCTTTCACTGAGGGTAAGGCCTGGCACATTTATCATCATCTACACCAGGGGTGGCCAATCTGGGGCTCTCCAGCTGTTGCAAAACTACAACTCCCAGCATGCCCGGACTACCTACAGCTATCAGCCTGCAGCAGGGCATGGTGGGAGAAGTAGTTTACAACATCTGGATCTACAACAGAAAGTTGGCATACAATATATCTGGAATCTACACCAGCAAAGATGTGCCTCTTAGTCACTGGGGCGCATCTGACGCCAGGGGAGGGATAGATTTAGACCAGAGTGTAGAAGACCTCTGCTTCCCATCAATGAATGGAAACATCCATTTACAACCAGAGACTGAAATCCTACAGAGAACCAACATTTCTGACAGTTGAGGGTTTGCTACAATTTAGTCTAGAAAAGAGTGAGGACTTCATACCGATTGAAGGGGTTGTCCAGCTTTCAAACTCTTTTGGGCAGCTCTCCTCCCCACTGGACCTGTAGGAAGAATTACACTTACCGGCTCCCTGTTGCCTGGTTCCCTGCTTGTCAACTTCTGGAGTGGAGAGAAGTCACATGTGCTGCTGCAGCCAATCGGCAGATCAAGGGGTCATGTCACTGTTGTGGCCAGTCATTGGCTGTAGAGGCATATGCGACCCCTGTCCACTCCGGAAGTTGCCAAGCAGGGAACTGGAGGGTGGCGAACCAAAAGAGACAAAACCGAGCAGCATGGAGCAGGTAAATATGCTTCCCTCTACAGGTAAAGCTGGGAGTGGGGACTGGCCAAAAGGGTTTGAAAGCTGGACAACTCCTTTAAATGGGTTATCCCATCACAGACAATGGGGGCATATCGCTAGGATATGCCCCCATTGTCTGATCGAGGTGGGATCCGCACCTGAGACCCGCGCCTACAACGAGAACGGAGCAGGGAGAGCTCCGTCCACCACCAAGCGCTGTTACTATAGAACTGAATGGCTGCGCACAGCGCACGCGCAGCCCCTGCTCCCATTAGTTTCTATGGGGCAGACGAAAATAGCCGAGACAGTGCTCGGCTAAAATGAATGGAGGGCGGCTGCGCATGCGCAGTACACCCTCCGTTCATTTCCCCACCCTGTTCTCATTGCTATCAGATTGTCTGTGATGGGAATACCCCTTTAAGGCTAGGACAATATGGCGACTTGACAGACAAATAAAAATCCAAAAAGTGCTGACCAATTGCGCTCAGTTTTTGGTAGCGCGACTTGTGTCGTGTGTAGCACTGGCGTAAGGCAAAGGTTGCACCCCATGGCTTGGGCTGTGCGGGCACGGTGGGATGCTTTGTGGTCTACGGCTGACGTGGGTTTTATTTGTGCTAAACGATTTCTTCTATTTCCCAACATAATCAGTAGAATCATCGCCCTACCCTCAGTCTGCATGCACGTGGATGGTGTCTGATTGCGCAAGTGGTGACCATGTGGCGATTTAAGAAAATAAGCTTCTGCTATCAGAGGACACTGACAGACAAGGGCTCCGGGGGGTACAAACTAAAAACATCTGGCCACAATGTATCCAGCTCCTAACAGCAAGTAGGATGAAAGTAAAAAGGATATATAAAAGAGACTGTAAAGTAAATCCACAAAGACTTGTACAAACCCTTCCCACAAGGGAGCAAGAAGAAATGGCAATCACGCCCTTTATGGTGTGTAGACCTGTGGCTAGAAACAAGCAACAAGATTTAATCTAAATGCTAAAAAACAAACAATTACTGAGCTGGTGCGGAGACAATGAGTCCTATATATCTGATGCAGGCTTTTTCTTTCTAGTACGTATCTAGGAGTGACTAAGGGAGAAGAAACTGTCAGTCATGGCTGGGGCGGGAGTAGAAACCCTGCACGGATTAGATCAGACTCGTTCTTCCGATGCGTGGTTACTGAACTCTGCATGGACAGTTGCAGAGAGCAGAGTCTTTAGGTGTAATGGCAACTCCCCCATTGCTCCAAGAGGCTCATTTGCATATATTAAAACATCATTTTTTCCAGCAATGCGGCCACATATGAATATGGGACCAACTCAGATGGCTTCAGCTGCCAAGTGCACATGTAGCAGGTCAGCCAGTGTCATAGGTACAAATCTGCTGACAGATGCCCTATAAAGAAGACCCACCACCCCTCCAGGCATGTCTGCTTCAGTAAATAATTGTATTCCACATAAAATGACCATTCTGCAGCAGAAAACGTGCACAACATAAAAAGATGTGCGACTTGTCTTCAACTTGCTGTTACACGACTATTTTAGAGCTTTGATTTGGCCGTCAAAATACTGCCAAGTCGCAGGCGAATTGCGCGTCGCACACGAATTGCTTTAAATGTCAATGGGGTAAAAATCATGTGCGACTTGCAACACAAAATCCATTAAGTCCAGATTTTTGAGACGGTCACACTGCAACACCATGGACAGTCATTATGTGGAATGTCACAGTGTAGCCGTACTCTTAGGCCTCTTTCACACGGGTGAGATTTCCGCGCGGGTGCAATGCATGAGGTGAACGCATTGCACCCGCACTGAATCCAGACCCATTCATTTCTATGGGGCTGTGCACACGAGAGGTGATTTTCACGCAACGCAGGCCCTATAGAAGTGAATGGGGCTGCGTGAAAAGCAAGTGCGGATGCGGTGCAATTTTCACGCACGGTTGCTAGGAGACGATCGGGATGGGGACCCGATCATTATTATTTTCCCTTATAACATGGTTATAAGGGAAAATAATAGCATTCTTAATACAGAATGCATAGTACAATAGGGCTGGAGGGGTTAAAAAAAAAATATATAAAAAATTATTTAACTCACCTTAATCCACTTGTTCGCACAGCCTGGCTTCTCTTCTGTCTTCATCTTTGCTGTGCAATAGGAAAAGGACATGTGGTAACGTCACTGCGCTCATCACATGGTCCATCACCAGGGTGAGCGCAGAAAGAAGACAAGCTGGGCTGCGCGAACAAGTGGATTAAGGCGAGTTAAATTATTTATTTTTTTAACCCCTCCAGCCCTATTGTACTATGCGTTCTGTATTAAGAATGCTATTATTTTCCCTTATAACTATGTTATAAGGGAAAATAATACAATCTACACAACACCTAACCCAAACCTGAACATCTGTGAAGAAGTTCAGGTTTGGGTACCAAACATGCCGATTTTTCTCACGCGCGTGCAAAACGCATTAAAATGTTTTGCGCTTGCGCAGAAAAATTGCGCATTGACGCCCGTGTAAAAGAGGCCTTAGGCTACCTGCATACCGCAGTGTAATACAGCACCAGCAAAGTGTATGAGATTAGACAAATCTCACGTATACTTTGCTTTTTCATTCCGTGCAGGAAATTGACCTGCCGGATTTTGCAGCATATGAATTCCTTGCGCAGATTTCACCCTTTTCACTGCAAAAGTGAGATATGTGGAAAATAGAGAGGTCACTGCTGCAGCCAGGAAAATGCTGGATGTACGGAAGCACAACGTTCTGTCCGCATTTTTATGGCCCCATTGAAATAAATGGGTCAGCACCCGTTCCACAATATTGCGGAACGGATGCGGACCCAGAACAACGGACCCTTAAAGATATACATGTATACTGTGTGTCATGCCAATGTACCATGTATATGTGTGTGGTGCATACATAATTCTGTGTGCTGTAATCCTCCTTCCACTCAGGGAGCATTCACACGACAGTGTTGGTTTTGCGGTCCGTAAATCACGGATCCGTGTGTTCCGTATGTCTTCAGTTATCTTTCCTTTTCCGTTCCGCAAGTCCGTATAATACGGACGTGGTGCTTCCGTGTGTCATCCGTTTTTCACGGTCCGCAAAAAACTGAAATGGGACTGAAATGGGGTTTCCTAGAATGTTATCAGTCCAGGGGTCCGTTAAAAACGGATGACACACGGATGCATTTCCGTGTGCTATCCGTTTTTCACGGACCCAATGACTTTCTATAGGGCCACGGACCGCGATTTGCGGCCAAGTATAGGACATGTTCTAAAAAAAAAAAAAGGAACGGACAGCACACGGATGAGAATAAAAGGCATACCGCAATTTTCACGGACCCATAGAAATGAATGGGTCCGTGCATTGTCCGTCAAAATTGCAGAACGGACGCGGAACGGACACGGAAGAAAAACACGTTCGTGTGAATGCTCCCTCAGACTGAGAACAATGAGGTAGAATCAGGGGTAGACTGGGAACTTAAGGTGGCCCTGGAAAAAAATAAAAAAAAATAAAAGTGGCCCCATGTTGTAGTCAAATCCAAATTGACAGAAGGTGGGCCAACACAAGCCAGAAGTAGGCAGGGACTAAAGAAGTAGACGGGCCAGCAATACTGTAGTGCAGCACAATATACCGCCCCAGCATAACAAAATACCTCATTGCAGCATAAAATTCTGCTGCATCAACATTCTGAGGACGGGGATAGATTTAAATTCAGAAGGGGACCTGCCACTGCTGTCCAGGTGTATAATAAGTACCTGATGCTCCTAGCACTAATTAATGCTGAGAACATCAAATAATTATGTACCTGGCCAGGGGCCGTGAGAAGAGTTTGGGCGGCCCCCTGTGCCTCGGCCCACCGGAAAAACTCCATATAGGGTCTATGGCCAGTCCGCCCCGGGTAGAATACATATATAATGGTCACATTTATGTGGAATCAAGGGGTTACCGGTAGTTTCATAAGCTAACCTAACAGTGGAATAGCTATAAAATAAAA
This sequence comes from Bufo bufo, assembly GCF_905171765.1. NCBI lineage: Eukaryota > Metazoa > Chordata > Amphibia > Anura > Bufonidae > Bufo > Bufo bufo. The sequence continues at coordinate 234,607,424 of NC_053389.1, read as the reverse complement.
AACTACCATATATAAATAGTCACAACTCACCAGTTAAATCCGCTGCCCATCCAGCACTGATGCTCCCTTGATCCCGGATGGACATTTTTTTTTTTAAACTGGCCGGGTGCCATGACATGTCGTACATCCACTTGAACGCTGCAGCCAATCACTGGTCTCAGCATTGATGCCAGTATATATGGTACGATTCTCCCGAGGACACTCACTGGCCATTGCTGCAGGAAACACCTGTGCCCACCAGAACATCAGCACAGGGGATTTAACAGGTCATTTATGGTTGTTTTTCTTAATTTTATGTCATTATTTCCAGCTGTTCCGGATTGAGGACCCATTCAAGTGCACGGTCAGGTGTCTGAGGATTTAATAGAAGAATCCCTGTGGATGGTAAGCCAGCTGGGCACTAGGTGGGGGTAGCTGTGCTGATGCCAGAGTGGCCCAGGGGGTGCTCGCCTTGCTATCGTCAGCACTGCAGGATGAGCCGCTGTGTATAGCAGAGCACCAGTGTCCTCTCTAGCGCCTCTTCCCTCCTGTAGCCATTCCTGGAGTGCATGGCGCCTCATTGTCACCCAGCACTGGGGACCAAGCAGCCTAAAAACTGTCCGTCTGCCCCACTTCTCCTCCTGCATGTAGTAGGGTCTATTTGCAAAATTTGTGTGAGGCTTCTAAAAAGCAAATTCATTCACTTCGTCCAGACTTACCTGCAGCCCTCTAAAGTTGTAAAACTACAACTCCCAACATGCTGGAAACTGTAGTTTCACTTCATTGGTCTAGATAGATTCCTAACTATTTCCACTCCAGGGCCCCATAAATGTTATACCAGTTCTGCACTGGCTTCACTGTGACTCCAGGTGGTATCGAGTAGGTGACTAAAGGCTTCTACCGATATAATGCAACTTTGGCACAAATAACAACTGAACTGTCCAGTTTGCAACTCCAAACATTCCTACGAGGTCACCATTTCACCCCCCAGTACATAAGGCCCCTTTCAGACAAGCGAGTCCCATGCATCCGACTCACAGCATGACTATGCAGCAGCTCCCGTCCTTACCAGGTCGCATAGCATTATATTGATTTACGATGCTATGTACCCCTTACCGTCCAGAACTGTAAGGGTTAGCTAGTATCATAAATGAATATAATGCTATGTGACCCCGTTAGTGCTGGGAGGTCAGGATGGGTGCTCTCCCTAATGTCTGGGACTCGCTCGTGTGATAGGGGCCTAAGGCTTCTTTCACCCATGAGTGAATCGTGGACATGTGCCGTCCGTGTTTTCCACGGACCACTCATGTATCCATTGAGGTTCACGTGCGCAGTCAAACATCAGTGGTTCTCTATGGACTGTGGGTCTGTGGTGACACCATGAAAGCAGGCCCTGTTTTTGTCCGTGATTACAGATCCATGAAAATCACAGACACAACTTGGATGCCACTCATGTTTGGTCCGTGGTTTTGACGGTTCGTTGCCCGAATACGTTCTGGTCCGGAAATTACATTTTCGGCCTAGCTTTGTCCATAGAATACAGAAGATACATGAAAGGCAAGAAACAAACACACAGACCAAACATGGATCCTTCACGGATGAACCACTGTCACTCATGTCATCATGGACCTAAGGCCCCCTGCACACGAACGTGTGCTTCCCGTTGCCATATTGCGGACCGCATTTGCGGATCCGCAATACACGGGTGCCGTTCCGTGGGCATTCTGCATCACGGATGCGGACCTATTCACTTGAATGGGTTCCGCAAATCTGGAGATGCGGAATGGTACGGAAGGGAAGCACGGAACGGAACCCTAAGGAAGCACTACGGAGTGCTTCCGTGGGGTTTCGTCCCGTACTTCCATTCCGCAAAAAAAGATAGAACATGTCCTATCGTTTTGCACAACAGCCGGATCGCGGACCCATTCAAGTGAATGGGTCTGCGATCCGTTGCAGCTGCCCCACGGACTGTGCTCGTGCATTACGGCCCGCATTTTGTGGGCCGCACCACGACCACGGGGCGCACACGTTCGTGTGCAGGGGGCCTAAGGCTGTGTTCACATCTGCACTGGTGGTTCCATTGTGGATTCCATTTAAAATCTTGGGCAACATTGCGCAGGATGCCGCCCCATTTTGTCCGTTGAAATGCCGAACCACATGACAGAATCCAGACAGACCTCATTATAGTTCACAGCAGAGAAGTGACAACGGTTCCAACCATATCCAGTGTGGCGGTTGTCACTATTCGGACCCTCCTGCAGACTAGAGCCAAGTCTGACAACCTGCTCACGATTTGCTGCCAACCGGACTCAATTAATGAGTGGAAAAAAAAAAAAAGAGCAAATATTTGCGGCTGCGGCTGCCCTCTGCCCTGTGCCAGGAGTTCTGTGTGCTTAAGAAGCGCAAGATTTCTCCAGAAACCAATGTGTCACATGAAGTCGTGTGATATGAGAACTCGTGACAGGTACAAGGGTCGGTGTATGCCAGGTACCGGGTACAAGGGTCGGTGTATGCCAGGTACCGGGTACAAGGGTCGGTGTATGCCAGGTACCGGGTACAAGGGTCGGTGTATGCCAGGTACCGGGTACAAGGGTCGGTGTATGCCAGGTACCGGGTACAAGGGTCGGTGTATGCCAGATACCGGGTACAAGGGTCGGCGGATTCCAGGAGGGCACTGCCAACAGAATTCCAAGTCCTGGATCCATGGACTTCAATGCAGGCATTCAGCATAGGGTTTGGAGCCCTAATTCTGGAGGGTCTATATATAGGCACCATAGGGAACCTCATACTTCTGAAGCCCCAAATATATAGGTGGGGGGCTGCATCAGTACTGAACAGGAGCCCCATAAAGAAATCTGTAGCGTCCCCAGACCCCTATAGGAAGGGAACCCCAACATTAAAACGCAGACTGGTTCTACATGTGCATTATCTCAACATACGAGAGTAGATTACAGATGCATGGCTGCACACAATACAGGGATCTCATCCTGTCACGCGCTGACATTCCGCATACGTCTCCCATGATACACCCAGGGACCCACCTGCACTGCTACACGCACGAAGAACGCATCCAGACTCCGGTGACCTCTCCTTCAGCTGACTGCTACGGTCACCGACTCCCTCAGCAGTCCAGATCACCGCAACCAAGGCACCGCCCACATCCCCTGTCACTCACGAGCCGTGACCACACCCATCTGCCGTGCAGCAGTATCACTGCCCCGTTTCCACGCCCACTAACTCCGCTATATAAAGGGTGACGCGCGCTATCCCCTTGTGTCACCGATAGGGGGCGGTTATCACATATGTGCGCGCTTAGCTGTAAATCCAAACCTATACGGTCAGAGCTCTCTCATAGATGTCTCATATAAAAGGAGGCTATAGATTTATGGTTACCTTATATAAGTTGTTCTACAGTACCCCAGTAATATACCAAAATATGACCTCCCTATAGTGGACACTTCTAAACTCTGCTTGCTGTCAGTAATTAGGAGCAGTCACTGAGGAGAGATATCAGGGTTCAGTGCATTGACATAATTTGCTGAAAATGTATCAAACATCACCTTTAACCACCTCAGCCCCCAGTGCTTAAACACCCTGAAAGACCAGGCCACTTTTTACACTTCTGACCTACACTACTTTCACCGTTTATTGCTCGGTCATGCAACTTACCACCCAAATGAATTTTACCTCCTTTTCTTCTCACTAATAGAGCTTTCATTTGGTGGTATTTCATTGCTGCTGACATTTTTACTTTTTTTGTTATTAATCGAAATTTAACGATTTTTTTGCAAAAAAATGACATTTTTCACTTTCAGTTGTAAAATTTTGCAAAAAAAACGACATCCATATATAAATTTTGCTCTAAATTTATTGTTCTACATGTCTTTGATTAAAAAAAAATGTTTGGGTAAAAAAAAAATGGTTTGGGTAAAAGTTATAGCGTTTACAAACTATGGTACAAAAATGTGAATTTCCGCTTTTTGAAGCAGCTCTGACTTTCTGAGCACCTGTCATGTTTCCTGAGGTTCTACAATGGCCAGACAGTACAAACACCCCACAAATGACCCCATTTCGGAAAATACACACCCTAAGGTATTCGCTGATGGGCATAGTGAGTTCATAGAACTTTTTATTTTTTGTCACAAGTTAGCGGAAAATGATGATTTTTTTCTTTTTTTTTTTTTTTCTTACAAAGTCTCATATTCCACTAACTTGTGACAAAAAATAAAAACTTCCATGAACTCACTATGCCCATCACGAAATACCTTGGGGTCTCTTCTTTCCAAAATGGGGTCACTTGTGGGGTAGTTATACTGCCCTGGCATTCTAGGGGCCCAAATGTGTGGTAAGGAGTTTGAAATCAAATTCTGTAAAAAATGACCTGTGAAATCCGAAAGGTGCTCTTTGGAATATGGGCCCCTTTGCCCACCTAGGCTGCAAAAAAGTGTCACACATCTGGTATCTCCGTATTCAGTAGAAGTTGGGGAATGTGTTTTGGGGTGTCTTTTTACATATACCCATGCTGGGTGAGATAAATATCTTGGTCAAATGCCAACTTTGTATAAAAAAATGGGAAAAGTTGTCTTTTGCCAAGATATTTCTCTCACCCAGCATGGGTATATGTAAAAAGACACCCCAAAACACATTCCCCACCTTCTCCTGAGTACGGAGATACCAGATGTGTGACACTTTTTTGCAGCCTAGATGGGCAAAGGGGCCCACATTCCAAAGAGCACCTTTCGAATTTCACTCGTCATTTTTTACAGAATTTGATTTCAAACTCCTTACCACACATTTGGGCCCCTAGAATGCCAGGGCAGTATAACTACCCCACAAGTGACCCCATTTTGGAAAGAAGAGACCCCAGGGTATTCGCTGATGGGCATAGTGAGTTCATGGAAGTTTTTATTTTTTGTCACAAGTTAGTGGAATATGAGACTTTGTATGAAAAAAAAAAAAAAAAAAAAAAAATCATCATTTTCCACTAACTTGTGACAAAAAATAAAAAATTCTAGGAACTCGCCATGCCCCTCACGGAATACCTTGGGGTGTCTTCTTTCCAAAATGGGGTCACTTGTGGGGTAGTTATACTGCCCTGGCATTTTCCAGGGGCCCTAATGTGTGGTAAGTAGGTAAATGACCAGTGAAATCCGAAAGGTGCTCTTTGGAATGTGGGCCCCTTTGCCCACCTAGGCTGCAAAAAAGTGTCACACATCTGGTATCGCCGTATTCAGGAGACGTTGGGGAATGTGTTTTGGGGTGTCTTTTTACATATACCCATGCTGGGTGAGATAAATATCTTGGTCAAATGCCAACTTTGTATAAAAAAATGGGAAAAGTTGTCTTTTGCCAAGATATTTCTCTCACCCAGCATGGGTATATGTAAAATGACACCCCAAAACACATTCTCCACCTTCTCCTGAGTACGGAGATACCAGATGTGTGACACTTTTTTGCAGCCTAGGTGGGCAAAGGGGCCCATATTCCAAAGAGCACCTTTCGGATTTCACTCGTCATTTTTTACAGAATTTGATTTCAAACTCCTTACCACACATTTGGGCCCCTAGAATGCCAGGGCAGTATAACTACCCCACAAGTGACCCCATTTTGGAAAGAAGAGACCCCAGGGTATTCGCTGATGGGCATAGTGAGTTCATGGAAGTTTTTATTTTTTGTCACAAGTTAGTGGAATATGAGACTTTGTATGAAAAAAAAAAAAAAAAAAAAATCATCATTTTCCACTAACTTGTGACAAAAAATAAAAAATTCTAGGAACTCGCCATGCCCCTCACGGAATACCTTGGGGTGTCTTCTTTCCAAAATGGGGTCACTTGTGGGGTAGTTATACTGCCCTGGCATTTTCCAGGGGCCCTAATGTGTGGTAAGTAGGTAAATGACCAGTGAAATCCGAAAGGTGCTCTTTGGAATGTGGGCCCCTTTGCCCACCTAGGCTGCAAAAAAGTGTCACACATCTGGTATCTCCGTATTCAGGAGAAGGTGGGGAATGTGTTTTGGGGTGTCTTTTTACATATACCCATGCTGGGTGAGAGAAATATCTTGGCAAAAGACAACTTTTTCCATTTTTTTATACAAAGTTGGCATTTGACCAAGATATTTATCTCACCCAGCATGGGTATATGTAAAATGACACCCCAAAACACATTCCCCAACTTCTCCTGAGTACGGCGATACCAGATGTGTGACACTTTTTTGCAGCCTAGATGCGCAAAGGGGCCCAAATTCCTTTTAGGAGGGCATTTTTAGACATTTGGATACCAGACTTCTTCTCACGCTTTGGGGCCCCTAGAATGCCAGGGCAGTATAAATACCCCACATGTGACCCCATTTTGGAAAGAAGACACCCCAAGGTATTCAATGAGGGGCATGGCGAGTTCATAGAAATTTTTTTTTTTTGGCACAAGTTAGCGGAAATTGATATTTTTTATTTTTTTCTCACAAAGTCTCCCGTTCCGCTAACTTGGGACAAAAATTTCAATCTTTCATGGACTCAATATGCCCCTCACGGAATACCTGGGGGTGTCTTCTTTCCGAAATGGGGTCACATGTGGGGTATTTATACTGCCCTGGCATTCTAGGGGTCCTAAAGCGTGAGAAGAAGTCTGGAATATAAATGTCTAAAAAATTTTACGCATTTGGATTCCGTGAGGGGTATGGGGAGTTCATGTGAGATTTTATTTTTTGTCACAAGTTAGTGGAATATGTGACTTTGTAAGAAAAAAAAAAAAATTCCGCTAACTTGGGCCAAAAAAAAGACTGAATGCAGCCTTACAGAGGGGGGGGGGGGATCAATGACAGGGGGGTGATCAATGACAGGGGGGGTGATCAATGACAGGGGGGTGATCAGGGAGTCTATATGGGGTGATCACCCAACTGTCATTGATCACCCCCCTGTAAGGCTGCATTCAGACGTCCGTATGATTTTTACGGATCCGATCAGTCTATCAGTGGATCCGTAAAAATCATGCGGACATCTGAATGGAGCTTTACAGGGGGGTGATCAATGACAGAGGGGTAATCAATGACAGGGGGGTGATCAGGGAGTCTATATGGGGTGATCACCACAGTCATTGATCACTCCCCTGTAAGGCTGCATTCAGACGTCCGTATGATTTTTACGGATCCGATCAGTCTATCAGTGGATCCGTAAAAATCATGCGGACATCTGAATGGAGCTTTACAGGGGGGTGATCAATGACAGAGGGGTAATCAATGACAGGGGGGTGATCAGGGAGTCTATATGGGGTGATCACCACAGTCATTGATCACTCCCCTGTAAGGCTGCATTCAGACGTCCGTATGATTTTTACGGATCCGATCAGTCTATCAGTGGATCCGTAAAAATCATGCGGACATCTGAATGGAGCTTTACAGGGGGGTGATCAATGACAGAGGGGTAATCAATGACAGGGGGGTGATCAGGGAGTCTATATGGGGTGATCACCACAGTCATTGATCACTCCCCTGTAAGGCTGCATTCAGACGTCCGTATGATTTTTACGGATCCGATCAGTCTATCAGTGGATCCGTAAAAATCATGCGGACATCTGAATGGAGCTTTACAGGGGGGTGATCAATGACAGAGGGGTAATCAATGACAGGGGGGTGATCAGGGAGTCTATATGGGGTGATAACCACAGTCATTGATCACTCCCCTGTAAGGCTGCATTCAGACGTCCGTATGATTTTTACGGATCCGATCAGTCTATCAGTGGATCCGTAAAAATCATGCGGACATCTGAATGGAGCTTTACAGGGGGGTGATCAATGACAGGGGGGTAATCAATGACAGGGGGGTGATCAGGGAGTCTATATGGGGTGATCAGGGGTGATCAAGGGCTAATAAGGGGTTAATAAGTGACGGGGGGGGGGGGGTGTAGTGTAGTGGTGCTTGGTGCAACATATTACTGAGCTGCCTGTGTCCTCTGGTGGTCGATCCAAACAAAGGGGACCACCAGAGGACCAGGTAGCAGGTATATTAGACGCTGTTATCAAAACAGCGTCTAATATACCTGTTAGGGGTTAAAAAAATCACATCTCCAGCCTGCCAGCGAACGATCGCCGCTGGCAGGCTGGAGATCCACTCGCTTACCTTCCGATCCTGTGAACGCGCGCGCCTGTGTGCGCGCGTTCACAGGAAATCTCGCGTCTCGCGAGAGGACGCACCGGCGCGTCCACCCAGAACAACAGGACCGCCGCAAAGACGCAATCCTGCGTACGGCGGTCCTGAGGTGGTTAAAGGGGTTGTTCAGCCATATATATTGATGACTTATCCTCAGAATAGGTCATCAATATCTGATCGGCGAGGATCAGGTTTGGCTACTTTCACACTAGTGTCTACATTTTCCGGTATTGAGAGTCGGCAAAGGATCTCAATACTGGAGAAAAACGCTTCCGTTTTGACCCCATTCATTGTCAATGGGAACAAAACTGAACGGAATGCTCCAAAATGCATTCTGTTCCGTTTGGTTGGATTCTCATATCGGAGAGCAAACCGCAGCATGCTGTAATGGGATACGGAGCAAGACGGATCTGTCATGACCCACAATGCAAGTCAATAGGGACGGATCCGTTTTCTCTGACACCAGGGGTGATGCTAGGTTAAAACAGTCGGGGTCTGGGCCCCTGATGTTTTGTCCCAGGCCCCGAATGTCCTGCCTGCCTGCTAGATACAACTGTATTGCCGTCCACAGGACGGCAATACAATTGAATCTAATGCGGTGGAAGAGCTGAAGGACCTGTGGTGACATCACAGGTCATGTGACCAGTAAAACAGTCATTGGTTGAGAAGGACCTGCAATGTCACCATTATGTGACCAGTGCAGGAGAGGACGGCAGTGAAGAGGGAAAGAAGCTGAGGAGATGTCTGCTACATCGGGAGAGGCAGAGCAATGCTGGACTGTATGTTAGGGCTGAAGGGAGGGATGTTATTTACATGGAACTGTGTGTTGGAGGTGGCTGGGGAGGGGGTCATGTTATTTACATGGGACCGTATGTTGATAGTGGCTGTAGGAGGTAGTGATGTTATTTACATAGTACTGTATGTTGGAGGTGGCTGGGGAAGGGTGATGTTATTTACATGGGACTGTATGTTGAAAGCGGCTGTGGTAGGGGATTAGGTTATTTACATGGGACTGTATGTTGGAGGGGGCTGGTGGGAGGGAATGATGTTATTTACATGGGACTGAATGTTGAGGGGGTGATGTTTACATGGGAATGCATGTTGGAGGCGGCTGGGGAGGAGGTGGTTATTTACATGGGACTGTATTTTGGAGGGGGTTGTAGATAGAGAGGGATGTTATTTACATGGGACTGTATATTGGAGGGGGCTGGAGAGATGGTGTGATGTTATTTACATGGGACTGTATGGCGGAGAGAGGGAAATAGTGTTATTTACATAGGACTGTATGTTGCAAGGGGTGAAAGGAGGGGAGTGATGTTATTTACATAGGGCTATATTTTGGAGGGGGCAGGAGAGATGGTGTGATGTTATTTACATGGGACTGTATGGTGAAGGCGGGAATATAACAGGAGGTACTGCAAATCCAGGGGACATTATAGGCATTCTTATTACTACTGGGGGCTCTATAGGAGGGTCTTATAGATCCGCCTTATTTCTACTAAGAACACAATGGGGGGCCTTATTACTACTGAGGGGTCTGTAGAGAGGTTTATTACCACCGGGAGAACAATAAGCGGCCTTATTTGTACTGGGGGCTCTGTGAGGGTATTATTAATACTGAAGGGCTCTTCTACAAATGGGGGCACTCTTGGGGAGCATTATCACGTAGGGGGCAGTATTACTATGGGGGAACTGATATAGATCAGCTAATATCATCTATGTATATGTATATAGTTACTGATCTATCTATCTGTACATCTGCAGACAAAATAGAAAGACGGAGTGCCAGCGGCCACGGAAGCAATCCAACATCCAGATATAAGTATAAAAATAAGAAAATCCACGACACTTCCAAAAAACAGTTGATGTGTTTATTACATCAGGTGCGACGTTTCTGTCCTCTCAATGGAACCTTTTTCAAGCAATAACAATACAATGGTGCACTCATGAAGTATAACTACCAACATACATAGTTGAATAATATGATAATTAACATTCAATGTGCAAATGTGTACAAAAAATACTATAAAAATACAAAAAAAAAATCCATATTGCAATACATCAGTGATATAAAAAAAATCGATGCATAATCATGCATAAAGTGTAAATACATAAAAAGTGTATATAATCATAAATAAAACCTAATATTACATAATTAGGAAATAACATCCATATGTGCCAAATTGTCTGCATGGATTGGTGGAAAGAAATCTGAACCATACCTGCCCAGCATGGAGTTGTACATGTGGCTTGGCGTCCCGGCGACCTGACTGCGCATGTCAGGAAATCGAACAAGGAGAGAGCGATCACGTGATACACCCCTGGTCAGGGCCGGCCTTTGGGGTGTGCGAGCTGTGCGGCCGCATAGGGCGCCATGGCAACAGGGGCGCCGGGCGGGGGGGGGGGCACAGGGAGATGACCGCTTCCATTGTGGAAGCGCTCATCTCCATAGTCATCTGTATCACGTCCTCAGGACAGCGATACAGATGACTGTGCTGTGGCAGGGGAGGGAGAGGCGTGTCCCTTTCCCTTCCTCTGATAGGCTGCAGGCACTAGGCCTGCAGCCTATCAGAGGCCGATGCAGGCGGCGCGATGACGTAATCGCGCCGCCTGAGCCGTACAGCGCGGGACACTGGGGTCATCTACGGGGGGCACTAAGAAGGGGTATTTTATACTTGCAAATTAAGAGGGACACTGAGGGCATCTACTGGGGCATTTTATACTGGTACATTATGGGGGGCACTAGGAGGAAGGGGGGAGAGGAGCACTATGGGGGCACTGTATAGGGGTATTTTATACTGGCACATGGGGGTACTATGGGGACATTAGCTCAACTGGAGGCATTACAAGGGGGTATTTTTTGCACTGTCACATTATAAGGAGAATTATTACTACTGGGGGGGCATTATGGTGGGCTTTATTACTCCCCCATAGTATGACCCCCTAGTAGCAGCATTATCCTCTCCCTGCTCTGATATCCCTATTATGAAATCTTTCTCATTAGGATAAAACACATCAGCTCCACCGAGCCCCCCAGCCAAGTGTTGAAGTGGTGTCCGAGAGCCCCAAGGGCCAAGCCAAGTAATTGTAAGTTCTCATGTGAAATAGGTTTGTTATACTGTTGAGGGAAGTGTTATATTTAAATATATATGTATATATGCCCTGACATATATGCATATATATTGGCCCTTTTTATGGGCCCTTCCAGGTAGGATATATGTGTATACATGGAGATGTATGTATGCACCCTTGGCAGCATGCATCTCTATGTATATAGTGTTTTATATGGGTGGGCTTATTGGTATGTGTACATATATATTTGTGGATGTGCCCCAAGCATCTATAAATGTATATGTATACCTGTATGTATATTATAGGTGGGCTTATTGTAATATATATAACTGCCCCCTATGTGTATAATAGGTCCGCTCATATATGTTTATAGATGTGCCCCAAGTATCTATAAACATGTATGGGCAAAGGAATATGTCCAGTCTCCCCTGCCCCCCTTCTGGAATGCGCCTGCTAGGGGGGGTGGAAGAGAACGACAGCTGGACAATTATGTCCAGCGTCGGCCTCTTCAAAAGGACAGAGGATCAATAAGATCCCCTGCCCTTTGTCACCATCTCCGGCAGCGCCGGAGATGGTGTGCTTAACAGGGACATGGGAACAAAAAGTTCTCATGCCCCTGTGTGTGGCTGACCTCAGGCGCTATAATTACAGCGCCGGAGGTGTGCATCCGCTCCACAGGCAGGAGGATCAAAGGATCCCCCCGCCTAAAAGCGCGCTCCGAGAGGCGCGGGCCGGCGCGGTGACGTCATATCACGGCGCCGGCCCACGTGTTTTTGCCGGCACTAGTGGTACGGGAGCGAGCGCCACCGAGCTTAAATAGTTCGGCGGCGCTACGCTCAACAGTCGGACTGACCACCCCATCCAAGAGAGGATCATCCCCTGGAGAAACGAGCACCCCCTGGACAACGAGCACATCGGCTGAGTATCATTATTAACCCTCCCTATACCACCAACGATCCCCTGCATTACCCTGCGTTATTAACCCTCCCTATACCACCAACGATCCCCTGAATTTAACCCTTGTTATTTCCCTGCCCTATACCACCAACGAAATACCCCTGAAATATTGTACTCCTGCCCTATACCACCAACTCATTCATTTACCCTTATTATACCCCTCATTCCCCTGCATTTAGTGTTAACCCTTTCCTGGGTTACCCCCTGCACAGTTCCACTGGATTAACCCCTGTACAACCCATCATCTACCCTTGATCCCCTGGTACCCCTTGATACCCCTTCACGGCTGCCCTGCATACCCCAGCAGCAGCCAAGTGTGTATTAACCCCTCGTTACCCCCCTAGGGACAGCTTAGAGCTAGGTTGGGTGGGCTGTTAACGTGTATGTAAGTGTTAGATATAGCTCGATTTTAGGGGTGATTATTGGAAGTGGGATTGTGTCTAGTGTAGTTAGTACCGTATTAGTGTGTTGTTACATATTATATTGTTGTGTACTGCTATAAATATATATATATATATATATATATATCTATTCCATTGTTATAGATATATAAAATTATGAGCAAATATTAGACTATAACGTTTAGTGTTTTAATAAATACCTTTTATTTAATCACCGTGTGTGGTCTTTTATTGTAATAGGCGCTGCAGCAATAGACGAAGGCAGTTCAGTGTAGAGTAAAGTAATCAGTAGTGATTGTCTAATTGGTATAAATAGGCGGAGGCATCATTAGACGACTCGCGTCTATTTATGTATATTAATTATTGAGATTTGCATAAATTCCAATAATTAATATCCCCTTTAACATATACATATATAGCATACACTGTGCCCCACAATATACAGTATACCTCTACACTGTGTAGTCTGTTCTATACGCACCATTGTTTTGTGGCGGCGGACAGAAAATAATCTGGAAGTGCCCCTCCCAAGACCAGGCTCTGGATCCGCCACTGGACACAGCTCGCAGTCGGTCTCTTACAGCAGGCCGGCCCGAGATTGTGTGAAAAACTATTTGTTACAAAGATTGTTTTCCTCTTTGGGGTATGTTTAGGTGAACTGGGGGGGGGGGCGCCACAAGATTAGCTCGCACAGGGCGCCTGAACACCTAAGGCCAGCCCTGCCCCTGGTCACATGACGCTGACTCCCTAGCAACGCCACAAACACCAGTGCCTGGTAAGTGAGGTAAGCGGTCATGTGATCCAAAACAGACACATGATCGCCATCACCATAGAGACCATACAAACAAAACCAGAGCAGCATGTAGAGACTCGATGTGAATCGCCGCCTGCAGCGCTCTGATCGCCTGGGACTCTACTACCTGCAAAGGAGGAAAGGACTCACAACACACAAAATGGATGCCCCGCTCCTAGCGCACCATGAAGAGGGGCCCATGACATTTTCCTAGGGGTGGGGCATCCATTTTGTGTGCTGTGAGTCCTTTCCTCCTTTGCAGGTAGTAGAGTCCCAGGCGATCAGAGCGCTGCAGGCAGCGATTCACATCGAATCTCTACATGCTGCTCTGGTTTTGTTTGTATGGTCTCTATGGTGATGGCGATCATGTGTCTGTTTTGGATCACATGACCGCTTACCTCACTTACCAGGCACTGGTGTTTGTGGCGTTACTAGGGAGTCAGCATCATAGAAACACAGAAACATAGAATGTGTCGGCAGATAAGAACCATTTGGCCCATCTAGTCTGCCCAATATACTAAATACTATGGATAGCCCCTGGCCCTATCTTATATGAAGGATGGCCTTATGCCTATCCCATGCATGCTTAAACTCCTCCACTGTATTTGCAGCTACCACTTCTGCAGGAAGGCTATTCCATGCATCTACTACTCTCTCAGTAAAGTAATACTTCCTGATATTACTTTTAAACCTTTGCCCCTCTAATTTAAAACTATGTCCTCTTGTAGCAGTTTTTCTTCTTTTAAATATTCTCTCCTCTTTTTACCTTGTCAGGTCTCAGCGACGCCTATTGGCGTCATCTCATGAGACCCGAGATTTCCTGTGAACGCGCGCTCACAGGAGCGCGCGTTCACAGGATCGCACAGTAAACAAGTTGAACTACAGCCTGCCGGCAGCGATCATTGGCTGGCAGGCTGTAGATTTTTAAAATAACCAAATAGGTATGTCAGACGCTATTTTGTAAATAGCGTCTGATATGACTGCTACCTGCTCCTCTTGTGGTCCCTTTTGCTTGGATCGACCACCAGAGGACAGAGGCAGCTCTGTAAGTAGCACCAATCACCACACACACACACATTACACCCCCCCCCCCTGTCACTTATTAACCCCTGATCACCCCATATAGACTCCCTGATCACCCCCTGTCATTGATCACCCCCCTGTAAGGGTCCCTCATCACCGCCAGTTACTTAGCTACATGTTAGGTAGTTAGCGCCCAGCCCACCGCACTCACTAATTAGTCGCTGATTAGCATCATCGCTGTCGCTAATCAGCACTAGTACTATATAGTATCTGTAAGTGATCAAGACTGATCGCAATCAGATCTATATAAGTACATTAGGGTCACCTTAGGCTCTACAAAACGCAGTGTTCGCCCGATCAGGCCTGATCTTGTGCGTACACTTGCGTTCAGTCCGCCCCACCGCAGTGACAGAATATATATTTTTCTGATCACTGCAAAAACACCGTAAAATCGCTGCAGCGCTATAAAGATCACTTTTGAGCTTTCTGGATCTTTATTAGCGATCGCAGCTTTACTTCGCAAGCACTCCTTTTTACTAGGCAGGTGTGCTCTTTTTCCTGGGTAGTCTCAAAGGAATACCCCCTAAATTTAGTTAGCCCAAAATGTCAAAGGGGTATTCCGCTGAAGAGGCCTACAGGATTCTGGCCGTGATGGATGAAAGCGATGGGGACGCCTCACCCGCTGAATCCAGTGGTTCAGAATATGAACCTGTAGACAGCAGTGGCACTCTAACCGCTAGCGAAGATGACGAGGTAGATGTCCCTGCTACGGTCAGACGTACCCGACCCCATGTCAGTTTTCTGCATACCCTGTGTGATGAGCCTCATTTGCAGCAGAGTGGTGCTAGCGCTGATCTTTTTTATGGTGCGGCATACACCAGCAGTGCAGCACATCCTGGACCTTCTACCAGCACTGCCGTATTCCCTGGTGAAGTGGCGAGCACCAGAAGGGCAGTTCAAGCTGGTACGGTGGCACGTGCAGTAACTCCCCCGTCGCAGCCACCACGTTCACAGGCCTGTAGAGCCTTTTGTCTCCCAGAGGTGCTGGCAAACCCAAATTGGCAATCCCCTTTCACCGCCCAGTCTGGAGTTCGCGTGGAGACAGCTCATTTAGGATCAGCCCTTGAGTTTTTTGAGCTGTTCTTCACAGCGGATCTCTATGACTTAGTTGTGGCAGAAACCAACCGCTACGCCACACAGTATATAACCGCCAATCTGGAAAGCTTCTATGCCCACCCTTACCGGTGGAAACCAGTCACAGTTTCCGAATTTAAAATATTTTTAGGCCTTATCCTCAGCATGGGTCTAACTAAAAAATATGTATTGCGGTCCTATTGGTCTAAAGGCCCAATACATTACATGCCCATGTTCTCTGCTGCTATGTCCAGGGCACGTTTTGAGGTCACTGACAATAAAACCTGTCATCCAAGAGGCCACCCTGCTTATGACCGGATCCACAAAATTCGGCCCCTCATAGACCGTTTGTCATCCAGGTTTGCAGATGTGTATACCCCCAATCAGAACATCTGCATAGACGAGTCCCTAGTACATTTTACCGGGCGCCTTGGCATCAAACAGTACATCCCCAGCAAGCGTGCCCAGTATAGGGTCAAACTGTATAAGCTCTGTGAAAGGGCCACAGGCTATGCATATCGTTTTAGGGTCTATGAGGGAAAGACTCAAAACTGGAGCCGGTCGGATGTCCTGACTACCTGGGGAGCAGTGGCAAGATTGTCTGGGACTTGGTGTCACCCTTACTCCACAAGGGGTACCACTTATACGTAGACAATTTTTACACAAGCGTGGCCCTCTTTCGGCACTTACATATAGTCGGAATTCAATGCTGTGGCACCGCGTGACCTAGTCACCGGGGCTTCCCCCAACGACTCGTTAATAGCTGACATGCACGGGGAGAGAGGGCTGCCTCGTGTGACCAAGAACTGCTCGCGGTGAAGTGGAGGGACAAGAGGGACGTTTACCTTCTGTCCACCATTCACGCAGACACGACAGTACAAATTGAAAGGGCAACTGGAGTCATTGAGAAACCCCTTTCTGTCCACGACTATAACCATCACATGGGAGGGGTGGACTTCAATGACCAGATGTTGGCTCCCTATTTAGTGTCCCACCGCACCAGACGCTGGTATAAGAAGGTGTCTGTTTATTTAATTCAATTGGCTGTCTATAATAGTTTTGTTCTCTACAGTAAGGCTGGGAGAACGGGATCCTTCCTGAAATTCCAGGAAGAGATTATTTCGGAACTCCTGTATCCAGGAGGGTCCGTGCCCCAAGTCCCTGATGTAGTGAGCCGGCTACATGGCAGACACTTCCCGTCTGTCTATCCTGGTACCCCAACTCAACGTTCCCCAAGAAAAAGATGTTGTGTCTGTAGCAGGGGTGGAATAAGGCGTGACACCACCGTTTTTTGTCCTGACTGTCCTGATCAGCCTGCCCTATGCAGGGGAGTGTTTCCGCAAGTACCACACACAGGTACACTATTAGTATAGGTATTGCGTGACACAGGACAGGCACACAGGGGTCTTAGGGCCCTTTCACACAGAGCGGCTACAAACCTCTCCTTTCACCTGGGACAAAGTGCATAATGTACTTCGCCACATGTCTGGGCGATTTGCGCTTTGCACATTGTCCCATGGGGAAGGAGAGGTGTGTCCTCTAAAGGTAAAAAAAAAAAAGAGAAAAAAAAAAAATCACAGGTAAGCAAAAAAGTTAACGTTCTGTTTCAAATGTTATATAAAGTTTATAAAAGTTAATGTTAATAAATTTATTGCGTTGCTGCCTGTTTTTTGAGCTGCTGTCAGATTACACAAAGTCGGTGTATGCGGCGCTGCAAGACGAGATTTCTCCTCTGCAGTAAAAAAGATACTTTTGCCGAGGCATATGAGCTGAGGGGAGGTGTTCATATGCTTTGGCAAACACTTTGTATAAAAAAAATTATAATTCTGGCAATGATTTATTCATTCACATCGATTGATGTGAATGGAGAAATCGGGTTTGCCAGGGCATACGAGCTGAGTGGGTTTGGATGTTGGGCGGGTCTCCCATGTCCTGGCAGACGCCTTTCCCCTCTTTTTTTTTTTGCACATTTTTTGGCAGAGATTTTTCCATCCACATTGATCGATGCGAATGAAGAAATCTGTGCCGTTCATTTTTTCTTTCAGCCCAGAGGCTGAACGAAAAAAAAAAAATCTCATTACCCGTATGCTCAATATAAGGAGAATAGCAGAAACTCCTAATGCTGGCCATACATGTAATGATTGTGGAGACCCTCAAATGCCAGGGCAGTACAAACACCCCACAAATGACCCCATTTTGGAAAGAAGACACCCCAAGGTATTCGCTGAGGGGCATATAGAGTCCATGAAAGATTTAACTTTTTGTCACAAGTTAGCGGAAAGGGAGACTTTGTGAGAAAAAAAAAAATAATAAAAATCAATTTCCGCTAACTTGTGCCAAAAATAAATAAATAAATTCTATGAACTCGCCATGCCCCTCATTGAATACCTTGGGGTGTCTTCTTTCCAAAATGGGGTCACATGTGGGGTATTTATACTGCCCTGGCATTTTAGGGGCCCTAAAGCGTGAGAAGAAGTCTGGAATCCAAATGTCTAAAAATGCCCTGTGAAATCCTAAAGGTACTCATTGGAATTTGGGCCCCTTTGCGCATCTTGGCTGCAAAAAAGTGTCACACATGTGGTATCGCCGTACTCAGGAGAAGTAGGGCAATGTGTTTTGGGGTGTATTTTTACATATACCCATACTGTGTGTGAGAAATATCTTTGTAAATGACAACTTTTTAAAAAATGTTATACAAAGTTGTCAACAGAGATATTTCTCTCACCCAGCATGGGTAGATGTAAAAATACACCCCAAAACACATTGCCCTACTTCTTCTGAGTACAGCGATACCACATATGTGACACTTTTTTGCAGCCTAGGTACGTAAAGGGGCCGAAAGTCCAACGAGTACAGGGTTGCTCACAATTTAGCCCTGCCCAAAATGCCAGAACAGTAAACACACCCCACAAAATGACCCCATTTTGGACAGTAGACACTCCAAGGTATTCACTGAGGGGCATAGTGAGTCCGTGGGAGATTTTTTTTTTTTTTGCCAGAAGTTAGCAGAAATGGAAACTTTATTTTTTATTTATTTTCCTCAGAAAGTGTCATTTTCCGCTAACTTGTGAAAAAAAATTAAATCATACATAAACTCACCATGCCCCTCCGCAAATACTTTGGGGTGTATTTATACTATCCTGGCATTCTAGCACCTCAAGAAACATGACAGGTGCTCAGAAAGTCAGAGCTGCTTCAAAATGCGGAAATTCACATTTTTGTACCATAGTTTGTAAATGCTATAACTTTTGCGCAAACCAATAAATATACACTTATTGGATTTTTTTTTTTATCAAAGACATGTAGCACAATAAATTCTGACACAAACTTGTAAAGAAATGTAATTATATTTGAACAATTTAACCAGAGAAAGTTAGAAATACACTTTTGAGAAAATTGCGGTCTATTTTGATTAATATCAGAAAAATGAAAAATCTCAGCAGCAATCAAATACCACCAAAAGAAAGCTGTATTTGTGAGAAGAAAAGGAGGTAAAATTCATTTGGGTGCCAAGTTGCATGACCGAGCAATAAACCGTTAAAGTTGTGAAGTGCCGATGTGTAAAAAAGGGACTGGTCACTAGAGGGGTATAAACCTGTGGTCCTTAAGTGGTTAAAAGTTTCTATCATATCCCCTCTGTCTCGTCTTTCTTCCAAGCTATACATGTTAAGGTCCTTTAATGTTTCCTGGTAAGTTTTATCCTGCAATCCATGTTCTAGTTTAGTAGCTCTTCTCTGAACTCTCTCCAAAGTATCAATATCCTTCTGGAGATATGGTCTCCAGTACTGCGCACAATACTCCAAATGAGGTCTCACTAGTGCTCTGTAGAGCGGCATGAGCACCTCCCTCTTTCTACTGGTAAAGCCTCTCCCTATACACCCAAGCATTCTGCTAGCATTTCCTGCTGCTCTATGACATTGTCTGCCTACCTTTAAGTCTTCTGAAATAATGACCCCTAAATACCTTTCCTCAGATACTGAGGTTAGGACTGTATCACTGATTTTATATTCTGCTCTTGGGTTTTTACGCCCCAGGTGCATTATCTTGCACTTATCAACATTAAATTTTAATTGCCAGATTTTTGACCATTCCTCTAGTTTTCCTAAATCCTTTTGCATTTGGTGTATTCCTCCAGGAACATCAACCCTGGTTACAAATCTTTGTGTCATCAGCAAAAAGACACACCTTACCATCGAGGCCTTCTGCAATTAAGCTGATAAAGATATTAAACAATATGGGTCCCAGAACAGATCCCTGAGGTACCCCACTGGTAACAAGACCATGGTCTGAATATACTCCATTGACTACAACCCTCTGTTGTCTGTCCCTCAGCCACTGCCTAATCCATTCAACAATATGGGAGTCCAAGCACAAAGACTGTAATTTATTGATAAGCCTTCTATGTGGGACAGTATCAAAAGCCTTACTAAAGTCTAGATAAGCAATGTCTACTGCACCTCCACCATCAATTTTTTTAGTCTCCCAATCAAAAAAAAATCAATAAGATTAGTTTGACATGATCTCCCTGAAGTAAACCCATGCTGTTTTTCATCTTTCAATCCATGGGATTTTAGATGTTCCACAATCCTCTCCTTAAGTATGATTTCCATTAATTTCCCCACTATTGATGTCAGGCTTACTGGCCTATAGTTGCCTGATTCCTCCCTACTACCTTTCTTGTGAATGGGCAGACCTTTTGCTAATTTCCAATCTTCTGGGACGACTCCTGTTGCCAGCGATTGGTTAAATAAATCTGTTAATGGTTTTGCTAGTTCGCCGCTGAGCTCTTTTAATAGCTTTGTCTTAGTCCAGCGAAATGGATATACAGTCTCAATTAGGGTAAGTGAACATAAATCCAACTCCAGCAATTAGTATAACCCTTAAAATTAATATACTTTAATTAAACATCCTAAAATATAGAATAGTAGACACACAGAATACAAATCACTGAGAGTAAACTCAGATAGTACCACAGCAGGCAGCTATACAGATATCCATAAGGGTGGGGGACACTATCTCTATGAACTCACCCTGGTCTAGTACTCAGCCCAGGGACGGCCCCTGATGGTGGGGACTCCCTGTCCTCGAACCTGGACTAGTAGAATCCTACACCAGCCCTATTACCATGGTCAGGGTTAAATAGGTGCCTGCAAGTGGAAAGAACAAACATTACATCACATTCCCCTATAAAAATAGGGTCAGTTGATGGACTATGTATACAGCCCTAGTGCTGTATTATAACAGCCAGAATGTCCACAGTACATCAAGGTGTACGTAATTAAATACACCCCATAGAAAGATATGCACAAAGAAAATACTCCAACACGTTTTCCCCAGTGTCCGTAATACATTAATGATGATAGGGGAGCCATTTGATGATGGTAGGAGGAGATCAAAAATCGTTAGGACCTAATGCAGACCATAACAAAGATAACTGGTACGAAATCGATATCCACTGAAGTTACACTTCCATAGAGGCATCTGTGGAGGAGAAAAAAAATATGGTATAGAAGTCCAAAGCCTGCACCTCCACCAGTGACCACTTCTGTTAAAACCAGAACTCACAGTCTCTACAAGCATCACAAAGGTCCAACGAATGTTAGATGGCATCAATATACTTAGATATCCTAAATCAGGAAAGTACACATTCAGTTTCACCAGATATAGTAAGAATAATAAAAACTCATGGGGAATGTGTATCCCTACTTACAGTCAGTCATCCATCTCTAAAGTAAAGCGTCCTGCTCCTCCAAAGGCCCGCTACTCCATGCGCACCATGCCCCCCTATTTAAATGCACTCCTCATATTCTCCTTTTAATAGCTTTGGGTGTAT
This sequence comes from Bufo bufo, assembly GCF_905171765.1. NCBI lineage: Eukaryota > Metazoa > Chordata > Amphibia > Anura > Bufonidae > Bufo > Bufo bufo. Next base: position 234,586,092 of record NC_053389.1, on the reverse strand, counting down.
CCCATCAGGCCCCTGTGACTTATTTGTATTAATTTTAGACAGCTGACTTAGAACCTCTTCCTCTGTAAAGACACATGCATCAAAAGATTAATTAGTCTTCTTTCCTAACTGAGGTCCTTTTCCTTAATTTTTCTTTGTAAAAACTGAACAGAAGTATTCATTGAGGCAGTCAGCTAGTTCTTTATCTTCTTCCATATACCTTCCTTCTTTTGTTTTTAATTTGGTAATTCCTTTTTTTAGTTTCCTTTTTTCATTTATGTATCTGAAGAATGTCTTATCGCCTTTTTTCACTGACTGAGCTAATTTCTCTTCTGCCTGTGCTTTAGAAGCTCTTATAACTTGTTTGGCCTCTCTCTGCCTAATCTTATAAATTTGCCGGTCATTCTTGTTTTGTTTTTATAATTACTAAATGCTATCTTTTTGTTTTTAATGATTTTGGCCACTTCAGCTGAGTACCACAGTGGTCTCTTCCTTTTTTTTTGCTTTTACTGACAAGCCTAATGCAATTATCTGTTGCCTTCAATAGTGCCACTTTTAAGTAGTCCCATTTCTCCTGGACTCCACTGAACACTGTTCCAATTTGATAGGGACTCTTATACCACTAATCTAAATTTTAGAAAAGTCAGTTTTTCTAAAATCTAAAACTTTTGTTTTTGTGTGGTGTGACTCAGTAAACTTATAGTAAACCACACTGACTGGTGTACACTAGATCCCAAGCTTTCCCCTACAGTAATATCATATACCAAATTCCCATTTGTGAACACTAAGTCTAAAACGGCCTCCTTCCGGGTTGGCTCCCCAACTACTTGCTGTAGAGATAATCCCAGTAGGGAATTTAGAATATTTTGCTATTTTGGTTTTCCAGTTTACATCATGAAGATTAAAGTCTCCCATAATGATAACTTCCCCTTTCAATGTCATTTTAGCTATTTCCTCAACTAGTAGATCATCTAATTTTTTGACTTGGCTAGGTGGTCTATATATCACACCTACACGAGTTACCTTATGATTATCAAGCTGCAAGGTAACCCAAACTGACTCTAAATTGGTCTCGCTAACTTGTATTAAATTCGATTTTATGCTATCTTTCACATACAGGGCCACCCCTCCCCCTTCTTGCCTCCTCTGTTTTTCCTGTATAGAGAGAACCCTGGTATTGTTATATCCCAGTCATTACTCCCATTGAACCACATCTCAGTAACAGCCACTAAATCTATATTCTCAGATACCATTATAGACTCAAGTTCATTCATCTTATTCCCTAAACTGCGAGCATTTGTAGACAAGACTCTGAGCTTGTCATTTCTTAACCTATGTGCTACTGGCATCTTCTGGCATTGTTCCGGGGGGCAGTCGGACTGCTGCATTATCACTCTTTTGCCCCCCTTTCCTAATTTAAATGCTCCTTAGCAAATACTTTAAACTGTTCACTGAGAACATTCATTCCCTTGAGAGAAAGATGCAAACCATTTTTCTTGTACAGTTCTTTTCCATTCCAACAAGAGCTAACATGAGACACAAAGCCAAACCCTTGGTTCAGACACCATTCACCAAGCCATACATTGAATTCCTTAATGTGCATCCTTCTGTCATGCTGAAGGTTATGCACAGGCAAAACTGCAGAGAATGAAACAGTTGTATATCATTTTCAAGTGTGTGAAAAGCTTCCTTCACCTTTGAAACCTCATTGCAAGCCAGATCATTTGTTCCAAGATGGACAATAACATCCACCTCCCTTTCCTGCTTTGCTTGCCTAACAATATTAAGGATACGTAGTCTATCCCTGCTAGCGGTAGCACCAGGGAGACATCTCACAAAACGATTTTCCTCAAACTTCACACCTCTTATGATAGAATCACCCACCAACAGCTGCTTACTATCAGTCCTCACCTTCTCCTTTTTGTCTTTGGCTGCAGTCTTGCATACTTTAGGCATGGGAGATGATTGTTCCTCACCCACTGTGCCTGAGCCATCCTCCATGTTGCTCTTGCGCTCTGAAAGTGCTGAGAGCCACAGACTGTGGAACATGTGTTCTAAAAACAACTCTCAGTCTACCAGAACCTGCAGTAACCCATCTTCCATTTCTAGGGGGCCTCTGTGGCAGTGGCATTGCAACATTCCCAGCCTGAGTTTGTTTAACAGTTAATTTACAAATCTCAGAATTACAAAAATGCTATTTCCTGCTGCATTATGGAGAGCTGTCTACAGATCAGACAGCATCCAAACCTCCGAAAAGTGGAACCTGAAATAAAAGCACAATTCCTGCACAGAACCAGGTCTGCCATTTTAAAGGGGAGAACGATTTTAAACAAACAAATCTTTTTTAGTTATTATATCCACCTCCAGATTACCTCCTAAATATCTCAAATGCACTTATAAATGCAGCACTTGAGAATTCAGCAAGCTATAAATTAGGCAAGCTAATACTATGTTGCTATATATACACACACTCCCACAAAAGCTCCTCCCCCAACAAAAAATTTAACACCTTAAAGGGAACCTGTCACCAGTTTTATGGTGTCCTAACTAAGGGCAACATAAATAAGTGACTGATTCTCTTAGCACAATGCTGGGTCACTTTCTTTAATTGACCCAGTCAATCTGCCAACATCTTGTATTGAAGGGCTCCAGCTGATAATGATGAGTCATGAATATTCATGAGCTCCTGACTCTCCCCGCCCACCTGAATGACAGTTTGTTTCCATAGGAATCAGCAGCAGGTGGGCAGGGGAGTGGCTATAGCTCTGAATTAAATATACGCTGGACTCAATGACATCACGCCGGACTCAAATCAGCTCATTAGCATGCGGCATGCAGCATCTTTGCGTGTATATTATGAGATAACCATCTGTCACACCAGTAAGTGAATACATCTAAGGCACTTTTTAGTAGTTAATGATTGTATATAATTAGTTTGATTATAATCAAAAATCCACATGACAGGTTCCCTTTAATCACCTATGCTCATTTGCAATCAGACAATAGCAAGAACCTGTCTAACAAATTCCTTACCTGTTTGGAAGCACAGTGTCGGAGTATCCACCAGAAACACAGCTGAAGTTCTGCTACAGTGGAAAAGCTCTAAGTTAGTCTCCTGAATATCTCCAATGCACTTATAAATGCAGCAAGCTATATAATACACCAGGGGTGCATCACGTGATCGCTCTCTCCTTGTTCGATTTCCTGACATGCGCAGTCAGGTCGCCGGGACGCCAAGCCACATGTACAACTCCATGCTGGGCAGGTATGGTTCTGATTTCTTTCCACCAATCCATGATCGTTTTTAATTAACGCAGACAATTTGGCACATATGGATGTTATTTCCTAATTATGTAATATTAGGTTTTATTTATGATTATATACACTTTTTATGGATTTACACTTTATACATGATTATGTATCGATTTTTTTATATCACTGATGTATTGCAATCTGGATTTTTTATTTATTTTTATAGTATTTTTTGTACACATTTGCACATTGAATGTTAATTATCATATTATTTAATTATGTATGTTGGTAGTTATACTTCATGAGTGCACCATTGTATTGTTATTGCTTGAAATAGGTTCCATTGAGAGGACAGAAACGTCGCACCTGATGTAATAAACACATCAACTGTTTTTTAGAAGTGCCGTGGATTTTCTTATACCCGTGGGTATGTTAGCATTTTTGTTTTTTTGGCTCCTCCCCTTACACTTTATTTTTACATCTGTCATGGTCAAAACTGGAGATGGTGTTTATTATTATAGATCACAGGTTTTGATATATGGACATCAGATTATACCTTATTTCATAATGATTGTATGGCTTCACTATGCAATTTCCAGTTTGCAATGCACATTGTATATTTTGATGTATTTTTTTCTCATTGTTATGTATGCTAATTTTGTCAACACCCACTGATTTGATTGGGTCATATGATAATGATGATGATGTGTGCCGTTTTACCTATATATACCCACCATATGTATATGTTCTTTGCTTGAAAAAGGCTCTAGCATTGAGCCGAAACGTTGCACCGCACGGGTGATTAAAGGAGTTATTTTCTTATGACCTATTGGAGTGCCCCGCTCATTTTTCTGGACTAATATAACTAATTATATATATATATATGTATATATATATATTTATTAGTAAATATATATCTCCATATACTTATATATAGATGTATAAATAGTGTAAGGGGTTACACTCTCAGGTAGGGCGGCGATGACAGATTCTCTTGCAGACCGCAGGGTTAAAGTCCAAATGTATCTTTATTTATCACACTCCGGCAATACAGGCAACCCCAGTTATAATTCACTGGATAAACTGAAGGTCCAGCACCACTAAACATAAACCAAAATAAACACCTGCCCGTCTGGGCTCTGGCTAATACAGTGAAGTTCCTAACTCACCTATTGAACACAGTTCACACAGAGAACTCTGTTTCTTTAGCCAGCAGGGCAGCCAGCTTCCCAGACTTTCTCCAGGCCTCACTCTCCTAGACTGACAGCCTGGACTATGCTTTATTTCCCCTTGACAATCCCAGCTGGCTTCAACTGGGGATCCCTCAGGCTAGGGGAAAACCTGTCCCGGAATGGGGTGGACTGGGGCGGTCCCTCTACCAATCCTACCTTCTCCCAGTCCAATAAAATCCAGCCCATAAACTTAACAAAACTGTCTCAGCAACCTACACATTGCTAAGACGATTTTAACCTTCTGGATTTTATTTACCTCACCCAGTTGAGGAAGCTGGGTGGGATATACACCCCTTCCAGGACTCTACCATACACTTTTCTGTTCACCTTACCACAATAGTTATATATGTACAGTACAGACCAAAAGTTTGGACACACCTTCTCATTCAAAGAGTTTTCTTTATTTTCATGACTATGAAGGCATCAAAACTATGAATTAACACATGTGGAATTATATACATAACAAACAAGTGTAAAACAACAGAAAATATGTCATATTCTAGGTTCTTCAAAGTAGCCACCTTTTGCTTTGATTACTGCTTTGCACACTCTTGGCATTCTCTTGATGAGCTTCAAGAGGTAGTCCCCTGAAATGGTTTTCACTTCACAGGTGTGCCCTGTCAGGTTTAATAAGTGGGATTTATTGCCTTATAAATGGGGTTGGGACCATCAGTGGCGTTGAGGAGAAGTCAGGTGGATACACAGCTGATAGTCCTACTGAATAGACTGTTAGAATTTGTATTATGGCAAGAAAAAAGCAGCTAACTCAAAGTACCGGCATAGCAGCGGAATAAAGCATTTCAACTGAACAGTGAGTAATAGCGGGACGCCGCACAACTAAATCACTGTATTGAAAAACTGAGATTTCATTTCATTTGTGGAGGAGAAGTTATATTTGGGCTATCAATACCCTAAAGAATATTTCTACAGTATATCCAAACTCAAAGTTGGAGGAACATTTATTTACAAAGACTTTTTATCCCCGAACAATCAGAGGCGATCTTATTCCTATATATATTTTTAGACTATTAGGAATCTAGTTTTATATCTATATTTTAGTATATTTATCCGGATTTTATGTTATGGTGTATTAATGGTATCAAATGAACTGTCTATATGTTTATATGTCTTATTGATAATAAATTGTGAGGTTCCTTGTATTCTAGAGAGTGCCCAGTATCTTTTTTCATTTGCACATTTTATTAAAGGAAGGGTGATTCCTTTTTACTGAGAGCACCTCTACCATAATCTGCTCCAGATCCAGTGCGTCACCTCTCTTTATCTATATATTATATATATATATATATATATATATATAACACAAATAATGCAGCAGCACAGTCAGATGCGATGTACCGGGTGCAAAGTCCCCACAGAGGTCGGCTCTTCCTCCACGAAATATATCAAACGAATGATGAGGCAGCACTTCCAGTATAGAGTGAACGGGTGAGGACCCCAAACTTTATTCAAGCAACGTTTCGGCCTGCTCAATGAGGCCTTTCTCAAGCTAAATAACAGTGCATATGACAAGGTATATATAGCCATCAATCAATACAGATCAATTACAATCAGTGATTGGGCGTGACTCCAGTCAAGTCACGTGATCATTAACCATATAAATACATAACATAAGTGTATAATGAACATTCTCATATTACAAGCGTAAAAACATTTCATAAGTGAACATAATGATATCAAAACTAGTATATAGAGATAAATCTCTGTGCTTCAATTATAAAATAGAATATGTATCCCTCTCTATTCAATACATAATTACCCACAGTGAACACTGTGCAGAAAGTGATAGGTGCATATGGGGTTAAAAACATCAATAGTTGGTACAGCTGTACCATATCATAAGTTAAAATCAACAGGAAGGAGCTCGCCACACTGAGACACTTGGAACCGGCCGGCATTGGCGTCCCCCCGCCTGCGATGCGCATGCGCCGAGTCAGACGTCATTGGCCACGCCCCCCAGCAAAGCCGCGCTCACACGTGACCGCTCCATGGACCGCAGCGTCATCCTCTGGAGCGCACTGCAAGAGGCGCAGCTGTGAGGGAGGGAGGCCAAGTCATGTGACTCAGCGTCAGACGCACAGCACACAGGGGCGTGTTTTAGTGACCATGGTGATGTAAACAACCGGGAGGAATGCGAGCGTATGTGCCGTCACCAAGACACATATCAATGCACGCAATCTGAATAGCAATACACATACAGGAGCATATAGCTGGCCCAAAGGATCGGCCATCAAACTCTGAACTCACACAGAGTGACTGCCCACCCGACACTGGCCATCAATATTGCACCCCATTCATGTGTGGTTACAGTGGGACACACCTCCCATCTGCCCACACCTATAGCACTGACGTGTGTATAATACCACCAGCTCACAAATATGAGGCAAGTGAAATCGCACACATCATCAGTACAAGTAAAGTGACAATCAAATTTCAATAAAAATAGCATGCACCATGGTGACAATCCAAGTCGTGAGTCGCAGTCCCGCTAGTCTCCACACAATGGTCACTATCACAATCTTGTGTCCAAGGTCATTGGGCGGCTCCATCCAGTACAAAGACCAAGGCTCATCAAAAATCATCTGGAATAAATGAAAATACCATCAATATACATTGATGATCTAATCAGACATACTAGCACTGTTATATGTCTCCTACCCCAGACAGAGCAGTCAAGGACCCCCACGTCGGCGAGCGCAGCACCTATCCATCACCCACATAATTCCCATCTACATTCAGCATTGCGGTGCGCTCCAGAGGATGACGCTGCGGTCCATGGAGCGGTCACGTGTGAGCGCGGCTTTGCTGGGGGGCGTGGCCAATGACGTCTGACTCGGCGCATGCGCATCGCAGGCGGGGGGACGCCAATGCCGGCCGGTTCCAAGTGTCTCAGTGTGGTGAGCTCCTTCCTGTTGATTTTAACTTATGATATGGTACAGCTGTACCAACTATTGATGTTTTTAACCCCATATGCACCTATCACTTTCTGCACAGTGTTCACTGTGGGTAATTATGTATTGAATAGAGAGGGATACATATTCTATTTTATAATTGAAGCACAGAGATTTATCTCTATATACTAGTTTTGATATCATTATGTTCACTTATGAAATGTTTTTACGCTTGTAATATGAGAATGTTCATTATACACTTATGTTATGTATTTATATGGTTAATGATCATGTGACTTGACTTGAGTCACGCCCAATCACTGATTGTAATTGATCTGTATTGATTGATGGGTATATATACCTTGTCATATGCACTGTTATTTAGCTTGAGAAAGGCCTCATTGAGCAGGCCGAAACGTCGATTGAATAAAGTTTGGGGTTCTCACCTGTTCACTCTATACTGGAAGTGCTGCCTCATCATTCGTTTGATTATATATATATATATATATATATATATATATATATATATATATATATACACACACACACACACACACACACACACACATATATATACACACACACACACACACACACATACATTCACCTAAAGAATTATTAGGAACACCATACTAATACAGTGTTGGACCCCCTTTTGCCTTCAGAACTGCCTTAATTCTACGTGGCATTGATTCAACAAGGTGCTGATAGCATTCTTTAGAAATGTTGGCCCATATTGATAGGATAGCATCTTGCAGTTGATGGGAGATTTGAGGGATGCACATCCAGGGCACGAAGCTCCCGTTCCACCACATCCCAAAGATGCTCTATTGGGTTGAGATCTTGTGACTGTGGGGGCCATTTTAGTACAGTGAACTCCTTGTCATGTTCAAGAAACCAATTTGAAATGATTCGAGCTTTGTGACATGGTGCATTATCCTGCTGGAAGTAGCCATCAGAGGATGGATACACGTTCTCATTCTGTTTTCGCCAAATTCGGACTCTACCATTTGAATGTCTCAACAGAAATCGAGACTCATCAGACCAGGCAACATTTTTCCAGTCTTCAACAGTCCAATTTTAGTGAGCTCGTGCAAATTGTAGCCTCTTTTTCCTATTTGTAGTGGAGACCAGTGGTACCCGGTGGGGTCTTCTGCTGTTGTAGCCCATCCGCCTCAAGGTTGTGCGTGTTGTGGCTTCACAAATGCTTTGCTGCATACCTCGGTTGTAACGAGTGGTTATTTCAGTCAACGTTGCTCTTCTATCAGCTTGAATCAGTCGGCCCATTCTCCTCTGACCTCTAGCATCCACAAGGCATTTCTGCCCACAGGACTGCCGCATACTGGATGTTTTTCCCTTTTCACACTATTCTTTGTAAACCCTAGAAATGGTTGTGCGTGAAAATCCCAGTAACTGAGCAGATTGTGAAATACTCAGACCGGCCTGTCTGGCACCAACAACCATGCCACGCTCAAAATTGCTTAAATCACCTTTCTTTCCCATTCTGACATTCAGTTTGGAGTTCAGGAGATTGTCTTGGCTTGGACCACCCCCCTAAATGCATTGAAGCAACTGCTATGTGATTGGTTGACTAGATAATTGCATTAATGAGAAATAGAACAGGTGTTCCTAATAATTCTTTAGGTGAGTGTGTGTATATATATATATATATATATATATATATATAATCGAATAGAAAGCAGGACTGCACTCCAATATGTGATGAAAAAATCAAATCAGTTTATTCACCCATGTTAGGCAAAGTTTGCGACGTTTCAGCTCTTGCGAGCCTTTCGCTTGAGAAAGGCTCGCAAGAGCTGAAACGTCGCAAACTTTGCCTAACATGGGTGAATAAACTGATTTGATTTTTTCATCACATATTGGAGTGCAGTCCTGCTTTCTATTCGATTATACTATTGGGGATTGCCGTTGCCCCCCTTTTGGACATTGCACCCACTTGTCAGGTTGGTGCTCCCGTTGGACTTTCTTTATATATATATATATATATATATATATATATATATACATATATACACATATACACACTGCGTGCATAATTATTAGGCAAATGAGTATTTTGACCACATCATCCTCTTTATGCATGTTGTCTTACTCCAAGCTGTATAGGCTCGAAAGCCTACTACCAATTAAGCATATTAGGTGATGTGCATCTCTGTAATGAGAAGGGGTGTGGCCTAATGACATCAACACCCTATATTAGGTGTGCATAATTATTAGGCAACTTCCTTTCCTTTGGCAAAATGGGTCAAAAGAAGGACTTGACAGGCTCAGAAAAGTCAAAAATAGTGAGATATCTTGCAGAGGGATGCAGCACTCTTAAAATTGCAAAGCTTCTGAAGCGTGATCATCGAACAATCAAGCGTTTCATTCAAAATAGTCAACAGGGTCGCAAGAAGCGTGTGGAAAAACCAAGGCGCAAAATAACTGCCCATGAACTGAGAAAAGTCAAGCGTGCAGCTGCCAAGATGCCACTTGCCACCAGTTTGGCCATATTTCAGAGCTGCAACATCACTGGAGTGCCCAAAAGCACAAGGTGTGCAATACTCAGAGACATGGCCAAGGTAAGAAAGGCTGAAAGACGACCACCACTGAACAAGACACACAAGCTGAAACGTCAAGACTGGGCCAAGAAATATCTCAAGACTGATTTTTCTAAGGTTTTATGGACTGATGAAATGAGAGTGAGTCTTGATGGGCCAGATGGATGGGCCCGTGGCTGGATTGGTAAAGGGCAGAGAGCTCCAGTCCGACTCAGACGCCAGCAAGGTGGAGGTGGAGTACTGGTTTGGGCTGGTATCATCAAAGATGAGCTTTTGGGGCCTTTTCGGGTTGAGGATGGAGTCAAGCTCAACTCCCAGTCCTAGTGTCAGTTTCTGGAAGACACCTTCTTCAAGCAGTGGTACAGGAAGAAGTCTGCATCCTTCAAGAAAAACATGATTTTCATGCAGGACAATGCTCCATCACACGCATCCAAGTACTCCACAGCGTGGCTGGCAAGAAAGGGTATAAAAGAAGAAAATCTAATGACATGGCCTCCTTGTTCACCTGATCTGAACCCCATTGAGAACCTGTGGTCCATCATCAAATGTGAGATTTACAAGGAGGGAAAACAGTACACCTCTCTGAACAGTGTCTGGGAGGCTGTGGTTGCTGCTGCACGCAATGTTGATGGTGAACAGATCAAAACACTGACAGAATCCATGGATGGCAGGCTTTTGAGTGTCCTTGCAAAGAAAGGTGGCTATATTGGTCACTGATTTGTTTTTGTTTTGTTTTTGAATGTCAGAAATGTATATTTGTGAATGTTGAGATGTTATATTGGTTTCACTGGTAAAAATAAATAATTGAAATGGGTATATATTTGTTTTTTGTTAAGTTGCCTAATAATTATGCACAGTAATAGTCACCTGCACACACAGATATCCCCCTAAAATAGCTAAAACTAAAAACAAACTAAAAACTACTTCCAAAAATATTCAACTTTGATATTAATGTGTTTTTTGGGTTCAATGAGAACATGGTTGTTGTTCAATAATAAAATTAATCCTCAAAAATACAACTTGCCTAATAATATATATATATATATATATATAATGTTGTGGGGATTTGCTCTGGCAGACAGGTTAGCGGACGGAGTATAGAGTCAATGAACCAGGTTGTAAGTCAAACTTCAGTGTTTTATTCACACTAAGCAAAACATAACAGTCTTGGTGTCACGAGGGTGTCAAGAACCACGCCTGACTCCGTTATACCCAGGGTCAGGAAGTCGCAGCGGTTGGCTGCACGCTCTATGTAAGATAGGGCTGTTTCCTTATGGTAGCTTTCTGGGTTTGCTTTGCAAACCCTTTTGGCTCACTCAGGGATCCGTAGCTCCTTCTCCTCAGCTGTTCCTTGTCCAGCACTCCCAAACCTCCTTATATTCCCCTCTCACACTTCTCTGGTTGCCAGATATAGAGCTTCCTGCCTGGACATCTATTCTGACCCTCTGGAGCTGTGTTGCTGCGTTCTCTGGTTGTTGGTCCAGAACGCTGCCCTCCGGATCCCTGTTGGACCTTTGCGGTCTGCTGTGGTCGCCCACCTGGGTGTATGTGTTTGTTTGTATTGTCTGTCCTCTCCCTGGTGTTTCCCTCTTAGTGTCAGTGGTGCGGACTAGCGATCCCACCGGCCCGTTCACTATCTAGGGCTCATTTTAGGGAAAGCCAGGGTTTAGGCAAGTGATCGCCGCACGGGTGAGGAACCCGTCTAGGGACGTCAGGTGCCAGCCGCAAGGTGAGTCAGGGGTCACCACCTTACCCTCTCCCTTGGGCAGGGCTTTCCCTTTTCCCTCCCTGTGCGTGACGCCGGTCATTACACTTGGTGATTGTTTTGTTTTGCTGTGTATAAACAATGTTAACCTGGAATCCTAGGTGTCAGTTCACACCCGGCTGAATGCTCAGCCACAGAAAAGTTCACTGGCAGGCTTCCAGGCGGCCTGCACACCTGTTTACAGTCTTCAGCACAGAGGACTCCACAGCTTCACTGTCAGATGGAGGTAGATCCACCCCACCCGATAGTGCTGGCAGCTTTATGCTGCCAAGACCCGGCCTGGAACGTGGGGAGTAGCCACTCACCCAGCACTTCCCTACTCCCAGTAAAAGCCGTCCCAGATCAGCTTTACAGCCATACTAAACAGCTGAAGTGTCAGACTGCAATCTGCAATAATGACACTTGATAAATATAAGATTACACTCATCGGTAATCACTTTTCCATGAGCCCATGAAAGCACCCTTGAGAGAGCCCGCCTCCATCCAGGACAGGAAACAGGAACTTCCATGGAGAGCTTCTTAAGGAAGGACCCGGCCTCTATCCACCAGTTATTTGCGAGAACCTGTCCCAAAACATATAGAACATACCAAAAACTCTTTTTTGGGGGGGAATTATGTCCCTTATGCCCATGACAGCACCCTTGAGAGAAGACTAGAATAGAAGTAGACTAGGGAGGAATTACATCCTGTAAATCTTTCCTACCAAAGGATAGCTGATCCTTGGAGTCTAGATCTAGCTTGTAATGGCGGAAGAAAGTACAAGGGGATTTCCAAATAGCGGCCCTACAGATCTGCTCTAGGGAAGCTTCAGCTCTTTCTGCCCAGGAGGTAGAAATGAACCTGGTTGAATGTGCCCTGAATCCCAAGGGCAAGGCTCCCCTGCCGAGGAATAGGCCAAAGAAATGGCTGCGACAATCCATCTAGATAGTGTTCTAGATGTGACTATCACCTTTGTTCTTCCCGGCAAACTGCACAAAAAGTCTAGAGGATCTCCTCCAGGGTTCAGTCCTCTCCAGATACTTTAGGAGACATCTCCTGACATCAAGACAGTGTAATTTCCTTTCTTTTTCATTATTCGGAGCTTGGCATAATGAAGGTAGGACGATGTCCTGAGATCTGTGAAAAAAGGAAACTACTTTGGGGAGAAAAGAAGAGTCCGGCTTGATTATTACTCTGTCCTCCAGGATCTTAGTATAGGGGGGAGAGGTGGAAAGGGCATACATTTCACTTACACATCTGGCAGAGGTGATGGCCACCAGGAAAGCAGTCTTAAAGGAAAGTAATTTAATCGACAAATCCTGTATAGGTTCAAACAGAGGCTCCATCATACTGGACAATACTAAGTTGAGGTCCCACAGAGGAGCAGACATTCTGGAAATAGGTCTGGTACGACTGACAGGTTTAAAAAAAATCTTCTCACCCAAGGATGGTTGGCTAAGGTGAAGTCAAAATATGCACTAAGAGCTGAAACATGCACTTTATTGTACTAACCCTTAGTCTTTTATCTAGGCCACTCTGAAGAAAATCGAGGATTATCGGCATAGGAGGGGACCCTAAAGGGTCTATTGGAACCATGGAAGAAGTTTTTCTATATTCTTAGGTATATAGAAGAAGTGATGTCTTTCCTACATGACGGAGGGTATTAATCACATCTCTGGAAATGCCCTTCTTCTCTAGTATAGACCTCTCAGATACCATGCTGCTAGGTGTAGGTTGGTTACGTCTGGCTGGTGAACTGGTCCTTGATACAGCAGGTCTTGTCTGTCTGGCAGAATCCATGGTTCTGTTATTGATAGTTTGCGTAGCAAGGTGAACCATGACCTTTTGGGCCAGAAGGGGGCGATCAGAATTAGTCTTGTCCTGTGTTGCCTCAGTTTCTGTAGAACCCTTGGAATTAGTCTTATCGGTGAAAAAAAAAAAAAAAATCAAACTCTTCCAATATCCTGATTATTTCTGAGAGGTGGGAGGACAGAGTGCTTTCTGATTCTGCCACGACCAGTATGTCGTCGAGATAGGGTATCGTTAGGATATCCTTTTCCCTCACATGAGCCATCACTTCAGCCATTAGCTTGGTGATAAGCCTGGGAGCTTGGGATACTCCGAATGGGAGCGCTCTGTATTGAAAGTGGTGGATCTGCCCCTCCATGGATACTGCTACCCCAGGTAAGGTCTCTTGGAGAAATCCGCCTGCGGCCTTCCGCTCTCTACTTCAGGAATGCCGTGCGTTCCAAATACCGGAAGTGGCCGTATGTCACTTCCGGTCCACGCCTAAATGCGAGAACAAGAGCCCCGCTCCGCCCCCCCCCCCCCGCCTCTGTAATGCCACAAGGGAAGCGGCATGCGGGAGGAAGAGGCCCCGGACCTCCCGAACACCACCAGGAGGTTCCGGCGTGACAGCGGTACCACCCGGTACCGCTGGACTGCATGCGGATCCCCCCTCAGCTTCAGCCAGGACCAGGAAGGGTGGAAATCCAGACTTTAGGCGGCTCCTAGTGGAGACTTACGCCGTACCAGGTAACCCCTATGGATATAACACACCGACGGGCCCTGCAGCCTTTGTAGCTCTCCACAGAAAGCGTCCTATCCATAGGACAGGAAACAGGAACTGGTGGATAGAGGCCGGGTCCCTCCTTAAGAAGCTCTCAACAGAAGTTCCTGTCTCCTGTCCTGGATGGAGGCGGGCTCTCTCAAGGGTGCTGTCATAGGCATAAGGGAAAAACTGGCTCCTACCTCACCGAGGCCAGGAACCTCAGTGACACATACCGACCATCAATGACTGCCCCTTGTTCCTTCCTACAAAATTTATTTATATATATTATATATATATATATATAAGAAGCAGCACTCAAAGTATGCGGGTGCAAAAAAATCCTCCTATCAGACCTGTGACCAAGGTCCAGATTGTAGATACAAGGCAAAAAACGAAGGCAGCACTCCAGATAGTGAAGAAAGTGGAAGGTTTATTCACCCAACCAGCAGCAACGTTTCAGCTCTCTCTATGGAGCCTTTGTCCCGCCAAAGGCTGGACAAAGGCTCCATAGAGAGAGCTGAAACGTTGCTGCTGGTTGGGTGAATAAACCTTCCACTTTCTTCACTATCTGGAGTGCTGCCTTCGTTTTTTGCTATATATATATATATATATATATATATATATATATATATATATATATATTCGTAAGAAGTTCAGGGCAGCACACCTTGTGAAGCAACTTTATAGCGATGGGTGCCAGCGGTGTTGCACTCGACCAAAGTGATGATAAATAAATAAAGTACTCCGCAGCACTTTCAGTAGGTGAAAACAGTGGGATCCTTTATTCACCCATGCAACGTTTCGATCCACTTGTTGGGACCATTTTCAAGCAATACATCTCAGTGAGCAGTGCATATTTATGAGGTCACATCTTATTAGCATACATAAGTATCAATCAACTTTACATGAAAAAAAATACTCAAAAAAGCTCATATGTGCATATAAAAACAGTGCTCCGAAGAGGACATCATTTGGACAACTTAAATTAATACACAAAACTTGTCCAGATGTGGTAGTGTAAAAAAAATTTCAATATTATACATAAGTGATAATTAATATTAAATGATCGTCACCTGTGTGTTCAAGAAGGTGGGAGGGCCAGGCATGGAGTTAGGCGTGCTCAATGGCAGGTGGATACAATATCGTGAAACTGAAACTCGTGGATACAGCGTTCCGGAACTTGAATTGCGCATGTCCGTGATGTCACTCAGGGAAATCACATGATTCTGAGTGAAACATCACGCGATCAGTCATATGGTCAGTCATGTGAGCGTAGCGCCAAGTCTGGTGGGTTTTCCACTATATGCGCCTTATGAAAGAGTTTGCTTTAATAATGTTTACTACGGCCACCCAGGACATTATCGCCTGCTACAGGTTAGTGAGGTGTGGTTGAGATACGTGGGGTACAGCTGACGCTGGCCCTCGCTATTTTCACTCACATACACGGGAGGATAGTGCGTCGAAAGATAGCACATCCTCCGCTATTATACCTAGGGTGAATTGTCCTTATTTATGGTTGGGTTAATACATATGTTTTATGACTTGTTTACCTTTACTTGGCGCTACGCTCACATGACTGACCATATGACTGATCGCGTGATGTTTCACTCAGAATCATGTGATTTCCCTGAGTGACATCACGGACATGTGCAATTCAAGTTCCGGAACGCTGTATCCACGAGTTTCAGTTTCACGATATTGTATCCACCTGCCAAACGTGGCCACAGTATGGGTGAATAAATCTTTTGGATTTTGTTGTATCCTATGCTGGAGTGCTGCTCTCTTTTTACATATGATAATTGGGTAAGCTTTAGCCCTCAGTGCGTGCACCCGACTATTTCATATTGCATCGGTGGTGCCTCCTATTTTTTGTTTTACTATATATATATATATATATATATATATATAAGATGGACAGCACTCCAAAGCTATAAAATATAAGAAAATGTATTCACCCATGTGGAACAAGATAGCAGCAGCGACGTTTTGGCTCATCGCTTGAGGAAGGCTCTATGGATGAGCCGAAACGTCGCTGCTGCTATCTTGTTCCACATGGGTGAATACATTTTCTTATATTTTATAGCTTTGGAGTGCTGTTCATCTTTCCATTTATATATTGGGCTATTAGCCTATGCCCTAGGACATAGCACCCGTCCAGTTTTCATTTTCTCGGTGCTGCCAACTTTTTCTTAGAGATATATATATATATATATATATATATATATATATATATATATATATATATATAGTATAGCTTAGATATACAGTAGCTCTATAGCTAATATATAAAAGTATATCTAAGCTATACTTTGTTTTGTTCTGGGGGTGGCTTTTGGTTCTGATGGCCAGTGGAATAGGGCAATGCTAATTTGATAAGACTGGTGAGGATCGCGCAGGAGCCGGCCGGCAGCCAGAGGCAGGGGAATGGGCACACTGGTGGATCACAGGGAGGGAGCGGGCACACCAGTCCAGTGAATCTTTTCACAAGGCTGCCGGCACTGGTAAGGATTGCGCATGCGCGGTCCCTTACAGGAGCCGCGGCAGCCAGATGCAGGGGGGGGGGGTCAGCCACACAGGGCTCTGGGATATGCCTGTACACGAAACGTCAGCACAGGGAGTTTGCTGGATGACATCACGGGTCACGTGACCCGCATCAGCACAGAAAAAACAAGACATTATAGGTAAAAAGAGTGATTTACAAAGATAATAGTAGATATGTTATAATGCTGATTGGCCTATATTTATATAACTCGGACAACCCCTTTAAAGATAATACAGCTGGATCCGTTCATAACGGATGCAGATGGTTGTATTATCAGTAACGGAAGTGTCTTTGCTGAACCCTGCCGGATCCAGCAAAAACGCTAGTGTGAAAGTAGCCTTAGTCACGGAAGTGCAGTGTAATGACGAGTACTTGCTCTATTCACTTGAATGGTGTGAGTACTTGTAATTACACTGTGCCGCTGCTCCACGTAGTGTAATGACGGGGAAGCAGCACTCGCATGTAGCGCGGCCTCCTCATCAAACAGCCGGGTGTTGGACCCCGCCGATCAAATATTGATGACCTATCCTGAGAATAGGTCATCAATATATATGGCCCTTTACATTTTTCTAGAGATGTTTTACACCACCCCTTTTTGGGACTTTTTTTTTTGACACCTTTTTGAAAAAAATATGCTTTTCATAAGTCTAGCGTACACCTACTCCAGTAGCTAACCTGCTCATGCTCCAACCCATTGTTCAAAAGTGGCAAATAGCAAAGCGCAACTCCCCAGACGCCTCATGAATATACATTGCATTTCCTTTTATTTTTTATTAAGTGAAAGAAATGTTATTTCTTCAACTTAATAACTGGACTTAAGAAAAAGTGGAACAGGTGCTTCATAAATATGGCGCACATTCTGAACATAATATTTCTCAATGTATTTACAGACGATTGGCAAAAATACATTGATAAATCTCCTGCTTTCCATCTATTATAAATCTGGACGCCTGCAGCCACCACTAGGGGGAGCTCAGTGCATAGGAGTTTATACAGTTAGCATTTACTGGCATAGAAGCTGAAATAATCTCTTTGCATTAAGCTTCCCCTAGTGTTGACTGCATGAAAATAGTATTTTCTTGTTGAAAAAAGGAGTTTGACACCAGGTCCCCCTCTTCCTGGGCCTCGTAGCACTTGCGTGGTCTGCTTTATTTAAAGTCACACATTTTTTTACAAAAAAATGATGTGCATCAAAATGTGCCACTTTTAATGCCAGAAAGCTGATGTAAATTTCCCCCAGTGTTTAAATCCAGAGGCAGATAATCTGCACAGCTAAGAATGTGTTCACAGAAACAAGAGTTGCAGGACTATTCAGTATCTGGTGAGTGATCTTTATTTGCATAGGCATTTGTAGCATATTTCAGCCTATTTTTAGTGCTGTTATTTGTGCTGTGGCATCTGGCGTTACCTCCTTCCCCAGTTTTGCCCTCAGATGTAGGTGAGAGTCCACGCCCGCTCCAGTATGACAGGTTTAGTGACACTCGGATTATTTTCTGGGACGGAAAGAGATGGATGAGGCGGACACTTTGATGGGGAAATCAGGCAAGTTCATATATGTGGTTGCAGAGGCGTTAAGGGAGGGGCATAGCCAGGGCCGGCTACAGATTCATGTGGGCTCCCTTGTGGCATTTTGCAGGATGCACGCAGCAATGAAACTGCATGTATTATAGATAAACTCCTATATATAAATTCTACACCACACAAAAAAAATAGTACATGACATTTTTATTAATCCACAAGGACGACATACATATTGTACAAACATTTAAAATACCATATATTATAGGGAAGCAGGGTTGTGGAGAAAAAGAATCCCTCCAGTGGTAGGAATAACGTGCAATGATATAGTTCTACAGTCACTGTGCAAAATAACAAAACCAACTTGATGCATATAATAAGGTGCCAGTGGCCTCCTAAATGTTAACCAAGTGGAAAGGTAATAATGTAGCCCTCTAATGGAACAGCCACCTCCCTAAATTGTGGGCTGAGAACAATAACAACAAACCAGGAGGGAACGGCCCAACGTCCATTTCGCAGTTGCTTCTTCAAAGGGCACACCCACCCATCGGCTCAACCCCCCCGACAACAATACCAAGACATTTTAGGGACACACATGATTACGACGGATCTCGACTCCGCTTTAGGGGTATTGATCATGTGCGAATATCACAGAGGAGAGGGGGTAATTGGAAAAGACTCCTTGCTCAACGAGAAACTTGGTGGATTTACACCTTGAAGTCACTTGCACCACTAGTGACAAATAGTTTTGTGCCTTTTCTGTAGGCTCCGATGTGCTCCCCTGTCCCGCATCTTGACAATCATTGGGTACGTTTTTAACCTTTTTACATATATGACCTTTTAACAGTGGTTTGTTCTATATTGGTGTTGATGTATTATAGATGTTGCCAAATACAATAGACAGAGCATGCTACAGAGTGGCTATATGTGAATCAGTCCTTAGGAGCTTTTTTTTTTTACCTACCCAGTGTTTCAGTCCCTCAGGTTGCCCCCCTCCCCATCCTTTTCTAAAATCACAATATCTTACTTGTTATATACTGCAGACTGGGAGAGGGTTGCTGAGCTGGAGCCACTTTGCTCCACAGCCACACTGCTCCACTTTATGCTTATGATGCTGATGTGCAGCCGGCCTCCTCTGAATGGCTGCTCACACTCCGCGCTGGCACCTAGCCTGTTGGGCTTTCCTGTGGCTCACAGTGTCACCAGCTACTATTGGCTAAGAGCAGAAATTTAATTATTCCCCATTTGTGCTAGCACACAATAGTAATGACCAGATGTGTCCCGTCACAGTAGTTATGCCCACACTGTGTTCCCTTCACAGTGGTAATGCCCACATTGTGCCCCTCACAGTAGTAATGCCCACATGTGGCCCCTTCACAAAAGCTCTAGCCAGATATGTGCTTCTTTTACAGTTGCTATGCCAAGATATGCCCCCTTACAACAGTAATGCCCAGGTATGTGCCCCCTTACATTAGGTATGCCCAGATGTGCCCCCTCACAGTAGATACACTAAGATATGTGACCCCTCACAGTAGATATGCCAAGATATATGCCCCCCGTCACAGGAAGTGAAAAAAATAAAAATAAAAATTATAATAAATAATAATAATAATAATAATAATAATAATAATAATTAGTAAATACTCACCTGGATCCTCCCATGATCTGCACTATCCAGCAGCAGGATACTGTGACACATTACGCTGCTGTATGGAGCAGACACTGACTCCCTGCTCCTCCTCCTACACAGACCAGCAGCACGATGTGTGAGGACATCATGCTGCTGCTATGGAGCACTGGTGGCTGAATGGTGGAGTGGGGAGCAAATGGCTCCCTGCTTCACCATTACAATCAGCTGTGCTGTGGGCCACTTGCCCGGGTATGCCGGGTGCTGACGCCAGCTCTGGGCTTAGCCTTCCCTATATGACTGTGTATACAGACAGCTGTCAATCACTGATAGGACCAGCTTTTTTATGTCAAAACCCAGAATGAGCAGAAACAAATACATAAATTACCATTTATACTAGATCTTTTGCCATAAAACTATATATCAAGCAGATCAGCTCCTCCTATTCTGGAATATACTGCCAGCAGCTCAGACACTATGTTCAACATGACAGGTTCCCTTTAAAGGGGTTGGCCCTCTGGGATATTGATAGCATATCACTATGATACACCATCAGTGTCAGATGGATGCAGGTACTACCTCTGGGACCTGCTCCTATCTCCAGAACAGGCCCCCCCAAAGCCAAGGAGAGCACACCATGCTTGCACAGTGTGCTCTCCATTCACTGCTATTGGACTGCCAGAAATAAACAAGCTGGCGTTTCAGAATTCCCACAGCAGAAAACCGAGGGTGGTTGCGCATGCGTGACTCCTCTATTCATTTCTGCCTGCGACTCCACTCTGGAGACAGAAGTGGGTCCCAGAGGTGGGATCCAGATGCAGATGGGAATACCCCTTTAAGTCAATTGGTATAGCTTGCGTTCGAGCACTTTCCCAATCCTTAGTAAAGGTTTGAATCCAGTTGGAACCTCTAGTTTACTTGAATGTCCTCCAGGTTGTTTCTGACTTTGCACAGCAGCTAAGACTTATAGCTAGGTCTTGGAGACAAACTGTTCCTGCTTACCACTTAGCACTTGTGCCTAAAGTTAAAGAAGCACTCCCGCTAAAAATGTTACTCTCATGATTTAATCTGTACTGAAGGTAATCCTCTTACCAGTGACTGTATTTGTGAGTTATAACCTCCCTTCTGAGCCTCAGCTGTCTCATGTGATCAACACTCTGCCTCTCCAACTGACACAGGATAGGAAGTCAGTTCATCTCTATAAATTCCTATGAGACTGACATTAAGGCTCCCATAGGAATACATAGAGAAACTGGCTTCCTGTCCACACATAAGATACTGTATTATTTGGAGAGTCAGAGTGTTGGTCACATGACACAGCTGAGGATCACAAGGGAGGTTATAACTCACAAATACAGTCTCTGGTTACCTTCACTACAGTTTACATCATGTACCTTTCTAACGGACCAGAGAATAAAGATTGTTGTTGGAGTGCTTCTTTAGAGGAACTTTGCTCCTTCAAGTATTGAACAGCTTCACTAAACAATGCCATGGACATGTTTCATTCAGTCTGGGATCCCTGGGATACTTTCAGTGATTTGGCCCCCATTTGAATTTTTATTTTATTTTTTATTCGCTTTATTGAACACACAAAGCCAATTATATTGACATACTTTGTACATAAGCTGTCATTTGTTATACATCAGTAATATCAAATTGGATTGTACATATATCATATATATAGCTCAGTAAATAAAACCATTAACACCTGTGCTGTATCGGTATAATTATTTCTACCATTAGATAGGAGGTTCACATTTTTATCAGAGAGAGCAGTGAAGTTATCAACTTAACTTGGCTTATCTATTTCATTATGTCCCACCTTCTTCCTGCTGTCAAACTTTATAACTATCTAACTTGTTCTGCCCGCAAAGCTTCTGTTAATCTGTGAACTGAATAGAGAGTTCGTGGTGATGAAGACCATACCCCCCACACCTTTTGAAACTTGGGCATACAGCCCCTTTTCTTGAAAACTATGTTCTCATATGGTATGATAGTGTTGACCATTTGTTTCCATTGCGCTAAAGTGGGTGCTCTATCTCCCATCCATCTAATGGCTATTGCTTTTCGCGCTAAGAATAGTGTTTCTCTCAGGAATATCCTTATATGATGAGAATAAAGAGCCTCATCCAGTATTCCAAAAAGACATATCTTAGGGTGCAGTGGCACTGCACACTCCAGTAGATCTGAAAGTAGATTTACCACCTCCTCCCAAAACTTATGTATGGAAGGGCATGCCCAAATAAGATGCCAGAAATCAGCGCGTTCTGATGCACATCTATGACACCCAGAATGGGCAATCCTACCCATCCTATGTAGCCTCTGTGGGGACAGGTAGCTTTGATGTATTATACACAATTGGATAAACTTATTGTTTATTGCAGGTGACACTAGGGTGGGGAATTAAAGAATATCCTCTTTGTCTTCATTAGACAAATCCGGGATAATGCTTGCACTGGGCTACCTTTCAGTTTAACACAAAGGAGGTGGGTATACAATGCGGATATAAAGCCTCGTGGTCCTTGAGAGCGTATAACTCCGATCATCGGGAAGGTAGACAATAGAACTGGGGAATCACGATAGTGTGCTTGCATGGCATGCCTTAGTTGTAGGAATCTGTAGAATGATTGTATGGGAAGTTTATGTCTGTGATTCATGAACTCATAATCGTTGAAGACATTATTACTATATAGGTTTCCCAATGTGGCAACCCCATGTTCCCTCAAGAACGTTCCGTCCTGCAATGCCATCAGGTCAGGAAACATGGGGTTATCCCAAATCGGGGTTTCCAACAGGTCCGACCCTACATTATGTATACGTTTGCAAGCTGACCAAACCTGAACAGCTACCCTATGGATTGGTAACGGCCTACGTGGAAACAATTTAGGTTGTTCTAGGACTGGCCATAAGTTGGTAAGATTCAGGTATTCTGCAAGATGTTTCTCCTGTCTACAGAGAGTGCCTCCCGGCGATATCCATGTTTTAATATTTCTCAATTGCCCAGCTAGATAATATAAGTGAATATCAGGCAGAGACATGCCACCCTCCTTTTTAAGACGTGTCAGGTTTAATATAGATAATTTTGATCTATTCACACCCCATATAAAGGGTGACATCAGGGAAGTAAGTCTCTGAAAGAATGCTTTTGGGACTATATATGGAGCATGCTGCAGAATAATCAGTTTTATCAAATTAATCCTTCCTGATACTGATAGAGGTAATCCCTGCCATACCCTGAATTTATCTTTGCAGTATTCTATGAGAGGTTGGATATTTAGAGTATGAAAGGAAGCGACATCCTTTGTTATATATATACCCAAATATTTATAACTGGGCACAACAGGTAACTCTCCTTGGGGGAATGAATCTTCTAACTTGTATAGAGGGCATAAGGTTGACTTGGACCAATTTATCCTTAGTCCTGAGAACTGGCTAAATACTTCAATTATGGTAATTGCTCTAGGGAGTGTTGTTTCCGTTTGTGACATGAAGATCACCATGTCATCAGCATATAGGCCGACTCTGTCCTCTTGCTCTCCTATTTGGACTCCATGAAATTGCGAGTCCGCCCTGATACGCATAGCCAGAGGCTCTATAGCCAGAGCGAATAGCAATGGTGACAGAGGGCATCCCGGTCTTGTACCTCGCCCCAAGCTGAAACTATCCGACAGCAACCCATTCACTAATATGCCCACCCTGGGATGTTTGTATAGCATTTCTATCCTTTGTATAAAGTTAGGACCAAAGCCAAATCTTTTAAGAACCTGAAACAAGTAGGGCCACTCAACAGAGTCGAACGCCTTTACTGTGTCCAAGGACGCCAGAGCCCATTTCTCCCCTTTCTGTATTCTTATCTGGGTCACAACTTGCACCCTCCTGATATTATCAGTGGTGGATCTACCTGTCAAAAATCCAGATTGATCCGGGTGCACCAAGGTGTTCGCTACTCTCCCAAGACATATGGCCAATATCTTTGCTATGATAATTTATAGTCGATGTTTAATAAGGATATCGGTCGATATGACCCACACTCGTCTGGTTCCTTGCCCGGTTTTAGAAGGACTAATATGGTTGCATCATACATTGATGGGGGTAAGCACCTTTTTTGAAATGCATCCTTGTACATACATATCAGCAATGGGTTGATGTGGGCAGCATATTTGATATAAACTTCTAGAGGTAGTCCATCAGGCCGGGAGATTTACCCCTATCTAACTGTGCTATAGTTTCTTCTAACTCCAGAGTAGTTATAGGAGCTTCTAAACTGTCTATTGCCTCCTTTGTTAAAGTAAGGAATTCCACATCCTCAAGATATTGCATGACGTCATCCATCCCATAATTTACTTTGGTCTCATACAGGTCTCTATAGTACTCTTGGAATCTACCCGCTATAGTTTCCGGATCTGACAATATCTGGCCAACTAATGCTTTGATGCGCAATACTGTTGGGGATGCCTGATTCTGTCTGACTATGTGAGCGAGTAGTTTGCTGGATTGGTTGCCCAGTTCAAAATACGTTTGTTTGACAAAGAACATTTTCCTTTGAGCAGGGTCAGATATTGACTCCCTGTTGTTAACCAAGACTCTCTATTTAAATCGCTGGGATCAGCAATATATGTTGCTTCTAATCTAGAACATTCCGTTGCCAGTTTTTCCTCCTGTCTAGCTGCTGACTTTTTAATGAATGATATAGTAGATCTAAGACATCTCCTAAGATATGCTTTCATAGTTTCCCACAACAATGCATAATCCGTAACCTCTTCATGCCCTTCCATAAAAACCTTCAATTGGTCAGGAATGCGATCAGACAGTCCAAACAGGGACAACCAGAAAGGATTGATCCGCGCTGAGCATCTGATCACATCCCCTCCCAGCCTCAACACTAGTTGTATCGGTGCATGGTCAGGAATTCCCCTTGGTCCATACTCTATACCGTATGCCAGGGAGCACATAGTTGAGTTACCTAATGCATAGTCTATTCGTGATAGCGTATTATGACTAGTTGAGTGACATGAGTATTGTCTGATGTCAGGATATTTAAGGCGCCACATATCCATCCATCCTACTTCCTCCAATAATGCAGCCAGTGACGTCTTATTATTAGGGCGGTTGTCAGTAGCCTCCGCCGGGTGGTGTCTATCTAGATTCTTGTCTAGGGTCATATTAAAGTCCCCAAGACTCACTATCACTATACGGGCTGACGGATATGAGGCTGCAAAACTCACTGCCTGCTGAACAATCTGTAAGGAGAAAGGCGGTGGTATGTATATACCTAGTACACAGTTGATGTACGCAGCTATGAACACATATCTCCCAGCTGAATCTATCTGACATGCCTCTATTTCCCACCTAAGGGATTTGTGCACCATGAGAGACCCTCCCCTTGACATACTAGTATAACATGAGTGTTGCGCCCATTGGACCCAGGGCTTTTGGATACGTCTAGTATTGTCTGTTGTTAAATGGGTTTCCCGTAAACAGAGAATATGTGGGTTGAATCTTCTGATTGCAGAAAAAACTATGGTGCGTTTCCTGGCTGTACCCAGTCCCCTAACATTCCAGGACATTATACGCATTTCCGACATTCCAATCTTATGCAAAGGACCTCCTCCTGCCTCTCTCCCAGCACCTTATCCTTTCCGATACAGCACATAACATACAACATTTGAACTATCGGGCATCTCCTGATATATGTTGCAAGTGCCTGCATGAAGAAACCTTGAACCATCTACAACACTCTTGTCCGTTAAAGACAGAATACCTCGTTTGTTATGCGGCACTTCAAATGAACGGGGTGTGCGTACGGTGAATTACCAGTAGCACTATATATCTTTTATCTTATATATGGGAAAACTGTAACTTAACTAGGGACCCAATCCCCAACTTCTAATGGGATCCAGGCCCCGGTTCTCTCATCATTCTAAATAATACCTGTAGCATATGAGAATTATATCCTATCTTGTCTAATTTCCCTCCAATCCCACTTTTCTTTCCTTATCCGACTATGGACATAATCAAACTATCTCTTGTGAGATCTAGTAAGAGCAGGAGCAAATATAAAAGAAGAACTTTTAAGAGATCCGATACTTAGTCAGTTAAACCGTCCCCGCTGGTCCCATGTCCAAGTCCTTAGACCCTCTTTCCTTGCCGTTGGCTATGTACGCCTGTACAGGCTGTCATCTTGGAGGTCTAGCATTCCTTCCTCTTCCATCCAGCCAGTTAGTGGCCTCCTCAGGATTGTTGAAAAACCGGCTCACATCCCCATCCACTACTCTTAAGCGGGCCGGATACACCATGGAGTAGGGTAGATTCTTCTCACGAAGTCTCCTCTTCACCGTGCTGAATGTTGCCCTGCGTTTCTGCAACTCGGAGGAAAAATCCGGGAAGATCATGATGTTGCTGTTATCATGCTTTAGCTCCTGTTTGTTGCGTGCCATCTGTAGCACGTGATCTCTGTCCATAGAGTTTAATAATCTTGCAAGTAGAGGTCTTGGAGGAGCCCCCGGTGGAAGGGGTTTAGCAGGAACGCGATGTGCACGTTCTATGATAAAAGCCGATGAGAATGTTGCCTCTGGAAAGGAGTTGCGGAGCCAGGTAGTGACGAACGCACATGGGTTGTTGCCCTCTGCTTTTTCAGGCATCCCGATTATCTGCAAGTTATTGCGCCTCATGCGATTCTCATAGTCGTCACATTTCTGTTGCCAAAAATTGACCTTCTGTTCCACCTCTTGTAGTTTTGTGGGAAGTGGCTGCAAGCGGTCTTCCACGTCTGAGATCCTATTTTCTGTCTCTTTGATACGGTCACGTATGGCCTGCATGTAATGGCGGAGTAGGCCTATATCCACCTTCACTTCCTCCAGCTTACCCACCATTGATGTGCGGCAGGTGGCTATCGCTTGCAGCAGCTGCTCAGTGACCTGTTTTAGAGATGGTTCAGTGGCTGCATGCTCTGCTCCTTCAATTGCAGGATCATCCTTAGTCCCGTCTAACGATGGCGAGCGAGAGCCATCTTGGTCTTCCACGCGGGCAAACTCTCGGAGCCAGTCAGCGGCCGACTGCGCTCTATTCCGGGACATGTTTGTGCTGCGGGTCTTTCCCGACCATCTGCCTGTTCTGGATGTAATTTTTGAGGCAAATAAGTAACAGGATTAGCTTGAAGTTAGGGTATAGGGTCCGGAGCTCCACTAAATGCGACCGCTCATATCAGCTTCCGGCCACGCCCCCCCCCCCCCCATTTGAAATTTTATATAACATGATCATGGAGTCTCTTTGTGTACCCCACCAATTGTCCTACAGTTGACCTCCTCCCCCTTCACCCCACTTGTATTTTGTTCTTGCCCATTCCCATTGTCAGTTTTGCCTTTCCCATTATTCGCTACAAGCTATACTCCCGTATCTTTAGGCAAGTAGGAATTAGTTCAACATTTTGTTGGATTCAGTAATTCAGTTGTAATCAGTGGTGCATTTACACCACCAGATCATCACTAACAAGATAATGGTTAGCGATAATCTGTTCAATTGTCTGCCCGTGTAAAGGGCCCTTAAGACATATTATCTTTCTTCTTGTACTTTTCGTGTACTTATTTGCAAGCTCTTTTTCTTGTCTGTTTATTACCAGTCTTAAATCAGGGCTGTGGAGTCAAAAAAGTTGAGTTGGAGTCAAAGCTAGTTTTAGGGGTTGTAAGAGTTGGTAGAAATGTATCAACTCATGTTCTATCAATCTAAAGGACTTAGTTATCAAGATTAGTGATCAGCAGGGTGTTTGAGAGGTAACAAAAATCAGTCCTCACCTCTCCCGTGTTCCCTCCTGTCCCTTATACTATTACCAGTGACAAGCAGGGTGCTCTAGTGGTGATAGGAAATCAGTCCTCACCTCTCCTGTCCCTTATACTATAAACAGTGATATGCAGAGTGTTCTAGTAATGATAATCAGTTCTCATCTCTCCTGTGTTCTCTCGTGTCCCTTATACTACAGACAGTGATAAGCTGGGGGCTAAAATGATGAAAGATAATCAGTTCTCACCTCTCCTGTCCCTTATACTATAAACAATGAGATGCAGAGTGTTCTAGGGATGATAATCAGTTCTCATTTGTCCCTTATACTACAAACAGTGATAAACAGGGTGTTCTAGTAGTGATAGATAATCAGTCCTCACCTCTACCGTGTTCTCTCCTGTCCTCATACTATAAATAGTGATAAGCGGGGTGCTCTAGTGGGGATAGGAAATCAGTCCTCACCTCTCCCGTGTTCTCTTCTGTCCTTATACTATAAACAGTGATATGGAGAGTGTTCTAGTGATGATAATCAGTTCTCATCTCTCCCATCCCTTATACTATAACCAGTGATAAGCAGGGTGTTCTAGTGGTGATAGATAATTAGTTCTCATCTCTCCTGTCCCTTATACTATTACCAGTGACAAGCAGGGTGCTCTAGTGGTGCTAGAGAATTAGTCCTCACCTCTCCTGTGTTTTCTCCTGTCCCTTATACTATAAATAGTAATAAGCAGGGTGCTCTAGTGGTGATAGGAAATCAGTCCTCACCTCTCCCGTGTTCTCTTCTGTCCTTATACTATAAACAGTAATATGCAGAGTGTTCTAGTGATGATAATCAGTTCTCATCTCTCCTGTGTTCTCTCGTGTCCCTTATACTACAGACCGTGATAAGCTGGGTGCTAAAATGATGAAAGATAATCAGTTCTCATCTCTCCTGTGTTCTATCCTGTCCCTTATACTATAAATAGTGATAAGCAGGGTGTTCTAGTGATGATAATCATTTCTCATCTCTCCTGTGTTCTCTCGTGTCTCTTATACTACAGTGATAAGCTGGGTGCTAAAATGATGAAAGATAATCAGTCCTCACCTCTCCCGTGTTCTCTCCTGCCCTTGTATAAATAATCTAACAAATATGCATTGGAGCCTGGGCTTTGAATTTTTTGAGACCCTAGCAACGCCCCTGGTATCTCCACAGACATTATGAGGCTTCCCATAAGTGCCCCCCACACAGTATGAGGCTCCATAAGTATCCTCATACTCAGTGATGCCCCTTTAGTTTGAATACTCACCGATCCCAGGTTCCCACGACAAGCAATGCAGAGCAGGGCTGCTCTGGTCTCCAGCCCAGGCGGGTGATGTTACTGTATTGCACCTGCCTACACTCCACTACCGGCAGCAATGGAATGGTGGAGCAGGCAGCTGACGACCATATACTTCACCATTCCGTTCATCTGTATGTGTGTTCCGAGGATGCTCATACAGTTAAGTCGAAACACGTGGCAGCACTCCTGGGACTGTGGGACAGAGGGCGAAATAAGGGACAGTCCTACTGGATCTGGGATGGTTGGAAGGAACAGAAAGCTACACTGCAAGGCATAGAGTGGTTTCCAAAGAAAAGGCCCAACAAAGGAGCAGCCTTAGGAAAGCCTGACTGAATGCAATGTATGAGGAATCTATGTCATGTGAGTCACAATGCTTGTGGTACGAGAGAGATCCACTCCAAAATAAAACCACTGGAACGTGGGTCTTGATGATGTTCTGCACACACGATAGTCTGGACACTTCCTGGCATGGAGAGTAGGAGCTGGTGTGCTACTGTCTCATACCTGTGGCAGATGATGACACCAAGGACAGCGTTCCTGGATGCCATTCTGGAGGAGATGGCAGTCAGCGGAGGAGGCCATTTGGCGCTTCTAGTTCATGAGTGCAAGTGAGACGTGCTGGAGCTGTAAACCCAACCAGCCACTGACGAGCACACGGGGGGGGGGGGGGGACCTGCAGGTCAATTTCCTTGATCCTGAATAGATTTTCTTTCAGCGTGTGGATGAGATTTGGTAAAAGCTCCTCCGCTTTGCTGCTACTATAATATGTTGCAGCTTTTCCACCCACAATCTGGACAAATAATCTACAGAATATTTGCCTCATGTTAAGATACTCTTAAAGGGGTTATCCAGAAAAAGATATTGATGACCTATCCTGAGGATAAGTCATCAATTTCAGATCTGAGGGGGTCAGACTTTTGATCAGCTGTTAGAAGAGGCCATGCGCTCATTGAGTACCACCAATCCTGGATTGCAGGGTGGTTGTAACCATGGAAACTAAACATGTATAATGTGATGGAAAAATAAGGCTAGCCAGCAAAGGAAGCAATATGGATAATAACAATACAAGTAAGTGCCTTGTATTAACTTTCTCTACATGATAAATGCCATTTGCTGAAGTGAGACAACCCCTTTAAGTCATTTTTTTCCTTAGGTATGCTGCAACCAATTTTCAAAAGATAAGTATTTTAATAAGAATTATCCACCCTACCAGGCATACTGGTTTAATAGGATTGATCCTGCTGACAGGTGCTCTTTAACCTATTTTGACTTTTCAGACCAAGCTTTTTTTTCCCACCTTTTTTGTTGCATTCCAAGAGCTGTAACTGTTTTATTTCTCTGTCAACATAGCTGTATGGGGTTGTTTTTTGCAGGATAAGGGCTCATGCACACAACAGTAGCCGTTTTTGCGCTCTGTAAATAACGGATCCGCAAAAAACACAGATACCGGCCAAGAGCCTGCTGACATTTTTTTTTCTCCTGCAGAAATGTCCTATCCTTGTCCGCAAAATGGACAAGAATAGGACATGGTCTATTTTTTTGTGGGGCTGCGGCCTGGTGTGTTGTCCGCATCTTTTGAAGTAAAAGGGTCCGCAAAAAAAATGTGGATTGGTTGTGGACTAATACTATGGTCGTGTGCATTAGCCCTAACTTAATAAGTTGTATTTTTCAATGGCCCACTTTGGGGCACATAAAAGTTAGTGCTTTTTTTTAGCCCTTTCTGGGAGGGAAAGGAAAATATGAACATTCTTTTTTTTATTTCTATTTATTTATTTTTTTTACGCCATTAACTGGGCAGCATAAATGATATGTCTTTTATTCTGCAGATCAGTACGATTGCAGCGATACCAAGAGTTTATGTAGTTTCTTTTATGTTTTACTACATAAGCAGGGGGCGCTGTGCTGCCCTTTAAGACAGAGCTATTCTAATGTATAACAGGGTACTCTAAGGCATTTCCCAGTAGTGCCCCCACACAGTAGTTAGGCCCACCCTTGTGCCCCCTCACAGTAGTTAGGCCCACCCTTGTGCCCCCTCACAGTAGTTAGGCCCACCCTTGTGCCCCCTCACAGTAGTTAGGCCCACCCTTGTGCCCCCTCACAGTAGTTAGGCCCACCCTTGTGCCCCCTCACAGTAGTTAGGCCCACCCTTGTGCCCCCTCACAGTAGTTAGGCCCACCCTTGTGCCCCCTCACAGTAGTTAGGCCCACCCTTGTGCCCCCTCACAGTAGTTAGGCCCACCTTTGTGCCCCCTCACAGTAGTTAGGCCCACCTTTGTGGCCCCTCACAGTAGTTAGGCCCACCTTTGTGGCCCCTCACAGTGGTTAGGCCCACCTTTGTGGCCCCTCACAGTGGTTAGGCCCACCTTTGTGCCCCCTCACAGTGGTTAGGCCCACCTTTGTGCCCCCTCAGTGGTTATGTCCTCCCTGCGGACCTGAGAACTGTCCACTCCAAGGTCTGAAATGAGAACAGATGAACAACACGTACACAGTGACAATTATGGAGCGCATGCGCTGGTTACGTTCCACTAGGGAATAGAGCTTTTTGTTTAAACGGTATAAAGCTGTAACCCTTCAGGACAGAAGTCAGAAGCTCGTGTAGAGACCTCATGTTTTCCTGTTCGAGACTCTGCTTTCGCTGAAAAGGGCAACCCAGCTGATGGCGCTGTCAGATAATGTGAACTCCATCGGTGATGTATGTACTTTCATTCTGGATATAGTCAGGACTCCAGATGAAGTGTTTATGTAATTCTGTATTATGTTCTTTATCCTTTGTATACAGATAAGTGCACAAGAAGAACATTATATCGCTATATGTATATACTACTTATTATATTTAATTAAATCAGATCAGGTGATCAGCAGAAGGGTGAAGCAGGGACCAGAGGGACCCCCCCCCTTCCCGCGCCCAGGGCACATGCTCCGGCTGCCCCCCCCCTCACTACGTCCCCTTCATACGACCGTAAGGCTTTTTCAGTGTTTTTCGGGCTGTTTTTAATGGATCCGTTTTTCAGTTTTTTTTGTTTCAGTAGTGTTTCCGGTTCCATTCGGTTTTTCCGTATGGCATATATAGTATACAGTTATTACATAGAAAAAATTGAGCGTGGCATAATATTTTCAATAGATGGTTCCGCAAAAACGGAACGGATACGGAAGACATATGGAGTACATTCTGTATGTGTTATGTTTTTCTTGCGGACCCATTGACTTGAATGGAGCCACGGAACGTGATTTGCAGGCAATAATAGGACATGCTCTATATTTGAACAGAACGGAAACGGAAGGCATACGGAGTACATTCCTTTTTTGCAGAACCATTGAAATGAATGGTTCCGTATATGGACGGAACCAAAATACAGCCCGTATACGGAACACAAAAAACATTTGTGTGAACGAGCCCTTATCCTGCACTAATCCTACATTAAAGTCTTTGTTATACTGATCATATCCCTTTCAATGCATTTTTCTGACTGATCAGGATCCTGATCAGTCTTACAAATGCCATCAGTTGGCATACGTTTTGCCGGATCCAGCAGGCAGTTCCAGCGACGGAACTGCTTGCCGGATCACTCTGCTGCAAGTGTGAAAGTAGCCTTATACTCCAGAGCTGCACTCACTATTCTGCTGGTGGAGTCACTGTGTACATACATTACTTATCCTGTACTGATCCTGAGTTACATCCTGTATTATACCCCGGAGCTGCACTCACTATTCTGCTGGTGGAGTCACTGTGTGCATACATTACTTAGGGCTCTTTCACACTTGCGTTGTCCGGATCCGGCGTGTACTCCATTTGCCGGAATTACACGCCGGATCCGGAAAAACGCAAGTGAACTGAAAGCATTTGAAGATGGATCCGTCTTCAAAATGCGTTCAGTGTTACTATGGCAGCCAGGACGCTATTAAAGTCCTGGTTGCCATAGTAGTAGTGGGGAGCGGGGGAGCAGTATACTTACCGTCCGTGCGGCTCCCGGGGCGCTCCAGAATTACGTCAGAGCGCCCCATGCGCATGGATGACGTGATCCATGCGACACGTCATCCATGCGCGTGGGGCGCTCTGACGTCACTCTGGAGCGCCCGGGGAGCCGCACGGACGGTAAGTATACTGCTCCCCCGCTCCCCACTACACTTTACCATGGCTGCCAGGACTTTAGCGTCCTGGAAGCCATGGTAACCATTCAGAAATCGGATCTGGTAATGCGCCGAAACGACGTTTAGCTTAAGGCCGGATCCGGATCAATGCCTTTCAATGGGCATTAATTCCAGATCTGGCCTTGCGGCAAGTCTTCAGGATTTTTGGCCGGAGCAAAAAGCGCAGCATGCTGCAGTATTTTCTCCGGCCAAAAAACGTTCCGGTCCGGAACTGAAGACATCCTGATGCATCCTGAACGGATTTCTCTCCATTCAGAATGCATGGGGATAATCCTGATCAGGATTCTTCCGGCATAGAGCCCCGACGACGGAACTCTATGCCGGAAGAAAAGAACGCAAGTGTGAAAGAGCCCTTATCCTGTACTGAGTTACATCCTTGATTATACAATCTGATTGGTTGCTAGGGGCAACTGAACCAGTTTTCTTTTACACCAGTAGTTTTGATAAATCTCCCCCACCATGTAAACACGTCATGCCATCATCCTGGAGCCTCACTCCCGTCGGACAGGCGCACTGGTAAAATGGCTCCACTGGAGACATGAGGCACAGATGAGAACAGCCGCCATTGTTTCCAGCACATGAATTTGTAGCTGCCAGAGGAAGAACAACAAAGCGGTATGTTAAGCTTTTGTCAGACATCCACTTCTTACCCCATCACAAGCTCAGGCTGCTGCTCCATTTCTCCACCATGCTTTACAATGTAGCCAGCTGTGCTGTCTACGAAGATTGCACATATAATTTCACACACAGACTGAAATCACCCTCCATCTCAAAGACTCAAACTACTGCTCTGACAATTCCCCATACTTTATACTGCAGCTCTGCTAACTCAGACTGGATGTCAGCTGACAAAACAAGGAATGAAAGAGAAAACAAACCAAGGCACTAATGATCGTATGTTTGCGTCAGCGGGTTGAATGCATGGATATCCATGGGCCAGAAGATAGTGCTGTTCACTTCTCTGTGGTTTTCCCAATTGTTATTGGCTTCCCCAAGATGGCCGCCGCCTTTTGCAAATTGGGCTCCTAAAACATGGCTGCAGCATATCCCAACGCGCATGCGCAAACGGTATGACCACTGTGTCGGGAACGTGCTCAGCTGCGTCTTCTGACGTAAAATGCGCGCTGACCATTTCAAGAGAAAGGGTAGTGTTCAAACTCCATGCGCCATAAGTACCTTGTGACGTCACAAGGTGACATGCCTTTGAAAACCTAATTTTCAAAGTGGCCATACGTTTCACCCTAAACATCATAATTCAGGTTTGTTGTTTTTATTTTTGTGTTATTTTACTAATTTTTACTACCGCATCACATGGGATGTAGATATTACCCAGCTGCCACATTCCGAGGCTGCTTAGAACCCATGTGACTAATATGTCAGGTGACCCTGTGACATCACTAGGTC
Source organism: Bufo bufo (assembly GCF_905171765.1). Taxonomy (NCBI): domain Eukaryota; kingdom Metazoa; phylum Chordata; class Amphibia; order Anura; family Bufonidae; genus Bufo; species Bufo bufo. The sequence continues at coordinate 234,551,530 of NC_053389.1, read as the reverse complement.
CTTACGGCGCATGGAATTTTGAAACAACCATTTTGAAAGGCCGCATATTGCCAGTATGGTGTGTGAAGTGAGCCCTACTCTGCAGAAAACTGGTAAGGATTGTAGCCTCCACCATTGATTTTCTGATTACTGTGGAGCAGATACATAATAGCAATTAGTGCAGGACTGCGTTTTATAGTTCAGCTTGGTCCTTATTCATGGCCGTTATGTGCCAAAGCCCCATTAGCCATAGCAACCAATCAGAGATCAGCTTCCCTATCCAGATGAGAAATAAAAGCTGAGCTCTGATTGGTCGCTATGGGTGACAGTTTGACTAGAGGCAGTGGTCATCAGTATAAGCCGCTACTTACTCCTACCCCTTGCTGCTTTCCATGCTTCACTAATTTCTTGACATGTTCTTAGAACACCTTGTGGATTTTCTGCTTAAAAGGAAAAGATATTTATGACTTATGCTCAGGATCGGTCATCAGTATGAGATCTGTGGGGGTGCGACAACCGGGACCCCTCCGATTAGCTTAGGGTACTTTCACACTAGTGTTATTCTTTTCCGGTATTGAGTTCTGTCCTAGGGGCTCTATACCGAAAAAAACTGATCAGGCATATCCCCATGCATTCTGAATAGAGAGAAATCCGTTCAGGATGTCTTCAGTTCAGTCACTGTACGTTTTTTGGACGGAGAAAATACTGCTGCGGTATTTTCTCTGTCCAAAATTCCGGAACACTTGCCGGAATGCCAGATCCGGCGTTATTTTACATTGAAATGCATTAATGCCCTAAGTTTTCCGGAAAAACGGATCCGCAGACCTTTAAAAATGTGAAAAAGATAAATACTGGATCGGTTTTTCTGCATGACAACCGGAGAAACGGATCCGGTATTGCAATAGATTTGTGAAATGGTTCAGGATCCGTCTACAAATGGTATCTGTTTGCATACAGATTGCTGGATCCGGCAGGCAGTTACGGCGACGCTAGTGTGAAAGTACCCTTAGAAGAGGCCTTGAGCGCCGCAGCCTCTCCCTAGGCTAGTGACATCACGGTACATCACTCATTTCGCCTAGTTGTGGTTCAGCCCCATTTAAGCCGTCCAAGTACTGCCACTATACGATGTACGACGCTGTCCTTGGAAAGCTGCCGGGAGTCTGCATCAATTACCAGCAGTGATGGTCAGTTCGCAGTGTTCGCCAGCGAACACATGGCGGGCTGCCATCTTTAGTAAGATAGACTCACCCGTCCGGCGATGCAAAGGTAAGCCCTTACCCTGTGCCGGTCAGAGATCAAATGCAGTCACCGGGAGCAGGCAGTTCCGAGAACAGCCGCCGGGGGCCTTCATCGGGCTGTTCTCGGAGCAGCCTGCTCCCGGTGACTGCATTTGATCTCAGACCGGCACAGGTAAGGGCTTTACCTGTGCATCGCCGGACGGGTGAGTCTACCTTACTAAAGATGGCAGCCTGCATGTGTTTGCTGGCGAACACTGCGAACTGACCATCACTGCTCACCAGAGCTCCGATGAGCGCAGTGGGTCCCTGATACAGCTGATCGGCCGGGACTGGAACCCCCACTGATGTGATAATGACCTATCTAGTGAATAAATCGTCATTATCTTTTCCTGGATAACCCCTTTAAAGAAGCACTCCATGTTTTTTTTTTTTTATCATTGTTGCCCGTATTTGAATGCTATATAAGACCTAGGGTATTGCAACGAATGAGCGTACAGTCACTCTATTGTAGAATTATAAGGCTACTTTCACACTAGCGTTTTTTGCGGATCCGTCATGGATCTGCAAAAACGCTTCCGTTACAATAATACAACCGCCTGCATCCGTCATGAGCGGATCCGGTTGTATTATGTCTTCTATAGCCAAGACAGATCCGTCATGAACTCCATTGAAAGTCAATGGGAGACGGATCCGTTTTCTATTGTGTCAGAGAAAACTGATCCGTCGCCTTTGACTTACATTGTGTGCTAGGATGAATCAGTTTGGCTCCGCTTCGTCAGGCGGACAGAAAAACGCTGCAAGCAGCCTCCAGAGCAGAATGGAGGCAAACTTATGCATTCTGAGCGGATCCTTTTCCATTCATAGTGCATTAGGGCAAAACTGATCCGTTTTGGACTGCTTGTGAGAGCCCTGAACGGATCTCACAAACGGAAAGCCAAAACGCTAGTGTGAAAGTAGCCCAAGCTGTGTTCCCGGCCACTGTGGTGTGGACAGAAGTCAGGCTCCCTCTGCTATCTTATGAGATCCCTGATGCCAGTCTCCTAGGAATGAATAGAGAGCCTGGCTTCCCGTCCATGCTAAAGATGCCATGTGAAACGGCTAGCCAGAGTGAGGGCCACAGCGGCCTGGAACGCTACCTATGTAGTATCCTAATGGGGGCAAAAATTTAAAAGAAATGGAGTTCTTTAACATCGAGATTGTATTTGTGTTCTTCGTGTAAATCAGGGATGCCCAACCTGCGTCCCACCAGCTGTTGCAAAACTACAACTCCCAGCATGCCTGGACAGCCCACAGCTGGGAATGATGGGAGTTGTAGTTTTACAACTGCTGGAGGGCCGCAGGTTGAGCATCCCTGGTGTAAATGATTACTCCTGGCTAATTGATGACCCCTGGTTTTAGACTATTGATGGCCTGTCCTCAGGATAGGTAGTGGTCCGACTCCCAGCACCACAGCTGTTTGAAGAGGCTGTGATACTCCGGTGAGTGCTGCAGTCTCTTCACAGCATTCCAAGCACAGCGCCATACATTATATTGCAGCTGATTGGCGGAGGTGTCCCCCACTCATCAGATATGTTATCAGTATTCCACTCCCGGGAAAATCCCTTTTAAGGTTTGGCAGTTAACCAAATGAAATGCAGTTTTGACTCAAATATATTTATCTGTTTCAGCCTGAAGAAGGGCGTTGTGTCCGAAACGTTGCGCCAAATACTTACTGAGGAATGATAATTAAAAGCTTTTAACTACACGCAAGTTCCATTGATTGTTGCTTCCATGAAATGATGCCCAACATGTCCAGCTGCTTAACCTGTGGGCTGTGATGATAACATATTAACTTGTAGAGCCGGGTGGAGAATGCCCAAATGAAGCCCCACCTGCTCTCCAGATGGGAACACATAACCTACCTGACTGTTGAGCAGTTGACTCAGTAAGCTGCAAAACAGTTACCTGGCAGAATATGGCAGCTGTCTGACCAAACTCAACTATGAGCTTCTCACGGCTGCTGTGTCGCCATAAGACGGCGCTGGGTTTAGCCGTTCTGTCCTTTTTTGCCATAATACTGCTGTACCTAGCCAAATGTACCTCGGAGACCCTGAAAACACCCCAGGGTCTACCTCAACAGCAGAGGCCTTTCAACCGCCATGTACCCCAGCTCCAGTTGCCAGAGAAAAGCATCTCAACATTTCTGGCTGTCCTAATTGCCAGCGGGCCCAAATACTCTGAGCGCCGCAGCATCATTCGCAGCACCTGGCTGTCCATGGCCTCCTCCCATAGCGGAACGCTGTGGTGCCGCTTTGTCATAGGCACTGCGGGGCTAGGTGAAGAAGAAGCAGCTTTGGTGGAGATGGAACAGCGGAGGCATGGTGACCTATTGCTCCTTCCTGACCTCCGGGATTCGTATGAAAACCTGACAGTCAAGCTGCTGCTCATGTATGTATGGCTGGACCACCATGTTGATTACAAGTTCGTGCTGAAGGCCGATGATGATACATTTGCCCGGCTGGGCGTTCTGTTGGAAGAGCTCAAGGCTCAGGAGCCCCATCGTTATTACTGGGGCTTCTTCTCAGGCCGAGGCCGGGTGAAATCAGCGGGGAAGTGGAAGGAGAGCTCCTGGGTGCTATGTGACTATTACCTGCCCTATGCCCTTGGGGGAGGCTACGTAATGTCATGGGATCTGGTGCATTACTTGAGCCTCACCAAAGACTACCTTGCACACTGGCAGAGTGAGGATGTGTCTCTGGGGGCCTGGCTGGCACCACTGGATATCAGGAGGGTCCATGACCCTAGGTTTGATACCGAATATAAGTCCAGAGGCTGTAACAATAAGTATATAGTCACTCACAAGCAGAGTATTGAGGACATGCTGGAGAAGCACCAGACATTGGCCAAAGATGGAAAGCTGTGCAAAGAGGAAATCAAACTGAGGTTATCCTATATCTATGACTGGGGAGTGCCCCCATCCCAGTGCTGTCAGAGGAAAGATGGCATTCCATGAATGACCCAGCTGCTAACGTTATGAAGGGACCTTGTTCTTAATTTTTCTAAAAGAGGGTTCTCTAGAAATAGCGGTTCTTCGTCTTCCCTTTGACGAAGAATCGGAATGCCTCTATCAAGAATAAGCCAGAAGTATCCTATTATTTAAAGAGCAGATGTGTGGAGGGAGGGGTATGATGGATACCCATCTCTTAGCTGAGGGATCCCAACCATTGTTATATTAGGACTTGTCTGAATAATGTATAATGTCATTGTATAGAGAGGAATTCCCTTGTACCAAGATAGGCAGAGATGAGTGACATGGTGTGTTTGCTGCTATTTTCACATGTTACCAATCTAGTTTCGAGCTGATTATTTGTCTCTCCTGACTTTTTTTTTTTTTTATATAGACGTGCATGCTCGGAGTAGCCAAGCATGCATATTTTGTTCAATGGGGAATAAACTTCTCAGACATTCCAGTTGGTTTCTGCTCAAACAAGGACCAGGGAAGCTGGCAAAATGCATGTTGGCACATCGGAAAGCTCCCTTCTCTGTTTACCTAGACTGCCTAAATCCCCGAGCTAGCCTCTAAAAGATAGCAGTCTAATTTCTTCTCCGGTAGAGGTAGTTCATCAGCATAATGCTACCGAAACAATGGCGGCAGACTGAAAAGATGTAGCCCTGTCTGCACAGCTGGTTCTAGTGAGTACTGAGGGTAATGGGCACGCTGATATGCTTCTGTGATCCGTAAGCACTGATAGGTTAAATGAATGGGTTAACTGGTACGAAAAGTCAAGTTGATGCTTTAGGGCAGGGATCAGCAACTTTCAGCACTCCAGCTGTTGTGACACTACAATTCCCAGCATGCCACCGTGGAAGGAGGATTCTGGGAGTTGTAGTTTCCAAACAGCTGGAGGTTGCTGATACCCTGCTTTGGGGAATAATAGCATCCACGTTTGTTCTGTCTGTAAAGTTTCCAGGAGCATACAACCTTTTGGTACTGCCATTTCCAGCATGCACACTTGCTTGGCTGTTCTCAAGACTCCTATAAAAGCGAGCGGTGCATTCTGGGAGTTTTAGTTTTGCAACAGCTGTAGGCCCGAGGATTGCAGGCTCAAGGTTCTCACTGGGACTAAAACGAGATTTTTGATGTAACTGTTTTTATCTTTTCTTTTCTTAAAGGGGTCGTCTCACTTCAGTAAGTGGCATTTATCATGTAGAGAAAGTTAATACAAGCCACTTAGTAATGTATTATGATTGTCCATATTGCTTCCTTTGCTGGCTGGATTCATTTTTCTATCACATTATACACTGCTCGTTTCCATGGTTACAGACCACCCTGCAATCCATCAGTGGTGGTCGTGCTTGCACAATATAGGGAAAAAGCACTAGCCTATGTGTGCTTCCATGCTTTTTCCTATAGTGTGCAAGGAAGCATAGCCACCACTGATGGATTGCAGGGTGGATGTAACCATGGAAATTAGCAGTGGATAATGTGATGGAAAAATGAATCCAGCCAGCAAAGGAAGCAATATGGATAATAACAATACATTAGTAAGTGCCTTGTATTAACTTCCACTACATGATAAATGCAACTTACTGAAGTGAGAAAGCCCCTTTAAATGTGTGGGGCAAGTGATTCAGATTATTTTTGTAGTATGCTTTACTTTTTTAAATTTATTTATTACAAAGCTGCCTCTGAAGTCTTTTTGCAGTGAGTTGCTATGGAAAATCCCTCCTCACCGTTCAGCACAGCGCAGTACTGAACAGTGAGAACGCTGCTTGCTCACTGCCTTTCTTCTATATCGCTAAAACTGCATATGTCCGATATATATAATACATAGACAGTTTTAGTGGTCCGTGAGGGGAGCAGCAGTGAGTAAAGAGCATCATCACCGTTCACTACAGCGTTGTGCAGACCGATTAGGGACAACTTCAGAGGCAGTTTTGTAATAAAAATGTTGAAAATCTACAAAATATATATTGCAAAAATATACAGAATCACTTGCCCCACACTTAAGAAAAAAAATTAGCAATGTTGACAAAAGGTTTTAGAAAAAATTTAAGAAACTCCCAAGTTAAAAAAGTACCCTTTACCATTCGAATTTATTGTAAAAAAAATAAAACATAATTGGTATTATTACGTTCATAATGGTCATGTTATTTAATGTGCATGTTGCACGCTGTAAAAAATAAAATAAAATGTGAAACCGTACCACAATTGCTGTTTTTTTTACTCTGAAAATGGTATAGAAAGTGCTAAAAAGGTGGATGGTATCCCAATGAAAATGTCAATTCAATTTATTTATTTTTTTTAAAGTTCTAGATCGCAGAATATGGTGAGACAAGAATTTTTTTTCTTTTTCCTTTAGGGGTAGGATTAGAAAGAGACGAAGGGACCTGTCCCTACCTTTTTTTTTGTTTTTTTTTACCCCTCGGAATAACACTCTGATGGTGGGTGCAAACGCTCAGGAACCTACCCCTTAATTACCCTAATAAACCCTACGCTGATATGGTGGGAAAAAAAAAAGCTAAGGCAACTGCCCCAACACGTTTCCCCAAGGAGGTTCGTCAGGGGGCCAATATGAAATAAATTGAAGATATTTTCAAAGCAGAAAGGTTAGTACATACAACAAGGCATGCAAATTAAAAGCATTTGATGGCAGAAAACCTAGTATGCGCCATTCATCTAGTAATCGTAAGGGAAAGATGGCAAGATAACAAAAACAATGACCACCATAGATGTATCTAACAGGCATCAGGATGCTATCCGTGTTGTGTCAGTGGTTTTCACAGACCCACGTTTTTTATAGACGTGGAAGAAAACACAGCCGGATCTGTGTTTTGTGGTCATGGGCACGAGGCCTTACTCAGGGAAATTGCCTAACAAATTGTGTCCTACTAGTTCTACTATTAGGCTGCTTTCACACAGTTTTATTTTTAATTTATTTTTTTGTTTTCCTGCTATTTTTTTACTGTGGTTTTATTTTTTTTTAATTTTTTGCTGCAAAAACGACAGCTCCAGATGTTAGTTGAAGGTATATAGAGGGAGATTTATCAAAACTGGTGTAATGGAAAACTGGCTTAGTTGCCAATAGCAGCCAATCACATTCCACTTTCTGTTTTCCAAAGGAGCTCTGAAAAATGAAAGATGGAATCTGATTAGTTGCAATAGGCAACTAAGCCATTTTTGTTTACATGAGTTTTGATAAATCTCCCCCATTGTCTTTATTAAAGGGGATTTCCAGGAGCAAAGTATTGATGATTCGGTCATCAGTATCTGATCAGTGGGGGCCTGACTCCCAGCACCCTCATGATCAGCTGTCTGAAGAGGCTGCAGCACTCCTGTGAGTGTCACTGCCTCCTCACTGCATACCAAGCACAGCGCCGTCTATGGACAACATCCATGCTTGGTATTGCAGCTCAGACCCATTACTTGAGTAGGAGTAAACTGCACATAGGCAATGAACATGACGCCATTGGCCTAGGAAGAGGCTGCATCACTTATCGGAGGTCTTGTCAAACAGCTGATCGTCAGGTGTGCGAGTAGTCAGACCCCCACCGATCCTGAAGATAGGTCATCAATATTTTAGTGCAGGAAAACTCCTTTAATACATACATACTCCGTGCATAAAGGCCATCACACCATAAAATCTGTTAAAGAGGATCTTTTATGGGTCCAAACATTATAAACTAAGTATCAGGATACGTAGGGGGTAGTGCAGGGATCTAACTGCACTTACTATTTTTCCTGGGCGTCGCTCCATTAGCCCACTGTGGCCCCCATTGTATTCTCCCACCTGGTATGCTAATTAATAGCATCGTAGCATTGAGGAGGAGACTGAGTCTTTCTCTGTGGGCATCTCCTTCTCCTTGGCTGTAGCGCTGTCCAATCACAGCGGAGAGTGTCACAGCCAGGGAGAACAAAAAAACTCACCTTCTCCCTGGCTGTGACGCTCTGCTGCGATTGGATAGTGCTACAGCCAGGGAGAAGGAGACGCCCACAGAGAAAGACTCAGTCTCCTCCTCAATGCTACGATGATATTAATTAGCATACTAAGCGGGAGAATGGAGCAGTGCCCAGAAAAAATAATAAGTTCAGTTAGATCCCTGCACTATCCCTTACATATCCTGATACTTAGTTTATAATGTTTGGACCCATAAAAGGTCCTCTTTAAAACCCAAACAATATAGAGGTTGTGATCTAGATGCAAAGTCAAGTAGAACAAGATTGCCCGAAAGGACAGAGTAGTAGCACCCAAAGGGTATAAAGAGGCTAGCAAGCAAATGCACGCCTGTGTAAACTGCATGTAAAACAAACAGAGCATCCCTGAAATATCCGAAGTAGGGAGAAAAGTGTACTCCTGGTCCCGCACCGCCGCTGCTGCTACTCCCTGTACATGGATGAAAACATCTGGTTTCGGGGGGGAGCAGCCAATTGCAGGTGGGGATGGGGGAGGAGCCTGTCGCGATCAGTGTGGGGAAGGGGGGGGGGGGCAAACTGCACACTGAACACAGGAGGGAAGGGGAACAGTAACTGGGCCTGGAAACAAGGGAAGAAACGGGTCACCTCCTGGACAACCCTAATCCGGGCCCTGACTACCTATCAATATGAATAGACCTTGAAGGTAGGAATATTCATAAGCAGGATACCTAGGCCCTGATTTCCCTATAAGGCCCTGTAATAAGTATAGGACCAGAGACAACCCATTCCTCCCCAGATGGACGAATGGAAGTCTTTGTCTCAGGCCCAGATACAACAACAGGGAATATAACAAATACAAACAAACGTGACACTTAACTTCTGTAGAGATGGAAGAACAGGAACACCAGAGAGGATCTCACACCAGCTCAGCCAAACCCAAATAAAGCTATCCACTGCATAGTCAGAAGGGTGGGGTGAGACTATAAAGGGTAGAAGTGATGACCACTGAGCAACAGCTGAGAAAAGGGAAGTGGTCATTAACCCTATCAACACTGAATCAATAGAAATCAAAGAGACATTTAGCTTCCTCCACGCTCAGCCAATCTCCTTGATTTCCTGACATCAGTCACCTAAGGGACCGTGACATAGGGCTGTTCGTCCCCGTCTGTCATTGGCTGCTCCCCATCGACACCGGATGTTTTCATCCGTGTACAGAGAGAAGCAGTGCGGGGACCAGAAGTGGCACGGGGTAAGTATATTACCTGTGAGAGGCCCGGCACATTGAGGGGATGTTTCAAAATTAAAGGGGTATTCCCATCACAGACAATGGGGGAATATCGCTAGGATATGCCCTTATTGTCTGATAGGTGCGGGTCCCAGATACAGACATTTGACCCCAGTCCAAGCATTCTAATTTTATATACTAACTTTTTATGTGGTACAGTATTAAATGATTCGCCGCTGTCAAGTCTAGAACTTACCTCCTCATAGAAACTGATTAAACTAGTTTGACATGACCGATCCCTCATGAAGCCATGCTGATATGGCATTATTTGCTTATTTCATTGAGGTACTCCAAGATAGCATCTCTTAGAAAACCTTCAAACAGTTTACCCATGACAGATGTTAAACTTACCGGCCTATAGTTTACAGGCTCTGTTTTTTAACCCTTTTTGAATATTGGCACCACATTTGCTAAGCGCCAATCCTGTGGAACACTCCCTGTCAGTATAGAGGCTTTAAATATCAGAAATAAGGGTCTGGCTATGACATTACTCTTAGGATACGAGGGTGTATGTCATCTGGTCCCGCTGATTTGTCTTTATTCATCGATTTAAGACACAGCTCCACTTCTTTCTGGGTCAGACAGGGTATGTTTAATGGGGAATTTACTATTACATTCTGCATTTCATCTGACAGTTTATTTTCCTCAGTAAATACAATGGAGAAAAAAATATTTAATAGCTTTGCTTTCTCCTCATCACTTTCTGCAACTCTCCCCTCACCACTAAAATGCTGACACCTTGAGATTTATACTTTTTACCATTTATATAATTGAAGAACATTTTAGGGTTAGTTTTACTTTCTTTGGCAATGTATCTCCCGTTCTCTAGTTTGGCTGCTTTTATTTGTCTTTTACATATTCTATTTTTTTCCTTATAGTTTTACAATACTTCCTCGCTACCCTCCTGTTTTAGTGATTTAAATGCTTTCTTTTTGTCATTTATTGCTTTCTGTACAGTTCTATTTATCCACATTGTCTTTTTTTCTTGTTCCTTAACCTTTTATTCCCATAAGGTATGTACCTCTCACAATTAGAGTTTAGGATGCTTTTAAAAATATCCCATTTTGTGACTGTATTTTTTTATTTTTGAGGACTTTGTGCCAGTTAGTTAGGCCTATGGCCTCTCTTAGTTGGTTAAATTATGCTTTTTTGAAGTTTGGTATTTTTGTTCCTCCCTGCAGAAAGGCTCTTTTGAATGACAATTGGAAGGTTATTATTTTATGGTCACTATTTCCCAGGTGTCCACCAACCTGCACGTCTGTTGTTCTGTCAGGCCTATTGGTTAATAATAAGTCCAGTGTGGCCGTCCCTCTAGTCGGGTCCTGAACCAGTTGGGAAAGGTAATTGTCTTTGGTTATTGCCAAGAACCTGTTTCCTTTATGAGATATACAAGTTTCAGTTTTCCAGTCTATATCTGGGTAGTTGAAGTCCCCCATAATAACCACCTCATTACGATTTGCCGCCTTGTCTATCTCGTTTAGAAGTAGATTTTATGTGGTATATTAGGTGGTTTATAGTAAACTCCTATTAGTAATTTATTATTGTTTTTAGCTCCATGTATCTCTACCCACAGTAACTCCACATGTTCATGTCCCTCACTCATATCTTCCCGGAGTGTGGGCTTTAGACAGGACTTTACATAAAGGCAGACCCCTCCCCCTCCGTTTTTTTCGATCCTTTCTAAACAGACTGTAACCCTGTACATTAACAGCCCAGTCATAGCTATCATCCAGCCATGTCTCAGTTATTCCCACTATGTCATAGTCCTCCTCACACATCACTAATTCCAGTTCACCAGTTTTATTAGTCAGGCTTCTGGCATTAGTATACATACAATTAAGATGAAGAGAAAGACGGTCCAGCTGGACCATCTTTCTCTTCATTTTGGATTTGCTGTGCGCCTAAGGTTCAGGGCGAGGTCCGGGCTCCTGGCTTTCTGTGGATGAGCGCGACACTCTCCAGTGTTACATACAATTAAGAGGTTTATGTATATTTTTTACCCTACACCTTTCCTTCTGAGCTGTCCTAGTCCCTCCTTCCATTCCTCCCCCAGTCCCATTACCTTGCCCCCGGTCTCTATCTGCACTATCTTCCCCTCCTATAACGTAATTACCCTCCCCCAGTCCCTAATTTAAACACTCCTCCAACCTTCTAGCCATCTTCTCCCCCAACACAGCTGGTCCTTCCCCATTGAGGTGCAGCCCATCCCTACGATAGAGCCTGTAGCTGACAGAGAAGTCGGCCCAGTTCTCCAGGAACCCAAACCCCTCCTTCCTATACCAGTTCTTAAGCCACTTGTTAATCTCCCTAATCTCCCGCTGCCGTTTTTGTGTGGCTCGTGGTACAGGTAGTATTTCGGAAAACACTACCTTTTGAGGTCCTTGCCCTAAGATTGTGATCTAAATCCCTAAAATCATTTTTAAGGACGCTCCACCTACCTCTAACTTTGTCATTGGTTCCGATATGGACCATGACCGCTGGATCTTCTCCAGCCCCTCCCAGTAATCTGTCAACCCGATCCGCGATGTGTCGAACTCTAGCGCCAGGAAGACAGCACACTGTTTGGCGATCACGGTCTTTGTGACAGATTTCCCTATCTGTTCCCCTAATAATGGAGTCTCCCACTACCAGCACCTGTCTGGCCTGCCCTGCTCTCCTGGTCCCCTGCTTACTGGAGCTGACATTCCCCTTACTGGCAGAGGAATGGTCCGGCTGCAGCAGTGCTCCCCCTGAACTGACATCCCCCTCATCTGCCAACCTTGCAAACTTGTTGGGGTGTGTCAGATCAGGGCTAGCCTCCCTAGCACTCTTCCCTCTACTCCACTTTCTAACTGTTATCCAGCTAGCTACCTCACTTTCCTGAGCCTCCTCGCTACCACCATCCCCCACATCTACCCCATAGAGTGCTTGATCAGTGAGCAGCAAACTCTTTTCCAGATTGCCAACGCTTCTCAGTGTTGAAACTTGCCTGGTTAGATACACGATGTGCGATTCCAAACGGGCAATTTTCTCATATTTTGAGCAAAGATATGCACCCTCAAACGGCTGTTCCAGGACTGCATACATTAGACTGCATACATTAGACAAGATGTGCACTGGACTGCGCTGTCAATAATGGAACACCTACTAAATGGGGATTACACAAGAAAGAGAAAAAATACAATACAGTGCAGTGATAAGAATCTAACTTATTGTAGTCCCCTCCTAAAGTCCCTGAATCTGAAGTCACGTAATCTAAAGTCACACACTTAATACAAACACACACTGGAAATCAAACACGCAAACACACCTAAACTCGCGTTGTTTGTCTGCTTGTATAAGTGCAACTTCCAACCAGACTGCTGTTATTTTTTTCCTCTGGATTCTAGAAAGCCATGAAACAAGAAAGCAGGCATACACAATGCCAAAAACAAGGTGCAAACAGAATAATAAATCAGCCCTAATGTGACACAAAGAAAACATTTCAAAGTTATTAATACCACACAAATTGACACATGCTAGATCTGCAAAATTTTACAGTAAATAATAAGCAGGTGGCTCACTCTGGTTTATCCCGATTGGTGCACAGGTTCGAAGAAACACCCCTAGTTCTGATTGGTATAGATATATATTGGATAGAACCGGCACTCAAAACAATAGGAATTCACGTGGGACTGAAGTAAAAGTATTTAAGAATTTATTAAACAGTATATCCTGTGTACACTAGGTTAAAATATATATAAAAGGCATATATAAAACATATCAATAAAAACATATATCAAAGAAAAAAGCATACATCAAAAACACATTGCCCATATAATTCACTGTGTCACAGAAGGCTGTATCCGTATCTTCCCCGTTGGGTACGACTCATTGAATCACAGCCGTCTGTGGCAGAGCGAACCAGGATTAACCATATAACTGTGCTCCAAATATAGTTGATTGCATACAAATTTCATATATTGCTGAGTGCATACAGATTAAATATAATATGCCACCGTGTAGGACGCAAGATATAGATTATTCGGATGTGATCCGTAATTGCACTTCATACGGTATATAGATTGTCCATCCGCTATAGTTGTCTCAGGTCTGAGTACACTATGTGTGTCAGTTCAACTATCCAGCAAGTCTATTGCATCCGCACTTGTGTCGCCTTTCGTTCAACGATACGGTGCAGCTCCACTTATGTTTAAATTGTATATTTACTCACTGTGTCCCATGTAGGCTCACTGCATTTATTCCGCCGGAGGACTACTGCCGTGGCGTCCCATTCTGTATGCACTCAGCAATATATGAAATTTGTATGCAATCAACTATATTTGGAGCACAGTTATATGGTTAGTCCTGGTTCGCTCTGCCACAGACGGCTGTGATTCAATGAGTCGTACCCAACGGGGAAGATACGGATGCAGCCTTCTGTGACACAGTGAATTATATGGGCAATGTGTTTTTGATGTATGCTTTTTTCTTTGATATACGTTTTTATTGATATGTTTTATATATGCCTTTTATATATATTTTAACCTAGTGTACACAGGATATACTGTTTAATAAATTCTTAAATACTTTTACTTCAGTCCCACGTGAATTCCTATTGTTTTGAGTGCCGGTTCTATCCAATATAGATCTGCAAAATGGGGCTTCATCCTGAAGTCCAAAAAAAGGCCTAGTCTATAAGGGGTTGAAGTTTTATTGTTACCATGTTGTGCACCCACATATTGGCCCTTGTGTGAACTGGCAGCCTGTTGTACAAGGCAGCACTTCCAGACCATGCCAGTATTGCTGGGCACTAGAAAACAGTCTCCTGGCTGCCAGCTCATGGAGCTGGGCTGCAGTACGCCGGGCACTGCACAATGGACGGAGCCTTCTCCTTTAATCTCCATACATGAGATAGGTCATCAGTATCAAAAAGCTTGAACACCCCTTTAAGGGTTTAGCCAGCCTTTTGTAAGTAATGGCTGATTGGCAGGGGACTGACACCTTGCACCCATGCTGATCAGCGGTACCTCCGGAGCAGACAACGCCACCAGCATTGTAGTGGACAATGCTCCTCAGTGCAGTGCTGCTCCCACTGAAGTCAGCTACACCCGTACAGCTGATCCGCGAGGGATGGCCTATCCTGAGGAAAGGCCATCTGTTAGAACAGGCTGGACAACCCTTTCATGCAGACCCCTTTATACAGAACATAGAACCAAGCAAGAAAGGGATTGAGCAGGCCCAGAGGCCCAAGACCACTTGCCATCAGATCATCATAGGAGCCCATTCTCTACAAATATATGCCACTGCTATCAGCATGTCTGCTGGCTGTAAGCATATATACAAACTGTCTAAGATAGCGTTCACATCTCCGTTTTGGAGATCTGGTGCAAAATGCTGGCTGTCCGCCAGACAAAAAATGTTCAATGCAATGGTTTTTGTCCAGCCAAAACACAGCATTTATGCTGGAAATCGCCCGGATTACCCCCGGACTAGGGTTGAGTGATATACCGCGATATTAAAACACGGTGATATGGCGATATCACCGTTTCCGAATAACCGCGGTATTTAATGACGTCATAGGAGTGGTCGCATGTGTGCTGACCTACTTCTAAATGTCCGATTCCACCTGCGTGCGTTCCCTGGTCACTGGCCGCTGCCTCCTGCATTAGTACTAGCACACGGAGGGCTGAACCAGGGACGAGCAGGCTTTTTTTTTTTTTCACTTTATATAAACCTGTCATATACTGCCGCACAAGTCTGGTGCTTCGCAGCCGCTGCCTTTCATCTTGCTATGCTCCTCCTCCACCTCGCTCTGCTCCTCCTCCACCTCTCGTCTTGGTCTGCTCCTCTGATCAGTGCAGTAGTTTGAGTGACATATGACTAAAACTCGGTGGGACCTAACAAATAGACTTTTCTCTGACCCATGGGGCAGCCAACATATAAAGCAGTAAGTGATATTGCTGCCATCTGCTGCAACTTTACCAAGACTTTGCACAAACATTAATATGTGTCACCAAGGCATGTGTCTTCACTCCAGTGTCCACCTGTGATGTGATACGCATATAAATAGAGATGTCATTGTGTACATACAGTGGGATGCGAAAGTTTGGGCAACCTTGTTAATCGTCATGATTTTCCTGTATAAATCGTTGGTTGTTACGATAAAAAATGTCAGTTAAATATATCATATAGGAGACACACACAGTGATATTTGAGAAGTGAAATGAAGTTTATTGGATTTACAGAAAGTGTGCTATAATTGTTTATACAGAATTAGGCAGGTGCATAAATTTGGGCACCACAAAAAAGAAATGAAATCAATATTTAGTAGATCCTCCTTTTGCAGAAATTACAGCCTCTAGACGCTTCCTGTAGGTTCCAATGAGAGTCTGGATTCTGGTTGAAGGTATTTTGGACGATTCCAGGCTTTCTACGATTATCATCGCTCTTTTTCAGCGAAAGCCGCCGCCTCACTGGTCCAATTCCAGCACCTCACGAACTGGGCGGTCATGGACATGGAGCTTTTTTGCCGACATTTCGCATGCCTCAGGGCCCCGGCATGTGCGTCGTGCCAGTCCATTACTCACTCATCGGATTGGTGCCCCAACTCAGGTCCCTCCACGTCTCAGGGCAGATCCCTCCGTAGTAGCTCCGGGTCCCTCCCACGACCTGGCGCAACCACGGATAAGCTAGGCCGGCCAATAGTTTTCCTGGGCAACAGCCAAGTCTGCAATAATTTCAACCAGGAGGCTTGTTATTATAATAAGTGCAGGGCTCTCCACGTCTGCGCAGGCTGTTTCAGGGCTCACCCGCAGACGGCGTGTCCACAAAGAGCAAGGCCATCCTGACTAAGCGGGGTCAACGTGGTCTTGTTAGAGTCCCTGTTGCGCGAGCATCACAGCCCGCATTGGGTGCAGTTCTTGGTGTCCGGGTTCACCACCGGGTTCCACACGGGGCTGGTAGCTCTCCCACAAACTTCCTGGGAAGGGCCCAACCTGCTGTCAGCAAGCAGGGACCCTGAGCCAGTGGGGACTCTGATCAGGTCAGAGTTGGAGAAGGGGTTTTGTCATTGGCCCCTTCCCCTTCATTCCATTCGACCTCTGGAGGATCAACCCTATTGGTATTGTGACCAAGCAGTTCACAAATAAAAAGCGTCTAATCTATGACTTGTCGGCGCCTCATGGCTCCAGCGTACCCAGTCTTAACTCCTTAGTGCCATCCGAGGAGTTCTCCATGAGCTACGCCACCATAGATGAGGCCATACAACTGATCCTCCAAGTAGGTCGGGGGGCTTGGTTGGCAAAGGCAGATATCGCCGACGCTTTTAAGTTGCTGCCCATTCATCCACGGCTCTGGAGGTTCTACAGCATCAAGTGGCAAGATCAGTACTTCTTTGCCAATCGCCTGACGTTCGGGTCCAAGAGCAGTCCCTGGCTGTTCGACCAGTTCGCTCAGGCATTGCATTGGATTCTGGTCAACCACTGCGATTGCCCTATGACCATCCACTACTTGGATGATTTTCTCATCATCGAAAGCCCAGACCACCAGCCTTGTAAACTCCAGGCTCTGCTACAACTGTTCGGTCGACTCAACGTTCCGGTGGCAGCTTCAAAAACCGAAGGGCCCGCCACGGTAATCACCTTCCTAGGCATAGTTCTAGACACAGGGAAGATGGAGGCCAGGCTTCCAGCCGAGAAGTTGGCAAAGATTAAGGAAGCCATCTCAACAGCGGCAGGCTGCAGGACGTGCACCAAGGTCGAGTTGCAGTCCCTTTTAGGCATGCTCAACTTTGCCACCAAAGTCATGCCTCAGGGCAGGGCCTTCTTGTCCAGGCTTCTCCAATTACTCCCCTCAGCCCCAGAGCAGGACAGCCTCGTCACCTTAGACGCCCAGGCCATGGCCGACCTGGCCATGTGGGAGAACTTCCTGGCCTCTTGGAACGGAGTCTCTTTGTTTGTTCCTCGGCTAGGCCCGGAATCCACCTTGATTTTCTCGGACGCCTCCGGGGGGTTCGCGGCAATCTGTGGGAACCAATGGTTTGCGGGCCCTTGGCCACCCGAGGTATCAACAGCCAGAGGCGCTTTGCAGTCATCCCCGTTGCTGGAATTCTACCCAGTCGTGGCGGCAGCCCAGGTGTGGGGCAGCCAGTGGGCCAATTCTTCTGTGGCGTTCATCACTGACAACCAGACAGTAGTGGACATCATCACCAAGGGCAGGTCTCAGTCACCTCGGATCATGTCATTTGTCCGCAGGCTGGTCTGGCTCTCGCTGATGTACAATTTTCACGTGGCATGCAGGCACATCCAGGGGGTTCACAATGTGGCCGCAGATGCCCTATCTCGTTTTAATTACGAAACTTTCTTTCAGGTCATGCCAGAGGCAGACCGTGTGGGGCTACCTCCTCCAACGTACCAATTTCTAGTGTTGGATTAAACCGTTTCATTAATTCAGCAAAAACATTGATGCAGAAGTCTTTGTCTCACAACACTGCCAGGAACTACAGGACCGCCTGGAACACTTTCAACAGGTTCAGGGGCCTACACCCAAGTCAAGACACCAACAAAACCACGTACATCACAGCTTTCATAGCCTTCTGTCATTTCGATCTCAAGCTGTCCTTCAATACCATTAAATTGTATTTAGCCGGAGTCCAACATTTTTCCATGTTGGAAGACCCCGAAAGCAGGTCGGTTTTTCTATCCCAAGCGGTCAGGGCAACCCTTAGGGGGGTTCAGAAAAGTAGTCACGCAGCTATCCCGAGCAGGCAGCCCGTATCTGGCGAACTTTTTAGGAAACTCTCAAACTCCCTAGATAGTCTTCCTTTTGGGCTCCTTCCCAGCATAGTCATTAAGGCCGCCATGTACCTTGGTTTCTATGGGTTCTTAAGACCCGGCGAATTCACCCGCACTTCAGCTAGGTCCAAGGGTCTCACTAGGGGTCAGCTAGTCTGGCACCACGACCATTTCTCCCTGCACCTCCTCACTTCCAAAACCTCGCAGGTAGGTCCACCAGTGGAGGTGGATTTTTTCCCTTCTGCCAACGCATGGTGCCCGGTCCAGGTACTCAAGAGTCTGCTGTCGGCTCTAGGGGACTCCGCCCCTGATCAACCTTTGCTCCCGTTTCGGGCCACCGCCCTCACAGCTTCGCAGTTCATCTCACACGTCCGCACTCTGGCAATGGGCTGGGGTTTCGACCCCAAGGCCATTTCAGGGCACTCATTCCGCATTGGAGCTGCATCCGCAGCGTCAAAGCACAACGTCCCCGGTCACATCATCCGGAAAATGGGTCGCTGGCGCTCCTCATGCTTCACACGCTACATACCTAACCCCCAGGTCGAGATATCCCAGGCTTTCCACAAGTTGGTTTTGTAACTCGATTCACTGCCAATAAAGGTTTTTTCCTCCCTACCTGTTTGTCTTTTTGCCCCCTTTTAGGCTTACCCGCGGCATGGCTAAGGGCACCTCTCCAGCCATATCAGGTAGGCATGGTGGTTTTCCTCTGTCAGGTTCGGCACGTTCAGGCACGAGCTCGGCCGTAGCCTTGACCACAAAACATCTTTAGTTCATTCAGGTTTGATGGCTTCCGAGCATGGACAGCTCTCTTTAAATCACACCACAGATTTTCAATTATATTCAGGTCTGGGGACTGAGATGGCCATTCCAGAACGTTGTACTTGTTCCTCTGCATAAATGCCTTAGTGGATTTTGAGCAGTGTTTAGGGTCGTTGTCCAGCCCCGGCGCAGCTTCAGCTTTTTCACTGATTCCTGGACATTGGTCTCCAGAATCTGCTGATACTGAGTGGAATCCATGCGTCCCTCAACTTTGACAAGATTCCCAGTCCCTGCACTGGCCTCACAGCCCCATAGCATGATGGAACCACCACCATATTTTACTGTAGGTAGCAGGTGTTTTTCTTGGAATGCTGTGTTCTTTTTCCTCCATGCATAACGCCCCTTGTTATGGCCAAATAACTCAATTTTAGTTTCATCAGTCCACAGCACCTTATTCCAAAAGGAAGCTGGCTTGTCCAAATGTGCTTTAGCCCACCTCAAGCGGCACTTTTTGTGCTGTGGGTGGAGAAAAGGCTTCCTCTGTATCACTCTCGCATACAGCATCTCCTTGTGTAAAGTGCGCCGAATGGTTGAACGATGCACAGTGACTCCATCTGCAGCAAGATGATGTTGTAGGTCTTTGGTGCTGGTCTGTGGGTTGACTCTGACTGTTCTCACCATTCGTCGCTTCTGTCTATCCGAGATTTTTCTTGGTCTGCCACTTCGAGCCTTAACTTGAACTGAGCCTGTGGTCTTCCATTTCCTCAATATGTTCCTAACTGTGGAAACAGACAGCTGAAATCTCTGAGACAGCTTTCTGTATCCTTCCCCTAAACCATTATGGTGAACAATCTTTGTCTTCAGGTCATTTGAGAGTTGTTTTGAGACCCCCATGTTGCTACTCTTCAGACAAAATTAAAAGAGGAGGGAAACTTACAATTGACCCCCTTAAATACTCTTTCTCATAATTGGATTCACCTGTGTATGTAGGTCAGGGGTCACTGAGCTTACCAAGCCAATTTGAGTTCCAATAATTAGTTCTAAAGGTTTTGGAATCAATAAAATGACAACAGTGCCCAAATTTATGCACCTGCCTAATTTTGTTTAAACAATTATAGCACACTTTCTGTAAATCCAATAAACTTCATTTCACTTCTCAAATACAGTCCTGATCAAAAGTTTAAGACCACTTGAAAAATGGCAAGAAATCATATTTAGCATGGCTGGATCTTAACAAGGTTCCAAGTAGAGCTTCAACATGCAACAAGAAGAAATGGGAGTGAGACAAAACTTTTTTTGATCATTCAATTTAATGAAAACAACGAATAAACTGAAACAGGCTGTTTTTCAGCTGATAAAAAGTTTAGGACCACACCTCCAAAAAAAACGAAACCCCCCCAAAACAGAAATCCAACTTCCAAACATGAACTCAGTAATGAGTAGCTCCGCCGTTATTGTTTATCACTTCAAAAATTTGTTTCGGCATGCTTGATGCAAGCGTTTCCATTAGGCGAGTGGGAACATTTCTCCAAGTGGTGAAGACGGCCGCATGAAGGCCATCTACTGTCTGGAACTGTTGTTAATTTTTGTAAACTTCCCTTGCCATCCATCCCCTAAGGTTCTCAATTGGATTTAAATCAGGGGAACACGCAGGAGGGGCCAAAAGAGTGATGTTATTCTCCTTGAAGAAGACCCTTGTCCTGCGGGCATTGTGTACTGTAGCGTTGTCCTGTTGAAAAACCCAGTCGTTACCACACAGACGAGGGTCCTCTGCTCTCTGCAACATCTGGACATAGCCAGTGGCCGTTTGATGCCCCTGCACTTCCTGAAGCTCCATTGTTCCACTGAAGGAAAAAGCACCCCAGACCATTATGGCGCCCCCTCCACTGTGGCGCGTAGATAACATCTCAGGTGGGATCTGCTTGTCATGCCAGTAATGTTGGAAACCATCAGGACCATCAAGGTTACATTTTTTCTCATCGGAGAATAAAACTTTCTTCCACCTTTTGAATGTCCCATGTTTGGTGCTCTCTTGCAAAGTTCAAACGAGCAGTTCTGTGGCGTTCAAGGAGACGAGGTCTTTGAAGACGTTTTTTGTTTTTGAAGCCCTTCAGTCTCAGATGCCGTCTGATGGCTATGGGGCTGCAGTCAGCACCAGTAAAGGCCTTAAGTTGGGTCGAGGATCGTCCAGTGTCTTGACGGACATCCAATTGGATCCTACGGCTCAGTGCTGATTAAATTTTTTGGGGTCTTCCACTTGACTTTTTTGTTCCATAACCCTCAGGATCATTTAAGAATTTAAGAAATTCCAAATGACTGTCTTACTGCGTCCCACCTCAGCAGCGATGGCGCACTGTCAGAGACCCTGCTAATGCAGTTCAACAACCCGACCACGTTCAAAAAGGGAGAGTTTTTTTGCCTTTGCCATCACAACGTGTGACTACCTGACAGAAAATGACAATGAATCCACATCTTTGCACAGATTTGGCCTTTTAAAGGCATGTGGTCCTAAAATTTTGATCTGCTGGAAAACAACCTGTTTCAGTTTATTCGTTGTTTTCATTAAATTGAATGCTCAAAAAATGTTTTCTCGCTCCCATTTCTTCTTGTTGCATGTTGAAGCTCTACTTGGAACCTTGTTAAGATCCAGCCATGCTAAATATGATTTTTTGCCATTTTTCAAGTGGTCTTAAACTTTTGATCAGGACTGTATCACTGTGTGTGTCTCCTATATGATATATGTAACTGACATTTTTTTTTCGTAACAACCAACGATTTATACAAGAAAATCATGACGATTAACAAGGTTGCCCAAACTTTCGCATCCCACTGTACATGACGTGTATATCTGTATATATCGTGTGTACTGGGCTCCGGTAGACTACTGGTTTACATTGATGGTGTTTTCATCTGGATAGGTCATCAGTATCTAATCGTTGGTGGTACGACACCAGGGACCCCTGGCAATCAGATGTTCGAGAAGGCATCAACGCTTGCAGTCGCGCTGCGGCCTTTTCACATATTTTCCTAGGCCAGTGACATCACGTTCATTGGGTACATGGCCTAGGAGCAACTCGGCCCCAGAGAAGTGAATGAGGCTGAGCTGCCATACCAAGCACAGCCGCTATACCATGTATGGCGCTGTGCTTGGTCACTCACAGGAGCGCAGGTGCCTTCTCAAATAGCTGATCGTCAGGGATCCCAGGTGTCGGACCCCCTCTTATCAGATACAGAGGATAGGTCATTAGTGAGAAAATCTCAGAAAACCCCTTTACCTTGTGAAGAGAGAAGCTCACCAGTCTGTGTATAGCAATACAGTGAACCAGGATTCATAGCACGGCCTAGGGCATGCATAAACAGCACGAAGGAAAAGAAAAATCCAGAACTTCTAATATCACTCAAGCACTCTTTTCCTTTTGATTGGATTTCACGCCATCCCTCCATTCCCTTACGTCCAAGCAGCAGCACAACCGGGGTATTACTGCCCCTGTGAACAATCAGGACAGGTGGAACTTTTATTAATTAAGTCAAACAAAGTAGTAATAAACCAGGAGTGCCCCCTATAAAGCCCACCCCCAAAACCTTATTCCTGCACAGTTCAGGCGTCCGTTGTGCGGACCCCCTGGGCCCCCCCTCCCCTCATTTTTTTCTTACTACCCTGTGTCGGGTTTGGAGACGATCAGGTACTCCTCTGTCTGGCTCCGACCGTAGCCTTTTTGGTACGGGGGGAGGTGCCTCCGTGCGCCTCTAACATCGCCTCAGTGATCTGTGTAGTGCCGTACTTCCGGTCCGTCTCCAGGACCAGAGGCCGTAGGGTGAAGTTGCGCCGTCCGGCCCTGGCAGTGGAAGGTCAGTCCACATCCTCCTTCTCAGTGTCGGGCTCCAGTGAACCTCCAACTTCCGGTCGCCGTCGGACCGGAAGCGGAGCGACACCAAAGTTTAAAGGGGTTGTCCGAGTTATATTTATTGATGACCTATCCTCAGGATAGGTCATCAATATCAGATCGGCTGGGGTCCGACACTCGGAACCCCTGCCGATCAGCTGTTTGAAGAGGAGCCGCGCGCCGTGCCAGCACTGCCTCCTCTTCACTGTTTACCTTCTCGCCGTTGCATCTGCAGCGGTGAGCAGGTGTAATTACACCTAACCGTCCCATTCATTTCAATGGTACGGATCGATCCTATACAAGTGTATGGGAACAATCCGTCCTATTGAAATGAATGGGACAGTTAGGTGTAATTACACCTGCTCACCGCTGCAGATGCAACGGCGAGAAGGTAAACAGTGAAGAGGAGGCAGCGCTGGCACGGCGCGCGCCTCCTCTTCAAACAGCTGATCGGCAGGGGTGCCGAGTGTAAGACCCCAGCCGATCTGATATTGATGACCTATCCTGAGGATAGGTCATCGATAGATATAACTCTGACAACCCCTTTAAGGAGTCCCTTTTCCTTAGCTCCAACTACAAACAGGTAGTTTGGAGGTTCTACACCTTTGGTCAGCTGTAGGCTCTATTTTTCTTTCTTCTTCAGTCTGAACGTTGAAGCGGCAGTAAAGGTTGGCTCCTCCCCTCTTACCTATTTAAGTAGGCATTCCCATCAACTGTCTCTCAGCCACCCTTGTGCTGAGTGTAGCTAACACGTTGGTGCAGTCTAGTGAGTACTACAGGCGGTTACTCCCTGCTAAATCGTCCTGCCTCTGCTGCTGTAAGCATCCACCTATTATTTTTTGCAGATGTCCTCTCCAGGCTCTGGCGAAATGCCCTCTTCGGGACGCAAAACCTCTTCCAAACGCAGACACCTGTTATGTTGGGAATGTGACACTCCGCTGCCTGACGATTATCTCTGATAGGTGTCAGAGTTGTCGCCCCTCTCCTGAGACTGAGACCCAGTCTCTGGATATGATATCCTGGGTAAAGGAATTTGTGGGGAAGTTCATAGCTGATGCATTGGCCCAGAAGAGACCTAGACAGAGTTCTCCTAGGAGATCGTCATCTCTTGGAGAAGACTTGATTATCGATGAAGTCCATTCCTCTGCTGCTGATAGTGAGGAAGAGGAGAACACCACCACCCAGATATTCCCAGTGGAAAAGGTGCAGCGACTTTTAAGATCCATCAGGTCAATGGACCAGGATGTTGATCAAGGGGAAGCTTCTGCATCCACCTCTAGGGGACCTAGGGTCTTCCAGGTGGAAAAGTCGCTCAGGAGTCTGATGACAACTGAATTGAAGCATCCAGAGAAGAGACTGGTGATATCTAAGAGATTCAAAACCTTATACCCCTTAATCCAAGACCAACTGGACGACTGGGGTCCGCCTCCTAAAGTGGATCTAGCCATAGCCAAGCTGTCGAGACGCACTGTGGTCCACTCTAAAGATGGGTCTAATCTCCAGGATCCACTAGATAGAAGAGTGGAATGCACTTTAAGAAGAGGCTATTCTGCCACTTCTGCCTCAGTTGCGGTTGCATCATCAGAAGTTGCTAATTTTCTCAGAAAGTAGCTCCTGGAAATTCAGGCAGATATAGACTCTGGCGTAGCTAGAGCTGACATCACTTCCCAGTTCAGGTCTGCTATCTTAGGTGCGGAATTTCAAACTGAATCGGCGTCTCAACAATTTAAGCTGCCTTCTAAGTCCATGACCCTTTCCGTGGCCAGTAGAAGACCCCTCTGGCTTAGATCCTGGAAGGCAGACAATGCCTCCAAATACAATCTTTGTGGTCTCCCTTATGAACCTGGTAGACTTTTTGAGTCCGAGCTGGATAAGATAATGGAGGGACTCTCCAATAATAAAGGGATGTGTCTCCCTCAGCAATCCTCTAGAGGGAGAAGTCGGCAATTTAGAGGATCCGGATCCCAATCCTACTGTAGATCCCACAGGGGACAAGGCTATTGCGGCAGAGGGAATCCGTGCACCCAGGAGCCTAGAGGAAAAAATTCGAGCCTTTGACGCCATCTCTACTCCTCTGGCAGACCTTACTGTAGACCCCTATTTTCCCCCCGGCTTGCTCACTCCTGTAGGCGGACATCTCCGCCACTTCTAAAGAGATTGGGAACACAAAATTTCGGACCTGTGGGTCCTTCAGGTCATAAGAGAGGGGTACAGAATAAGCTTCTCCCCCTTCAAGGTTCGTGAGGACCTCACTCCTTTCTCCGCTAAAACAAGCGTATTTAGAGAAGACCATCCTTCTTTACATACAGAAGGAAGCGCCACAGGAGGTACCCTCTCCAGAGAGAGGCTTTGGAGTGTATTCACCAGTGTTTCTTGTTCCCAAACCGGATGGGAGTTGGCGAATGATTATAGACCTCCGCTATCTGAACCAGTTTGTAACTCAAAAGTGATTCAAGGTGGAGACCATTCGCTCGGTCATACAAAGTTTGCAACCAGGGGATCCCATGGTCACTATAGACTTCAAAGATGCATATCTTCATATACCTGTGCATCGAGAGGTCAGAAGATACCTAAGCATTGCTGTCTCTCTCAGGGGCACTGTCACACATTTTCAGTTTGCTGTCCTGCCCTTTGGAATCTCTTCTGCCCCCCACACCTTCACAAAGGTTGTGGTTGCGGTAGTGGCAGCCCTGAGGTTAGAAGGGTTAGAGATCATACCGTACCTAGATGACTGGCTACTAAAGGCCGTGTCTCTAGAGGTCTTGCAGAACCATCTTCATCGAGCCCTTACTTGTCTCCACAATTGTCTGGACAATAAATTGGGAAAAATCTGAGATTGTGCGGGCAACATCAAGAAGATTTTTGGGGTTCATTATAGACTCCTCTCGGATGACTCTTTCCCTCACTCTGGAGAGATGTCAAAACGTAATCAGAGCCGCAGAGTTTCTAATGGTCCCCAGTGTGGTTTCCGTCAGAACTTTGATGAAGATGTTGGGCCACATGTCAGCAACTACAGAGGCAGTCCCTTGGGCCCTAGCACACTTGGGCCCTCTTCAGTCAGAAGTGTTGGGCCTGTGGAACCGCAACCCTACGGGGTTGGACAAGAAATGCTCCCTGTCTCCTTGGAGTCGCCGCTCCACCCCGGTGGATCATGTTGACCACAGATGCATCCCTTCTAGGTTGGGAAGCCCATCTGGAAGAAGTTCCAGTACAAGGTACTTGGACTCCCCAAGAGAGCCAGATGTTGTCGAACTTAAAAGAATTGACAGCGGTCCAGTTGGCACTCCTGCACTTCACGCCTCAACTCCAGGGCAAAGCTGTGAAGGTTCGCTCGGACAATATGATGACAGTGTTTTACAACCCAACCTCTCCTCCAGGAAGTGGGATGGATCTTAGCTTGGGCAGAAAAGAACCTTACCCACCTGACCGCAGTTCACATCAGAGGAACGCCCAATTGTGGTGGATCGCACTGTTCATCCTGAAAATGATATCTTTTTCTTCTGTCCCAAACTTGGGTCATGAGGAACTGTTATGATTGATCCCATGTATTTGATTTGTACTGGACTCAATTGATGATTGTCTGTATTTGATGTGTTTGTTATGCTTTTTGCTAAATTAATAAATAAAAAGATACTATTAAAAAAAAAATTGTGGTGGATCGCCTAAGTCGAAACCTTCCGATGCCAGGCAAGTGGTCACTAAGCCAGGAGGTCTTCCGCCAGATTACACAACAGTGGGGAACGCCAGAGACCGATCTTATGGCAACAAGGTTCAACGCCAAGATAACCAGGTTTTACTCCTTATACAGGGAGAACAATCCCTAGGCAGTGGATGCTGTGTCCATTCCATGGAGGTTCAGGCTGACCTACATATTGCCTCCAGTTTCCATAATACCAACAGCATTGATGAAACTTAGGCAGGACCAGACCTCAGTGATCTGGCCGAAGAGGTCTTGGGACAATATTGGAAGCTTCCCAAGAGGGAGGACCTAGTTCATCTAGCTGGGTCCTGCCTAGACTTGAAGAGTCTCAACCTGACAGCCTGGAGGTTGATCCCCCCCTTTTAGAATCTAGAGGGTTTTCGGCAGGGGTCCTGAGGACTTTATCTCATTCTAGAGCTGAGTCTACCAACAGAACCTATTTCAGAATTGCATTTTTCGGCAGTAGTGTGACCTAAATATGGTGTCCTGGGGATCCCGCTGTTTTGTCCATACTCCAGTTTCTACAGGATGGATTAGACAATGGTCTCAGACCATCGACCTTAAGGGTACATACCTCAGCTTTGTCAGTAAATTTGGGAAAACCCTTTTCTCAGGACCCTCTAGTCAAAAGGTTCCTTAAGGGAGCCGAAAGACTACATCCCAGGATCCTGAGCCCTATACCTGAGTGGGATCTGTCAGTTGTGCTCAGGGGGTTATGCTCTCTCCCCTTTGTGCCCCTTCAGAGCGTGGATTTAAAGTTCCTATCCTGGAAAACCTGTTTTTTGCTGGCTATTACGTCAGCAAAGAGAATCAGAGAATAGCAGGCCTTGGCCGCGGTGGAGCCGTACACATTCTTCTTACCGGATAGAGTCCTCCTGCGTTTTCTCCCAACCTTTGTTCCTAAAGTTCCTTCCTTCCACAACGTAAACCAGGTAATTTCTTTACCGGTTTTCTATCCAGCTCCAGTATTGGAGCAAGAACAGGTGCTTCAGACCCTAGATGTTGCCAGAAGCATGAACGTATACTTAGAAAGAACTAAAGACTTTCGGAGATCCGAGAATTTGTTCATTCTCTTTGCCGGACAGAACAGTGGCCTGGATCAAGGAGACAATCAGAGTAGCTTTGGTCACTCAAGGGTTGACTCCCCCGTCTTTTGTCCACGCTCACTCTACGAGAGCGGTCGCTGCCTCGGTGGCTAAGAAAAGCCTAGTACCATTGGAGCACATTTGTGCTGCGGCCTCATGAAGTTCCCATGCTACATTTGTAAGCCATTATAGGCTTGATCTAAGAAGTTCAGAACATGCCGCCTTTGGCAGGTCTGTCCTGAGTTCAAAGTAGTAGTTGTATCACCCGAAGGTGACGTGAGACACCAGCGCTGGAGTGGCAAGACCCGACCGCTATCTCCCTCTTTGTCTTAGATGTATAAGTAAGTATAGGGGGGGGGAAAGGAAGGGGGGAGAGGGTACAGATGACTATACCAAGGCCACAAAAGGGCAATCCGTAGTGCTCGCTGTCTATGCTGTAGGGATGCAAAGAAGGCAAGCACATTCGAATAATGGTGCAAATTTCCAGTGTGCAGTATAAAGTATAATGTGTACCTGGTATGTTCCTGCTTTATTAAATTCAGTGATGTGTCTTTTTCAATTTATTTTTTTCTCCGTTCCTGTAAGTGTACTGCAATAAGTCCGTCCTCCTGGCTCACCTGCTAGCACAGACGCTGCCCCGGCCGGAAGCAAGCGTGGTGCGAGGGAGCTTGTTGTTACGGTCGTCCTGGAAACCGCTTCGGTGACGTCACCTCTGTGGATACCGTAGCCTCCGTAGGACAAAAAACCTCCAACGCGTTTCGGGGCCTGTCGGGCTCCTTCGTCAGGGATGGTCAACACATTGTCCATTGAGGTTTAAGTAGTTAATCCGGTTTCCATGACAACAGGTATCGGCTTATATCAAGCGGATATGTAAATAAGGGGACGTTCTATTTATTACAGGTATAATCTAACTCATACATGCAGGTGTGATATATATATATATATATATTGCTGAATAGTTCGTAAGGTTTTCCAGGGGGTGCAGTAAATACCGTTTATTCGGATAATGGGAAGGTATGGGAGATTCCTTAGTTGTTTGGTTGGCTAGGTTCATTACAGATGTGATAGTGATTCATAGGGGCAGTAATACCCCAGTTGTGCTGCTGTTAGGACTAAAAGGGAAAACAAATTATCGTTAGAAATTAACGATTAATATACTGAGCAGTGTGAAAATCCAGCAGGTAGAGCTATATCTTGTGGAGTTCTGTCCACAATAAATAATCCTGGCACATTTTACGAATCCACTCAGCCATGCCCCCCTATACTTTATGAAAATGAGGTGCAGAAATATCTAAAGCCCTTAATGAATGTAGAGCAGAGCATGCACACCAGTATGATCAGTATCTGCCTCTGTGTTTCAGTTTTTTAACCATTTTTAAGATCTCTGCTTGCTGACAGTGAGTGAACACATCCATTATTAATATCCAGAGGAAAAATCCCATGGAAAAATATGTGACGTTCTGCCCTCAACGGCGGGAGGGGCAGAACCTACACGGCATGATACATTTATAGGGGGCACATTATCATTCTAGTGTTATTATAGGGGCACAATATCACTCTAGTGTTATTATAGGGGCACAATATCACTCTAGTGTTATTATAGGGGCACATTATCATTGTAGTGTTATTATAGGGGCACATTATCATTGTAGTGTTATTATAGGGGCACATTATCATTGTAGTGTTATTATAGGGGCACATTATCATTGTAGTGTTATTATAGGGGCACATGATCACTCTAGTGTTATTATAGGGGCACATTATCACTCTAGTGTTATTATAGGGGCACATTATCATTGTAGTGTTATTATAGGGGCACATTATCATTCTAGTGTTATTATAGGGGCACAATAGTGTTATTATAGGGGGGCACATTATCATTGTAGGGTTTTTATAGGGGACACATTATCGCTCTAGTGTTGTTATAGGGGGCACATTATCATTGTAGTGTCATAATAGGGGGCAGATTATCATTCTAGTGTTATTATAGGGGACACATTATCATTCTAGTGTTATTATAGGGGGCACATTATCACTCTAGTGTTATTATAGGGGACACAATATCATGCTAGTGTTATAGGGGGCACAATATCATGCTAGTGTTATTATAGGGGGCACATTATCATTGTAGTGTTATAGGGGGCACATTATCATTCTAGTGCTGTTATAGGGGGTACATTATCATTGTAGTGTTGTTATAGGGGGTACATTATCATTGTAGTGTTGTTATGGGGGTACATTATCGTAGTGTTATTATAGGGGGCACATTATCATTGTAGTGTTGTTATAGGGGGTACATTATCATTGTAGTGTTGTTATAGGGGGTACATTATCATTGTAGTGTTGTTATGGGGGTACATTATCGTAGTGTTATTATAGGGGGCACATTATCATTGTAGTGTTGTTATAGGGGGTACATTATCATTGTAGTGTTGTTATAGGGGGCACATTATCATTCTAGTGTTGTTATAGGGGGCACATTATCACTCTAGTGTTTTTATAGGGGGCACATTATCATTGTAGTGTTGTTATAGGGGGTACATTATCATTGTAGTGTTATAGGGGGTACATTATCATTGTAGTGTTATGGGGGTACATTATCGTAGTGTTATTATAGGGGGCACATTATCATTGTAGTGTTGTTATAGGGGGTACATTATCATTGTAGTGTTGTTATAGGGGGTACATTATCATTGTAGTGTTGTTATGGGGGTACATTATCGTAGTGTTATTATAGGGGGCACATTATCATTGTAGTGTTGTTATAGGGGGTACATTATCATTGTAGTGTTGTTATAGGGGGTACATTATCATTGTAGTGTTGTTATGGGGGTACATTATCGTAGTGTTATTATAGGGGGCACATTATCATTGTAGTGTTGTTATAGGGGGTACATTATCATTGTAGTGTTGTTATGGGGGTACATTATCATTCTAGTGTTATTATAGGGGCACATTATCATTCTAGTGTTATTATAGGGGGAATATTATCATTGTAGTGTCATTATAGGGGGCACATTATCGCTCTAGTGTTATTATAGGGGGCACATTATCATTGTAGTGTTGTTATAGGGGGTACATTATCATTGTAGTGTTGTTATAGGGGGTACATTATCATTGTAGTGTTGTTATAGGGGGTACATTATCATTGTAGTGTTGTTATGGGGGGCACATTATCATTGTAGTGTTGTTATAGGGGGCACATTATCATTGTAGTGTTGTTATAGGGGGCACATTATCATTGTAGTGTTGTTATAGGGGGTACATTGTCATTGTAGTGTTGTTATAGGGGGTACATTGTCATTGTAGTGTTGTTATGGGGGGCACATTATCATTGTAGTGTTGTTATAGGGGGCACATTATCATTGTAGTGTTGTTATAGGGGGCACATTATCATTGTAGTGTTGTTATAGGGGGTACATTGTCATTGTAGTGTTGTTATAGGGGGTACATTGTCATTGTAGTGCTGTTATGGGGGGCACATTATCATTGTAGTGTTGTTATAGGGGGCACATTATCTTTATCTTTATAGTGTATTACAGGGGCATATCATTACTGTTATTATAGGGGCTATATTATTTTTATGGTGTTATTATAGGGGCTCAGTTTTTAGGGAAGCGATCTCATTATACAGGTAATTATACAGTATTATTATAATGCCATGGTCATTATCAGATTGTGCGCCCCTATCACAGGTCTCAGCCGCGCCTCCTTTTTCTCCAGCAGACGGGGGATTGAAACGGCGCCTTTAAAGGGCGTGGCTGACTTGGGAAGTAGAAGACGTAGCCCCTCAACTACAGCCCGGAAGCGGGAAGTGCAGGCTGTTACCGGGGTAACCAGGGCTGCTGACTACGGATGTGCGACTGATGTCGGGGTGCAGGAGAAGAGGAGGGTGACCCCGATACTTGTGAGTGTGACCTTCCCGCCGTTAACGGCATATAATCCCTTTATATATAGATTATACCCGGCGCCAATAATGTGCGTCTTTATCGCAGCGACAATGAAATATGTGCAGATGTACAATAATCTCTGAATATCGCAGGCACTTTTGCGTTGTCTGACAATTCGCCATTGAGTTAAATATATTTCGCCTTCAGTCCTCATGAAAGTGAATGCAGCAAGTGTCTCAGTGTGTCGTCCCCAGATGTCCCCCATAGCAGTGTGTCGTCCCCAGATGCCCCCCCCCCCCAATAAGGGTGTCGTCCCCAGACCCCCCCTCCCACAATAAGGGTGTCGTCCCCAGACCCCCCCTCCCACAATAAGGGTGTCGTCCCCAGACCCCCCTCCCACAATAAGGGTGTCGTCCCCAGACCCCCCTCCCACAATAAGGGTGTCGTCCGCAGATGTCCCCCCATAGCAGTGTGTCATCCCCAGATGTCCCCCCATAGCAGTGTGTCATCCCCAGATGTCCCCCCATAGCAGTGTGTCGTCCCCATATGCCCCCCCCCCCCCGATAAGGGTGTCATCTCCAGACACCCCTTCCCCCACAATAAGGGTGTCATCCCCAGACACCCCCCCCCCACAATAAGGGTGTCGTCTAAAGACGCCCCCACGAAAAAAAGTTGCTGTCCACAGGTGCCCCCCAATAAAGGTGCTGTCCCCAGGTGCCCCCCAATAAGGTTGCTGTCCCCAGGTGCCCCCCATAAGTGTGCACACCACATGCATGTGCACGGAAATGCGGATGCGGACAGCACATTCCGGCCCAATTGAAAATGAATGGGTCCGCACCTGTTCCGCAAAATTTAGGAACGGATGCGGACCCATTTTGCGGACGTGTGAATGGACCCTAACAGTGTATCATCCGCAGATGTCCTTATAATAATGTGTGTGCAAATTATTTTATCTGTTACTAGGAAAGTAGAGTGGAAACCAGCATGTCTGCCATTCCAGCTCCCTCAGTGATGCCTGTCGGCATTCCTGGGATGGATGTGGCAGTTTCTAGGACAGCTGGCACCGATCTCTTCCTGGCACAGGTGTAGTCTAGCTATGTCTGATTTCTGCTGTTTGCTCACGGTAATTTCCTGTCACTTTGATCTAGGCGCAGCCTGAGGACGTGGCACTATGGGGGCAGAGCAGAGCTCTGAGCCGGACGTCAGGCATGGGGACGTCAGCTCTTCGGGTGAGTGGATTACATCCCTAGGAGCAGTGAGCTCCAATCCAACTGATCCTTCTCACTACAGAGAGGCCATTACAGTAAAATATCTTCAGTACTTCATTTATTGGACCAAATAGGTTTCAGGCTATCAAAATTCTGAAATAGATCATTGTACATCCACTGATGGTGATAAATACAGATTCCAGGAGCGGATCAGTGAACAGCAGCTTGTTGATGGTTTCCAGCTAGCAACAGACTGAATGGCCATAATGTTCACAGTTTTAGGTCTTGACCTTTTCTGCTGCTCATCTCCTGATGATATTCGGGGATATTTCCTTGTGGAGTTTCTATTATACAGAAGTTTAAGAGATGATCTGAGGGCTGCAGAGCGAGGAACAAAGCCACGTAATGTCGGGAGGGATTCATGTCTCCCATTCTTCTGCCCACAGCCAATCCCTCACCGGCCAAACAGAGAGCCAAAATGGATGACATTGTCGTGGTGGCTTCTGGCACTCAGTCTCACCGCAATGTGACCAAAGATCCCGAGGTGATCAAGCTGCAGGAGATCCCCACCTTCCAGCCCCTCCTGAAAGGTCAGTCCTGTGTGCCTGGCGTTCACCCTCTACATGTATGTATCTCCCACATGTAGTCGCCATGTTGGCCTGTATTATAGAAACTCTTCACAATGCTGAGAGATGACGGGCAGCTGCTCCTCTTCTGATCTTCCTCCTCCTCTGCTGCCCCTCCTCATGTATTCTTCTCTCCTCCTTCTACACTTTTCCTTCTCCACCCCCTCCTGGCACTTGTTTTGCTCCTCCACCCCCTCCTGGCACTTGTTCTGCTCCTCCTCCTCCTGTACAACCCCTTTTCTTCCCTTCCACCTCCACTTCTCCTTTGCTTCTTCTCTTAGGCTGCGTTCACACAAGCGTGTCCGGATTAGTTCCGGATGCGTCCCGGTGTGTTGCGGCAAACCCGCGCGAGTAGGAATGCAATTGCAGTCAGTTTTGACTGCGATTGCGTTCCGATGTTCAGTTTTTATCGCGCGGGTGCAATGTGTTTTGCACGCGCGTGATAAAAAAACGACTGTGGTACCCAGACCCGAACTTCTTCACTGAAGTTCAGGTTTGGGTTCGGTGTTGTGTAGATGTTATAATTTTCCCTTATAACATGGTTATAAGGGAAAATAATAGCATTCTGAATACAGAATGCTTAGTAGGTGATCAATTGAGGGTTAAAAAATAAAAAAAATTAACTCACCTTCTCCTCTTGTTCGCGTAGTTCCCGGTCTTTAGTTCTTTAAAAAGATGAACTATGGGCTAAAGGACCTTTGGTGACGTCAGATCACATGCTCCAATCACATGGTACATCACTGCGGTGATGGACCCTGTGATTGGAGCATGTGATCTGACGTCACCAAAGGTCCTTTAGCCCATAGTTCATCTTTTTAAAGAACTAAAGACCGGGAGAACTATGCGAACAAGAGGACAAGGTGAGTTAATTTTTTTTTATTTTTTAACCCTCAATTGATCACCTACTAAGCATTCTGTATTCAGAATGCTATTATTTTCCCTTATAACCATGTTATAAGGGAAAATAATACAGTGTATAGACAGTCACCTAGCAACCGTGCGTGAAAATCGCACCGCATCCGCACTTGCTTGCGGATGCATGCGATTTTCACGCAACCCCATTCACTTCTATGGGGCCTGCGTTGCGTGAAAAACGCAGAATATAGAGCATGCTGCGATTTTCACGCAACGCATAAGTGATGCGTGAAAATCATTGCTCATCTGAACAGCCCCATTGAAATGAATGGGTCCAGATTCAGTGCGGGTGCAATGCGTTCACCTACCGCATTGCACCCGCGCGGAAATCTCGCCCGTGTGAACGCAGCCTTACACAACCCCTCTCTTTCTCTGCATCTTCTCCACTCCTTCTTGTCCGATTCATCTCATCTGCGCCTTCCGCGGCTCGACTGCCCCGCCTCCTCTAATCATTTGCTCTGCATTTATCTCCACAAACATTGTGAAGGGAAATTCCTTTAATTCCAGTAATGTGACCCGGGATGGATGAGCAGGAAATGTATTTCATCGTCCGGGACTGATGTGTATTTGTGTGCATTAAAACTTCTAGTTCTAGTAGTTCAGGATTTTCGATAATCTTAGTTTGCTGGATTATGTGAATGTTACTATATATTGGGCCCATTGCCTGACTGTAAAGGATGACAGTGGTAGTGGTGCAAGGTGTAAAGGCACATTTACACGCGTAGATGAGCAGATGATTATCGAGAAGGAAGCGCTCCTTCCCGACAATTAGTTGCTGGTTCAGTGGTGTAAAGCGACTATTTACATGCAGCAATCTCCTCCACAGTATGAGAATAGGGGATGGCTCCTGCGATCACTTGTCCCCATACAGCTGCTTTGTTTCTGGGCAGCAGATCCCTGTTTAGACACCACGATCTGCTGCCCAGGAACTGTGATCTGTGGTGCCTTCACGAATGACAGGATCACCTGATGAACGAGCATTTCGCTCATTCACACTTAGGCAGATGGGCGGGAACGAGCGTTCGCAGGAACGTTCATCCCCGATAATGTGCCCAATTATCTGGGCATCTAAATCCATCTTTAGGGGGTTCTCATCCATCCACCTTCTAGTATGGGCATCTGCACTGACCCTGCACTGTGCTGTTCTGCCTGCCCTGATAGGGTTGTGGGGATATCGGTTTTCAGCGCTGAACGGGCAGGAGGGTAAGCACAGCATTAATGCAATGTGCCGGGGTATAATTTCTTGCACTGTATGGCCTCTTTCACACGGGCGACGCGTGTAAGGGCCGGATAGGATGCGAGTGCGTCGCGGGAAAACCATGCGAGTAGGTACATAATTGCAGTCAGTTTTGACTGCGATTGCGTTCCGATGTTCAGTTTTTATCGCGCGGGTGCAATGCGTTTTGCACGTGCGTGATAAAAAACTGACTGTGGTACCCAGACCCGAACCCGGATTTCTTCACTGAAGTTCGGGTTTGGGTTAGGTGTTGTGTGGATTTTAATATTTTCCCTTATAACATGGTTATAAGGGAAAATAATAGCATTCTTAATACAGAATGCTAAGTAAACTGTAGATTAAGGTGTTCAAAAAATAAAAAGAAATGAACTCCCCTCATCCAATTGATCGCACAGCCGTCATCGTCTTCTTGCTTCTTCTTTCAGGACCTGCAAAAGGACCTTTGGTGATGTAATCATGGTGAGCGCGTTGACGTCAGCGCACGTGAATGAATGAAGATAGAAGACCTGCGCTGACGTGGTGAGCGTGATTACGTCACCAAAGGTCCTTTTGCAGGTCCTGAAAGAAGAAGCAAGAAGACGATGCTGGCTGAGCGATCAATTGGAACAGGTAAGTTAATTTTTTTTTTTTTTTTTTAACACCTCAATCTAAAGTTTACTAAGCATTCTGTATTACGAATGCTATTATTTTCCCTTATAACCATGTTATAAGGGAAAATAATACAGGGAATAGACTTTAATGTGGTCTGGGGTTGTTTTCATCCCTATTATCTCCTAGCAACTATGAATGAAAATTGCACCGCATCCGCACTTGCTTGCGGATGCTTGCGATTTTCACGCAACCCCATTCATTTCTATGGGGCCTGAGTTGCGTGAAAAACGCTGAATATAGAACATGCTGCGATTTTCACGCAACGCACAAGTGATGCGTGAAAATCACCGCTCATCTGAACAGCCCCATTGAAGTGAATGGGTCTGGATTCAGCTCACCTCACGCATCGCACCCGCGCGGAATTCTCGCCCGTGTGAAAGGGGCCAAACTATTCTATAATAATATTGGTAGTTGGTACGTTTAATTGACACTTCGTAGCTTCCTTGGAATGTGTCTTTCATGTCTTTGTAATATCTCCCTATGAACAACAGGGGGCAGCAGAGTTCTAAATACAGAATCAATAAATCTTATGTTTGCGTGTATATACTGTGCATGCATAGGTCCCAGCTAGAGATGAGCGAATTTCATATTTTGAAATTAATTCACGCTTCGTTTGGCGGTAAAAGCAGAATTGTGTTATGGATTCAGTTACTACGGACCATAACGCAATTCTATGATGCCTTTAGAGGCATTCTGTTATTTATTCCATCATAATAGAAGTCTATGGGCTGCAGGGGATTCCTCTCCTGCGTAACGGAAACGGGACAGATCCGTTATGCAGGCCGTAGACTTCTATTATGACGGAATGAATAACAGAATGTCTCTAAAGGCATTCCGTTATGCATTCCGTAATAGAATTGCGTTATGGTCCGTGGTAACGGAATCCATAATGCAATTCTGCTTTTACTACCAAACAAAGCGTGATCGAATTTCATAACATGAAATTCGCTCATCTCTGGTTCCGACCATCACGGATCAGACAGGACAGTCCTGAATTTTGGTGGCTGTCCTTGGATGGCTGAGGTTTGTCTCAGTTTCCACTATCTGCGTTGTGACGACTCCGATACAGTTGAATACAATGGTGAAGTAGGGACTTTCAACTTCTGCACAGCAGCAGGCACGATGAGGTGATGTCATCACACCTACTGAGCTGGAGACTAGACTGGCAATTACCCCAATAAATGAATAGTCCAGAAAATGAACGGCACCCCGGTAAATTATGAACAAATGACTCCTTTAATCACCCGTGCGGTGCAACGTTTCGGCTCAATACTAGAGCCTTTTTCAAGCCTAGGCTTGAAAAAGGCTCTAGTATTGAGCCGAAACATTGCACCGCACGGGTGATTAAAGGAGTCATTTGTTCATAATTTACCAGAGTGCCGTTCATTTTCTGGACATATATATATATATATATAATATATTATTTTTTTATTAACCCCTTAATAACTGGGAAATTTTCTTCTTCCTTTTTTTTTTTTTTTTTTTTTTTTTTCTTCTTCTTCCCAGCTTTCCCAAAGCCATAACTTCTTTAATTTTCCATTCACATTACCATAGTCTTACCCCCATAACTTTTTTATTTTTATGTGTACAGAGCTGTGAGAGGACTAATTTTTTCTGGGGCGATCTGTACTTTTGATTGATACCATTTCCAGGTGTGTATGACTTTTTGATCACTTTGTATTACATTTTTTGTGGGAGCTGAAGCAACCAAAAAAAACGGGGAATTGGCGATTTTGCCTTTTTTTTTTTTTTACGTTTCACCATTTTCTGTATAGGATAAATAATTTTATATTTTAATAGTACAGGCATTTTCACACATGGCGATACCCATGATGTTTATTTTTTTAAATTGTTTATGTACTTTATTTTTAACTTTGGGTAAGGCGGGTGATTTTGATTTTTACATTTTTTTTTATGATTTTAACTATTACATTTTTTTATATTTTTAAAACTTTTTATTTTTTAGCACTTTTTCTTTTTTAGCACTTTTTCGACAGTTACGAACATTAGCCTAGGGTGCCTGCTGTTTAAAACTGCAATGCACATGCGAGCAGGCGCCATATTTAACCTTTAGAGGACCCTTCGATTTTCCATTTTTGCGTTTTCATTTTTCACTCCCCGCCTTGCCATAGTCCTAACTTTTTTACTTTTCCGTTCACATAGCCTTATGAGAGCTTATTTTTTGCGGGACAAGTTGTACTTTCTAATGGCGCCATTTACGGTTGCATGCAATGTAGTGGGAAGCAGAAATAAAATTCCAAATGGGGTAGAATTGGGAAAAAACGCAATTCTGACAGGTTTAAATTTATTTTATTTTTACACTATGCGATAAAATGTACCTGTTATCTTCATTCTCCAGGTCAGTATGGTTACAACAATACCACAGTTGTATGTTTTTCTTGCATTTTAATACAGAAAAAAATTAACATTTTATCACCCTATTCTGACCCTTATAAATTTTTTGTAGTTATATGTACGGGGATGTGTGAGGGCTCATATATGTACGGCGGAGGTCCTGAAGGGGTTAAAGTCCCAACCGCCGATATATCTATATATATATATATATCTATAGATAAGGTGGTCGGGAACGGATTAACATTAATGGTTCAGCACTATTGTGTGGTGGCACTATGGGGACATTTTACTGTGTAGGGACACCAAGGGGACATTCTAGTCTGTGGGGGAACGAAGGGGGCTTAAGTACTGTGTGAAGGCACAAGAACGACTTGTTGAAAATGGGCATGTATAGACAGGCATTGGGCAGAGTTAAAGGCATGGTTTAGTGTAAAAAAATAAACATTTTTCACATTTTTGCAGCTGTTCGCTCTCTTTGGGCTTTTCAAAAGTATGGAGGTATGGTGTGTGTCTATATTTAGTGCAGGAGCGTTATAAGAGGGGCAGCTGATATGGGTCACATAGGGATGTAAATGTCTCTGGAAATATGTGACATAAAGTAGTCATCATGGGGGTCCGGGAGGTTTCTGCACTACCTGTCACTCATCCCATTATACAACACTACAGCCAGCCTGAAACAGCTGAACAATAGATTGTATTCACCAGTCTTTTTTTAGTAAATAATTGTATTACACTAGAAATGAATTGAATGATTACATGGGTAGCTACTAAAACCGACAAGTCAAGAGGGGTTATATTAGACTGGCAGTGTAATACTGCCACGGATTACCAGATGAACGAGAAAACGCTTGTTCATCTGGCAGGAGATTGCTGCTTGTAATAGCATGGTCTCCCCATGGGCGGACTGGCCTTAGACCCAACAGGGAAATTTACTGGTGGGCTGATGCCCACAGGGCTGCCCAAGCTCCCCTTATGGACGCCAGCTAGGTACCTTAAGATCCGATGGGCTCAGCATTACTTAATGTAGGAGCATCAGGCACTTATGCGAGTGGCCAGTGTCCGAAGGTGCCCTCCTGAATTCAAGTAAGCCACTACAGTGTGGGGCGATAACTGGGAACAATAGATAACATTCATCTGTTGTACAACCTCTCCAGGGCCCTAAATGTCTGATAACAGATTGTATGCGCCTCTCTTAAAGGGCCCTTTACACTGGCCGAGAATCCGCCAGATAATCGCTAACGATCATTCATAGTGATAATCTGGTGGTGTAAAGGTGCCACCCATTACCCGATCAATGAGCGGAAAGCTCGTTCCTCGGGGGATTAGATTGTCTGTGCAGGCACCTAAATCATTTTTTGCCGGCAGAAGATCGTTCTGTGTAAACAGCGATCTGCTGGCGGCGAACAACAAGTTTGTATGGGGACGAGCGATGGCATTAGCGATTTGCTTCTTCCCATAATGTAGAGGAGATCACTGCATGTAAATGCAGTAGTCTCCTCCACTGCTGAGCAGGCAATTGCCGGAAAGGAATCGCCTGAACGATTGACCCGTCTAAAGCCTCTTTCACACGACCGTATGGCTTTTTCAGTGTTTTGCAGTCCGTTTTTCACGGATCTGTTCCGTTTTTTGTTTCCTTTGTGTGTCCGTTGCGTTTTTCCTTATGGCATATACAGTATACAGTAATTACATCGAAAAAATTGGGCTGGGCATAAAATTTTCAATAGATGGTTCCCCAAAACGGAACGAATACGGAAGACATACGGATGCATTTCCGTATGTGTTCATTTTTTGTGTGGACCCATTGATTTGAATGGAGCCACGGAACGTGAGTTGCGTGCAATAATAGGATATGGTCTATCTTTCAACGGAATGGAAATACGGAAACGGAATGCATATGGAGTATATTCAGTTTTTTTTGCGGAACCATTGAAATGAATGGTTCTGTATACGGAACTCAAAAACTGGCCCGTATACGGAAAAGAAAAAACGGTTGTGAGAAAGAGGCCTAAAGAGAACTTTAGGTGGATTTTCACGTACAGAGGAGCAGCCAATTATCTGGAAGATAGCGTTACTTCCTGACAGTCGGCTACTTGTTCAGTGGAGGTGAAGCGCTGTTTACCTCCACAGCGATCACCTCCACAGTGTGAGAACGAGCGATGGCTGGTCCTCATACAGCTGCATAGTTTTTAGGCAGAAGAGTGCTGAAACGATAATTTACTTGCAAGCACTAATAACATTTTCACCCAACGTACGAGTGTTTTGGTCATTCAACGAATGATCGGCTCCACCTTTAAACGGGCAGATTGTCGGGAATGAGCGTTCGCAGGAATGTTCGTCTCGGAAAATCCGCCCGAATATCTGCACGTGTAAAATCAACCTGTACTATCACCCAGAATGGCTGATAACAGGGAACAGAGCACATTATACTGTCCCTTTAATTGCTGGACCAATGGACCTTCCCCACCGACAAGGCTGTCAAGTGAATGCAAGGCATCAGGAGTGCCTGGAGACGCTGGACATTCGGCTTCATTCCTTCTCCCACTGATTATATTCCTGGCTTCTTCTTTACTGCTCAGAGGGGTACCCCTTTAAGACTTGCCCCATACTTTAGACTGCTGTATTAGGACACAGTTATGATG
This sequence comes from Bufo bufo, assembly GCF_905171765.1. Classification (NCBI taxonomy): domain Eukaryota; kingdom Metazoa; phylum Chordata; class Amphibia; order Anura; family Bufonidae; genus Bufo; species Bufo bufo. The sequence continues at coordinate 234,510,431 of NC_053389.1, read as the reverse complement.
AGTGACTATTGGAGACTGAGGTAGTCTGAAGTTCACCGTCCCATGCTTTACACTGCAGGCATCCAGATGACTGAAAAGAGGAGAGAGATCTGTGGTGCATTTTATTATGCGGTAGCATGATGGGGGTTGTGTGTATGGATGTTAGGCATTATGCCACCTTGTTTAGCATTGGTGTCTGCGCCATTTATGCGATTATACGTTTCATTCTGTTAATTGAAGCAGTAACCTCGGATTCCTACGATCGGCCGCGGCTTCACATTGTGCCACAGTCCGATCTCAGATGGCACAGTTTTCTTTTTTCATCAAGTTTCTTTTTTTTTACCAGGATCCTGAAACCAAAGTTAAGTTATTTTCTTTAATGTTCAATCAGCTTTTCACTTTGTAACTAGACAACTTCCCGACCGCCCTGAATGTGATGCTGCCCACTTGGCACTCCTGGGGCGTCGATGTCCTGATGTCTTTCAGCCGGTGACGCTGTGATGTTAATGTTCCTGTCATGTATCAAAGCTTTAATGTCCCTCAGATCCTCCCTTCCCCCAAGCGTGAAGCTAATCTCTGAGGATGCAGCTGCACTGAGTTCACACCCGTCTCCTTGATCTGCGGGGGATGATACATGTTGCCCCCTGATGCCAGGGACACTGCTCATTTCATTCCCAATATCTTCTTTCAATACGTCCATCACCCCCACCCCCAGGGACGCACTGTTCATGAGGCAAAGTGAGACTGTGCTCGGACTGCAAGGTAGGGCAGCAATTCAGCCTCTAGTCTTCATCCCCTGCACAGCACTGCACACATCTTTGTCTTTGGGGATTATTGTATACCACAGTTTTATTGTGGTTTTTCCAGCAATTCATGGCAAAAACCGTGACAAAACCGCAATGTACAATGACCCCCTGTGTAGGAGAGGGTAAAGGACCTTTGGGATAATGTAATGTGAGGTTAAAGGACCTTTGGGATTGATGATCTGTGCATGTCACCTGATCGGTCATCTCAAAAGTCCTTAAGGGGGTTGTTCCACAAAAAATATTCTACTGGTATTGTCTGTATGTATGTCAACATCTGCTTCATCTGTATATAGGGGAACTGCACAGCACCACTGTCCTGAACATTGGTACCACTTCTCCTGTCCTGTATACTGGGTGTAATTCTCAGTATCTGCTCTTATTCTGTATATATGGACACTGCACAGTACCACTTCTCTTGTCCTGTATACTGGGTGTAATTCTCAGTATCTGCTCTTATTCTGTATATATGGACACTGCACAGTACCACTTCTCCTGTCCTGTATACTGGGTGTAATTCTCAGTATCTGATCTTATTCTGTATATATGGACACTGCACAGTACCACTTCTCCTGTCCTGTATACTGGGTGTAATTCTCAGTATATGCTCTTATCCTGTATATATTGACACTGCACAGTACCACTTCTCCTGTCCTGTATACTGGGTGTAATTCTCAGTATCTGCTCTTATTCTGTATATATGGACACTGCACAGTACCACTTCTCCTGTCCTGTATACTGGGTGTAATTCTCAGTATCTGTTCTTATTCTGTATATATGGACTCTTTTAATTTGTAAATAAATAACAAAAGGCCATAACAATATCTATACACAGAAATGAAACACATTACTAAACCCATCCCGACCAGTCCACCACCCCACTAGAACCTACAATACTATTCACACTTAAAACACTTTCGTAACCCCATACTAAACATATTTACATCTTACACGTATATACATAAAATCCATAAAATAAAATATATACACAATATACATAAACTATATACAAACTATATACCGACTATATACACAAACTATATACAAATGATATATAAATTATATACAACTTATAGAACTAAATCTAACTAACCCACCACCAGTCCACAGCAAATATGCAAACTGATAACCCCCAAAGTTCCAAGGGGATAAACCCCGAGCTTTGAGAAGTCCTAGTCTTTCCCCAGTCGGACTGGGGTCAGTCAGTTTGCAACAAACAAAAAAAAAACACCCTTTTTTTTTTTTTTTTTATATATATATATTTTTTTCTTTATTTTTTTTCTTTTTATAATTTTTTTTTTTTTTTTTTTATATATGTATATAATATATAATAGAAAACAAAAATATATACACTCCCTCCTCCCTCCCAGCCCCCTCCCAACCTAACTAAACCCCACTATAAACTTAACAATACTAATATAATAATATAATATTATCATACACTAACATAATACAAAACATACCTATATAATACAATATAGACACCATAAACCAATACTATTACACCTAAACCAGCTATGGTTCGGTACCCGTAAGCCTTTCCATACTTGCATTACTACAAAACAAAACAAAACCCTATGTGTGTGCTATATCAGCCCACCACCAGGAAAAGAGCACTACTCAGCTAAGGAACCCCAAAACAGAAGCCCCTCCACAGACGAGAGGCCTTGGGGTCCCCCCACCTTTCGTACTCAAGAGAGCGTACCTTCACCAGGTCACCCATGATGTTCCTATATACCGTCTCCACCGGGAGGATTTTGTGACTCTTTGTTGACACTAGACACCGTGCACACCAGATGTGGTGCCTAACCACTGCACTAACTACGAATAAAGTGCGACGGTCCCTCCCACCAAGGTCTTTGAAAGCCCCATAGGCCCACTCCGCATAGGACAGGGCGGCCAGCCTAGGCCAACCGATGGAAGCCCCCACCCTTTTGTATACCTCTATATTAAAGAGACAATGAAGTAAGAAGTGGTCCATGGTTTCCAGCAGGTTACCACACTCCTCCCGGGGACAACCCCTTTCCTCAGAGTTTCTACACTTCACATTGTCCCTTACATATAGCTTACCGTGGAAGCAGCGCCAAGTCACATCCCAAACTTTCTTAGGGATCCTTTCTGAATTCAACAAAGACAGCCCACCCTCCAGATCCTGACTTGGGCAGTCCCTCAAGGCCAGTGGGGCCTGAAAAAGGTAAGATAGAACCTTCCTGTCAAGGGAAAACCTCGACATGGTCTCCACCTCTCCCTTCCCCAGACCCCACCGTCTCAGGATTCTCAGAACCGGGGCAACGTAAGCCGGAAGATATCCATGTGACGCACGTAGGTCTTTCACTCGCCCTCCTGTCTCCCATTCCTGGAAGAAAGGCCGAAACCACTCCCTACAGGAAATTACCCACAAAGGAGCCCTCTCTTTCCAGAGGTTTGCAATATTAATTTTCAAAAAGGTATTTGTTAAGAATACCACAGGGTTGACCATATCCAACCCGCCTAGTCTCCTTGTGCGGTAAGTAACCTCTCTCCTGATTAGGTTCAGCCTGTTTCCCCACAACATCTGGAAAAAGAGGCTGTAGACCGTACCCCAGAGAGACCCTGGCAAAACACAAACACTGCTTAGATACAAAAGCACGGGAATCAGGTAGGCTTTGCACAGGTGAACCCTTTCCCTGAGGGATAAAGACCATCCCTTCCAACGGTCCACCTTTTGGGCGACATCTTTTAGTCTACTCTCCCAATTTTGCTGATGATAATCTCCATCCTGGCCGAAATTGATGCCTAAGATCTTTACGGACTTCTGAGGTTCTGGAAGAGTGCCCTGGAGATCGAAAACAGGATCCCCTTCCCCCAGCCAGAGAGTCTCACATTTGTCCCAGTTGATCTGAGACCCAGAAACCTCTGAATAGCAGTCCACCTCCGACATCACCCAGCTCACCTCATCCTCCGAGGAGGCAAGAATGGAGACATCATCGGCGTATGCCACCACCTTCAGAGATGGCCCCCGCACCGCCAGTTCCATCCCCACCCCCGCCAACGGTCCACGATCTACCCTTCTAATGAAGGGATCAATCGCAAACACATACAGCAAAGGGCTTAAAGGACATCCCTGGCGGACACCAGAAGCCACCTCAAAAGGTCGACCCGACCAACCGTTAATCAACGGGAAACTCTCCGCCCCTTTGTACAAAGTTTGTAACCAGTCTACAAACCTCCCTGGTAGACCATACCACAAGAGAACAGACCACAGGTACTCATGGTTCACCCGGTCAAAAGCCTTTGCCTGGTCCAAAGATAACAGAAACCCTTTCCAAACACCCGCCCTGCCCCGCTCCACGGCTTCTCGGACACTGAGAACGGCGCTAAAAGCGCTCCGACCGGGAACAGAGCAGTGCTGAGCCCCAGAAAGAAGTCTCGGTGCAAACTTCACCAATCTGCAGAAAAGTATTTTTGCCAGAATCTTCCTGTCCACATTGAGAAGCGATATGGGTCTCCAGTTCTCAATGCGGGATGGATCTTTACCCTTTGACAGAATAATCAGGGCTGACTTACCCATTGACTTTGGCAGAGTGCCCGAGGAAAGACACTCGTTAAACACCTCGGTCAAGAGAGGAACTAATTGTTCCTTGAAAGCCTTGTACCACTCGGATGTTAAGCCATCCGGACCTGGCGATTTCTTGGGCCTAAGCCCATCAATGGCCAGTCCCACTTCCTCTTGCCTGATAGGTTCTGCCAAAACATCAAGAGAGGGGTCTATTCCTGCCTTGGGAATAGCTTCAGCCAAGAAAGCTGAAAAACTGTCCCGATTTAGTTCTTTCCTACCCAAGAGGTGAGAGTAGAAAGACCTGACTACCTCCAGGATCCCTGATTTGGACCTATTCAGGGAACCCGTACTGTCGACCAGGCCTACCACAAATTTACTTTTTACTGCCATCTTACAGTTTCCAAAGGGGTCGGGTGAGCGGTACTTCCCGAAATCCCTTTCAGCTACCAAAGAGGCGTATCTATCGTACTGACACCTCTTGAGCAAGGATTTCACACGAGAGATATCCTCACGGCTACCCCCCGTCGAAACCAGTCTTTCAAGTTTCTTCCTCAGTTCCTGGTACAGACAGTATCTGTCCCAGCTCCTGAGGTTAGAAAGCTCACGGAAAAACCTCGCCGTCCTTTTTTTGAATATCTCCCACCACTCCGACTTACTGTTGCAGAGGTCCACCAAGGGTTCCTGGCTCTGAAGGAAATCCTCAAAGGACTGTCTTATTGTCACTTCTTCCAGGAGAGATGAATTCAGCTTCCACATACCTCTGCCCATACAGGGAGTCTCTGCAACATTCAAAGAAAAAATAATCAAACAGTGGTCGGAGAATTCCACTTCCACGGCTTCTAAAGCCGAGAAAACAGCCTCCTCCTTTAAATAAAACCTATCTATTCTAGACCTACGATTTCCCTGATGAAAGGTGAAATCCACGTGGTCTGGCTTATGCCGTAAATGGGCGTCCACCAGACGAGTATCCTCAACTATCCTAGACAACACAATGCTATCAGCATCCAGCCCACCTTTGGAGCCTCCCCTATCACAGGCCCTCGTCACATTGTTGAAGTCCCCTCCAAAGATCACTTGCCGGCTGGTAAAAAGAAAAGGCTTAATCCTCATGAGGAGACACTTGCGGTCCCACTTACTCTGTGGGCCGTAGATGTTTATTAGTCTCAATTCTTGTCTCCCCATGAGGACATCTAAAATCAGGCACCTTCCCATTTCTAACTCGATTATCCTCCTGCATTCCACTCTTTCGGCGGTCTTAAAAAGTACCGCCACCCCGCTACGTGGCTCGGCCGCAAGAGACCAGAAAGACGGACCTAGCCGCCATTCTCGCTTGGCTTTTGCCAGCAGAGTTGTACTTGTTAACCAGGTCTCTTGCAAAAACAAAATATCAGCTTCAATACGGCTGAAAAAATCAAAGGCCAGGAAACGAGCTGCGTCTGACTTAATACTGGCAACGTTAATGCTTGCCAGTGTCAACGGGGTGAGTTCCGCCATCATTGATGATCGAGTTAGATAGCCTTCTTTTTCCCCACCCCACCACCATCAGCATTTTCATCTGAACCATCACACTCCTTCTGTCTTTTCAAACATACAGAGACATCCATACCATCCTTTTTGCCCAAGGTTCCAGGCTTGGCCCCCCCTCCAGAAGGTAATTTACCCCCCGAAGGACAGGGCCCGGCAGCCTGCGAGGAGGCCCCCACGCGTTCTGGCACCACACCCTCCTCCCCCCCAGCTGAAGCAGTTGGGGGATCCTCGTCAAGGGCCTGGTACCGATTAGAGACTTCCACCAGAGGGGACCCAGTTGATCCTTCCTTAGGCCTCTGGTCAAGGATGAGTGGGACAGATGGGTCCCACTCCAGAGAGGGCTTACGACCCTCTCCTTTCTTCTTCTTCTTACTCCGCTTGTTCCTCCTACCCTCCAACCACGCTCTGCCACCCTCGTCCAAGCTTTCGCCGTACGAGGAGACAGGGTTGGCGGATGGGTTAGCCTCCACAGGTTGGGCTTCTGGTTCCCCATCGTCGCTGTACCCCGGGTCACTACAACCGGGATCCTCAGCCAGACCAGCCAAAAGACCAGCTGAAGGATCAGCTGCTACCTGTTCCCTATCCTTACGGCGTTGTTCTAGCCGCCTGATCTTGGACGGCCTTTGCTTCTTCGGATCCTGCCTGCTTCTTCCAGCGCTAGTAGTTCCAGCGCTTGTCCCCTCACCAACTGATTCAGTCCCGGCAGCAGGCTCCTCCCCAACCACAGACCCAGCCTCGCGGCTAGTGCCTGCCTGATCTTGAGCCCGGCACTGAACCCTGTTGGCGAAGGCAAGCGGACAGCGACTAAACGGGTGACCTAGGTCCCCACAGAGGTTGCACCGGATCCGCCTACAAGATGCGGCAAGATGACCAGTGTCCCCACACTTCGCACACATGCGAACATCGCATTGTGCGCTGAAGTGGGTGGGACTGCCGCACTTGTGACAGACCTTTGGCTGGCCCCTATAGAACACCATAATCCTATCCCTTCCTATGAAGGCAGAGGAGGGAATATGAGCAACAGAATTGCCCCGATCAAACAGCTCCACGCTGAAGGTCCAGGCACCTGACCAGATGCCATGCTCATCGAGCACCTTGGCGGGGAACTGCCCCACCCTACCATATCGACTGAGCCAAGTCATGATGTCTACACTAGACAGTGATTCATTACAGGTCAAAACGGTCACTGTCTTCACAGTCGATTGGCGGGTGATGGCCTCAACGGCAAAACCCCGCCACTCCGGGGTGTTCTTCATCAGCTCATATTTAGACCAGAAAAGCTCCAAACCCTCCGGCCTAACAAAGCTGACGTCGAACATAGCGGTGCCGTAGGGATGTATGAGCGCAAAGATGTCATTCGCGACAAACCCCGCCCCCAGGAGAAGTTCCACAACAGTCTTCCTAGAAGGAACTGCTGCTTCCTTACTCCTCCAATAGAGACGGGCCACATTCCTACGGTCCCTCCCCGGTGTGGGGTGAGTCCATACGATCTCACCCCTCCTTTGTTCTCGGAAGGCCCTAAAACCATGCCTTTCTGTCCAGAAAGCCAGGTCAACCGACCCTCCCTCTACCTGTATGGAAGTCCCCGGTCCTTTTTTTAGGGCCTCCAGGAGGCGCCGCTGCAAGTCACCCCCGCCCGAAACCTTGGGCAAAAAGTCACCCGAAACAACACCCGCATACGTCTTTGTTTTTGCCATCCTCTCTCTCACATCCTTCCTCATTGCTTCCTTCCGCATAACTTCCTCCTCTTCATCCACTTCCGTATCCGCAATATACTCCTCAATCAAAGCTTCCTCATCCACCATCTCAATTTCTTCCTCATCCACAATCCCATTCACCAATTCATTTGTATCCTCATTTATAACCTCGTCTACGTTCTCATTCACCCCCACAGCCACCTGCACATTATTACCCACAATCCCATTAACAACCACATTTGCATCACCTTTCACTCCCCCTGGACTGGTCGGGTTCCCTAAAGAGACCGGAGAATCACTGGGGGCGGGCCCTGAGGAGCCCCCCGCAAAACCCGCAGGGGACTCCCCATCTCCCGCACCCCCCACAGTCCTGGGATAATCGACCATAGTGTTCTCTCCAGGTTCCAAAGTCTTTACATCCTCTTTCTCAGCACCACCACCTTGAACCTTGTCCACAATCACCACATCCTTGTCCGCCACACTGTTTGGGGTTTTACCCCCTGCGCTTCCTGTGACCACCCTACCACTACAGGAAGGGGGGGCACCTCCCGTCACCATCTTAGAATTAATCTCCCGCACTGTTTGACCCGATTCCACTACAGGAACCGGGCTGGGCACAGCAGCGGATTCAAAAGGCACAAATTGAAGCACTTCTTCCGTTACAGTTTTATTTTTCTTCTTTCTGATTTTCACCAGCTCATCCTCAGGGACCTCCTCATCCCCAAAATACAGTCTGCCCACCGGGGACTCCAGCTGCCTGACTTCCAGCATTAGCCTTCCCCCAGACCCGCTTTCATCCCCGGAGGCGGCCGCAATCAGGTCTGAGGGGTCCCCCTGGCCACAAGGCAGAGAGTCCGCCTCCGAATCCTGTGTTCCTGGTACCACCTTCCCCTGGCTTCCAGCCTGCTGCCCTGACAAACTGGGGCCAGGCGTACCAGACAGTCCAGACATACCCTGAAACCTGCAGTCATTCCTGAATTTCTCCAAGAATGGGCCGCCATTTTCCACAATGGCGGCCCTCTTCTCCTCAAAAACCGCGATTATCTCCTCCAACCTCACCAGTCTGGAGGAGAGGATTGCCTTCTTTGTCTTAGGCGCCATTTTAAGTTGCATTTGTACATTTTTAAATTCCACATTCAGTCTTTTTAATTCCCTCTTGACCTCCTCATGCATGTTCAGGAAATATGCTACCCGGGAGGAAAAGGTTTTTGGAGACTCCTTAGGGCCCAAAGTACCCCAATTATGCAGTCTCTCAACCGCTGGGCAGGAAGAACCCCCGACACCATGCTTCTTTACAGTAACTTTGTTGCCGGGCTGAGGCACCGACACAGACACACCACATGCTGAATCACCTACCTCAGCCTCTGGCCTCGTCACCTTCTCCACAGCCTTCCCTGTATCCCGTCCAACGGTCCGTCCGGCAGCTTGTCCAGCCATTGCACTTTTCATGTTTCCACCCGCTGCTTGTGCAGCAGCGGGCCTTTCCACAGCATCCTGTTTTCTTGGGTGCTGACTCAAAATGTCCAGAGAGGATCCCAAGCTGGCTGCTCTCCTGGGACCCCTCCGGACCTCACCTGGCACTCCATTGGGCTCACTGCAGGGATCGCGGCCGCTCCTAGTAGCAGGGCCCCTCCTGCCCGCGGCACTTGCGGGGCTGCCCTCCATTACCTGCGACCTTGCGGCCGCTTGCTGCGGAATCTTCACATCCGCGTCGTCGTCCACCTCCAGTAGCGTCAAGGTATCTAAGCCCAGGTCTCCAGTCCTGGAGGCCCTCCTCTCCACTCGCGCATCTCCGCCACGGCTGCCGGCACGTGGTGATGAACGCCGGCAGCCGGAGGCCCGGGGATCCATACCGGGAGAAACTGCCACCCCCTGGGGAAAGGGTAGCAATTCCCCCGGCAAACAAAGCGCTGGTAAGCCTCCCGGACCTCACACACCCACAAACAACAGGAAACAGGAAACAGGAACAGGAAGGAACAGCAACTCCTCCCACCACTTCTCCTGTCCTGTATACTGGGTGTAGTTCTCAGTATCTGTTCTTATTCTGTATATATGGACACTGCACAGTACCACTTCTCCTGTCCTGTATACTGGGTGTAATTCTCAGTATCTGCTCTTATTCTGTATATATGGACACTGCACAGTACCACTTCTTCTCCTGTCCTGTATACTGGGTGTAATTCTCAGTATCTGCTCTTATTCTGTATATATGAACACTGCACAGTACCACTTCTCCTGTCCTGTATACTGGGTGTAATTCTCAGTATCTGCTCTTATTCTGTATATATGTACACTGCACAGTACCACTTCTCTTGTCCTGTATACTGGGTGTAATTCTCAGTATCTGCTCTTATTCTGTATATATGGACACTGCACAGTACCACTTCTCCTGTCCTGTATACTGGGTGTAATTCTCAGTATCTGCTCTTATTCTGTATATATGAACACTGCACAGTACCACTTCTCCTGTCCTGTATACTGGGTGTAATTCTCAGTATCTGCTCTTATTCTGTATATATGCACACTGCACAGTACCACTTGTCCTGTCCTGTATACTGGGTGTAATTCTCAGTATCTGCTCTTATTCTGTATATATGGACACTGCACAGTACCACTTCTCCTGTCCTGTATACTGGGTGTAATTCTCAGTATCTTCTCTTATTCTGTATATGTGGACACTGCACAGTACCACTTCTCCTGTCCTGTATACTGGATGTAATTCTCAGTATCTGCTCTTATTCTGTATATATGGACACTGCACAGTACCACTTCTCTTGTCCTGTATACTGGGTGTAATTCTCAGTATCTGCTCTTATTCTGTATATATACACACTGCACAGTACCACTTCTCTTGTCCTGTATACTGGGTGTAATTCTCAGTATCTGCTCTTATTCTGTATATATGGACACTGCACAGTACCACTTCTCCTGTCCTGTATACTGGGTGTAATTCTCAGTATCTGCTCTTATTCTGTATATATGGACACTGCACAGTACCACTTCTCTTGTCCTGTATACTGGGTGTAATTCTCAGTATCTGCTCTTATTCTGTATATATGGACACTGCACAGTACCACTTCTCTTGTCCTGTATACTGGGTGTAATTCTCAGTATCTGCTCTTATTCTGTATATATGGACACTGCACAGTACCACTTCTCCTGTCCTGTATACTGGGTGTAATTCTCAGTATCTGCTCTTATTCTGTATATATGAACACTGCACAGTACCACTTCTCCTGTCCTGTATACTGGGTGTAATTCTCAGTATCTGCTCTTATTCTGTATATATGTACACTGCACAGTACCACTTCTCTTGTCCTGTATACTGGGTGTAATTCTCAGTATCTGCTCTTATTCTGTATATATGGACACTGCACAGTACCACTTCTCCTGTCCTGTATACTGGGTGTAATTCTCAGTATCTGCTCTTATTCTGTATATATGGACACTGCACAGTACCACTTCTCCTGTCCTGTATACTGGGTGTAATTCTCAGTATCTGCTCTTATTCTGTATATATGGACACTGCACAGTACCACTTCTCCTGTCCTGTATACTGGGTGTAATTCTCAGTATCTTCTCTTATTCTGTATATGTGGACACTGCACAGTACCACTTCTCCTGTCCTGTATACTGGATGTAATTCTCAGTATCTGCTCTTATTCTGTATATATGGACACTGCACAGTACCACTTCTCTTGTCCTGTATACTGGGTGTAATTCTCAGTATCTGCTCTTATTCTGTATATATACACACTGCACAGTACCACTTCTCTTGTCCTGTATACTGGGTGTAATTCTCAGTATCTGCTCTTATTCTGTATATATGGACACTGCACAGTACCACTTCTCCTGTCCTGTATACTGGGTGTAATTCTCAGTATCTGCTCTTATTCTGTATATATGGACACTGCACAGTACCACTTCTCTTGTCCTGTATACTGGGTGTAATTCTCAGTATCTGCTCTTATTCTGTATATATGGACACTGCACAGTACCACTTCTATTCTCCTGTATACTGGGTGTAATTCTCAGTATCTGCTCTTATTCTGTATATATGGACACTGCACAGTACCACTTCTCTTGTCCTGTATACTGGGTGTAGTTCTCAGTATCTGTTCTTATTCTGTATATATGGACACTGCACAGTACCACTTCTCCTGTCCTGTATACTGGGTGTAATTCTCAGTATCTGCTCTTATTCTGTATATATGTACACTGCACAGTACCACTTCTCTTGTCCTGTATACTGGGTGTAATTCTCAGTATCTGCTCTTATTCTGTATATATGGACACTGCACAGTACCACTTCTCCTGTCCTGTATACTGGGTGTAATTCTCAGTATCTGCTCTTATTCTGTATATATGAACACTGCACAGTACCACTTCTCCTGTCCTGTATACTGGGTGTAATTCTCAGTATCTGCTCTTATTCTGTATATATGTACACTGCACAGTACCACTTCTCTTGTCCTGTATACTGGGTGTAATTCTCAGTATCTGCTCTTATTCTGTATATATACACACTGCACAGTACCACTTCTCCTGTCCTGTATACTGGGTGTAATTCTCAGTATCTGCTCTTATTCTGTATATATGGACACTGCACAGTACCACTTCTCTTGTCCTGTATACTGGGTGTAATTCTCAGTATCTGCTCTTATTCTGTATATATGGACACTGCACAGTACCACTTCTCCTGTCCTGTATACTGGGTGTAATTCTCAGTATCTTCTCTTATTCTGTATATGTGGACACTGCACAGTACCACTTCTCCTGTCCTGTATACTGGATGTAATTCTCAGTATCTGCTCTTATTCTGTATATGTGGACACTGCACAGTACCACTTCTCCTGTCCTGTATACTGGGTGTAATTCTCAGTATCTGCTCTTATTCTGTATATATACACACTGCACAGTACCACTTCTCTTGTCCTGTATACTGGGTGTAATTCTCAGTATCTGCTCTTATTCTGTATATATGGACACTGCACAGTACCACTTCTCCTGTCCTGTATACTGGGTGTAATTCTCAGTATCTGCTCTTATTCTGTATATATGGACACTGCACAGTACCACTTCTCTTGTCCTGTATACTGGGTGTAATTCTCAGTATCTGCTCTTATTCTGTATATATGGACACTGCACAGTACCACTTCTCCTGTCCTGTATACTGGGTGTAATTCTCAGTATCTGCTCTTATTCTGTATATATGGACACTGCACAGTACCACTTCTCCTGTCCTGTATACTGGGTGTAATTCTCAGTATCTGCTCTTATTCTGTATATATGGACACTGCACAGTACCACTTCTCCTGTCCTGTATACTGGGTGTAATTCTCAGTATCTTCTCTTATTCTGTATATGTGGACACTGCACAGTACCACTTCTCCTGTCCTGTATACTGGATGTAATTCTCAGTATCTGCTCTTATTCTGTATATATGGACACTGCACAGTACCACTTCTCTTGTCCTGTATACTGGGTGTAATTCTCAGTATCTGCTCTTATTCTGTATATATACACACTGCACAGTACCACTTCTCTTGTCCTGTATACTGGGTGTAATTCTCAGTATCTGCTCTTATTCTGTATATATGGACACTGCACAGTACCACTTCTCCTGTCCTGTATACTGGGTGTAATTCTCAGTATCTGCTCTTATTCTGTATATATGGACACTGCACAGTACCACTTCTCTTGTCCTGTATACTGGGTGTAATTCTCAGTATCTGCTCTTATTCTGTATATATGGACACTACACAGTACCACTTCTCCTGTCCTGTATACTGGGTGTAATTCTCAGTATCTGCTCTTATTCTGTATATATACACACTGCACAGTACCACTTCTCTTGTCCTGTATGCTGGGTGTAATTCTCAGTATCTTCTCTTATTCTGTATATATGGACACTGCACAGTACCACTTCTCTAGTCCTGTATACTGGGTGTAATTCTCAGTATCTGCTCTTATTCTGTATATATGGACACTGCACAGTACCACTTCTCTTGTCCTGTATACTGGGTGTAATTCTCAGTATCTGCTCTTATTCTGTATATATGGACACTGCACAGTACCACTTCTCCTGTCCTGTATACTGGGTGTAATTCTCAGTATCTGCTCTTATTCTGTATATATGGACACTGCACAGTACCACTTCTCTTGTCCTGTATACTGGGTGTAATTCTCAGTATCTGCTCTTATTCTGTATATATGGACTCTTTTAATTTGTAAATAAATAACAAAAGGCCATAACAATATCTATACACAGAAACGAAACACATGACTAAACCCATCCCGACCAGTCCACCACCCCACTAGAACCTACAATACTATTCACACTTAAAACACTTTCGTAACCCCATACTATACATATTTACATATTTGCATCTTACACGTATACATAAAATCCATAAAATAAAATATATACACAATATACATAAACTATATACAAACTATATACCGACTATATACACAAACTATATACAAATGATATACAAATTATATACAACTTATAGAACTAAATCTAACTAACCCACCACCAGTCCACAGCAAATATGCAAACTGATAACCCCCAAAGTTCCAAGGGGATAAACCCCGAGCTTTGAGAAGTCCTAGTCTTTCCCCAGTCGGACTGGGGTCAGTCAGTTTGCAACAAACAAAAAAAAACACCATTTTTTTTTTTTTTTTTTTAGATATATATATTTTTTTCTTTATTTTTTTCTTTTTATAATTTTTTTTTTTTTTTTTTTTATATATGTATATAATATATAATAGAAAACAAAAATATATACACTCCCTCCTCCCTCCCAGCCCCCTCCCAACCTAACTAAACCCCACTATAAACTTAACAATACTAATATAATAATATAATATTATCATACACTAACATAATACAAAACATACCTATATAATACAATATAGACACCATAAACCAATACTATTACACCTAAACCAGCTATGGTTCGGTACCCGTAAGCCTTTCCATACTTGCATTACTACAAAACAAAACAAAACCCTATGTGTGTGCTATATCAGCCCACCACCAGGAAAAGAGCACTACTCAGCTAAGGAACCCCAAAACAGAAGCCCCTCCACAGACGAGAGGCCTTGGGGTCCCCCCACCTTTCGTACTCAAGAGAGCGTACCTTCACCAGGTCACCCATGATGTTCCTATATACCGTCTCCACCGGGAGGATTTTGTGACTCTTTGTTGACACTAGACACCGTGCACACCAGATGTGGTGCCTAACCACTGCACTA